>NC_056732.1:301418423-302018423 GCF_019279795.1 Protopterus annectens | reverse complement strand
ACCCTTTCTGGGCAAGGACAATTGGATGTGCTCCATGGACCTTCAGGATGCGTACTATCACATCAAAATTCACAGGCGCTCCAGAAGGTTTCTCCGCTTTCGGCTGGGGACCAGTCACTACCAGTTCATAGCCCTGCCCTTTGGTCTCACTACAGCCCCCAGAGTGTTCAACAAATGTATGGCAGCGGTTACGGCTCACCTGAGACGGCAAGGATTCCAGGTGTTTCCATATCTAGACGACTGGCTCCTCACTGCCACCACCAGGCATCAACTTCTCCAAGCCAGAGCTTACACCATTCACATTTGCAGAGGGCTAGGAATCTCTATAAATTTCGAAAAGTCTGCCTTGTCACCTTGTCAGTCTATTATCTTTATAGGCGCCAACTTGAACACCGTACAACTTTCAGCAAAGTTAACAGATCAAAGGGTCTTAGATATTCAAAACCATGTCCATGTTCTTCTTCAGAGCGACAAAATTCAGGCCAGGTATGTCCTGAAAGTATTGGGTCTTATGGCGGCCGCCATAACACTTCTTCCCCTTGCATGTTTTTACATGCATCTTCTACAGTGGATGCTTTTCGCCCAATGGTCTTTTCAGCAACTCCCCATGCACCACAAGATCATGATAACTCTAACTTGCAAAAGTCATCTGTCCTGGTGGATATTGTCCCCTCAAGTCCATCAAGGCAGACCCTTTGTTCCTCCTTCCCCGGTCACCACGGTGACATCGGACGCCTCCCTGATCAGGTGGGGGGGGGCATTTTCAGGGCAGGATGGTCCATGGCACTTGGCAACCTTTCGAACGCCACCTGCACATAAATGTCCTAGAGATGAGAGCAGTGCTTTTAACATTGCAAGCCCTCCACGACTCTCTTCCCCTTGGAACTATTGCAATCCAAACAGACAATATGTCCGTAGTGTGGTATATCAACAAGCAAGGTGGAACCAAGTCCTATCCCTTGTGTCGAGAGGCACTCAGACTTTGGCAATGGGCAATCTCCACTCAGCGGTTTCTGATAGCAACGCATATCCCCGGGAAATCCAACATCATAGCGGACAGGTTGAGCAGAGCTATACTCATGCCACATGAGTGGTCTCTCAAACAATCTGTGGCGGAAGAGATTTTTCAGAAGTGGGGCCTTCCTTGCTGCGATCTTTTTGCTACACCCCAAAACAGCAAATGCCCCGACTTCTTCACCCTCTTCCCCCTTCCAGGCCATCCCCTCAGAGACGCTCTAGTCCAAGATTGGCCTTGGGGACTTCTCAATGCCTTTACACCCTTTCCTCTAATCCCACAAGTAATTCAGAAAGCAACTGCCTTGAGAGCCAAGTTGATTCTCATTGCCCCGTATTGGCCTCGACAGATATGGTTTCCGTTCCTACATCGTTATCTTTTGGTACAGCCTTGGCATCTGGGCCCAGCTCCAGATCTGTTGACCCATCAGTCGGGGCAGCTGCACCAGTCCCTACATTCTCTCAACCTCACTGCTTGGTTGCTCCACTTCCGTCCTTAGCCAGGCTTCCTATGATTTCTAATCCCGTCCGGGATATCATAGTAGCTTCCCTTAAATCTTCCACCAGAAGGATTTACACTAGTAAATGGAAACATTTCTCCTTCTGGGCAAAGGCAAGGAATATAGATCCCTTTACTGCCCCAATTCATTCGGTCTTAGACTTCCTAGCCAAAATCTTTCATTCAGGGTCTTCTGCCTCTACAGTAAAGGTTCAGTTGGCAGCCATATCGAATTTTCATACAGGCTTATCGGACCACAACATCATGTCCAATAAGCTTTGCAAAGCTTTCCTTAAAGGTGTATATTTACTTAAGCCTCCGATCAAAGACCCTCCACCTCAATGGGATCTTAATTTAGTCTTAACATCCTTGATTCTTCCCCCCTTTGAACCTGCGGTCTCCTGTTCATTGAAATTTCTTTCCTGGAAGACACTCTTCCTAGTCACCATTACTTCTGCTAGGAGAGTATCTGAGCTTCACGCCCTCTGCATTCGTCCTCCCTACTTAATCTTCCATAAAGACAGAGTTTCTCTAAGGACTAATCCATCCTTCTTACCCAAGGTGGCTTCAAGAGACAAATTTAAATCAATCAATTGATCTCCCAGTTTTTTTCCCAAACTATACTAATAGAGCGGAGCAAAAGCTACATTATCTAGATGTTCACCGCCAGCTCCGATACTATTTGGATAGAACCAAACAAATAAGGAAGTCTGATCAACTGTTTTTATCATACGCAGAAAATAAGAAAGACCTTCCTGTTTCTAAGGTAACCCTATCTAGGTGGCTGTCTTTTGTGATTACATCTATTTATCAACTCAGAGGCAGGGAATTAACTTCTAAGCCAAAAGCCCATTCAACTAGAGCACTAGCTACATCTACAGCTTTTCAAGCTAGACTACCAATAGACACTATCTGTGCGGCAGCCACATGGGCCTCTCCTCATACCTTTGTTTCGCATTACAAATTGGACATGGCCTCCAGGGACAGAGCAACATTTGGTTCCACTATTCTTAAGAGTCTGTTCCAATGAGCCACCCAGGATGAAGGTGCTAGGGACACGGTCCCATCCAGCAAGAATGAAGGCGAGATTGACAACTTAACATTGAGAAGTTATGTACCTACCATAACGTTCCATGTTAGTTGTCTTCTCTCGCCTTCTTTCTTGCGTCCCACCCACCATCCCCCTAGCCTGGACAGACCGAGAAGATCTTCCCTTCCTTGAAGGGTTCTTATATTCCCTTGTTCACCATCTAGGTGTCCTAGGATATGTATAGTGTAGATAACGATCTTTGGGGGGTTTTATCCCTCTTCCTCCTCCTTCCAGTTGGAGGATTTTGTTTTATTGGCCTATGCTAGGTTTTTCAGCTTCCAAACGAGATCTGGGGAGTTATCGCCTAGCATCATGGGATATAGGGTTGCCTCGAGCCGGTAAAATAAGCTCTTAAGCTTTAGTAAGTGGCCGAGTCGGAGCCGAGGATCGGCTCCGAACCCATCCAGCAAGAAAGAAGGCGAGAGAAGACAACTAACATGGAACGTTATGGTAGGTACATAACTTCTCATTCACAGAGGCTCTTTCTGGGATGGAGGTCTCATCACCTCCTAAGCATAAGGACGTGAAAAAACATAAAGAGAAATGGAGTCATTCAGTTCCGACATCTCCATCCTCCTCTGAACCGAGTCGACATCAGGCTTCTCCAGCTCCTTCCACGTAGACAGCTTCAACACCAGGGTCCATGTCTTCTCCCTTGGTGCCGCATTTAATTTTGACTCAGACTCCAACCATTGTACCAGCTTCAGCACCATCTCCCTCGGTGCCAACCTTGTTTTTGACACAGGCTCCGACTACTGTACCTGCATCGGCACCATCCCCGGCCACGGTGCCGATGTCTTATATGGCTCCACTGATACTGACACCATCGGTTCCGAAGGTTGAGCTCCTTCCCAGTACTAAGTATTCTTCCTCTTATGACCCCTTTTTGGGACAACAATTTAGCCCATTTCTTGAGAGGCTAGAATCTCCATTGGCAGCTTCTTTCAGATCCACCAGGAGTCTTTCATATCAAGATGTAGTGAGGGTGGTGGACTAGCTTTTGGCAGATAGAGGATTACCCACCCCAGCTAGGTCTTCCCTCCCTCTTGGAGTGGAAGCTCTCACGGTGTATTCACCTTATATCCTCCTCCGGCCTCCTCCCAGGTCTCGGAGACTTCGGTACCGATGGCCATCCCAGTGCATTCTGTCTCGGCTCCGACAGCGGAGGCTTCCTTGTCGGCACCAATTAATTTTGGTGCAATGGCTCCTTTGGAGCTGGTGCATGCTCGGAGCAGTGATTGGGCTGTCTGCACCATGGCACCTAGTTTGGTGCCTATTTTTTCGGTGGCACCGTCTACAGCCACGGCTCTCCCGGCAGCTACCGGTCCTCTTTGAGCTCCTCACCTGGAGGTGAGCTCCTCAGGGTGGGGTGTGACCTTGGTTCTGAGGCAGTTCTTCTTGGTTCCAGGCTCCCATCCCTCCTCGGGCAGGCCTGCTTTCCAGGTGATGGAGAGGGTCCTTGCTTCAACAGGCTTGCAGTTGTCACCATTGGCATTGACACCAGAACCCCCCTCTAACATGCAGCTCCCCCAACCCACAACTCTGGGATTCCTGAGCATGGGAGCTGCAAGACCTTCCCTTAAAGGGAACCCTTTCTCTGGAGTCCTCCTCAGAAGATGCCACTGGGGAGGCATCCCAGAAGAAACTTTGCAAGAGGAAGCATCTTGATTCCCCTGAGGAATCCATCACCGAAGACACCAATTGCGATGATGGAGAAGGGTCCCCATGGTCTCCCCAGAAGACATCTCATTTGGAGACATTCTCGAGATCCTCAAGCAGAAGGGAGACTGGAAGCCCTCCAACCCTTCTTTGGAGGAATTGGTGTTCTTGCAGGCCTTCCGTGCTCAGCCATCTACTTCCTGGGTGACCCCGCCTGCAGATGAGCTTATTCAAATTATTGTGCAGCATGCCTGGAAGGCTCCGGACAACATAGAACCTGTCCCCCGGAGTCCAGATAAAATTTTATCCACTCCTGAAGACCAACCCAGTTGGTCCAAACAACTGGTAGTTGATTCCATGGTCATGGTGGTGGCCACCAAGAGGGAACTGGCAGAAGATAGTTCCACTGTTCATCCCCCAAACAGGGAGTCTTAGGCTATAGACAGACTGAGGAAGCAGGCCTATGCTTCAGCGATCTTTGCTGTTTGGTCGCTGAATTATTTGTCACACTTTACTCACCTCCAAGGAGACCTAATCTCAGAAATGTCTGCCTCTTTCGCAGGGGGTACTGCCTGAGGAGGTGCATGATACTGTTGCCTCTCAGCTTGTTACCCTGGAATCCATCTCAAACTCCTCAATGTGCTTGATCTCTCATACTACCGAGGGGGCAGCTCGAGCAGCCACATCAGGCATTGTTATGAGACAGCATGCTTGGATGCATTTGTGTGACTTTGAGGACCCCTTTAAATCTTCCTTTGTCAATGCGCCTGTTGACGAATCTTCCCTTTTTGGTCCCAAAGTAAGAGACACACTATCACATAGTGAGAAGGATGGGCAGACCTTGTCTGCTGTGGGCATACATTTTTCCACCCCCCAGAGATCCTATTCCAGGAATCAGAGGGGAGGAAAATTGTGGTTCAAGAGGTCCCAAGGATTTTTTTCATGACACTTGTGGTGAGCAATTCCCCTGGGGCAGAGGGGGCAACTCATCCGGAAGACGCCCCTTTCAGGGCAGAGGGGGTCCATGCAACCAGGGTGCTAGAGATTCCTTCTCCGGCAGACCCTTCTAGCGCTCCTGAACAGCGGCCCAATTGCTTTCCTCTGGCAGCAGTCAGGGGTCGATTTTCCCTGCACCTACAGGCCTGGCAACTCATAACAACGGATGCGTGGGTGCAGAGAATAATATCCAGAGGCTATCATATCCCATTCGATCTTACTCCCAGACCCGTAAAATAAATCCCCAATGTCCCACCCAGTCAAAGGGAGGCTGCAGCCTTAGAAATCGAAAAGCTGCTAAGAAAAAGAGTCATCCAACCAGTCCCACCAGACCAGAGATGATCCAGGTTTTACTCGAGGTTCTTTTTAGTGCCAAAAAAGACAGGGGACTGGAGACCAATCCTGGATCTCAGCTTACTAAACAAATTCAAAAAACCTCAAACATTCCATATGGTCATGGTACAGTCCATTCTCCCCTTTCTGGGGAAGGACAACTGGATGTGCTCCATAGATCTCTAGGATGCATATTACCACATAAAGATGGACAAACACTCCCGGAGACTTCTCTGCTTCCGGCTGGGAGCTAATCACTATCAGTTCAGGGTACTGCCCTTTGGTCTCTCGACAGCCCCCAGAGTGTTCACCAAATGTATGGCAGTCATTGTAGCTCATCTCCGGCTACAAGGATTCCAGGTGTTTCCATAGTTAGACGATTGGCTCCTTACCGCCATGACCAGGAATCTTCTCATTTTCAGTCTCTCTTACACTCAAGGCCTAGCTCTTCGCCAAGGTATCATGATCAACATGGACAAATCACAAATGTCTCCAACAAGAGCACTGGAATTCACTGGAGCGATCTTCAACACAACATCCTGTCAAGCTTCCCTTCCTCCTCACAGGCTTTCAAAAATAAGAAGTAAGATTCAAGTCCTCCTTCCACAGACATTTGTACCAGCATGCCTTGTACTACAGCTATTGGGATCTATGACAGCAACCATTACCTTAGCACCACTGGCGAGTTTGCACATGAAACTAGTACAGTGGCTCCTTTCATCACAGTGGTCGATCTTAACCCACCCACTCGACCACATGATACGCCTTACAAACCTTTGCAAGAAAGAAATGCTTTGGTGGATGAAGCCAGAATCAAATCTTTGGTGTCGACTGTTCTGCTTTCCATAGCCCAGGGCCACTGTGATCATGGATGCTTCCCTGTTGGGGGGGGTTTCCAGAGAAAGACAGTCCAAGGCACCTGGTCCCCCATGGAGGCCAATTTGCACATAAATGTCCTGGAACTGAGGGCAGTTCTCTTAGTGTTGCAAGCATTCCACACATCCCTTCCTTCTGGGACCATTGCAATTCTATCGGACAACATGTCAGTCATCTGCTACATCAACAAACAGGATGGAACCAGATTTTACTCCTTGCATTGGGAGGCCATGAGAATTTGGCACTGGGCGATGGCTTTCAACCACTTTCTCATAGCAATGCACATTCCCGAGAGTTCCAATCTTACTGCGGACAATCTGAGCAGGAACATTTTGATGCCTCACAAGTGGTCCCTCAGTCCCATAATAGTGGATCAGATCTTCCGCCATTGGGGAAGGCCTTGCTGTGACCTGTTTGCTTCTTCCCTAAGCAACAAATGTAGAAGCTATTTTGCCCTGATTCCCCTCAGGGGGAATCACCAAGGGATGCTCTGAAGCACGATTGGCCCCCGGGTCTGCTGTATACCTTTCCACCATTTCCCCTCATACAGAAATTTCTCCAGAAAGCTTAAAGGTTGAGAAGCAGAGTGATCCTCATTGCTCCTTATTGGCCCTGTCAAGTCTGGTTCCCTTTCCTATGGCCTCATCTGATTCACAGCCCGTGGATCCTGGATCAATCCCAAGGTCTGCTGTCTCATCCTCAGAGACTGATTCACCCCAGTCTCCACAGCCTCAAGCTCACAGCTTGGTTTCTTCACTTCCTGTGATTGCCAGGCTACCTGATATTTCATCCCCTGTTCACGAGATGAAATTCTTCTGGCTTCACACAAACCTTCCACCAGGAAAATGTATTCTAGTAAATGGACAAGGTTCTCTAGGTGGGCCAAAGAACATAACATAGACCCCTTTTCCATGCCTGTTCAGAAGGTCCTACAATATCTGTCTACTCTATTACACGCAGGAGCTTCAGCATTGACAGTTACAGTGTGTTTAGTAGCTATTGCAAATTTTCACAATGGAATTGGCAAACCTTCATGAAAGGTGTATTACATATTAAACCTCCGGTCATGCCTCCTATAGAGCTTTGGGACTTGTCTTTGGTGCTCCAGTTGTTAACAAGTCCTCCCTTCTAGCCCTCTAACTCCTGTGATATAAATTTTTTTTCTTGGAAGACTCCACTTCTGGTAGCCCTTACCTCAGCAAGAAGAGTATCTGAGTTGCAGGCCTTGAGTGTCAAGAGACCTTGCTTGATTTTTCTTAGGGAAAGAGTGTCCCTATGTACTGACCCTTCCTTTTTGCCCAAGGTCATTTCTGGGTTTTCCATTAATCAATCTATTGACCTACCGGTTTTCTTTCCTCACCATTCAAATAGAGGGGAATACCTTCTGCATACCCTCGATGTTCATAGGCAACTTCGTTTCTACTTGGACAAAACTAAATCTTTTAGAAAAACAGATCAGTTGTTTGTGGCCTTTGCAGGACCCAGATTGGGTAGGCCTGTTTCCAAAATGACTTTATCTTCTTGGCTCAGAAACGCCATTGCTTTCATCTACTATCAGAACAAAGTGTCCTTACCTTCCGGAATAAAGGCTCACTCTACTAGATCGATGGCTACTTCAGTGGCTTTTCCTTCCAGAGCCTCTATGGATAACATCTGTGCGACAGCCACTTGGGCAAGACCTCATACCTTTATCACTTATTACAAATTGGATTTGGCCTCCAGGGGACAAGCATCCTTTGTTTCTATGATGCTCTGGAATGTCCATCCTTAGGGCCACCCAGGACTCAAGTAGCTGGGGACTCGGTCCCAACAGTAAGGAATGAATAAATATTTACAACATCAGATAAAGAAGTTATGTCTTACCATAATGTTCCATCTGTGTTGTAGATCTTTATTCATTCATTACTTCCTGCCCTCCTTCCCCCTGCCTGGACATGCAAACTCGATCTGAAGAGACTATGAGAGGGGCATTGTGGGTAGGTCTTAGCTGAGAGTTTTTGGCTGGCGTGAGCTTGGTAACGGCCGTGTCGGTTCCGTGGACAGAACTGAAGTCCTAACAGTAATGAATGAATAAAGATCTACAACACAGATGGAACGTTATGGTAAGACATAACTTCTTTTTTCTAATAAATCACTGGGAATTTACAGAGCCCAGCTCTCAAACAATCAGGGACAAATCCAGAAATAATCAGGAACACTATTAAAATATTAGTACTATTAACTATAGACACTGACAGAATAAAAATGTGAATTAATATACATTTCCTGAAGTAAAAGTAGTAAATACATAATGTCAGTAATTAGAGTTATAAAGTGTAATTCACTACCTTTTCTCCAAAAGTTTCCAGTTTTAAGAGGAAGTGAGTCAAAATCAGGGACATGACATCCCTGAAAATCAGGGCCAGTTGAGAGGTATGTTACAGACATACTTCTTACTGTTTCGAAATGCTTGTTGATGCATATAAAACCTTTGTTCTATTAAGTATGATTTTCAGGCTATTCACTGTTCCCCCCACCCAGTTATGTTTTGCTTGTCCAGAATTCTTGAGCAAAAACAAGATGAGTGACATGTTTGAGACTGGTACTATATACTTGATAGTGCTGGCATAAAGAGTGCAGGGAAACGTTAAGGAGTAGCTTTGATTACAGCAACCACAATAATACAAATTACATTCTTCTTTTAACTTACAGACAGGCATGGTCTAGTGTTGCTTATGCCGCCTCCTAATATAAAGTTTTGAAACTTGGTATTTCTGTGTGGCAGTTCTGGCCCACACTCTCCGTACCCACCAGCACTAGAAATTATCAGGCAGCAGTTCACAGTAAGAAGGAAAAACTTAAATAAAATTCCTTTCACCAGGATGAAATAATATCAGATCAAAGTAACAACTGCATTTTATAATGTCATGTAGTTCAAAAGCAGTCTGGTATTGTTTCTGACTCTGAGCTGCTTCCTTTAGTTAAAAAGGTGTACATTTTGGTTGATTACTTCCACTTACCTACAGTGACTGAAGATAGCATACCTCTTAAAATCCATGATTTTACACAATGCCCGTGATTGTGCCTCATACTTTTGCCCACTCCCTGCTAAAGTACTTCATTTTCTAGTAAATCAATGAGAATTACAGTCAGTAATGTCAGACATTAAAAACTAGATTAATATTTGAAAAAACACCCCTGATTTCAGCCTCTGTGTCCCATAATTTTTGAATTTATCCACAATTCATGAACAAAATAAGTTGAGCGGTACATATATGAGCATGTCACTTAGCCCGAACGTACTTACAGGTCATCACAGAAAAAAACACACATATGATAAGTTATAACCCGACAGTGCTTACGGGTCATCCCTGAAAAAAAGACACACATGAAATAAATTTAGACGAACATCAAATCAGTAAACATCCGAACCACCGCATTAAAAAAATGTAAGTTTGCTTGAACTGAATAAATGAAATTAAACTACCTTTAAACTACCTTAACAACCCAGAGAATATGATAACCACTCATTTCACTCATTCTTTATTAAGGGCTATTATCAAGACTGTGATATTTACACAAAGCATACCCTCATAGAGAAAGCAAGACAAAGACAATGACCACCACAGCCGCACCCCAGTCATATTAGCAGACTACAACTACTTCTCTTCTTGGCTGCACCGGTTTAAGCAGTGCAGGCACCACTAAAACACAAACTCCAAATTAAAATAATTCAGTGTCAGTTTATTTACTGCACCTGATGCAGAACATTTCAGTTTTAATTTCTCCCAATTTCCCAAATCCATGAGTGCATGCGTTTATTACTGTAGGATACAATACGCTTTTAAAATCAAGTCATAGCCAAAATTATGCCCTGTACTATTGCTTTTCCTCATGAAAAAGTCCCCAAAATCCAAGTACACTTTTCAAAATGTTGGCTGTCAAGAGCCAAGGCATAAAGTCACATTAATCCAGTAAAAATTCTGAAGCATGCACGTTTCACTTTGTACTACACCACAAACACATACTACTTGTGAAACAAATAAACACCGGGCTCGCTAAAAGTACATCAAATGAGGTAAGGTGCTTAGCATGATTGACAATGTTAGGTGACTGATTTGGGAGAGACCGTTTGCCTTTTCTCGTCCCTAATAAAATATCGCGAGAGGGAAGAAATTATGTTCGAGATTTCTTAAAAAAATGCATCTAAGGCATATAGTGATTTAATGTTTTACAACAAATTACAAGCTGGTTTGCAATATTTTAATAAAAATATATTTTATTAAAAAGTTTGAAGGTTTATTTTTTATTTTTTTATAAAGTCTTCACCACAGTCACAATAAGAACAATACCAAGTCTCTGTAAAAGTGAATAATAGGGTATAAAGTTACTCCACCTCCTGTCTTTTTTTTCCCAAAGCCCTTGATATAGCAATGGCAGTATGACTGTCTTGATAAAGCTGTGGTAAATCATACTGACACTGCAGTTATTTTATTGATTTTTTCCCCAGAAACATTATGGCACATGATGACCAGCAAAGTTCTACAATTTAATAGTTGCCTTATTAGTAATGTAGTTGTCGGCTGTTTGACAGAACATTCTTTTTGGTTGGTTGCCATACTGCTGCAAGTCATTGTGGGTGAATTGTGGCTGTAAGCAACTTTTTTTATCATGTCTGAGTCTCTGACAGGCAGTCAGGCACTGGAACAAAATCGGGATGTGAGGAGGCCACTCAGGAATTCGTGGCACCCCTTTATTTTGCCCTCAAAACTGGTAAATTCTGAGGTATTCGGTACAGCTGAGAGGTATATCTAACCCCCTGTGCAGTTTGGTATGACGGCTTGGGAGTTAGCTCTACAGCTTCTGTCAGCCTGCACTGTATAACTTTCCAAGCATCTTAAATATCATCAGAGAAAAATATAGTGGTAGACAAGCTGAGCAGGACCAGGAAAGACCCTCACAAATGCAAACTGAATGAGGGGTGGGCTTCCAGGAATGAATCCAGTTGTGAGGAACACCTGAGAAAAATCTGTTTGCCTCCTTTCAAAACAAACACCTAAGTAAATTCTGCACCAGTGCTCCTTGCAGACAGGCCTGGAAAAGATGCATTTTCATCCCCCATGTTCGAGAATGTTCCTGTATGCATTTCCATCCTTTCCACTAATACCTAGGGTCATTCTAAAGATTCAAAAGGATTCTTCAAAAAGTTATTGTGGGGACTCACTCCTGGCCCAGCCCACATCGGTTCTCCCTTTTTATGGAAATGGCCAGAGACAATTACCACAAGCTTCTTCACAGACTGGATCTATTTTTACAAAAAAAAGGAGGAGCATGATACAACCCAGTCTCAAACAACTTCAACCTGCTTCCTGAATGATTCAATTCTAATATCCTTTAGACATCTTTTTCAGGAAGATGTGCAGCAGGTACTAAAGGAGGAAAGAAATCCTGCAACTTGCAAATCTTATATTAACCAGTGGAGAAAAATTTCTATTTGTTGCCTCACCTATAACCAAGGACTCACCCAGAATTATTACCACTAGATCTGAAACATCTGTGTGAGTTACTATCCTCTGACCTGTTTACTCCTTTGGCAAGGGATATTTATCAGCCATTTCAGGATGTCTGCTCATGGATTCTCCTCCATTTCAGACTTTGCCCAAGCTGTTCTACAAAGAAGTTTTTCTGTCAATATGTAAGGGCTTCTATTATTCAGGGGACAATTTGAATGTTTATTTTGCTGAGAAAGCTATTTCTGTCTACATTTGAAAAAGCTAGTCTGGCTGTTTTTTTTTCATTTTCTTTTTTTACACTAACTGGTTTATTGCTGTGACATCAGTGAGAGAGTATCTGGATTGCAACTCTTCATGGTGGTAAATGTTTCGCTTTTCTATGCATATAGGTTTATGTGTAGAAAAATCCCCCCATATGCCCTTAATACTTTCAGAGTGTAACTTAAACCTAGCCATTTGTCTCTCATTTTTTTTTCAGAATTTGAATGATAGGGTCAATAGATTCTATATACTCTGATCATGCTTTTGCAAATAATGTATTAATTTTGTCAATACTACGTCCTTAAGGAAAGCTATACAGCTGTGGAATTCATAGTGTGGGAATGGTAAAGAACAACCTGTGTCAGTTCAGACTGTTCCAGTTGGTTGCTCTGTACGATATACTCTCTCTCTCTCTCTCTCTATTCATTTATATATATATACACACACACACACATACACACACACACACACACACATATATATATATATATATATATATATATATATATATATATATATTTTTTTTTTTTTGTCATTCCCACTGTGGTAAAAGATTTCCAGGCAGGATTAAGGCACATTCTAATAGGGCCTTATTTTCTTTGATGGCATAATGGAAAGGGTTGGACTGTTGAAGCAGTCGGGAGGGAACTATGTGGTCCTCTGTACATACTCTTACAAAGCATTATATACACTGGATTCCTTCTCCGGGTCCAAGAGTGGCTTTGCTAGGACCATTCTGCAGGGGTTCTTGGACTCTTAACCTTCCTATTCCCAAGTTGGATTCACTTCGGTAATCAACTTAAACAGCCAAGGGTTACCATAGCAGTGAGAATGATGAAAATAGTACAATGGTGTAAGTTGCACTTAGCATTAACAGTGGATGTTCGAATTCCTCACTCCTGCAGTAGTTGCACCCACCCTCCATCCCCCTTTTATTGTATATATTTAGTTGTTGGGATAAAACGTTATATGTTTATATCTTTTTTGGGGGTTTCAGGATGAGTAAGCTTTCTCTTTTTGTTTGGGCAAGAAAGTTCTGAAGTAGTCTACACTGCTCCTGTTGACTTCCCTCCAAGAAGCTAGCCAGTCAGCAACTGGAGTGTAGCTGCGAGAGGAAACTGGAGCTTTTTAAAGACTGTCCGATTGTTGTATCCTGGGCAGGATACAATCCCAAATAGCCAAAAGCTACTGCATCAGTGAGTAATTCAAGCTTCTATAATTATGGTAAGTGCAAGTTGCACAAGCATACTTTTAGCTATGGTTTGGAGGTTCAGCATTTGAGTGTTGAGTGTTCTATGTGCAAGTGCTTCAGACAAAGTGCCCTCTCAGATAGAAAGAATAAATTTATGTAAAGGACCTTCTTCCTCCTGAACTCAAGGGAGATAAGCCCATGAAAGCTTCTGACAAATCAAAGCCCTGAGGAAAACAAGACAAGGAAAAGCCCATTACAAGTCTTTGTTTGTGTGTCCAAAAGTGTCAAAACAGTTTTCCTTCAAGGGTGGAGTTGGAGTCCCCAGTCATAGCTCCACCCCCTCACCCACTTGGAACATATTCTAATCAAGTAGACCACCACTGAAGTGAGAGCACTCCCTCATACTGTTGAAGCCTCATTCAGTTTCTTCAGGAATATTAGACGTGCTTCACACTTGGAGCTGGATTGTATGATGAGGACATTCATGAAGACACAATTAGAAATGGATGTCTCACCTCCAATCTTGGCATTGAGGATAGCTAGAGCAGACCTTTCTTCACCATTTTCACTTCTTTCTGGCCCATACGTTGGAGCCGGTGGCTTTGGAAACATTACCTATATGCTGGAGTCAGTTTCTTCAGCACCAACTGGTGTGCCTACCTTAACATAACAGCCTTTGGATCCATCCCAGTTGGCTGCAACTTCAACATCTGTGAGGAGTACTGGATATTGAGTTGGTATGACCCAGTCCCACTTATGTTCAAAAATCTTGCAGCCGAGTGGGATGGATCCAAAGTCTGCAAGATCAGCCTTTGGATCCATCCCACTCGGCTGCAAGATTTTTGAACACAAGTGGGACTGGGTCATACCAACTCAATGTCCTGTACTCCTCACAGATGTTGAAGTTGCCTCTAATGGCTTCCCTCATAGTATCAAGATTCTTGCTTGGCCTCGAGATGTCGGGGATGATCCTTTTCTTGTGGCATTTCACTCTGACAGATTTGGCAGTCTTGTCTTTGGCTGGAGTTATTCCTTCTTTGGTGGGGATGGTGTCCATGCTGGAGGGAGGATTTTTTGACCCTGTCTATGTTGGATCTGCCTTTGAAGTTTTGGAGAGGATAATTTCTTCTCTATTAAAATAGGCTCCAAAGGTGTCAGTGCCATCACTGGACACTCATTCGGTTGCTGTTCAGCCCAGTCATACATTCCATAACTGTAGGGTTTCCGAGTATTCCTATACATGGACTATTGGCTCATCACTGTGTCTACAAGAAATATACTCATTTAAATCAAGAACTCCTTGCTCCAACTTTGTATATATTTCGGAGTAACAGTGAACTTAGAAAAGTACAAGTTACAACAGTTTGAATCTCTGGAGTTCATCAGAGCAACTTTGGGCACAAGATCTCAGATAGCATTGCTTCCTGCTTCAAGAAACTCATCTCTTTACCAGCAAGCTCTAGAACTTCTATCCTACTGAAAGCCACCAATAAGACTAGTCCCTCATCTTTTAGGTCCCATGGCTGCTTCAATCACATTAGTACCACTTGGCCAGGTTTTACATGAATGTCCTTCAGTGGACCCTGGCAGTTCAGTGGTCAATCAGAGAGCAACCTTAACAAACATCTGCAGGACACACATCCAATAGTGGCTAGAGTCTCCACTTGTTACACAGGGACAACTTTTCATTCCACCTTTTCCCTAAGCCACAGTGCCCACAGATGCATCCTTGCTGGGGTGGGGGTAGGGGGCATTATTTGGGAAAGGCAGTCCAAGGCATGTAGTCTCAGACAGGAGCTAGTCTTCACATCAGAATCTTGAAGTTGAGAGCAGTCATCCTACCACTGCAGTCCTTTCAGGACTTTCTCCCCTTAGATGTGATGTCCATACAGACAGACAACATGGCAGTTGTCTGATATAGTAACAAACAGAGAGTAACCAGATCTTATCCTCTGTGTCAAGAGACCATAAAAGTGCAGCAATGGATGATATCTTCTGGCTACTTTCAAATTGCAATGCATATCCTGGGGAAATCCAGGATATGCATTGCAATTTGAAAGTAGCCAGAATATATCATCCATTGCTGCACTCTTATGGCCTCTTGACACAGAGGATGCATATCCTGGGGAAATCCAGTATGCCGCGGTGGTACGGCGGTAGCATTGTTACCTCACAGCAAGAGGTTCTCCCGTTTGATTCTCGGCTTGGTTTGGGAGTGCCTTCTGTGTGGAGTCTGCATGTCCTCCCCGCAGTTGGCTAGCGTTCGAAAGACATGCGTGCGTAAACGGGTGTACCTTCATTGAAGGTTGGGCGTCGAGCTGGCACTATGGTGTTTCGTAAAAAAATCTACTGCCAATCATTAGTGGACCGGAGTTCCACTGTGGCGACCCCTTACCGGGAAAAAAATGAAAGACCAACAACAACAACAATAACATCCTGGGGAAATCCAACATACTAGCAGACAAGTTGAGCAGATCCTTTCTGCTCCCTCACAAGTGGTCCCTCAACTCCTCAATAATGGAGCGGATTTTCAGCTGTTGAGGCCGACCTACTTGTGATCTCTTTGCCTCTTCCCACAACATAAAATGCAGCAAGTTTTTTGCTCTAATCCCCCATAAGGAGGGAATCACCTTGGGATACTCTAACACATCCTTGGCCGTTGGGTCTCCTTTACACTTGTCCCCGGACACCTCTGATTCCAAAGTTCTTATAAAAAGCATATTCAATAAAGGTCAAGGTAAGCCTGATAGCCCCTTAATGTCCTCAACATGTGTGGTTTCCCTTCCTCTAGCCTCATCTAATTCATCCACCTTGGGTTCTGGTCGTGGACAGCCATTTACTTTTTCACCCATCAGGTCTGCCTCACTTGCACATTCAATCTCTTAAGCTAACCACATGGTTTCTCAATTCTAGTGATGGTTTAACAGTCCAGGTTGTCATCCCCAGTTGTACATATTTTGTCTTCCTCTCTGAAATCTTCCACTAAGAAGATTTATAGAAGTGAAGGGAAAAAAGTTTGCTGTAAAAAAAACTTTGGGCTGTACAGAAAAATACTGATATTTCTTTTGGTTCCCCTTCCATCTACTTTAGGCTACCTCTCATATATTTTTCAAAGTGGTGCCAGCTATTCCACTATTAAATTTCAGTTAGCTGCAATTTCCTGATTTCACATAGGAGAAAATCATACACCCACAGTTTACCTTAGATTGTTCAAGGCCTTTCTTCGAGACACTTGGATCCAATCCATCTGGGATATTATCATTCTTTTGCAGACCCTGGCAGGCCGTCCCTTTGAACCTGCTGCAAAAGTGGATCTTATGTTTTTATCATGGGAGACGTTATTCCTGGTGGCTCTTTCTTCTGCCAAGAAAATTTCAGAGCTGCATGTATTACCCTGAAAGCTTCCATACTTAATTTGTCATAAGTAAAGAGCATCTCTAAGAACCAATCCCTCTTTCCCCCCCAAGGTGGCTTCAGAATCAAATCATCCATTATTCAGTCCATAAAGCTTCCAGTTTTCTTTCCAATTTCTCAAACAAGGGCAAATATACCATTGTATTTATTTGATGTTCATCAGTTACATTTTTATCTACACCACATTAAGCCCTTCAGAAAATTAGATCAGTTATTTGAGTCCTACTCCAGTGGTAAATTAGGCAGAGCTGTATTCAGTTACTTTTTCTCAATGGTTGACTCTCAGAGTATTTCATTTGTTTACCATAAAAAATAAATTCCTCTCCTTTCCACTCTGAAAGCACACTCTACTAGATCTGTGACTTCATCTACAGCTTTTTTCTTAGTGTTCCAAATGATGATATGTGGCTTCATCTACAGCCTTTTTCTTATTGTTCCAAATGATGATATATGTGCTGCAGCTATCTGGTCCAAGGTTCATGCCTTCATCTCCCATTTACAGAAAAGACTACTGTGAGGATACACTGATCATATCTAGGAATACTTCTTCCTTCCCATTCCCTCAAAAAATAGGGCTGTGTATCCTTCTAATATTATAATGGGATGAAATGAAGAAACAAAAGCCTAATTCTAATTGTATATCAACATATATATTGTACCTGGACGTAAATCATTGTTATTTTTGTATTTTGTATAATGTTGCTTGCCAGTAACTTGAATCTGTTAACGGTCGTTATGTAACTTTGTCTCATCAATGTATATGTAATATGTGGAGTTTTTCTCCCCGGGCCTTCACTGAAAATGGGCACTCCTAAGCCCAGTGTGGACTATCCCAGAAAAATGCAAATAAATAAATAAAAATGCCATTCTTAAAGGTTTTAAGTTGCTGCAGTTTTATGTGTGTGTGTGTGTGTGTGTGTGTGTGTGTGTGTGTGTGTGTGTGTGTGTGTGTGTGTGTGTATATCTACATCTAATATATATATATATATATATATATATATATATATATATATATATATATATATATATAAATATAGATATAGATATATGTATATAGATAGATATATAGATATATCGGTATATTTATATAGATTTACTATCAAAATAATGAGTACAGGTTAGACAAAAATGGGAATGTCGAACAACAGTTGGATAATTCCCTTTTCGTCTAACCTGCACCAGTGCAAGTGTTCAGTTTCACGAATGCCACAGGGTATTCACACACCTGCCATCGGCATTATGAATACAGATCACGTTATAGTGGGGATCGGGAAATTACCCATGTGAAGTTGTTCTATCTCTTCATTCATTCTTTACTGACTGGTTTGGAGCTGATCCCTCAGCTCTGATACAGCCAATTGCAAAGCTTGAGGTCTTCAAATAGCTCGAAACCAAGTCCCTATCCCATGATGAACCTGTGAATTACCTCAGGTCTAGTTTGCCGCTGCAACAGATCGGAGGTTCTGACTCAGCTCAGGCCAGATAAGCAAAATTTTCATTAAGAATCCTTTCTTAAAGTTTTTTGATAGATAGTATAGTAGTTAGTCAGCATTGTTTATAAAGCTATTATATCTTTGAGTGTATTTTCCCTTCCCATTTCTTATATTTCTTATATTTCTAGTTGGCCTCTTTTAGGCCTAGTAAGTAGTAGTTCTTCTAGGTGTGGTCTGTCTAGCCGTCGAGTTTTATATAAGGCTTGTACAGTAAACCTTGTTGTGTAGATAAGGTTATTAGTGACATTTGTCATTTTTTCTTATAGTTATATTTTTCTCAGATTGTGTGTGGTATATCTTGCCTATATAGGCTTAGTAGCATTCATATTAGATAAGCTTATTCTTTTAGCAGCTGTTTTTGTTGCATAGTCTGCTTGTGTGGTATCACTTCTTGTGTGTGTGAGTTTATTTAGCCTACTTTTATTAAGGCTTGACTGTATTTGCTGTTGAGAAAATTTTACTGTTGCAGTTTTTACGTGTTAACAGTAAATACTTTCTGTTTCTACTATGGCTTATCAAGATAAACAGCTCAAATCTGGGTTCAAAAAGTGCCAAAAATGTGGCCAGAAAATGTCAGTCACAGACAGCCACATCAACTGTGTTTATTGTCTAGGGGCTCTGCATTTGCAAGACAATTGTGCCATTTGTCATTCCTTCTCCTCTAGGGTCCTGCAGGAAAGGAAGAGGAAACCAATTGATAGAGGCTTGTTGAAGCCTTCTTTTCAGGAAGCTTTGAGTGGCCAGGATAGTTCCAGTTGGTCTTCAAAGTCTTCCAAGACTTCGGACTCAAAGAAGTTATCGACTTTGACTACACTGCCTTCATAGCCGACAGTCCTTTCCTTTCGGAGCCAGTCCCCAGTCTTGGAACCGGTCTCCGAAGTTCTGAAGAGTCCTATTCTCCAGTTGGTACCACCTTCGGTATGATCTTCTTGATCTTCTATCAGCCTGTTGGATCTGGACTTGGATTGTGTGGTGCAGAAGCTGTTGTTGGCATCGGCATTCGCCAAAATTATATCGGCTTCAACCAAAATGGCTTTGGAGCCGAAGACCATTGCATCGAGTATTACTATTCCTCCTCTGAGCCATGCTGGCCCCTCGGAGCCGGAGGAGGTGGACCTGATGTTAGTGGAATCCTTGGAGCCGATGCCTGCCCCAGTGTCCTCAGCTCCATGTACTCTGACGTCCTCGGTGCCTGTCAAGGACTCTAGGAGCTGACACACTCTGGTCGGGTCCGAGGAGGACAGTCGAACTGACTTGATTCCGACTTTGCCTCTTGGGGCCTCGGCTCGGTTGAGCTTGGCTCCTACCTCGGGTTCAGAGCCCACTGTCCTGCTGCCGGGGGTGTCGATGGTTTCCTCAGATCCGTCGGCTCCCTCACATTGGAGCAGATGTGTGTTCGATGCCATGACGAGAGTCATGTCTCCCAGGACATCCTCGACCTCGAGTCTGCCCTTGTCCTCCCCAAAAGTGCCTGTGTCTACTTCTGCATCACACATCCTGACCAAGCATAGAGACCCAGAGCCTCAGGAAGCCCCAATGGGTGGCTCCTGCTCTTCTGAGACCTCACCAAAGGCCCAAACTGATGAGGTTCCCAGGAAGAGATTGAGTAAGAGGAAGCACCTAGACTCCCCGCAGGAGTCTCTCACATCAGATACTGACTTAGACGAGTCAAAATGGTCCCCACGGTCCCCCTCTGAGGATATCTCATTTGCTGAGATTCTTGAGATTCTTAGGCAGAGGGGTGGCTGGCAGTCCAAACACCCTACTGAGGATGAGCCAGTTCTCCTGAAGGCTTTCGGGTCTCAGCCCTCCACCTCTTGGGTGACTCCGTCCATCGATGAGTTGATGCAGCTGGTCTCATGAAGGGTGTGGGAGTTTCCGGATACAATGGAGCCTGTCCCTAGGAGGCCTAATAAGTTTATTTCTGCCCCACTGGACAAAGCATATTTGACTAAAGGTGTTCCGGTTAAAGCCATGGTGGTGGTGGTGGTGGCCACCAAGAAGGAAATTTCTGAGACTTCCTCGTCTATCCATCCTCCTAATAGAGACTCCAGGATTATGGATATATTGGAAGCGCATGTTCAGTTCAGCAACCTTTGCTCTCCGTTTGCTCAACTACTTAATCCATTTCACTAGATTACAAAGAGATCTCCTTAAGGAGTTGGGAGATACTCTTTAGGGTACAGTGGCTGCAGGAGCCTCCAACAAAGTTACTGCCCAGCTTGCTACCCTTAATTCTATTGTCAACTCATCAATGTGTCTCATATCCTATGCAGCTGATAGAACGAGTAGGGCAGCGGGTACAGGAATCGCTCTTAGGAGACATTCCTGGATGCGCTTGTGTTCCTTCGCGGAGCCCTTCAAGTCATCCTTCGTGAACACTCCCTTTGATGGCTCGTCCCTTTTTGGGCCTAAAGTGAAGGAAACCTTAACCAGGTCTGAACAGGATGGAAAGACTCTGTTTGTCATCGGGGTCCGTTTTTCCACCCCTACCCAGCCCTACCCTAAAGGTCAATGGGGAGGAAGGATGTGGTTCTGAAAAGCCCAAGGAGCCTTTTCAGGACACATGTGGTGAATCCCCCTTCAGGGGCAGAGGAGGGGGTAATAATGGAAGACGCCACCCTAGTGGCAGAGGGGGTCCGCAACACCAGGATGACAGAGATCACTTCTCTGGGAAGCCCTATCAGCACTCCTGAGAGGAGGTCCGACTGTCCTGTTCTGGAGGCAGTCGGGGGCCGCTTGTCTTTGTACCCAAATGCCTGGCTCAAAATAACAGAAGACAGCTGGGTACAAGGTATCATTTCCAGAGGGTATTTCATTCCTTTCGCCACACCCCCTCCAATCGTAAGAAAAATCCCAGACGTTCCACCCAGTTACAGGGAATAGGCAACTTTAGAGGTTCAAACGTTGCTAACAAAAAGAGTCATCCAGCCAGTCCAAGCAGACCAAACAGGGTCCGGAACTTACTCAAGATTCTTTTTGGTTCCAAAGAAGGCAGGGGACTGGAGACTCATATTGGACCTCAGCATACTGAACCAATATGTAAAGAAAGAGAAGTTTCGGATGGTCACACTTCAGTCTATACTTCCCTTTTTAGGGAAAGACAATTGGATGTACTCGATAGATCTCAAGGATGCGTACTACCACATAAAAATTGCCAGACCATCCAGGGATCACCTGCGCATCCAACTGGGAGCCAATCACTACCAGTTTCGAGCCCTGCCCTTTGATCTCACTACAGCCCGCAGAGTGTTCACCAAATGCATGGCAGTGGTCACGATTCACCTGAGGCATCTAGGATTCCAGGTGTTTCTGTACCTAGACGATTGACTCCTTACCACCACCATCAGGCATCAACTCATTCAGGCCAGCGAGTCCACTCACTCTGCAATCATCTTGGCATTACAATCAACTCAGAAAAATCTGCCTTGTCACCATTGCAGCATATCGTTTTTATCGGGGCAGAGTTGGACACCACCACCACCACTCCAAGACTTCCATTGGAAAGAGTCATTCTAATTCATCAACATATCAGCATCCTGTTATCAAAACACAAAGCACCAGCATCGGCAGCAGCAATTCTAGCCATTCCACTTGCTCAGATGCACATGCGGGTTCTTCAGTGGCTGTTGTTCACTCAATGGTTTTATCATGAGCTACACGTGGATCACACTATAATGATCACAAATTCTTGCAAGAAGGATCTGCAGTGGTGGTAGACCTCACTCCATGTCACGATAGGAAGTCCATCTGTGCTATCCCCTCCAGCAGCCACTGTGACCACGGATGCTTCCTGATAGGGTGGGGGGCGTTTTCAGGGAAAGACTGCCCAAGGCACATGGACCAACCAAGAGACACATCTGCACATCAATGTCCTAGAGATGAGAGCAGTACTTTTAGCATTGTAGTACTTCCAGGACTCTCTTCCTCCGGGCATGATTGCAATTCAGACAGACAACATGTCGGTGGTCTGGTATTTGAACAAACAAGGAAGAACCAGGTATTACCCCCTTTGTCGAGAGGCTCTCAGAGTTTAGCAGTGGGCTGTTTTCACCCAGCGCTTTCTGTTGGCAACGCACATCCCCGGGAGATCCAACATGATAGCAGACAAACTGAGCAGGGCAATCTTGTTGCCCCATGAGTGGTTCCTCAAGAAAGATGTTGCGGACAGGATATTCCACAGATGGGGCCAGCCTTGCTGCGACCTTTTTGCCAGTCACATCAACATGAAATGCAGAAGCTATTTTGCCCTGATTCCCCCTCCAGGGGAAGCCCTAAGGGACGCACTTGTACATGATTGGCCCCCGAGTCTCCTCTATGCATTTCCACCAATCCAGTTGACACCCAAGGTTTTACAGAAAGCAAAATCCCTGGGAAGGACCATCATTCTTATAGCCCCTCACTGGCCTCATCAGATTTGGTTGCCTTTCCTTCGACTTCATCTTGTGGAGGATCCTTGGATCCTGGACCCAGTTCCAGACTTTCTGACACATCCGTCAGCATCAGAGGATCTTCATCCTTCGTTGCAGTCCCTGAAGCTGACAGCTTGGCTGCTTTAGTTCCCATCATAGCAATGTTCCATAACCTTTGCATTGAGACAAAACAATTTTGTCCTCTCATAAATCTTCTTCCAGAAAACTATATCTGAGCAAATGGAAGAAATTCTCTATATGGGCCTCTAAAAATAATATTGATCCTTACCAAGCTCCTGTGGCTTCCATATTAGGATTCTTGACTATGATTTGCAATAAAGGAGCTGCAGCAGCAACAGTTCGGGTTCAATTGGCTGCTATCTCTAATTTTCATTTTGGATTTGAAGGTTTGAATATCATGTCCCACAAGTTATCCAAAGCATTTCTTAAAGGGACTGTTCATATTAGGCCACATGTAAAATCTCCCTATTCTCCATGGAATCTAAATTTTATGCTCTCATGCATAATTCTCCCGCCATTTGAACCAGTTTCATCTTGTGATCTCAAATTTTTGTCTTGGAAGACCATTTTTCTGGTAGCTATCACTTCTGCTCACAGAGTCTCAGAGCTTCAGGCTTTATCCATCAAGCCTCCCTATTTGATATTTCATGCTGACAGAGTTTCACTTAGAACAAATCCCTCATTCTTGCCCAAAGTTTGCATCAAAACCAATCTCAACCAAGTTATTGATTTGACAGTTTTCTTCCCCAGTCATTCTAACAATTTAGAGTATATGTTGCACAAACTTGATGTTCACAGACAGCTTAGATTTTATTTGGATAGAACAAAAGATTTCAGGAAATCAGACCAGCTTTTTGTTTCATTTTCAGACTCCAGAAAAAGGAGTCCAGTGTCTAAAACAACACTGTCTAAATGGTTATCAGATTGTATCATATTTGCCTACTCAGCTGCCAATATGCCTTTGCAGCACAAGATTATAACTCACTCAACCAGAGCAGTTTCTACATCATCTGCATTTTCTGCCAGGCTTCCCATTTACAACATCTGTGCAGCAGCCACTTGGTCAAAACCTTATACCTTTATCACTCATTACAAAGTTGACAAGGCCTCCAGGGACAGGGCTTCCTTTGGATCCACGGTCCTGAGAAATATACTCCCGTGAGCCATCCGAGGTTGATGGTGCTTGAGACGCTACCCATCAATAATGAATGAATAGCGAGATAGAACAACTTCACATAAAGAAGTTATGTACTTATCATAACGTTCCATATGAGTTGTTTATCTCACCTCCATTCTTACATCCCTCCCTCCTTCCCCCTCCTGGACTGATAGATGACCGAGATGCTGGATCCATCCTGGTTACTCAAACTTTCTCTTCCTCTTCTCTAGGAATATAACAATGACTTATGGTATTAGTATATGCAGCAAACAAGATCTGAGGTAATTCACAGGTGCATCATGGGATAGGGACTTGACCTCAAGCTATTTGAAGACCTCAAGCTTTGCAACTGGCTGTATCGGAGCCAAGTGATCGGCTCCGAACCATGAAGACGAGATGAACAACAGGCATGGAACGTTATGGTATGTACATAGCTTCTTTTTTTCCCCAGTGTAGTGCAATCTCAGAGTTGGAATATATTATTTGCAGGGGGCATGGGGGAGTGCAGGGGGGCTTGCTCACCTACAAAAATGGGCATTTCTGTATTGTGCAGTACGTATGTACTGCTTAGAACTTCAACTTCCGGTGGTGTTTAATAAGCTGCCAGGAAAGGCATATGTTGAATAATGTCAACTGTTTGAATTCATTTGACATAATGCTTGTGTTCCTGTGCTGATTTTCAGAGATATGATTCTTGAGAATGACCGGATTTTATAGTAAACCTATACAAGTATAAATATATATATATATATATATATATATATATATATATATATATTTATATATGTATATATATATATATATATATATATATATATATATATACACACACACACACACACACACACACATATATATATATATATATATATATATATATATATATATATATATATATATATATATATATATATATATATATATATATATATATATATATATATATATATATAGATATATATATTTATATGGCTCCCTATCAGTTAGTTGATCAAGGTTTCAGAGACTATATGATCAAGTTTTTGAAAAGTGGAATCTTCTGAATGAAAATTGCGGTACAGCGAGGATAGGGGAATTTACTTTTTTTCATTGTAATGCAATCTTGGAGTTGGTATATATAATATGCAAGAGGTGGGGGTATGTATACGCAATATATATACAGATATATCTCTCTGTCTCTCTCTCTCTCTCTATATATATACATATATATATATATATATATATATATATATATAATGTACATATGCAAACACACAGTAATAATACATAATACATTCAAACATTTTGCTCTTAGATTTACACTGACTCTAAGCTGCCTTCTGTGCAAATTCCTGAAGTGTGACTGTGAGGTAAGTAAAATAAATAATAATCACACTGATCTTATTTTGTCATTTTTATTCATTCTTCATTGAATGGGTCTCGGATCCAACCCTCAGATCTGACCCAACTGTTTATCTGAAGTAGGAGATTCATTTGTCTGCAACCTGTGGGTTATGGATCCGATATCGGATCCGAACCGGCATGGTTTACCAGCTATGGATCCAAGCTCTCAGCTCCTCCCCTCACCCATAATGCCCTGCTCTCCCTACATGACCTCAGATCTTGTTTGCCGCGCTGGTGACCAGATTTGTGTTCCTAAGCTCTTCAGCTAAGTGCAGTTTTCTAGTCTTTACAGTGTTTAAATTTGGAATTTTGTGTGAAAGTTGTGAGAAAGTTTAGGTTTCCCTATTACTTGATTATACTTTTTAGTGTTTTAAATTTATTTTTACTTTTCCCTCCCCTCGCTGGTAGCGTAGTGTGTGTTTGGGCCTGTGTGTGCTTTAGTTACTTTTGCTTTTACCCTAGTTTAAGTAACTTTTTTTGTGTACTTTGGGATGTCTGAACAACCCAAAGCAGTGTTTTCTAAGTGCTCCGAGTGTGGCCATAAGCTTTCCCCGGCTGATGGCCACATTCGATGCGTTAGATGCCTTGGGGTTGAACACCTCACTTCTGGATGTTCCATTTGTGCAGGGTTCAACCCCAGGGCATTGAAGGAGCAGAGGTCCAAGCTTGTCTTGGCGGGTCTTTTGCCACCGGACTCGGCTCCGGCCTCCGCTCCTTCGGGGGTAACCGTTTCTACGGTTGTCTCCTCTCCAGCTCCCCCTCCTCCTCCTGGGACTCAACCTCCCTGTAGTGGTTCGGAGGAGAGGGAAGCTAGAAAGAAGGACCGGAGGGAGAAGCACCATAAGCGGCGGGCCGAGACCTCTGTTTCGGCCCCGCCAGCCAAGCGGGCTTCTCCTCCGGCCTCCTTGTCTGCTGGCTCTCCTCCTCCTCGGCTCCGGTCTCCTGTGTGTTTTTCACCGGGACCTGAGGAGGAGGAGACCCGATCTCCGTCGAGGCTATCCAGGAGGCACTCAAGGCCTACCTCGGTAGCCTCGTCGAGATCAACCTATAGCCTGTCAGACGCTGATCTGGACCGGATAATGAGAAGGTTCATCCAGGCCCAGATGCAGATGGGAGTGCTCTTGCCTCCCCCCCCCTCTGGGGGGGAGCTCGACCCCTTTTTTCAAGCCAATTGCTCCTTCTCCGACCCGCTACCCGGGTTCGGAGCAGTTGGAGCCGAGCAGCTTCGGAGCCGGGGGTGGGTCGGCGCCGATAGTACTTGGTACTTCGGATCCGACCCTGCCCTCGAGTGCTTCGGATCCGACCTCGGAGCCTGGATCCGAGCTTCGGATCCGGGGGGATCAGTGCTCCTTCGGCGCCGTCTGTGTCGGAGCGCACTGTCCCTTCGGATCCGAGCGCTTCGGCGCCGGCTCCGATCCACTCCTCGGATCCGAGGGGGAGCCGATTGTCGGATCCTTTGGTCGAGGTCGGCTCCCCTTTGGCTTTTGATGTAGTGGAGAGGGCCCTGTTGAGGGTCTCCGGACCCCTGGCACTTGCTTCGGCTCCGTCCCGCGCTCCATCTGCACTGGGTCAGGCTTCCACCATCCGGCCCTTGGGACAGCCCACTCCTTTGCCCCAAGCTGTTCCCCTGGAACAGGTCACTGTTTGCGAGGAGTCCTCTGACAGCCCCCCGGAGGATGTTCCCCGCAAACTTACGTGCAAAAGGAGGCACATTGACTCCCCCGAGTCTCTCACAGAAGACACGGATTTGGAGGAAGGGGAAGGCTCCCCAAGGTCACCCCCCGAGGATGTCTCATTTGGAGACATCATGGAAATGCTCCACATAAGGGGGGGTGGTCTGCCCCCAAGTCTTCCTCGGACGAGTCCGTGTTCTTGGAGGCATTTGAAGCAGGCCCGTCTACCTCTTGGGTGTCCCCTCCTGCCGACCCCCTGGTGGACCTCATTACCACCAGGGCGTGGAAGGAACCGGACACCGTGGAGCCAATCCCAAAAAGGCCCGACCGTATTCTCAGTCCCCCGGCTGACCGTGCCCATTGGAGTAAGGGGCCTCCGGTAGATGCCATGTTGACGGCGGCGACCACCAAGAGGGAACTTGCTCAGGAGAGTCCCTCAGTCCATCCCCCGAGCAAGGAGTCTCAGATGATGGACCGCTTGGGGAAGCGGATGTTTAGTTCAGCGACCTTCTCTGTGAGGGCGCTGAACTATCTGGCACACGTGATTAGGATGCAGCGCGATCTTATAAAAGAATACGCTGCATCCCCCCCAGAGTCCATGTCGGAGGAGGACAAAGTGCTGCACTCCACCCGCATGGCCACTCTCAGGTCCATCACTAATACCTCTATGCGGCTACTGTCCCATGCTACGGAAGGTGCCGCTAGAGCCGCAGGGGCAGGCCTAGTTACTAGACGTCAGGCCTGGCTCCGTCATTGCGATTTCTCAGAGCCCTTCAAGGCGTCATTTGCGAACGCCCCCTTTGATGGTTCTGCCCTCTTTGGCAAAACTGTTCGCGACACTTTGACCCAGAGCGAGAAGGATGGGAAGACGCTGTCTGCCGTCGGAATCCGCTTCTCTGCACCCCAGAGGCCCTATTCTAGGAACCAAAAGGGTCAGAAGAAGATGTGGTTCCGGAAGTCGCAGCAATCCCAGCCTGCTCCGGACAACCAGTCCTTCCGTGGCAGAGGAGGACAGGGAGGACGCCGCCCTAGGGGCAGAGGGGCTCCTAGGAACTTCGGGTCCAGAGAACCCTTCTCTGAACGGCCCCCGCAGCAGCCCTGAGGGGTTGCCCGGCTGCTCCACTCTGGAGGCAGTCGGGGGACGATTTTCGGAGCACCTAGCGGCATGGGAGTCCATAACATCAGACCACTGGGTTCTCCAGATTATATCCAGAGGATACCATATCCCCTTTCTTCACTTGCCAAAATTGAAGTCCCTCCCCGACGTTCCACCCGGTCAGTGGGAGGCCGCTTTGGCAGAAATTGGCCATCTGCTAAAGAAAAGAGCCATCCAGCCCGTCCCCCCAGACCAGATCGGATCAGGGTTCTACTCCAGGTTCTTTTTAGTGCTAAAAAAGACGGGGGATCTAAGACCAATTGTAGACCTTTCAATCTTGAACCTGGCAGTTCCCAAGGAGAAGTTCCGAATGGTCACGTTGCAGTCTATTCTCCCCCTTCTGGGAGAAAATCACTGGATGTGCTCCATAGACCTCAAGGATGCGTACTACCACATACTAATGGACAGGCGCTCCAGGAGGTTTCTCCGCTTCCGGCTGGGAGCCAGTCACTACCAATTCTGGGTCCTTCCCTTTGGTCTCACCACAGCCCCCAGGGTGTTCACCAAAGTATTAGCAGTGGTAGCGGCCCACCTGAGGCTTCAGGGGGTGCAGGTCTTCCTTACCTGGACGACTGGCTTCTCACCGCCGCAACAAGGCATCTACTTCTCTTGGCGCGAGACTCCTTTCTCCATCTTGCTCCACGCCTGGGCATCACGATAAACACAAAAAAATCCAACCTAGCACCCACTCAGCTCATAGATTTTATAGGTGCCAGGTTAGACACGAGGAGACTGAGAGTCTTCCTCACAGCGGACAGAGTGCAAAGCCTACAGCTCCAGGTGCGGGCCATTCTCCACTCAAATTCAGTTCCGGCGGAGTTGGTCCTGAGGGCCCTAGGGTCCATGGCGGCAGCGATTGCTCTTCTTCCTCTCGCCAGGTTCAATATGCGTATCCTTCAATGGACTCTCATGGTTCAGTGGTCGTATCTTGCTCTTCCTATGCATCATCCCATTGCGATCAGCAAAGCGTGCAGGCGGTCCCTCCTGTGGTGGCTACACCCTCCAGATCTCCACGGAGGCCGCCCCTTTTGTGCCTCTCCCCCTCTCGCCACGGTGACCATGGACGCCTCCCGCCTCGGGTGGGGGGGGCATTTTGCAGGCCGGACGGTCCAAGGCACGTGGGACGATTCAGAGACCTTGCTGCATATCAATGTCCTAGAGATGAGAGCAGTGCTCTTAGCGTTGCTAGCACTTCAGGCCTTTCTTCCATTGGGAACAATTGCGATTCAATCGGACAACATGTCTGTTGTCTGGTATATCAACAAACAGGGAGGAACCAGGTCTTACCCCCTTTGTCGAGAAGCCATGAGAGTGTGGGAATGGGCAATCTCCACCAACCGCTTTCTAATAGCAACGCATATTCCGGGTCGGTCCAACATCCTGGCGGACAAACTCAGTCACACCATTCTCACCCCCTACGAGTGGTCTCTCAATACTCAGGTAGCGGATCGCATCTTCGCACAGTGGGGAACTCCTTGTTGCGATCTTTTTGCGTCTCCCTCAAACACCCTATGCGACAGTTTTTTCGCCCTGATACCTCCTCCCGGAGGTTCTCCAAGAGACGCTCTGGTGCATGCTTGGCCACCCGGTCTTCTTTATGCTTATCCCCCTTTGCCTCTGATGCTCCAAGTTCTTCAGAAAGCCTCTCGGTTGGGGTGCAGAATGATCCTCATTGCTCCCTTTTGGCCTCGACAGATCTGGTTCCCCTTCCTAAGGTCTCACTCAGTGAATCCTCCTTGGATTCTAGATCCCATTCCGGATCTGATTTCTCATCCATCCCATCTATCTCCTCCGAACCTGGACAACCTCAAGCTGACCGCTTGGCTGCTCCAGTTCCACTCCTGATCAGGACTCCCAGTATTTCGTCCCCTGTTAAGGCCATCCTGGTGGCAGCTCACAAGCCATCCACTAGGAAAGTCTACCGTAGCAAGTGGAAGCAGTTCTCTTTGTGGGCGGAACGGCAAGGCCTAAACCCCTTCACAGTTCCTCTCCCTTTGGTGCTTGACTTCTTAACCACTCTTTTTAATGATGGTGCCAGCAGTTCCACGGTCAAAGTACAGCTTGCAGCAATTTCTCATTATCACATTGGTCATGACTCCAGTCCACTGAAGTCTGCCAAATTGTGTAAGATTTTCCTTAAAGGTACCTTTCTTCTCAGGCCCCCTATAAAGCAAGCGGTTCCTCCTTGGGACCTTTCCTTAGTTCTTCAGGCCTTGACCGCTCCCCCCTTCGAACCTGCGGCTACTGTAGATCTGAAATTCTTATCTTTCAAGACTGCCTTCTTAGTAGCCATTACTTGGCCAAGAGAGTCTCAGAGCTTCAAGCATCATCAGCTAAACCTCCGTGCTTGGTCTTTCATCCGGACCGTGTTTTCCTCAGGACCAACCCGTCCTTTCTTCCTAAGGTAGCTTCTGAAGCAAACATTAATCAATCCATTAACCTCCCTGTTTTCTTCCCCAAATATCAAAACAAGGGTGAGTACAAGCTTCACTCCTTAGACGTTCACAGGCAACTTAGATTTTATCTAAACAGGACTGCTGGTCATAGGCAATCCGACCAGTTGTTCATTTCCTTTGCTAAATTTAATTTGGGCAAGCCAATTTCCAAAGTCTCATTATCTCGCTGGATTTCACAATGTATCTTACTAGCTTATCAAGCTTCGGGAAGGCCCGCACCGGAGGGTGTACATGCCCATTCAACCCAGTCAGTCTCTACCTCGGCCGCCTTTAAGGCTAGGATTCCTCTAGATGATATTTGTGCAGCAGCCACGTGGGCTTCATCTCATACTTTTATTTCCCACTACAAGTTGGATCTTGCATCTAGAGGTAGAGCATCCTTTGGCTCCACGGTGCTCCGGAATATCCTTCCATGATGGCCGCCCAAGATTCAGGTAGCTGGGGACTCTGTCCCACAGGTTGCAGACAAATGAATCTCCTACTTCAGATTTAGAAGTTATGTACTCACCATAACGTTCCATCTGAGTAGGTGTATTCATTTGTCTGCAACCATCCCGCCCTCCTATCCCCCTGGCCTTTCAGTTTCCTGCATATGTTGTGTTACCCTTTTCAGGGTGTTTATGCTGTTGGCAAACTCGATCTGAGGTCATGTAGGGAGAGCAGGGCATTATGGGTGAGGGGAGGAGCTGAGAGCTTGGATCCATAGCTGGTAAACCATGCCGGTTCGGATCCGATGTCGGATCCATAACCCACAGGTTGCAGACAAATGAATACACCTACTCAGATGGAACGTTATGGTGAGTACAAAACTTCTAATTCTCTATATCCTTGGATCTGACTGTCGAGCTCCACCCTTTACCCATAATATCCCTGACCACTGCATTACCTCAGATTTCATTTGCCGCTCTAATAATTTGGTCAGTATTACATTTTCTCGAGGTCAGGCAGTTATTTCCTCTAAATTAGTGAGTAATAACTTTAAAGTTTAATTTTCTTAATCTATATATATATATATATATATATATATATATATATATATATATATATATATAAAACTTTTCTATAGTCATCTTATCTTTACCTGCTTAGTTAATTCCATTTTTACAGTCTTTGGGTATCTCTTTTTACCATTGTTGGTATTCTCGCTTCTTCTTCTTCATTAAATTCTTATAAGATAGTCTCATTACCATTGTTGGTAAAGCTATTTCTATAGCTTTGTTGGTAAAGCTATTTCTATAGCTCTTCCTCTCTATCCTTCATTCTTTTCCTTAAAAAATATATATTTTTAATTTTTTCTCACTTAGCTGCGTCTTTTTAATTTTTTTCTCACTTTGCTGGATTTGGGCTTTTGGCATAGTTTATATTTATGGCTGAAAAGGATAATGGCTTTAAAAAGTGCACTTCCTGTGGTTATAAGATTCCCAACTTTGATGCCCACAGGGAGTGCGTTTATTGTTTAGGCTCTTCTCATTTAGACACTCCTTGTACTGTTTGCTGTGTTTTAAATGCCAGAGCTATCAGTGACCGACGCAACAGGCTAGTACTTAAGAACCTTATCCCTGCTTCTGCTCTTTCTTCAGTTTCAACTTCAGGGGCTCAAACCATCTCACAGAAATCTAAATCTGTGAAGCTCGAGAAGCATAGAAAGCGCTCTCCTGTTTGGTCACCCAAAACTATTCCAACATTGGAGCCACCAGCTAAGATCCCTAAGCACTCACATCCAAAAACCAAGGATCTGACTCCTTTTTCCACCAAGTTTCCTCATCTCAAGAGTCCTTGCTTTTCTTTGGAGCCAGTATCCCCAAGATGTAGGCCTCCTTTCTTACAGGAGACACCAAGAAAGTCATCTTGACTTCTTTCCACTTCCTCTTTGATCAGGCCCTCCTGAAGTCTTTCTAAAGTAGAGTTGGATAGGATACTGAGAAAATTTCTCAAAACACAGATCCAGATGGGGGATTTACCAGCTTTGCATCCCATTGGATCCATGAACCTTAAGCCTTCCTCACATGCCATCATTTCTCCTTCTCCAATGCGACATACTACTTTACAGCCCTTGGATCTGAGACCTCCAAATTTGAAGCATTGGTCCAAAGATCCCTTCATCTTAGACTCTTGCTACTTCCCTGTCCCATTCAGCACTGACTCCCCTTGAGTAGGATGAGTCACGGGGCCGAATTGTTGGCATCAGATCTGGGGGAGGTCTTTGACTTCAAAGCTTTGAGAGCTGTTGCTTCCCCTCAGAGCCTCTACAGCTCAGCTCAGACTCCTCCCTCGGAACAGAGGATCAGGGGGGACCTGGGTTAATCTGATCCAAGAGATTCAGCTCCTGTGAGGTTGACCTCAATTATCACTGGTCCCTCTGATTTCGAGTTGGTGGAGAGGGCTTTCTCCCACCTGACAGCTGTTTCGACCCTTACCCCCTTGGATCCTATTCCTGTTCCCCTTTTAGATCCTGTTTCTGAGTCTATTCATCTTCCTCCACATGGATGGCCATCCTGTAATAGCTTCCAGGCAGCTTCAGTTAGGGAACTCCCCATCTCTTTTGATACCTGTCCAGAGCACCTCACTGAAGAGGTCTTCCAGAAGAGTTTGTACAAAAGAAGGCACTTACAGATTTCTCTCAGCAATCCTTAACTGAAGACACTGATTTTGATGAAGGGGAAGGGTCCCCAAGACCACCCCCAGAAGATGTCTCCTTTGAAGACATTCTAGAAATCCTACACCAAAATCATGGTTGGTCCTCTGAAACTCCTTCCCAGGATGACTTGGTGTTCCTAGAAGCCTTTGGGTCTGGCCTATCTACGTCTTTGGTTACCCCTTGGTGGATGAGCTTATAGATCTTGTCTCCCGCCAGGCATGGGAGGAACTGGATACAGTAGAACTGATTCCTCAGCATCCAGATAAGATCCTTGGAGCACCAAAACATAGTTTTGGAGCAAAGGAATCCCCATAGATGCCATGTTTGTTATGGCAGCCAGCAAAATGGAGCTGACTGAACAGAGATGGTCTGTCCATTCTCTTAATAGAGAATCTAGGGCATTAGACAGATACAGGAAGCAAGTTTACACTTTAATGACTTTTGCCTTACAGTTGCTTAACTATCTGGCACATTCCACTAGATCACAGAGGGACTTAATTAAGAAACTCTCTAACTCTACCCCTGGGTCAATGTCAGTGGAGGAAGAGAAGGCTTATTCATCATGACTGGCCACCATACAATCTATTTTGAATGTGTCCATGAGGCTAATCTCTCATGCAGCTGATGGTTCCTCAAGGACCTCCGGTTCAGGCATAGCCATCAGGAGAGATGCCTGGATGTGATTGTGTGATTTTTGCAAAGCCCTTTAAAGCATCATTCATCAGTGCTCTGTTTGGGCCCTCCATTAAGGAAACACTTTCCCCACAGTGAACAAGATAGAAAGACCTTGTCTGATGTGGGAATCTGTTTTTCTACCCTGCAGAGACCTTTTTCTAGAAATCAACATGGTGGCAAGAAGATGTGATTCCAGAAATCTCATGGACCCTTTCAAGACTCATGTGGAGATTTTTCTTCCAGAGGCAGAGGGGGAAATAATAACAGAACACACCGTCCACATGGAGAGGGCCATGAGAGGCAGAGGGGGAAATAATAACAGAACACACCGTCCACATGGAGAGGGCCATGAAACCAAGGGTTCTGAGATTCCTTCTCAGAAAGACCCTTTCAGGACTCCTGAAGAGTTGTCTGACTGTTCTTTTCTGGAGCCAGTCAAGAGGCACTTATCTTTGCACCCAAATGCCTGGACAGTCATCACAAAAGATATATGGGTGCAAAGGGTCATATCCAGAGGATATTTCATTCCCTTTTTACAAGTTCCATCAATGAAAAGAAAATCTCTCCCCATCATTCCACCCAATCAGTGGCAGTTAGCAGCTCTACAGATTCTAAAGCTTCTAAACAAAAGGGTCATCCAAGAGGTCCCGCCAGACCAAAGATGATCCGGAATTTATTCAAGGTTCTTTATAGTGCCAAAGAAAACAGGGGACCTGAGACCTATCTTGGATCTCAGTTATCTGAATCAGTTTGTAAAGAGTTCCAAGTTCTGGATGATCATGGTTCAGTCCATTCTACCTCTATTACAGAAGGATGACTTGATGTGCTGTATACATAGGTTCATAGGTTGGTACTAGGCTATCAGCCCTGGGGCCTATACAAGCCTAGCCATAACAATTTCCTGGCTATTTCTTCCCACAGTATTTACTTCCATGGACCCCAGGGTGACTGATGTGATCCCTGGGGTGAATTTCCTATCTCCCATCCAATCATCAAGGTTCCTTTTGAAGAGGGCCAAAGAGGCATTCTGCTTGACCTGCTACATCTTCCGGATGTGCACTATCACATCAAAATAAACAGGCGCTGTCAAAGATATCTACACTTCTGGCTTGGAGACAGTCACTACCATTTCAGAGCCCTGCCCTTCAGTCTCACCACAGCCCCCAAGGTGTTCACCAAATGCATGGCAGTGGTAGCAGATCATCTCAGACTGCACGGATTCATGGTGTTTCCTTACCTAGATGACTGGCTCCTCACCACACCAACCTGGCATCTGCTAGTAAAAGCCAGGGATTAATTACTCCAATTATCTCAATCGCTGGGGATCACAATCAATCTTTCTAAGTCTCATCTTCAACCAGTTCAAGTCTAGGAGTTTACTGGGGCTCACCTAGATACAGTCAATTATCTCACTGTTTTACCATGAAACAGAATTCTTACCTTGAGATTGCATGTCAGACAGATTCTTTCCCACTCCTCTTCCTCAGCAAAAATGATTCTCCAAGCTTTAGGCTTGATGGCTGCAGCTATTACCTTGATACCTACCATTTGTTTTTACATGTGAATCCATCAATGGACTTTTGCAGTACAATGGTCCATTCTTCAGTAACCATTGCAACATCTTATAAAACTCTCTCGAGTCTGCAAAGACTTCCTCCTGTGGTTGATTCAATCCAATGAGATTTGGCAAGGACATCCCTTTATCCTTCCTCCCCCAAATGCCATGTTGACCATGGACGCCTCCTAACTGGGGCGTGCATTTCTTGGGACAGACTGTTCAAGGCATGTGGTCCCCAGAAGAGACCAAACTGCATTGCATATAAATGTCTTCCAGATGAGAGAAGTCCTCTTAGCATTGCAGACCTTTCAGAACTTTCTTCCTCTTGGGACAGTTGCTATGCAAATGGACAATATGTCAGTGGTATGGTACATCAACAAACAAGGGGTGACCAGATCTTATCCCCTTTGCTGAGAAGCAATGAGAGTCTGGCAGTGGGTGATCTCCTCCAACTGCTTTCTTGTGGCAATGTATATACTGGGGAAATCCAGTGTTCTAGCTGACAAGCTCAGCAGGACTATCCTGATGCCTCATGAGTGGTCTCTCAATCAGACAGTGGCAAAAATGATCTTCCACAAATTATACCAACCTTGCTGTGACCTATTTGCCTCTCCCTTCAATAACAAGTGCAGCAGGTTCTTTGCCCTAATCCTCTCTCAGGGGCAGTCACTCAGAGATGCTGTAGTCCATGCTTGGCCCTCCGGTCTCCTGTATACTTATCCTCCCCTACCTCTATTGCCCAAATTTCTCCAGAAATCACTCTGGTTGAAGAGCAAGGTAATCCTCATTGCCCCCTTCTGGCCTAAGCAAGTCTGGTTCTCCTTCCTATGGTCTCACCTGATATGTCCCCATTGGACAACAGACCCCATTCCAGATCTACTATCACATCCATCAGGGATGACTTATCTGGACACTACAGATCTCATAGTGAACACATGGCTTCTCCAATTCCAGTTATGGCTATTTATTCCAGGCTTTCCTCTCCTATTCACCAGATTTTATTTTCTTCTCAGGAACCCTCTACAAGGAAGATTTTTAAGAGTAAATGGAAAAGATTTTATTTTGGAGCACAGCACAGAGAGTTGAATCCTTTCATCACTCCAATTCCTGCTGTTTTAGATCTTCTTGCTTCGATTTTTCAAAGTGGTGCTAGCTTCTCCACCATCAAAGTTTAGCTGGCAGCCATTTCTGACTACCACATTGGAGATAATACTTCCCTGTTAGCTTTATCCAAGTTATGTAAAGCATTCCTTAAAGGTACCTTTTTACTTAGACCTCTGATAAAGGATCCCACTCCACATTGGAATCTTACTATTGTGTTACATAGTTTAATATGATCACCCTTTGGGCCCTCCTCTAAGTCAGATCTCAGTTTTTTTCTTGGAAAATGACCTTTTCTATGGCTATAACTTTTGTGAGGTGAAGCACTCTCTTCAAAACCGCCTTATTTTATTTTCCACAAAGATAGGGTTACCTTATGTACTAATCCTTCCTTTTTTACCCAATATCCTCTGAAACAAACATCAATCAAGTGATCAATTTACCAGTTTTCTTTCATAAATGTGAAAACAAAAGAAAATACATGCTTTACCTTTTAGATGCATATAGACCATTTTTATCTTCGTAGAATGAAAGAATTTAGGAAAACTGACCAACTGTTTATTTCCTTTTCTAGTAACAAATTGGGAAAACCAATATCCAAAACTAACCTTGCCAAATGGATAACAGATTGTATATTTTATGTTTATACTTTGAGAGGTTTAACCTTGCCAAGGCATCCAAAAGCACATTCAACAAGGCTAATGGTTCTGTCAGCTGAATTTTGGGTCAGAGCCTCCACTGATGATATTTGCACAGCTGCCACTTGGTTTAATGCTCATACTTTTATTCCTCATTGCAAGTCAGATCTCATCCCCAGAAATAGGGCTGCATTAATTTCTGCAGTTAACTGGAACATCATTCCATGAGGGCCAACCACAGTTGTCATAGTTGAGGACTCTTTCCCATTTGTAGAGGAATGAATGGAAATGACAACATCAGATCTAAAACTTCTCTACTCACTATAACTATACAACTTCCCCCTCCTTCCTCCTATGCATACCTTTGGGAGTAACCTGATGAAGTTTTTCATTAGGAACTACAGATGTTAAGTTGTCTCTCTCGCCTTCATTCTTGCTGGTTGGGTTCGGAGCCGATCCTTGGCTCCGACTCGGCCATCTACTAAAGTTCGAGAGCTATTTACTGGCTCGAGGCCTCCCCATATCCCACAATGCTTGGCGCTAGATACCCAGATCTTGTTTGCCGCTTCAGCTACGAGGTTGCGCTTTTACTGGCTCAGGTCTTATTAATCTTTTTTTTGTATTATTAGCTTAAATTTTACCTGTGTGTTTCTCTTTTATATAGATAGTCTTTCCCTTTTAATATAATTAGAGTGTGTATCCCCTAGTTTTTCCCACTCAGGAAACTCGTTTTTTGTTAGAGAGTTTCTACCCCCCCTTGTTTCTTCTCTTTAGTGGCTAACCCCCCCCCCCTTTTTGTACCTGATAGGAGTAGTGTTAGCCTTTCGTAGCTACAGTTATTTAGCCTTGTAATATTTGAATATATTTACTAGATTCTTGTTGTTATTGTTGTTAGTTTAACTAGTGTATGTGTGTTTCTGTGTGCCTTTTATTTAAGCACTAGTTTAATATCCTCCCTTTGGTATCCCCTTGTCAGTATGTCCAAGGATACTAAAGTTTCAGGCTTCAAGAAGTGTGACTCGTGCTGTCAAAAGATGTCTCTGACAGACGGTCACACTTCTTGTGTTTATTGCTTGGGTCCCCTACACCTGCAGGACTCCTGCTCAGTCTGTCATGCTTTCAGCCCGAGAGTCCTGCAGGAGCGTAGAAACAAGTTGGCGAAGCCTCAGTCAGAGAAATCCTTAAACCCCGCCAAGCCGTCGCACCCAGTTCGGAACCGTCGCCGGGCGGAGCATCTGCCTCCTCTTCGGTTCTGACTGGAACCGACATCTCTAGACCTCAATCGGCTCCGACTTTAGTGCCGAAACCGTCTTTGGGCCGAAAATGTTCTAGGTCCCCTTCCCTAGAATCGGTTCGTTCGGCTCTGAGGTCACCATTGCTTCAGTCTGAATGAAGCCATAGGTCCCACTCCTCTCGGTCCTCCAGGCTATCCAATCATGACTTGGAGAGGGTGGTCAGTAGACTCCTTAAATCGCAGGCCCTGGCCAAAATGTTAACTAGCCCTTCTCAACAGACTGTGGCTGTCCCTGTGTCTTCAGCAGTTCCTCCTCCAACTCCCCCTTTGTGTTCGGAGCCGGAGTTGGTGGGGGCTCGAATCATGGAAACGTCAAAGCCAATACCACACCTTGCGGCTCCTTTGTCGGCTCCAATCTCTTCATTGGTTCCATCCTTGGAGGGATCTGAGTGCCGGGACTCCCTCGTCGGCTCCGAGGGTGGCGAGTGGCATCGGACCCTTGTCCGACCCCGTTCTCCTTCTCGGGGCCTCGGTGCAGGTGAGCTCAGCTCCTACATCAGCCTCAGAGCCGTCCCTCTCAGTGCCGGGAGGGGTTCACGTCTCTTCAGAGCGGGGACCCTCTGCTCTGCCTGATGGGAGCACCTTCGAGGTCATGAGGAGCGTGCTGACTCCTGAGTGGGCCCCTCGATCAGCCCCTTCAGCCCCCCCCCCATGGTGCCTGCATCGGTCTCTGCCCACCCTCCTGACCCCAAGCGTGGAGAACAAATGCTCCAGGTCACCTCATTGGACATATCTTCCACTTCCAAGGCCTCCCCTGATCCTTCAGAGGAGCCCCCTTGAAAGAGAAAATGTAAGAGGAAACATGTCGACTCCCCCGAGTCAGTCACGCCTGATACCGACTTGGAGGATTCGGAAGGGTCCCCAAGATCCCCTTCTGAGGATGTCTCTTTTTCAGACATCCTAGAGATCCTTAAGCAGAGGGGGAACTGGACTGCCCTTAACCCTTCCGAGGACGAGTGGGTATACCTGGACACATTTGGTTCTCGCCCTTCCACCTCCTGGGTGTCTCCACTCTTCGACCCACTGATGGAAGTAGTGGCTCGAAGGGTGTGGTCAGCCCCAGACACAATGGACCCAACTCCCCGCAGGCCCACTAAGTTCATTACAGCCCCACCCAACAAACAATTTTTGACAAAAGGTGTCCCCATTGATGCCATAGTGGTTGCAGCAGCCACGAAGAAGGAGTTGGCTGACCCTTTGGTGCCTGTCCATCCCCCTAATAAAGAGTCTAGGGCAATGGACAGGTACGGGAAGCGGATGTTTTCCTCAGCAACTTTTTCCATGCGGTCGCTGAATTATCTGTGCCACTTCACCTATCTTCAAAGGGATCTTCTCAAGGAACTGGGTGATACCCTTCAGGATCCATCAGCTGCGGGGGCTCAAGATAAGATTAACTCCCAGCTGGCGACTCTTAACTCAATCGTCAATTCCTCCACACGGCTCATTTCTTATGCAGCCGATGGGGAGAGTAGGGCCGCAGGTACAGGTGTGGCTTTGAGAAGACATGCCTGGATGCGGTTATGTAACTTTGCTGACCCCTTTAAGGCGTCCTTCACCAATACCCCCTTTGATGGTTTGGCTCTGTTTGGACCACAGGTGAAGGATACCCTTACCAGGTGTGAGCAGGAAGGCAAGACTCTCTCTGCCATGGGAGTCCGTTTTTCTACTCCCTCTAGACCATACCCTAAAGGTCAGAAGAGTGGGAAAATGTGATTTCGGAAACCCCAGGGAGTCGTGCCTGACACACGTGGTGAGTTTCCCTCCAGGGGCAGGGGAGGGAAAAATAATAGATGCCGCCCAAGGGGCAGAGGGGGTCCGCAAAATCAGGGTAGCAGAGAATCTTTCTCTGACAAACCCTTTCAGCACCCCTGAGGGGCTGCCCGACTGTCCACCTTTCGTTGGCAGTCGGGGGAAGATTGTCACTGTACCCAGAAGCCTGGCAACTCCTCACACAAGACAAATGGGTACGGTCTATCATATCCGAGGGTTACAAAATCCCCTTTGTCCACACCCCTGTACAAACAACCAAGTCCCCTCCAGATGTTCCACCCGGTCTAAGGGAACAAGCAGTGCCAGAAATTTCAAACTGCTAGAAAAATGGGCCATCCAGCCAGTCCCAGCAGACTAGCAAGGATCCAGAATTTACTCCAAGTTCTTTTTGGTGCCAAAAAAGACAGGGGACTGGAGACCCATTTTGGATCTCAGCAGGTTAAACAAGTCTGTTCAAAGAACAAAGTTCCAGATGGTCACGCTTCAGTCCATTCTACCCTTTTTGGGTTAGGACAATTGGATGTGCTCCATAGACCTTCAGGATGCGTACTACCATATCAAAATGGACAGGCACTCCAGAAGGTTTCTCCACTTCTGGCTGGGAGCTAGTCACTATCAATTCAGAGCCCTGCCCTTTGGTCTCACCACAGACCCCAGGGTGTTCACCAAATGCATGGCAGTGGTTACGGCTCACCTGAGACGACGAGGATTCCAGGTGTTTCCATATCTAGATGACTGGCTCCTTACTGCTTCCACCAGGCATCAGCTACTGCGAGCCAGGGATTATACCATCCAAACTTGCTCCGAGCTAGGTATCTCAATAAATTTCGAAAAGTCTGCATTGTCGCCTTGTCAGTCTATAACCTTTATAGGCGCAAGATTAAATATAAAAGCTCTGTCTGCAAGACTTCCTCTAGACAGAGTGTCAGACATTCGCCGACATGTGAAGGTCTTACTACAGTGCAAGAGGATTCAGGCCAGATTTGTACTAAAAACTTTGGGTCTCATGGCAGCAGCAATCATACTAGTTCCCCTGGCTTGTTTTTACATGCGGATTCTTCAGTGGATGCTTTTTACCCAATGGTCTTTTCAACAACTTCCGATGTCTCACAAGATAATAATCACTCAATCATGCAAAGACCACCTGGCTTGGTGGATGGTCTCCCCCAGTACTCCAGGGCAGACCATTTGTTCTTCCTCCTCCTGTTGCCACGGTGACCACGGATGCCTCCCTGATCGGGGGGGGGGGGCATTTTCAGGGCAGGACTGTCCAGGGCACTTGGCAACCTCTAGAGTACCACCTGCACATAAACGTCTTGGAGATGAGAGCGGTGCTTTTAGCATTGCAAGCTCTTCAGGACTCTCTACCCACCGGGACTATTGCAATTCAGACAGACAATAAGTCTGTAGTGTGGTACATCAACAAGCAGGGCGGAACCAAGTCCTATCCCTTATGTCGAGAAGCACTCAGACTCTGGCAGTGGGCGATCTCCTCTCAACCGTTTCTCATGGCAACGCACATCCCCGGGAAGTCCAACGTCATAGCGGACAGGCTAAGCAGAGCTATTCTCATGCCTCACGAGTGGTCTCTCAATCAGTCAGTAGCGGACAAAATCTTCCGCAGATGGGGTCAACCTTGCTGCGACCTTTTCGCAACTCCTCTCAACAGCAAGTGCGAGGATTTCTTCACTCTCTTCCCCCTTCCTGGACACTCCCCCAGAGACGCTCTAGTTCACGATTGGCCCCAGGGTCTTCTGTATACATTCCCACCTTTTCCCCTAATTCCTAAACTAATTCAGAAGGCTACTGCATTGGGATCCAGGATGATCCTCATTGCCCCTTACTGGCCTCGACAAATTTGGTTCCCATTCCTGCATCATCACCTGCTGGAGCAGCCTTGGAATCTGGACCCAGTGCCAGACCTCTTGGTCCATCAGTCGGGCGGGCTGCACCAATCCCTTCAGTCTCTCAACCTCACAGCTTGGTTGCTCCACTTCCAACCTTAGCCAGGCTTCCACATATTTCTCAGCCGGTGCGTGAAATCATCCTTTCTTCGCACAAATCTACCACCAGGAAGACTTATGCTAGTAAGTGGAAACGTTTCTCTTTCTGGGCAGAGGCTAGGAATATAGACCCCTTTACAGCCCCTGTCCATCACGTTCTAGATTTTTTAGCAGAACTCTTTCAAGCTGGTTCCTCGTCTGCCACCATTTGGGTCCAATTAGCTGCTATCGCAAATTTCCATGCTGGCCTGTCAGAAACCAGCATCATATCCCACAAACTTTGCAAGGCCTTTCTTAAAGGAACTATTTTGCTTAGGCCCCCGGTCAGAGATCCCCCGCCTCCGTGGGACTTAAACTTGATATTAGCTTCCTTGATTCTTCCCCCTTTTGAACCTGCGGCTTCCTGTTCCTTAAAATTGCTCTCCTGGAAGACTCTCTTTTTAGTAGCCATCACCTCAGCTAGGAGAGTTTCGGAACTTCAAGCCCTCTGTATTCACCCTCTTTACCTTGTGTTTCATAAGGATAGAGTTTCACTCAGGACTAATCCTTCATTTCTGCCCAAGATACCTTCCGAAACAAACCTGAATCAGGCTATTGATCTACCTGTCTTTTTTCCTAACTATTCGAACAAAGCTGAACAAAAGTTACACCAATTGGACGTTCATAGGCAATTACGTTTTTATTTGGATAGGACTAAGCAAACAAGAAAATCAGACCAACTCTTCCTGTCCTATGCTGAGGGCAAACAGGGCCTGCCACTTTCTAAAGTAACCTTATCCAGGTGGTTGTCCTATATTATTACTTTGATTTATCAGCTGAGACATAAAGAACTCCCTACTAACCCTAAAGGTCATTCCACCAGAGCGTTAGCTACTTTGGTAGCTTTTCAAGCAAGACTACCAATGGAATCTATTTGTGCTGCAGCCACATGGGCCACTCCTCATACTTTCATTTCACATTATAAGTTGGATATGGCCTCTAGGAGTAGAGCTGATTTTGGTTCCACTGTGCTCAAGAGTCTGTTCCGATGAGCCACCCAGGACTAAGGTGCTAGGGACGCTGTCCCAACCAGCAAGAATGAAGGCAAGAGAGACAACTTAACATTAAGAAGTTATGTACCTACCATAACGTTCCATGTTAGTTGTCTTCTTCTCGCCTTCTTTCTTGCATCCCACCCTCCATCCCCCTAGCCTGGACAGACCGAGAAGAGTCCCCTTTTGAGGCCTTCTTCCTCTGGCTGAGTCTTATCTGGGTTACATCCTCTTCTGTTTTAGTACTGTAGGTAAACCTTGTAGTTTGAACAGGTGTCCTTGAATTTTTATATGGTGTTAGCTCTGCCAAATGAGATCTGGGTATCTAGCGCCAAGCACTGTGGGATATGGGGAGGCCTCGAGCCAGTAAATAGCTCTCAAGCTTTAGTAGATGGCAGAGTCGGAGCCGAGGATTGGCTCCGAACCCAACCAGCAAGAAAGAAGGCGAGAAGAAGACAACTAACATGGAACGTTATGGTAGGTACATAACTTCTTATTCCTGTTTGAGCCCCTATTCTATATATATATATATAGATATATAGATATATATATATATATATATATATATATATATATATATATATATATATATATATATATACTGCTTCTCTGTATTATTATTGTTATTATTATTATTATTATTATTATTATTATTATTATCATTGTTACCACCATGCTTTAGTTTCAGTTGGTTATATAGTAACAGCAAACTCGATTTGAGGTAATTCAGTAGTCAGAGGCATTATGGGTAAAGGGAGGAGCTCGAGAGTCAGAGCCAAGGATCTAGAGAAAAGTGCCTGAGTCAGATCCAAGGGTCAGATCTGAGACCTATTTGTTGAGGAAGAATGAAAATGAACAACACAGATCCATAGTTATGCTGATTACATAACTTTTATTTTCCCTCCCCCACCCAAGCTATAATAACATTCTGTGTTCATCTCTGAAGTTTATTTGTGAGGAAAATTAAACAGATAATGACAATACCATACCATCTCATCTCCCACATAAGCTATAGTAACTCTCTGTGCATACCACTGAGGTTTGTGTTAAAGATAAAGAAATAATGACCAAAGTGTCCATAGCCACCTGTATAAGCTATAACAAACATCTATGTACATCTCTTTCCAGGGTTGCTTTTATAGTAGTTATAATCCAGAGCAGAGTCCTCGACTAAGTCCATGTCATAATCCACCCAGTGTGGGTGTAGGGGCTTCTAAGCCCCAAGAAGTTATTTTTTAAAGGATTTTTTTAGCACCTTTATTACATTACAACTTAAGACATAGGCACACATACATTAATGTAAAAGAAAACAAACCATATTACTATGTTTCCAGTTATATGCATTTTACATCACATATGATGACCTTACATTCACTGCTGCAGTATTCTTAACTACATCTGATTCCCTGCCGTGAAAGCCCGACATCTTTCCAGTATTCCAAAGACTTCTGAATTTAAAAGGTATGCCAAACATCACCATACGCACCCTGCATAATGCAAGTTATAAAGGTGATATTCAGGTTTACCAAAAACAGAACTTCTTTGCTGCCAGTCTATGAATGTATCTTTTACACCATCCGTCCGTTTACCTGCATCCGTTTTCGACTAGTTAAGTGCATTTTCATTGTACAGGGACTTCCTGCACCTGTTTGTTGTTTTTGCAAAATAAGTGCCCCATTGGGGATTTTGTTTTTTCTTGTTTTTTGTGTTCCTTGAGGTTAATGTCATCTAGGAAGAGTAAATGGCAGTGTGGGAGACTGATTCCCCATAGAGACTGCAATGATGTGTCTTTTTTGCTAAGGTGCTTCTCATGGCCATACAACTTGTTCTATTTGTCAGGCATTTGTTCCAAAAACCCTTCGCAGAAGACTATCTTCCCTTTCCTTGTATCTTGATAACCAGCATCTTAGGCTACTCAGTAAAAATACTATGGAAGAAATCTCCCGCCATTAGGGTCAGCCGTTAGGGAAGAAGAAGGTGAAAAGGGTACGACTGGAATCTTCCTCTGTCCATCCCTCTGCCAGGTATTTCTCCTGAGGTTGTTATGAACCTGGAGGCTTGCCCAGCTGTGTTGTTGGATTTCTCTGCTGTGACTGTGTTGGAGGCCAGTGAGGATTTGGCTGGCAACACATACATAGAGGGTTTGCAGGTGTCAGTCTTGGACGTTCGGACAGAACCACGGTTGATTTTTTTTCTGAGGGGCTTAAGGGAACTCCTCAGTTTCTTGCTGGGGAAGAAGCTCCTACTGTGGTTCTCAACTGTCATCCTGGATCTGAGCCTTCTCAGGATGTTCCCTTAAAAAAGAAGCAAAAAAAATTAAACAAATTTCTTCTGCTTCTAGGGATCCTTATTCAGGGGTTATTTTCTGCCTTAATGTCCTTAAAGCCTCCTCATGAGGTTTCATTTCCTGCTCCTCCTTGGTTCTCGACTCCTCTTAAAAGGCCTAGAGATTAGGATTCTTCTGAGAATTAGTTGGATTCTGCTGACGAACCTAAGTCATTCCACTCAAATTCCTTTTCCTTTGGACTATGGGTCAGAGGAAGCGGAATCTGTTAGTCCTGATGTTCCGTTGAAGGAAATTTCTTTTGGGGACACACTCTCTAGGATAGGATGATGGATTTTTTTTTAAGTGTGATTGTACTGACGTCTCCAATATCCATAAAAGCTACCATGAGTTGTTGCAGCTGGACTCTCCTAAACTTGCGGCTATTCCTCCTGTCTTGGCTGCTTTTACTGGATGCTTTTTCCAATGCCTCTCAGACACCTGATTCCCTCTCCCCTGCTCCCAAGAAGCCTGATGGGTTTTATAGGGTTCCTGAGGATTGTTCTTTTTTATATAAATGTCCTGATATTGAGCCTTCAGTAGTGTCCATAGCATCTGATAAAACGTCTCAATTGCTTCCTTCGCCCAAGTTACTGCTTTCTGACAGGGACAGCAGAACTGTGGACAGGCTGGGCAAAAAGGTTTACACTTCTGCTACCCTAGCTTTTACAGCTACTAAATTTTAGACCCATATGTCTAGGTATGTGTTGGCTCTTCTTTTTCAGGCCTGTCAAATTATTTGTGATTTTCCAGACCTGGAGGGTAAAACTTTTGTTCTTTCCTTGCTAGGGACTTTGTTTCAAGTCATTCGCCATTCTATTAAATGTAGTTACGATGTGGCGGATGCCTCTTCTAGGGCTGCTGTTTTTGGTTCAGTTATGAGGAGGTATTCTTGGCTTTGGCTTCAACCTCTACCTGATGATATTAAAGCTAAGTTGATGGATGCTCCTCTGGATTCTAAACTTTTGTTTGGGGAAGCTGCTGCTGGTTTAAGTCTCTTCAGGATAAGGGTAAGGCCTTATGGGAACTTAAACATGTTTGTTTCTCCTGTGCCTAAATTTCAGAGAAACCACACTGCTAAGCCTGCCTTTGTTCACAGGTAATCACGGCCTTCTACTAAAGGTATGAGTGGCAAATGAACTCCTCCTGCTAAGGCTACTCAATTTTCTGGGACTGAAGATTTTCCTTTCTGGACAAACCAGGTGCTGTGTTACTATATGTCCCTTCCCAGCCACATTCCTCTTTCCCTTCACCCTTCTCTTTCTCTTCTGGTTTGGCTTCAGATCACTTAGTATTCTTGGGTTCTGTCAATCATTCGTCAATGTACTTCATGGTCTGGAAATCCCATCCTCCATTTATGGACATTCCTTAGCCTCTTCTGGAATATTTTCCCTTTTTACCAGTGGCTCTTCAAGATCTCTTGTCTCAGGGTACTATTCAAGAAGTGCCTGTGTCTCATAGGGGGAAAGGGTTCTACTCCTGACTGCTTCTAGTGCCCAGAAAAAAGGGTACTTGGAGACCTATTCTAGACCCCTATCATCTAAATACTTTTCTAAAGGTAACTTCCTTTCAGATGTTGTCTCTTCAGATTCTGTTTCCTCTCTTGCTCCCTCAGGCCTATATGGTATATGTCTTTGGATCTCAAGCATGCTTATCTCCATATTCTGATTCATCCTCTTTTCAAGAGGATTTTGCATTTCTCTGCTGATTCCTGGCTTTTTCCGTTCTCTCCTTTGCCCTTTGGCCATTCTACTGCCCCCCAAGAGTGTTCAAGAAATGCCTTGCTCCTGTGATTGCCTTTTGAAAACTTCAAGGATTTCAAATATTTCCTTACTTGGACAACCTGTTGATTCAGGCGTCCTCTCCTGTGACCCTTTTGCAAAATCTTCATTTTGCTGTACCCCCTCTTCAGAGCTTTGGGTTCACTATAAATTTCAAAAAGTCTTCTCTGACTCCTTCTCAGGATCATGTTTTTCTGGGTTGCAGGATTCAGACAGTGCCAATGCTTGCATCACTGCCCCCTCCAAAGGCAGTAACTCTTATTTCTTTCTTTCACACTCTTCTTCCTCTGGCTTCTGTTACCACCAGGGAGTTTCTGAGAGTTCTGGGTTTCATGGCATCCATCATTCTGATGCGCCCTCTTGCTAAACTTCATATGAGAAAGTTTCAGTGGTTTCTGAAGTCAGTGTGGCTTCAACATGCTCATACTGTAGAATTTGTAGTTCCTCTTCTTCCTTTCCTTAGACAGGAACTTCTCTTGGGTATTCAGCAGTTATCTCTGAATCCAGGGATCCCTTTTCATCTCCCTCTTCCATCTCAAGAATTGTTCACAGACATCTCAGGCATGGGATGGGGGGTGACTTTTGGCTCCCTAAAGGTACAGGGGGTGTGGTCACCTTGCAGCAGAAGGAGCACATCAGTGTCAAAGAGCACAGTGATGTGGTATATCAACAAACAGGGAGGAACAAGATCTTATCTTCTTTGCCGATTGGCACTTCTGGTATGGGTTCTTGTTATCAAGTGTCAAGTGACTCTTCAGGCAGTTTATATCCCTTCCAGTAAGAACATTGTGGCAGACACCCTGAGCAGGTCTTTAACTCAGTCCCACCAATGGATGCTTCACAGGGTTGTGTTTCCGGACATTATCCACCAGTAGTGTACTCCTCACGTGGATCTTTTTGCCTCCCCTCTGAACAGACAACTTTCTCTGTTTTGTGCCACAGTCCCTGGTCCTCTGGTATGGAAGGTGGATGCCCTCTCGTTCTCTTGGAAGGGGATGTTTCTTTACGCATTCTCTCCCCTTCCTCTCATTCTGAAAGTGCTGTTCAAAATTCAACAGGATGCTCCCAAAGTCTTGTTGGTGACTCCCTTTTGGCCATGACAGCACTGGTTCCGTCTTCTTCTGCATCTAGCCGGGGGCAATCATCACACGTTACCTCATAACAAGACAAGGGATCTCTTATCCATAAATACCTGTCCATGCTTCAACTGACACTGTGGGTGATAGGAGTTTGATTCCTCATAGATACCTTGTTTCCAAGGACATGCTGCAAGTTCTGCAGGAGGCCAGGAAACCTACAGCTAGGAAATCCTACTTATCCAAATGGAAGAGGTTTTCTTTTTGGTGTCTCTCTCATAACCTGGACCCACGTAATGTGGATGCTCCTTTGGTTTTCTCTTATTTGTGTGAGTTACTCAATGCTGGTTTGGCCTATTCTTCTGTTAAGGCCCACCTACCAGCTATCTCTGCTTGTCTGCCTTTTTCTCCTTCTTCAACTGATAGATTTGAGGTGAAACAATTTCTTAAAGGTGTTCTTAATATTAGACCTCCCAAAAATCCTGTTGCTCCTCCCTGGGATCTTAATTTTGTTTTGGAGAAGTTGCCTCTGGCCCCCTTTGAGCCTGCTGCTTCAGCTTCCTTGTAACATTGTTCCTGGAAGACTGTTCTTTTGTTAGTGCTTATTTCTGCCAGATGGGTGTCTGAGTCACAGGCTCTTATGGCTTGTCCTCCTTTTTTAATTTTTTATGAGGACAGAGTGTCCTTGCGCACTAACCCTTCTTTTATGCCAAAGATGGCTAATGACCTACCCTCTTAGTCTTTTAATCTGCCTATTTTTTCCCTGTCCACAAACTGACAGTGAGAGGGTGTTGCATAATTTGGACATGCATAGACAACCTAGAGTGAATTTGGATATGGCCAAGGCTATCAGAAAATCTGATCAGTTATTTGTTTCTTTTCATCCTAGATCTTTTGGGCTTGCTGTATCCAAGCAGACTATTTCTTCTTGGATTTCTAAGGCTATTTCCTTTTGTTACACTTTTCATGGCAAGAGCCTTCCTTTTTCAATTAAGGCTCATTCTACTAGAGCTGTGGCTTCTTCTGGTGCTTTTTTCAAAGGCTTCACTACTAATTCTATTCTTCAAGCAGCTACCTGGACTTCTGTGCATACCTTTACCAAGCACTACTAGTTGGATGGTATCTCTAAAGCTAGGGCTGGTTTTGTTAGTTCAGTTCTTCATTGTTTATGGGAGTTTCTTCTGCCCCTTCCTCCTCCCTAGTTTCCTCTTGGGCTTTGGCACTCTCCCATATAGTTAAGAATATTGCAGCAGTGAATGTATGCACATAGTACTCCCTCCATTTCCATAGTTCTTTACCTTCCTGAATGTACACATTACCTCTTGGATTCCTTGGAGTGGTGTTCCTCCTGGAGCAATCAGTTCGGTGTTTGGTAAGCCTGAATGTCACCTTTATGCCCTAGGTTAGACACGGTGCATATGGTAACGTTCAGCGTACCTCTTAAATTCAGAAGTCTTTGGAAGACTGGCCGAACATCGGGCTTCAGCAGCAGGGAATCCCATATAGTTAAGAATACTGCAGCAGTAAAGGCAAGGAAATCTACAGTTATGGTAAGATTTTACACAACTGTACTTTCTTTTTTTATAACTATCATCAGACTAATGTTATATAAATTTCTCAACTCATGTCTTCTCTTAAACTCCACTCCTTATCCAGAGCATTATTCTGCATGTATTGTTCCCACAATGTCCACTTATTTCTATGTAAGTTGCTCCTTCCCTTTTCTAAAGATCTCACTTCCAATTCTTTTATTGCTGTTACAGTACTCAATACATCAAATACAGTTGGATTAGACATTTTCTAGTAATTGCTTTTTTGGCAGCAACCAGAATTAAACTTAACAAGGCCTGACTATGTCTAGGCAATTTAGATACTGTCTCTCAGCCTCTGCCAAGCACTACAAGTTGGATGGAATCTCTAAAGCTAGGGCTGGTTGTGCTAGTTCAGTTCTTCATTGTTTTGGGGGGATTCTTCTGCCCCTTCCTCCTCCCTAGTTTCCTCTTGGGCTTTGGCACTCTCCCATATAGTTACGAATACTGCAGCAGTGAATGTATGGACATAGTACAGTTGTGTAAAATCTTACCATAACAGTAAATGTCCTTGCCTTCACTGCTACAGTATTTAGTCCCTCCCTCCATTCCTGTAGTTCTTTACCTTCCTGAATGTACACGTTACCTCTTGGATTCCTTGGAGTGGTGTTCCTCCTGGAGCAATCAGTTCGGTGTTTAGAAAGCCTGAATGTCACCTTTATGCTCTAGGTTAGACATGGTGCATATGGTGACGTTCGGCATACCTTTTAAATTCAGAAGTCTTTGGAAGACTGGCAGGACATCGGGCTTCAGGAGCAGGGAATCCCATATAGTTAAGAATACTGCAGCAGTAAAGGCAAGGAAATCTACAGTTATGGTAAGATTTTACACAACTGTACTTTCTTTTTGTATAACTATCATCAGACTAATATTACATAAATTTCTCAACTCTTGTCTTCTCTTAAACCCCACTCCTTATCCAGAGCATTATTCTGCATGTATTGTTCCCACAATGTCCACTTATTTCTATGTAATTTGCTCCTTCCCTTTTCTAAAGATCTCACTTCCAATTCTTTTATTGCTGCTACAATACTCAGTACATCAAATACAGTTGGTTTAGACATTTTCTTGTAATTGCTTTTTTGGCAGCCACCAGAATTAAACTTAACAAGGCCTGACTATGTCTAGGCCGACTATGTCTAGGCAGTTTAGAGCCTGTCTCTCAGCTAAAAAGAATAATTTCCTTAGTTACACCCATTTGCTCACCCAGAATTTCTGAGAGAGTATTTTGTAGGAAATTTTTATTTTAAATCTGAAAAATCATTACACTCCCAAAACATATATCCTCAGTTATCTCTTTCTTCCCCATCGTACCTCCAAGATTTGACACCTATCTGAGGAAAAATTCTTTGGAGTCTGCTTGGGTATTAAAATACCTATTCAGACACTTCCAGGCAAAAATCATAAACCTTCTAGACTTTGTTGCATACGTGAAAGCTATACATATGTACTCTCATTGTTCCCTTGTAGATTGCTTATCCAGTCTATCTTCCCAAATGTTTCTAACCTCCTCTGATTGATTCTTATAGTTATCATGCAATATTGTATATACTGAATTAATTATCACTTTAACACCAGCTTCAGTTCTAGATTCAACTAAAAACTCTATCAGAGCAAGTCTTTCACTTAAGATTCCCTTCCCTTTGCCTATACTCTGATATCAACCCCAGTAAGGAAAATGGTCTCTAGCCTGCAGTCCAAATGCCTTCTTGGCCTCATCTCATGCTATTACTTTTCCCTCTCTAGTTATTTGCTCCCAATAACTTCACTCCTTTTGCATTTTTCCAGTAAATCCCAGTCCCTTCTTGCATATTTTCTGTACCCCTACTTGCAGTCATTCCTATTAGCAAAAATCTCCTGTCTCCATTCTTGTGTTGGCTTAGTTCTTAGAATACTTTCTGCTACTTTATAAACATTCCTTCTTTAATGTCTCCAAATCTTTTGGGTTTCTAATACCATGACATGAATGGACACCATTCCCAAGTCAAAGTACAATTAAAGTCCAAGAAATGAGTATTGTTTCAGTCTTTGATGTCAGCCAAAAGTTTTCTTTGCAGCACCCGTAATGTGCCCAATAATGACTACTGCAATTCATACGGGGTTACATGTGTGAAGGCTGCCAGCCTAGCCAGATAGGATTTTATACATAATTCTATAATTTGTAAATATAAATGTTGATCTACAGACTTGTTTTCTTAATTGAAAGAATATGCTGTGAAATGTTGAACTTTAAAAAATGTAACAACATTGCCGTCTGCTATAAAGAAAGCTAAGACAAGCATTTCTTGTCTGCCCTTTGAAGTTGAAATTATTTCATGCCTGCCCCTTTGAAGTTAGAATTTGGAGTCGATGAGTCTGGAGTGAAGCATCCTGTCTATTATTTTAACTTGGGGAGTAATTACTAGAGTTTACATGTGGAATGTCTTTCATTGATGTAGTTTCCTGCAGGTGCAAGATAACAATTATGTAGAATCTGTTAGCCTGGGAACACCAGGAAAGTGCAAAAGAATGATGTAATGTCTATCAGAACTGCAATTTCAATTTAAACAGTGAGAACCAGAGATTATTAAGCATTTTTGTCTTGACTATCCAACTCACAGCACAGTCTTGCTCATATGTAAGTTATCTTAGAATTGTGTTTTCTTTTAGAAATAGCTAGAAACTAGAAGGATTCGACTGTGTTTTTCTGTGATGTCAGAACTGTACTACTGAATTATTTTTAAGTATTTCTGTGTGATTTCTGATCTCATGACTAGCACTGTTTAGTAAGAAGTATTGCCTTGTGTTTTTATTATTTATTATTAAATATTTTAAAACCTTTCAACTGTGGCTGTTTTGTGTAGAGATAATTTAAGCTCTTATGAGTATTTGTATGCCTTTGGTAAAATTGTACAAAGCTACTCCTATAGCTTTAGCCCTGGGCTGTACTACCAATTGGATAATAATATTGCACAGTAATAATTGGACACCCTTTTAAGGGCCTTTGAGTAGCTGATAAATATTAGCTGGGTGGTGGCAGTGATTTTTACTGTATAGTCAGGGTAAAAGAGGCACAGCTGGAGAACCTGTGCCAGCCTTCCCCAGAAGTGTCTGTGTGGTTGTATAAACTCTTATCTCAAAATGTGTGTGTGTAAGCTACTTGGGCAGGGACGCGGATCACTGGTTGGACAGAGAGGGTGCTGGAGATTTTAGCTTGCCCAGCTGGCTGAGATCTGGACCCTGTAGCTGTGCCAGTGGGGACTCTTATTGGGGACCTGGAGAGCAAGAGAGCGAACAGCCCCAGACTGTGTTCTCTGTGTGCTCTTAAGGGAAATTGCACTTTACTGTGTGTATTTGTTATCCTTTCCTCATATATGAGACACCCTCTCGTATTAGTGGTGAGGATTGAGACACCTTGATTGCTGGGCCAGAGCACAGGTATCACATTTGTGTTTGGCAGTGGTGGGATATCCACATCACATATTAATTGGTTGGAAAATACTAAGTGGCTTGTAGTGGTGTGGGTAGAGTGAATCCTGTAGCTTGTGTACAGTGAGCTTTGAATGTGTTTTGTACTCTAAAACAGCCATGCAGTGAATGCTCAGAGTTCAGATCACAATTGTTTTATTTCTTTTGTTAGCTTAGTTAGTCAGGGTGAGCAGGCAGCATGTCAGCAGTGGAGCATGGAAAGCTGACAAGGAGCCAGCTGGCGGAGATGTGCCAGGCTAGTGGACTGATGCATGGAAACCTGACTAAGGCAGACCTGATTGCAGCCTTGGTTACAGCTGCATCAGAAAACAGCAACCAGGAGGACAATCAGACTGGCAGTGGAGATATAATACCCCCGGGGAATGGACAGCTCAACCTTTCTGCAGTGGACATAAGTCTCTTTAGCTCCAGCTGGATTTTTGAGTTGGAAGCCAGGCATGTGGAATTAGAAGCAGCTGAGAGACTGAGGCATCTAGAGAGTGAGGAGAATGAAAAACTGCTACACCTAGAAGCTGAGGAAAATGAGAGGCAGAGGCAGCATGAGAAGGAAATGCTGACTCTTCGCCAGAGTCATGGAGGTAATGGGGAAGGGAGTAACTGGACCCCAGAAGCACAAAAAGTCAGTAAATTTCTTCCGCAGTTTAAAGAGGGGGATAATTTTGATAGATTCATTCATATGTTTGAGAGGGTATGTAAAAAGTATAAAGTTGACCAAGGGCTCTGGGTACGGTTCCTGACTCGCTTACTCCATAGTAAAGCTGTAACTGTTTTATCTAAAATGTCTGACGTGTGCTTTGATTATACTGCTGTAAAAAATTGTCTGTTAGAATTGTTTAAGCTAACACCTGAAATGTATAGGAAAATGTTTTGTGAGCATAGACGTAAGGCAGATGAAAGTGTGTGTGAATATGTTGATGAACTGGGCAGTTATTTCCATAGGTGGGTGAGTGGATGTCAGGTCACCACTTTTGAAGGGCTGGCAGACCTTTCGGACAGGGAACAAGCCCTTAGCACTTTGCCTGAGGGCATGAGGATCTGGTTAGCTGATAGACAATGTGATACTTCAGATGAGTTGGGGAAGAAGGGAGACTTATACCTGGCAAGCAGGGCAGTCCTGCACAGGAAAGGGACCCCCAGTACTGCTCATGGGTCTAAAGGAACCCATGGTGGGCAGCACAGACTGTCCCAACAGAATCTGCCAGTAGCAGGGGAAGCCACTAGTCCAGGTACACTTCCAGGAGCTAAGGTTAAATGTTTTGAATGCAACCATTGGGGCGATGTGGCATACAGGTGTCCAGGATGGCAAGGTGGGGAACAAAAGGTGAGGGAGCCAGTAAGTGGGAAAGACAAAATGCCAATAGTAGGTTGTCTTGAGACAACAGGGGTACTAAACTACCTTCCTGCAGATGTCCTGAGAGGGAAGGATTTGGATGAGGCAGTACCATGTGCTTATGCAGTTACACAAAGTCAGGCTCGGAGACAAGCATATGGATCTGGAAGCCTGGAGGAGACCCAGACAGACTACATACTTGCAGCCAGGACTGATGAGGTGGTTACTTCAGGGAGGGAGCTACTCTGTAGCAGTGAAACTGAAGATGAGCCACAGCTGCTTGTGGGTACTGATGTTCCCTTGGACAAAGTGACTGCAAAGGTAGAGGTGAGTAATAGTACCCAGGCTGACAGTGAGGCACAACTGACAGAGGATGCCAGACTTCCTGTGGAAGGGGAGCTGGGAAGGATTACAAGGAGAGAGTTGAGACAGGCACAGCTCTCAGACCCTACATTGCAAGGCCTAAGGCAGGCAGTTAGGGAGGCATCTGATTCTCAAGGGGGAATCTGTATACTGGGACAAAGGGTTACTCTACATAGAGTGGACCCCTGAGGGAGGGCTAGAAGGTGAGTGAGTACAGTTGTTGTTAGTGCATAGATCCTACCATCTGGCCCTTCTAGCCATAGCCCATAATATTCCCATTGCAGGTCAAATGGGCATAAAATGTACAAAGAGGCATATTATGCAGAATTTGTATTGGCCTGGGATTTCCAGAGATGTAACAGGATACTGCAGGACCTGTAAGCAGTGCCAGAAGGTAGGTAAGGTAGGAGACAAGGTGAGAACTCCTTTGATGCCTTTGCCTGTGATTGAGAAGCCATTTCAGTGGGTAGCTATGGATAGTGTGGGTTCTCTGAGTACCCCAAGTTCCACAGGGAAAAAGTATATCCTAGTGGTAGTGGATTATGCTACACGATACCCTGAGGCAGTGGCTTTGTCCTCCATTGAAGCAGAGAAGGTGGCAAATGCTTTGTTAGAGATTTTCAGCAGGGTAGGATTCCCAAAAGAAATATTGACTGACAGAGGTGCCAATTTCATGTCAGACCTGCTGGCTTGTCTGTGGAAGTCCTGTGGGGTGAAGCACATGAAGACCACCCTCTACCATCCCTGGTGCCAAAGAAGGTGTTGAGAGGTTAAACTCTACAATCAAGTCCATGCTATGGGCATTTGCAGATCAGTTTAAAAGGGAGTGGGACAAATATTTGCCCTATCTGTTGTTTGCTTACAGAGAGGTTCCCTGGGAATCCACAGGATTTTCACCCTTTGAGTTGATGTATGGGCATAGGGTGAGAGGACCTCTAGATTTAATTCGAGATGAGTGGGAAGGTGAGTGCAAGTCTCACAAGGAGTCTGTTGTGGCATACATCCTAAACCTCAGGACAAGGCTTAGTGAACTCATAGGCTTGGCCCAGGAGAACCTGGCAGAAGCCCAACAACAGAAAAAAGTGTGGTATGACAGGAATGCTCGAGCTAAAGAGTATGCTGTGGGGCAGCAGCTAATGGTTTTCAGTCCTGTCAGACACAACAAGCTGCAAGCAGCTTGGGAGGGACCTAACAAGGTGGTAAGAAAGGTAAGTGATGTTAATTACATGGTGGAACTGCTTGGCAGATGGTAGGGGCACAAATTGTACCATGTTAACATGTTGAAACCTTATCATGATAGGAAGGCCCTTGTGCTGAGCATTTGCAGTAGATTGCAGGAGGAGTCTGAGGGAGATCTGGGGACTGATCTCCTCAGTGGAGCTTGGGCTGACACCTCAGTGGAAGTGGTAACAGTGTCCCAGCAGCTATCTGCTACCCAGGTTCAATAAATCTGAGCAGTGTTGCAGGAAGCTGGAGACATGTTCACTGGGAAACCAGGGTGCACCCACCTGGTGCAGCACCAGGTGCATATAAGACCCCAAAGGCCTATTAGACAGGCCCCTTATAGAGTGCCCGAGAGAGTCAAACAGACTCTGAGAGAGGAGGTACAGGAGATGTTGGAACTAGGGGTGATTCAAGAGTCCAACAGTCCCTGGGCCTCCCCAGTGGTGCTGGCACCAAAGAAGGATGGCAGCGCTAGGTTCTGTGTAGACTTCAGGGAATTAAATAATCACGCAGAGTCAGATGCTTACCCCATGCCTAGGGCAGATGAGGCCCTAAAGCAGCTGGGTGAGGCTAAGTATTTTACAACCATTGATCTTACCAAGGGTTACTGGCAGGTGCACTTGACTCCCAGTGCTAGAGAGAAGTCAGTCTTTGTGACTCCTTTTGGCTTGTATGAGTTCACAAAAATACCCTTTGGGATGAAGAATGCCCCAGCGACTTTCGAGAGGCTGGTAGATCATATCCTAGCAGGAGCAGGAGGGTTTGCCCTTGCTTACCTAGATGATATTGCCATCTACAGCCATTCCTGGCCACAGAACCTTCAGCATGTCAGGGAGGTGCTGGGCAGACTACAGAGGACAGGGTTGACCATTAAGCCGAGCAAATGTCAGGTGGGTGTGGCAGAGGTCTCCTACCTAGGACATAGAGTGGGGAGTGGTAAGATAAGGCCAGAACCTGCCAAAGTAGAAGTTATTCAGGCATGGCCTACACCTGTTACTAAAAAGCAGATGAGGGCATTTTAGGGACAGCGGGGTACTACAGAAAGTTTGTCCCCAGTTATAATACCATAGCTGCTCCCCTCACAGACCTGACAAGAAAGAACAGGCCAGATAAGGTAGTGTGGACCCCAGCATGTGAGAAGGCATTCCAGAAGCTTAAAGAAGCTTTGGGAGGATCCCTTGTGTTAGCCAGTCCAGATTACAGCAACAGATTTGTTGTGCAGGTGGATGCTTTAAACCATGGGGTGGGGGTTGTACTTAGCCAGATTTCTTCATAGGGAGAAGAGCACCCAGTGGCTTATCTCAGTGGTAGGCTCCAACCCAGGGAGGAATGCTATGCAGCTGTAGAGAAGGAATGTCTAGCCATAGTGTAGGCACCGTAGAAACTCCAACCTTATCTGTATGGAAGGAAATTCACTATTATGGCAGATCACAACCCCCTTATATGATTAAACAGAGTCAGCCAGCAAAATGCCAAGTTGCTAAGATGGAGCCTAAGGTTGCAAGAATATGATATAGCAGTGCAGCACCACAATGGGAGTAGCAATGCCAATGCAGATGGACTCTCAAGACAGGGAATGGGATAGATATACTCAGATAGACGTGACCCTCTCAAGCAGCGTTTCTCAAGGGTCACTTGAAAAACTAGCTTCATTTCTCCGGGGGGGGGGGGTGTGAAGGCTATCAGCCTAGCCAGATAGGATTTTATACATAATTCTATCATTTGTAAATATGAATGTTGAACTGCAGACTTGTTTTCTTTATTTAAAGAATATGCTGTGAAATGTTGAACTTTAAAAAATGTAACAACATTGCCCTCTGCTGTAAAGAAAGCTAAGACAAGCATTTCTTGTCTGTCCTTTGAAGTTGAAATTCTTTCATGCCTGTCCCTTTGAAGTTAGAATTTGGAGCCTATAAGTCTGGACTGAAGCATCCTGCCTATTGATTTAACTTAGGGAATAATTACTAGAGTTTACATGTGGAATGTCTTTTATTGATGTAGTTTCCTGCAGGTGCAAGAAAACAATTATGTAGAATCTGTTAGCCTGGGAACACCAGGAAAGTGTAAAAGAATGATGTAATGTTTATCAGAACTGCAATTTCAATTTAAACAGAGAGAACCAGAGATTATTAAACATTATTGTCTTGACTATCCAACTCACAGCACTGCCTTGCTCATATGTAAGTTATCTTAGACTTATGTTTTCTTTTAGAAATAGCTAGGAACTAGAAATATTAGACTAAGTGTTTTTCTGTGATGTCAGAACTGTTGTACTGAATTATTTTTCAGTATTTCTGTGTGATCTCTGAACTCTTGACTAGCACTGTGTAGTAAGAAGTATTGTCTTGTGTTTTTTATTATTTATTATTAAATATTTTAAAACCTTTCAACTGTGGCTGTTTTGTGTAGAGATAATTTAAGCTCTTAAGAGTACTTGTATGCCTTTGGTAAAATTGTATAAAGCCACTCCTATAACTTTAGCCCTGGGCTATACTACTAATTGGATAATAATATTGCACAGTAATAATTGGACACCATTTTAAGGGCCTTTGAGTAGCTGATAAACATTATCTGGGTGGTGGCAGTGATTTCTACCTCATAATTGGGGTAAAAGGGGCACAGCTGGAGAACCTGTGTCAGCATTCCCCAGAAGTGTCTGTGTGGTTGTATAAACTCTTATCTCAAAGTGTGTGTGTGTCAGCTACTTAGGCAGGGACACAAAGCACTGGTTGGACAGAGAGGGTGCTGGAAATTTTAGCTTGCCCAGCTGGCTAAGATCTGGACCCTATAGCTGTGTCAGTGGGTGGAGGTCTTACTGGGGACCTGGAGAGCATGGGAGCGACCTTCCCTGGACTGACTGTGACCTCTGTGTGCTCTTAAGGGAAATTACACTTTACTGTGTGTATTTGTTATCCTTTCCTCAAATATGAGACACCCTCTCTGGTGTTAGTGATGAGGATTGAGGGTCCTTGATTGCTGGCCCAGGGTACGGGCATCACAACATGTATTGGTAACATGTCTTTTATAAGACCTGTTGCTGCTGCTACTATTGGAACTGTCTGGGTACCTTTCTTCCACATTGCTCTCATTTCTGCCTGCAGATCCTAATATTTTATGACTTTGTGTCTCTCCATACACAAGACACTGTAGTCACTGGGTGTGGCAATTTCAATGACCAATACTACTTTTGCCTTCTTTTCATGGACCACTATATCTGGTTTTCTAGCATCTATCTTTTGAACTTTTGGTAATGGGTGATACTATGTGATGTAAACTTGATCATTTTCTATGTTGCTTTGTGTCTCATGTTTCCTATGTTTGTCAGCCACTCCAATACCATAATGTTTCCACAATCCTCACTGCAACAGTCTTGCCACATTATTATGCCTTTCAGTATACAGTCTTTCTGCCATTAGTATGTCATAACCAGTAATGAGGTGTGCTACTGTTTCCAATTTGGTTTTACAAAACCTACATTTGTCTGTTTCTCCCTCATGTTCATTGGACTTTGTAAACCAGCGTGTACATAGCCCACTGTCTTGGGCCACCAATATTAACCTTTCATCTCTTGGTTTGAATTCACCTTTCCTTAACCATTCCTGCATTTGTTCCTGATCAACATGAGGTTCTGTCCAGAAGTTTTCTATACTTGCAACTATATTTATGCATTTTCCACATTTCTTGCCTTCTCATCTGATCCTTTACCTTATATTCTTTCCTTTGTTTTTTGGTGCATTCAGTTGATGAATGATTTTTGTCTACTTCTGGTTTAGGTTCATAGGTAGATACTAGGCTATCTGCCCTAGGGCATTTATAAGCCTAGCCAGAGTGTATTTGGCTTCCGCCTCCCTATTAGATTAGCCTACTGTGCCTCTGTAAAGTAGGTCACAGAAGGTACCCTTTAAGATTAGTTTACTGTGCCTCTGTCTAGCAGGGACACAGAAGAGATCCCAGGGGTGAATTTGCGATTTCCCATCCACGCGTCCAGATTTCACTTGAAGAGGGTCAGCGAGGGGCTATGTCTAACATGAATTAGGATTCTATTCCAGAGTGAGGGGAGCCTCTGGGAAATGAATCTGTCCCTCCAGCATGTCCTATTTATTTTTGTGCTCAGGTTTAAGTCCCTGGAGCATGTAGCTGTAAGGGACTTGGATATTTTGAGGTAGAGCATGTCCATTAATTCTGGGTTTGACATGGCTTTGTACGTCAGGCATAGATCACCTCTGAATAGGCGGTAAGCAACTGAGTAGAGCTGGAGTTTCTTTAGTCGAGCTGCATAGGACATCTGTTTGTAGCCCATGATCCTCTTGGTGAGGTACTTTTGGGGTCTCTCCAGTTGCTGCAGGTGTCGGGGAAGGTACAGTCCAAAAGGGGCATTGTATTCAATTATGGGCCTGATGAGTGACGAGTAGAGGGGCACAATGACCTCTCTTGATCTAGATGCGAACCCTTTCATGATAAGGTGGGTTATATAGAAGGTTTTTCTAACCACTTTGGCAACGTGATTATCAAAGGAGAGATTACTATCTACGTTGGTCCCCAAATCTCTAATTATTTCTTCCATACTTAATGGATTACCACCTATGTGGTAATTTGTGGGCACCTTGTTTTTCCCAAAGGGGATGACTATGCACTTTTTAGCATTTAGCTTGAGGCCGTGGCTCTGGCACCAAGCATCCGTGTCTGTGAGACCCTTTTGGAGGATGCTTGTGTCAGCTGGAGATTTGATTATGGCACCCAGTTTGCAGTCATCTGCGAACTTTGTCAGCCATAATCCCCCTGTGTTAGCCTGAACCTCAGAGAAGTATATACCGAACAAGAGAGGTCCCAGAACTGAGCCCTGTGGGACGCCACTTGTAACTGGTTTGGATTCGGACATGGCACCTGCGATTCTGACCATGTGGGTTCTATCCCTGAGCCAGTTTGCAACCCATCTTGTGATATAGGGGTTGATATTTAAGCTGGTAAGCTTATTTATGATGCCCGAGTGGGGTATTGTGTCGAAGGCTTTTGCGAGGTCCAGGTAGGCTGTGTGGACTACCTTGCCCTTATCTATGGCTTTGGTAACTGTTTCAAAGAAATCTACTAGGTTTAAGAGGCAAGATCTGCCCTTAACAAAGCTGAATTGGGTAGGGTCCAGTGTCTGGAGGCTCCCAATGTCTTTGTTTATGAGTTCCATGATAATACGCTCCATAGCTTTACAGACCAGACTAGTCAGGCTTATGGGGCGATAGTTCCCGGGGTCCGTTGTGGCACCACCTTTGTGAAGTGGGACCACTGTAGCTGTACGCCATTCTTTGGGTACATATCCTGTAGTAAGGCTAAGTTTGAACAGTGACTTAATGTGAGGGTTCAGTTCTTCTTGGAGCTCGTGTAAGACACAGCCTGGGACACCGTCCGGTCCCATAGATGCTGTGTTTTTTGCTTTGGAGAGGGCAGCTTTCACCTGTGCATCTGTGATGTCAGGGAGGTTACATTCAGTTGGGATAGGCATTTGCTCCTTTGGGGGGGAAGGGGGGGGAGAAGTTTGCGCTGAATCTGTCAGCCAGGATGTTGGCTATGTCTGTAGGTTCGGTATATTTTGTACCGTTATGCAACAATTCAGAGAATATCTGGGAGTTTCCACCCATATTCCTGACATAATTAAAGAAGGCCTTGTGATTATCTTTAGTGTCTAGGGCAATTTTTCTTTCGAAACTGGCCTTTGAGGATTTTATGAGTGATCGAAGTTTCTTGCTAATACTGATCAGAGATGCCTTTCCTTTTTGGGATTTTGCTCTGTCATGTAGTAGCTTTCTCCTTCTGTTTTATAGCTTATTTATGGCTGGGGTCCACCAGACAGGTCTCCTGTTTTTGGAGGAGTGAGTCTTGGTTTTATTTGGGATAGCACGATCCATGCATTCCTGCAGGTGCTCATAGAATGCATTTGTAAAGGATTCTGCAGATTGGGCTGTATTATCCTCTGGCCCGGGGGCTTTGAAGGATTCCACCTCAGTCTTGAGAAGTGCAAATTTGGCTTTTGAGAAATTCTTTACCGTGATTTCCTTGGCTGGGGGTGGGGACGGGATATGGATGTCCAGGGAAATTTGTTTATGGTCTGATCTTACCAATGAGGGGTTTGCCTCTGGTGTGGAACATAGAGTCCCCATGTTGGTTATTACCAGTGGTGACCAGTTGTTCCATCGCGTTAGAGTTTATAAATTCAAGGAACCATTGGGCGAGGGTGTTTGGGCTTGAGTAGTTTTCCCAGTCAATGTTTGGGTAGTTGAAGTCACCCAATAACATAGTGTTTGGAGAGACCTTCATATTCTCCAGTGTTCTCAGGAATGCCAAGTGGGGTTCCTGTAATAGGGAGGGTGTTCTATAGCAGGCTACAAACTGAAAGGCAGTTTTGCCCGCTGTTAGTTGCACATGGATGGTTTCCGATGCTTCGTGCAGTGCCACTAACCTGGAGGTGTAGGTATCTTTGATGAATATAGATACTCCCCCTCCTTTTGTGCTTCGGTCCGAGTTTTGGGGCGAAAACGCATGGTATGAGTTATAACCTGGTAGTGCTGGGGTGCTCTCAGGAGCCTTGAACCAGGTTTCTGTTACTGCACAGACATCGATTTTCTCCATACTGAGGAGAGCCTCGAGTGCGTGCATCTTGAGGTTTAGACTTCTGGCATTGAGTAGCATTACCTTTAGTTTTTTTATCCTTGGGTTGTCTGTGGAGGTGGGTTTGTCCTTTGAGCCTTACCTAAAAAAGGCACTATGGGGGTGGCAAGAGCCTTGGCAAGTATACGAAAGCCTAAGGGTGACAGGTGCAAGCCGTCCCTAGCGAAGCAACGTGGCTTGTCGAGCATGTCATCCCAGGCTGACAGACACTGGATCCCCTTTGAATGACATCAATACTTTAGCCAATTGTTGAAACTGATCATTTTGTCTTTATACTGTGGCATCATTCTAGGTGAGGGAAAGATGCTACTCAAGGTCAGGGTCATACCAGCCTGGGCTACATGATCAGAGAGCTCCTCTATGTCTCTTTTCATGTAGTCCAGGGAGGTACATCTCAGGTCATTTACACCAGCATGGACAATGACGGAGTCATACTTGTACTTGCTTTGGAGTGACCTGAGTGCTTGCGTTATGTGGCGGATCCTGGCACCCGACAGGCAGCTTACAGTGACCTTCTCCTTGTTCAGTCTGGTGAGCGGGAAGTCAGCGTGCCGGACAATAGGGTCCCCTATAACAAGTGTATTTGGTGTGTTGTTTGGCCTTAAGGGCTGTGACTGTGAGGCACACTGATTTTGTGAGATATGTGATTCGTGGGTATTGTTGAGGGGTGGCTGTTGCTTGGATATCTGCTTAGGAGGTCTTTGCTGTTTTAGGCAGATTTTTATTTAGAGCCTCTGAGTATGTTTTTGTGTGTTTATGTGTTGGGTAAGCAGATGCAATAGGTCTGTGTGAGACTGGATTTGTGGTGCGGGTGGTTACCTTTTCCTCCTGACTGACTGTGCCAGTCTTGGGTTGAGAGAGCTCTGCCTACAGTTTGGCTGTGTAACTGCATCTCTCACATGTATTAGAGTTTGTTGGAAAGAGGAGAGGGTTGTCTGTGTACATAAGGCAATTGTAACATTGCCTCACAATTCCCAGATTCACCAGCTGGACTGGAGAGTAACCCTGAAACTGACCCTTGGACATGCCAGATTAGTATAGGGAACTGATTTTTTACTGATCTGATTAGGGAAGGGAACTGATTTTTCACTAAATCAGGAAGGACCAATCAGGAGCCTAATACTTATGAGAAGTCAAGGAGGGTGTAGTGCTTTAGTTAGTTAGTGTTTCCTTATAAGAGCTGAGCAAGTGCAGGGCTTTAGAAAGAGAATAGAGTGATTAATTTGAGAGTTTGAAGAGTTCTAAGGGAAAAAGTGAAGAGCAGACTTTGTGGAGCCTGGAATAGTTTAAACCTGTTTAGGCGGCACTGCCCGACGCTGCTCAGTGCGCAAAACCGTGCAAAAAGAGAGTTGTAGGGTTTTAAGAGAGAGGGATCAAGGAGTTTAGAATTGACGCAAAATGGCCAGTAAAACTACAGCTTCTAGGCAGTAACCACTCCTCCAGGGACAGGCAGGCTGTTCAGTGTTAACCACTGCCACTGGTGAACACAGAGACTTCCCTTTAGCCCAAGCAAGCACTGGCCTTCTAGAAACTTCCAAACAGTTCAGAACAGCAAAATTTGTAACTGAACTTTCTTAACTTTCAGAAAGTGGGAAAAAAGCAAGATTTTTTTTCTTTTTTGTTGTAGTTTAAAGGTAGCAGAGATACACAAGCAGCAAAATATTCACAACAGTGCAATAAATGACCCCACACTTGAGTGCTAGGCCAAAATCAGGTAAAATGTAGTTTTTAGAGAAAAAAACTATATTAAATTTAAGTGCAACACAGGAAATGCAGTAAACAGGCTCTAGATGTGTTCCAAGTACTGTTACTGTTACAGATGTAAACTTTAGCAAGCTGGAAAATGCCAAAAAGTAGGTGGCAAAGCAGTAAAACTTAACAAAAAATCAGCAGAAAATACTTAAAATCACAAAAGTGGCTCCTTTTCTTCTCTCAGCGTTTTCTCCCCTTGGTAGGTGCTTCAGCAACAACTAGCAAGCCTGGAAAGACGCCAAAACCACGAAGCAGCCGGGTTTTAAGAGAGATGGATCAAGGAGTTTAGAATTGACCCAAAATGGCCAATAAAACTACAGCTTCTAGGCAGTAACCACTCCTCCAGGGACAGGGACACCAGTATGCTTCTGCTAGATTAAGCAGAGAATTCATCTTAGATTTATTCTCCTCGTGTTTCAAAACTTTCACTATGTTTCTGTCTTGTGAGGTCAGCAGATGTGTGTGGAGTCCCACGATTGCAGATCTAGACATGTAATCAATTTTGAGGAGGCCCATCCCTCCATTCCTTATTTTTATAAATCATTTGGTAAGCATGAATCATCTTTCTTGTTTTCCTGTCTAAGCTATCCAGCATATTTTGGAACCAGTCAATTACTCCAAATCTGTAAATTAGGACAGGAAGAGCAAACTGGATTATATCTTAGATTTTGTCCTAGATGTCAATGCTGTTTTCAGGATTAATTTATATCTTGTAAAGTATTCCTTACTAAATTTTATTCACATTTGTTCATGTTTTATTGTTGATCCTTCATCAATTCCGAAATATTTATACACTTCTCTTCCTCAAGTTTTTTTATATCACATTCCTGTCCCAAACTGATGTTTTCAGGTGCTGCAGTTTTCCTGTTTTAAATGTTGCATGTTATGTTGTCCTATCTCACCTTCATTATTGATGGTTGGGTTCAGACCTGAGCATTGGTTCTAACTTGGCCTAATACTAAAGCTCGAGACTATACCTTATCCCATGATTCCCTAGCAACAGTTCCCCAGATCTCGTTTTCCACTTTGCTCGTTCGGGATTATTTTTCGTGACTCAGGCTAAGTCTTTGTTTTATTTACCTTTTTGACTATACATTTTTGCTATCTTCTTAGTGTAATAATCTTCAATTTCTCTAGTTTAGTGTAGAGCAGTTTTTTGGTAGTGTTCCCTTTTTGTATTTTCACTAGTTGTAGTGTTGTTGTGTGGGCCATTGTTGTTCGTAGGCCTCCTTTATCCCTATTCCATCTAGCTTTAAGTTTGTCCTGAACAAATCCATTTAACTTAAAGGGTTTGATTTTTGTCCCCTTTGTTTTAGCCTCATTTAGTTAGAGGGGCCCCCACCTTTTTCTACTACCTTTTCTTGAGGTTTCGTCATTTCAGTTAGAGAAGTCCCCTCTGGATAGAGGAGATTGTCATTTAAATTACAGACCTCTCCTCTAGTGCTTTTTTCTTGGTCCTTTTACCCTGTTAAAAAAAAACGTTTTGCTTTTTTGTAATAATTGTGTTCTTTCTTGTGCCTTTCTGTGTATTGATTGGCAGGTGTACTGTTGTGATATTTTTTTTCCATTTGGTTGACTAACTAGTGCAAAATGTCTAAAGATACTGGTAAGGAAGCCAAACAATCTGGCTATAGAAAGTGTGACTCGTGCACACAGAATATGTCACTTACTGATGGCCACATTAGCTGTATATATTGCTTAGGTACGGTCCATCTGCAGGACTCCCGCTCTATCTGCCATGGATTCAGTTCCAAGGCCCTGCAGGAACATAAAAATAAGCTCATTGTAAGGGGTTTACTTAAGAGGCTGTTTGATGTGACTATTGAAGGGAATCAGCCCTCTAAATCCTCATCAGAGAAGTCTTCAAGAAAATCTTCTTCTTCGGCTCCAGTTTCTGAGCCGACCAAGATGCCTGAGAAACATGCAACTTCAGACCCGAAGGCTGTTTAGCCCAAGAAGACAACAACTCCATTGGCTCCACCAGCTTTACTGAAGCCAACTCGGAGTCAGAAACGGAGCTGGTCCCCGACTCTGGAACCAATCTACTCAGTACCCCAGTCACCTCTTTTGCAATTGGTGGCTGGTAGCCATAAATCCTCCACTTTCTCCTCTCGATCCTCCAGGAGTCTCTTGGATGATGATGTAGAGCGGGTGGTCAAGACGTTGCTTTGAACTCTGGCCTTAGCCAAAATTCTCTCAAGTCCAGTCCAGACTGAAGTGGAGCTGATACCTGTACCTGTCTTGTCTTCTGTTCCTCCTCCAACTCGGATGAGCTTGGAGCCGGAGTGCCTGGATGTTCTTGTGGTGGAACCGTCAGGTCAGAAAACCAGAACTGGTGTCTCGGCCTCGGCTTCTGCTCATACCTCTTTGATGCTGTCTTCTCTCGAGGAGTCTGGGAGCTGACACTCCTTCGTTGGGTCCAGGGAAGAGAGTTGGATCGAGAGCCAATGCCCCAGGATGCCCCAATGGGTGACCCACTCTCTTCTGAAACTTCCCCAGAGTACCCCTCTGAGGAGGTCCCTTGGAAGAGGACTTGGAAGAGGAAACATTTAGACTCCCCTGAGTCTGTCACGTCGAATATGGACTTAGAGGATTCAGAAGGGTCCCCATGGTCACCTTCTGAGGATGTCTTCTTTTCAGACATCTTAGAGATCCTGAAGCAGACAGGTGGCTGGAAGACCCTCTTCCCTTCTGAAGATGAGTCTGTATACCTGGAGGCATTTGGTTCTTGACCCTCCACCTCTTGGGTGTCTCTGCCTTTCAACCAACTCCTTGGTGCCATCAGTCAAAAGGTGTGGGGCTCTCCAGAATCCATGGAACCTGTTCCGAGGAGGCCCAACAAGTTTATTACTGCCCCAGACAACTAGCAATTCTTAACCAAAGGTGTCCCAGTAGATGCTATGGTGGTGGCGGTGGCCACCAAGAAGGAATTAGCTGAAACTTCTTCATCTGTCCATCTGCCAAATAAGGAGTCTCGAACGATGGGCAGATATGGGAAGCATATGTTTTCTTCAGCGACCTTTACTCTTAGGTCGCTGAACTACTTGTCCCATTTTACCCAACTTCAGAGGGATCTCCTGAAAGAGCTAGGAGATACCTTCCAGGGTGCTACAACTGCACGGGTGCCAGACAAGGTAAACTCTCAGCTTGTGACTCTAAATTCTGTAGTAAACTCCTCCATGTGCCTCATCTCGTATGCAGTTAATGGAACGAGTAAGGCAGCAGGCACAGGAATAGCTCTGAGGAGACATTCCTAGATGTGCCTTTGTGAGTTTGCTGAACCTTTTAAGTCTTCCTTTATAAATGCCTCTTTTGACGGCTCGTCCTTGTTCGGGCCAAAAGTTAAAGAGACTCTTGTCAGGTGTGAACAGGAAGGTAAAACTCTGTCTGCTGTGGGAGTATGTTTTTCCGTCCGTACCAGGCCTTAGCCCAAAGGTCAGAAGGGTGGAAAGATGTGATTCTGGAAATCCCAAAGAGCTTTGCCAGATGCATGTGGTGAATTTTCCCCTAGGGGCAGAGGGGGAAATAATAATGGAAGATGCCATGTTCGTGGCAGAGGGGGTCCACAGAACCAGGGCGACAGAGGTATGTTCTCTGGCAGGCCCTTCCAGTGCTCTTGAAAGGAGGCTTGCCTGTCCACCTCTGGAGGCAGTTGGGGGCAGATTATCACTGTACCCAAAAGCCTGGATCACTATCACTGAAGACAAATGGGTACGCTTGATTATATCCAGGGGATACAACATACCCTTCTCTTCTCTTCTCCACCCCCTCCATCAAAATCAATCCCAGACATCCCACCCGGTCAAAGGGATCAAGCAACCCTAGAAATCCAGAGGTTGCTAGAAAAAAAGAGTCATCCAAGAATTCCCCGCAGACCAAATCAGATCCGGGATTTACTCATGGTTCTTTTTAGTTACAAAGAAGACAGGGAACTGGAGACCAATTTTGGATCTCAGCACGCTGAATAAGTCTGTAAAAAAAACAAAGTAATGGATGGTGACACTGCAGTCTATACTCCATTTTCTGGGACAAGACAATTGGATGTGCTCAGTAGATCTTCAGGATGTGTACTACCATATAAAGATGGACAGGCAATCCAGGAGATATCTACGCTTCCGGCTGGGAGCCAGTCATTACCAATTCAGAGCTCTGCCCTTTGGTCTCACTACAGCCCCCAGAGTGTTTACCAAATGCATGGCAGTAGTCACAACTCACCTGAGGTGTCTAGGATACTGGGTGTTTCCGTACTTAGAAGACTGGCTCCTGACCACCACCACAGAGCATCTACTGACCAAGGCAAGGGACACTACCATTCATCTCTGCTCAGAGCTAGGTATTACCATAAAAAAAAAAAAAAAATCTGCCTTGTTACCTTCACAGCATATTACCTTCATAGGGGCAGACTTAAACACAAAAGACATGGTAGCAAAACTGCCTCATAAAAGGGTACAAATGCTACGTCATCAGATATCAATCTTGCTCATGAGGAGGAAAGTGCAGGCAAAGTTTGTTCTCAAGGTTCTGGATTCAATGGCAGCTGTGATAACATTAGTTCCACTGGTGCATCTACACATGAGGGTATTACAGTGGCTACTCTTTGCTCAATGGTCCATGCAGGAGTTACCCATGTCACACAAGATCCTCATTATGGACACCTACAAGAAGGACCTACGATGGTGGCTTCAGTCCATGCAGGTAACGATAGGCAGACCGTTTGTTCTCCCCATCCAGTAGTTACAGTGGCTACGGACGCTTCCCAGATGGGGGGGCATTATCTGGGACAGACTGTCCAAGGGACTTGGCAGGAACACGAATACCACTTGCACATCAATGTCCTAGAGATGGGAGCGGTGCTTCTGGCATTGTAACCATTCCAGAGCTTTCTTCCTACAGGTATGATTGCGATACAGACAGACAATATGACTGTGGTGTGGTACATCAACAAACAGGGTGGAACCAGATCCTACCCTCTGTGTCGAGAGGCTCAAAGAGTATGGCAATGGACAATTTCTTCTCAATGTTTTCTAACTGCAACGCACATTCCAGGGAAATCCAACATGACAGTGGACAAATTAAGCCAGGCAGTTCTTACACCTCATGAGTGGTCCCTGAAACAGGAAATTGCGAACCAAATTTTTTGCAAGTGGGACCAGCCTTGCTGTAACCTCTTTGCCACGTCCATGAACTCCAAATCCAGCAGATACCTTGCCCTAACCCCCCCTCAGGGGTGTCACCAAGGTATGCACTTGTTCACAATTGGCCCCCGGGACTTTTTTATGCCTTTTCCCCATTCCCATTAATAACCAAAGTACTACAGAAAGCCAGATTGTTGAGTGGCAATCTAATTCTCATCACTCCATACTGGCCTCGTCAAATCTGGTTCCCTTTCCTATGGCCTCATCTCCAGGAGGAGCCTTGGATTCTGGACCCGGTGACAGATCTTCTGACCCATCAGTCATGAACACTCCATCCCTCCATCCAAACCCTCAAGCTGACAGCTTGGTTGCTCCACTTCCCATCTTAGCCAGGCTTCCGGATATATCCCTGACAGTGTGACACATTCTGGTTTCATCTCATAAGACTGCAACTAGAAAACTGTATGCTAGTAAATGGAAAAGGTTTCCTTGTTGGGGTTCCAAATATCACATAGACCCCTTCATAGCCTCAGACCCCTTCACAGCTCCTGTGGGCACAATTCTAGATTTTTTAGCAGAGATTTTCAATCAAGGTGCAGCTGCAGCTACTATACGAGTACAATTAGCTGCCATATCCAACTACCACATAGGAGACATGGGATCGAAAATAATGTCTCACAGATTATGAAAAGCCTTTCTAAGGGGTACATTCCTATTAAGACCTCCAATAAGAGAACCACCACCTCCCTGGGATCTAAATTTGGTACTGAGTACTTTAATTTTCCCTCCATTCCAGCCAGTTTCCTCTTGCCCACTAAAGTACCTTACATGGAAGACAATCTTTTTGACAGCCATTACTCTGGCTAGGAGGGTTTCAGAACTACAAGCTCTGTCTGTTCGCCCTCCTTATTTAGTTTTCCACAAAGGCAGAGTCTCTCTTAGAACAAATCCTTCTTTTCTCCCCAAAGTATGTTCTGAGTCCAACTTGAATCAGTCCATTGACCTACCTGTCTTTTTTCCCAACTATGGCAACAAGGCAGAATATAAGCTTCACCTACTGGATATCCATAGGCAGTTACGTTTCTATTTATGTAGGGCAAAGGAGTTTAGAAAATCTGGCAAATTATTTGTCTCATTCTCAGAGACTAGAAAAGGAGTGCCAGCTTCAAGAGTCACTTTATCTAAATGGCTTTCAGACACCATTACTTATTCATATAGTTCTCAGCATAAGCAACTGCCAGGTAAAATTCAAGGCCATTTGACTAGAGCTATTTTGACTTCACCGCCTTCCAAGCCAGACTACCTTTGGATTCAGTTTGTGCAGCAGCCACATGGGTCAATCCTCATACCTTTATTACTCATTACAAAGTAGATGTGGCCTCATGGAACAGGGCTTCCTTTGGTTCTACTGTTTTGAAGAGTTTATTCCCTTGAGCCACCTGAGAAAAAAGGTGCTGGGGACGCTGTCCCAACCATCAAGAATGAAGGCGGGATAGGACAACATAACATAAAGAAGTTATGTTTTCACCATAATGTTCCATGTTTGTTGTCCATAATCTTGCCTTCATTCTTGCATCCCACCCTCCTTCCCCCCTACCTGGAGAATAGAGAGGAATTTCTAGAATTGGTCATAAAGTACTCTGATTCCCTTCTTGTCTCATGAGACATGTGCTAAGGATTTTTATCTTTACCCTTTTCTTTTTCTGGTTAGATAATTTCTAGTGATTAGTGTTGCAAACAAGATAGCAGAGCTGCAGTGGTGCAGCAGTAACATTGTCGCCTCGCAGCAAGAGGTTCTCCCATTCGTTTCTCAGCTGGAGCGCATTCTGTGTGGAGTCTGCATGTCCTCTCCACGGTCGAGTGGCATTCGAAAGACATGCGTGAATGGGCATGCCTTCATTGAAGATTGGGCATCGGGCTGGCACCTCGGCACCATAAAAATCGGCTGCCAATCATTAGCGGACCGGAGTTCCACTGTGGCAACCTCTAACCGGGAAAAGCCGAAAGAAAAACAACAACAAAAAAAAAAGTGTTGCAAACAAGATCTGAGGAACTGTCGCTAGGCATCATGGGATAGGATATAGCCTTGAGCCAGTGAAAGCTCTCGAGCTTTAGTATTAGGCTGAGTCGGAACTGATGCTCGGTTCCGAACCCAACCATCAAGAATGAAGGCGAGATTATGGACAACAAACATGGAACATTATGGTGAGTACGTAACTTCTTTGTTGCACATTTATCAAGACCAAATGACATTCTTATATCATCTGAAAAAGTTTTGACAACTTGCAGTTGTACTTTCAGTTTCTCATCTGATGAGCTATACAGTTTTATATCATCGACAAAGATAAGATGAGAAGTCTTTACACTTTGTTGTTTTCTAGGAACCAAATTATAGCCATGGCCTAAGCTGTTAAGTAGACAGCTTAATGGGTTAAGAGCAAGACAGAATAGCAGTGGTGACAGAGAGTCACCCTGGAATATCCTCCTTTGAATTTTTATCCCGGGATAATAATTTGTCCTTTATCATGGCTCAATTGCAAAGTGGTCTGCCACTATTTCATGGTCACTGTAATGTAGTCAGTCAGTGTAGCATGTATCTTATACATTTTAAGCACTCTTTTATCCATGAATATGGGATACTATCAAATGCTTTTTTGTAGGCAGTCCATGCCATACTTAGATACGGCCCCTTTTTACAGTTATCCACTATGACTTTATTTAACAAATAATCCTTTGTTCCATATGACTTTCATTTTTGTCCTGTTGCTCTACTGCCATAAATGAGATTTCTTCTAAATGACTATAAACACTGTTTGTATCAATTCCCATGTATAGTTTATACGTCGTTGGAAGGCAAGTTATTGGTCTATAATTTTTACGGTAGCTTGCCAGATCACTCTTAAGTAGGAGCATTGTTTTTCCTGTTGTTAGCCGGATTGGTGTCTGTTTAGGGAGTGCATATAAATAGATGTAATGTGATCCTATCTCGCCTACATTCTCTACAGATGGGTTCCTCGGCTCCGACTCGGCCGCTATACAATAGAACGCAGTCTCTTATTGGCTGAGTTACCTTGTATCCCAGGATGCACCACTACTGCTTCCCCAGATCTCGTTTGCCGCTTCTGAAGCATAGACGTGGTCTCGGACTTGGCTGAGCTAAGTGCCTCTTAGTCAGATTTTTTCTGTCTAGTTTTGTGCTAAAACTTACCCAAAAGCTGTTTTAACAGCTACTTATTGTTGTGTGACTGTGTATTTAAATGTTTTTTGTGGTAAAATTGTATTTTTTGTGGTACTTAAGTGATCCCGTTAAAGTTAGAGGGGCTTTGCCCTATCCTAGGCGTTTTAGTTAGAGTCTAGGCTGTCCTTGTGTAGTTTTTGTAGTTTAGTGCGTTTGTAGTTAGATAGCCATGTCGAAGGAACATAGACCATCAGGTTTTAAGAAATGTTCGAAATGTAATTATAAAATGTCCATTACGGACGACCATTCATTGTGTGTCTACTGTCTGGGCCCGAAGCACCTCCAAGAATCCTGTAGCGTTTGTCACGCTTTTTCCTCTCGCGTCCTCCAAGAGAGGAAAAATAAGTTAATTTTGAAAGGGCTTATTACCCCTTCCTTTGAGGAAGCCCTATCTTCTTCTTCCCCTTCGAGGAAGAAAAAGTCTTCGGCTCCGACCAGCCCGTCGGATCCGGCAGCTAAAAAGTCGCGGCAGGCTTCTCCGTCGGCTCCACGGACTTCGGAGCTGAGGGCGGAACGGTCTGCCTCGATGTCTCCAGCCTCGACTCCTCTGGCTTCGGAGTCGAGAGCTCGGGCGTCGAGAGGCGAGTCATCTCCATCGGCTCCACTGCCTTCGGAACCGATGGAGGTTGCCCGCTCAGACTCTTCCCCTTCGGTGCCGAAGTCCACATCGTCTCCGAGGGAAATTGCAGTGGTAGTGGAATCTCCCTCGGCACCGATACTTCTCGAACCCATACGGAGCCGGTCCCCCAGTCTTTCGGAGCCGGCGGAGAAGTCGACTCGGACCCGGTCGGTCTCTTCTCGGTCGTCGAGGATGTCTGATTCGGATTTAGACAGGGTGCTTCAAAGGCTTTTTCAGTCTCCAGTCTTTGCAAAATTGATCTCGGCTCCAGCCCAGTTGGCTCCGGAGCCGATTTCCCATCCTGTTATCTCGGTTCCTCCTCCAACAGCTTCGGCGCCGTTGGAGTCAGTGTTGGTGGAGCCGGTGGAGGTTGTCGGGTCGGTTCTGACCCTAACTCCAACCCCACCCTCTGGGTCGGGGTTCGGTTCGGGGGGGACACTTCGGGACCGATCCTTTCGGTTCCGAGCCTCCCTCTCGGTGCGTCGGCTGCGGGAGTTCCGACTGCTGTTGTGGCCTCGGGGGTTGAACCATCCCAGGACTCTGAGGGTCCCGCCTTTGAGGCCATGAGGAGTGCCTTGGCCAAATCCTCTCTGGCCACTTCTACCATCTCACCACCACCTTCCCTTGGCACAGAGACTGGCTCCTTTGCAATCCCCCTGTCTCACGACAGCGGAGCCCTTGGGCCTGAGGTTACCCCCATTGGGGGTTCCCTTCTTCCTGGAGGTCCCTCCAAAATGCTTTCGGAGGAACCTCCGAGGAAGAAACAGTGTAAGAGGAAGCACGTCGACTCCCCTGATGAGTCTCTCACCTCGGATACCGACCTCGATGATGCGGAAGGGTCCCCCAAGTCGTCCTCAGATGATGTATCCTTTGCGGACATCTTGGAAATCCTTAAGCAACGAGGCGACTGGCAGTCCAAACCCCCTTCTGCTGAGGAGTTGGTTTTCCTCAAGGCCTTCGGGGCTCAGCCCTCCGCCTCCTGGGTGTCTCCGCCTTTCGATGAGCTTCTGGATTTGATCTCTCGAAGGGTGTGGGAACACCCGGATTCTGTTGAACCGGTGCCAGCTCGCCCCAATAAATTCCTTTTGGCTCCCCCTGATAAGGACTTTCTTTCGAAAGGTGTGGCTGTAGATGCCATGGTGGTGGCATCTGCCACCCAGCAAGATGTGGCAGAGGCTTCAACGTCCGTCCATCCTCCTAATAAGGAGTCTAGGAGTATGGATCGGTACGGGAAGCGTACCCTTTCTTCAGCGACCTTTACATTAAGGTCTCTGAACTACTTGACGCATTTCACACCCTCCTAGTGTTTTACCCCTTCTGAAAGACATATGACATGTTGTGCCTAATAGTGTTCTTAATTCATCATGTGCCATCAATATATTCCAATTGGAATTCAAAATGTCCCTGACCAGCTGATAGTTCCTGCCATATGTAGTGGCAAACCTTATTGTTGAATCCTGATCTTTATTATCCAATTTTTTTATATTGCAATAATGTTTGTCTGTCCAATGAATTACTCCATTCGCTGGCCAAAGAGATATCCCTCATTTTGTATCCTCTATGTTTAAATCTGCAACATAAGTCATTCCTAGTTATGTGGAAATCCCCCCCGATGAACATATGCGTTTCATACGCATAAATTGTTATTTTGGTATATTGCGGATGGTGTGGTAAGGGTGCATGCTGGATGCATGTAACAAAGTGTTGTATTGAGGGTATTTACGAAAAACTTTGGTGCTTAAGGTGTGATCCTCATTACGGTATACAGTAACATCCAAGAAGTTGATGGTGTTATAATCATATGTTACCGTAAACTCAATACCCCATACATTATCATTCAAATACTGAATGAATTCCTGTAAATATGTAATGTCTGCCTTCCACACCATCCAACAATCATCTAAATATCATCTCCAGATGTCCATTTCAACGATATAAATATTGTGTGATGAGTCATAGATTAGGTACTCCTCAAAAAAGGCCATAAAAAGGTCAGCATAAATAGGAGCAAATGAAGCTCCCATTGCCGTACCTTGAAGCTGCAGAAAACACTCGCCATGGAAATAGAAGACATTTTTAGTTAGTACATGTTCCGCCATGCAAATAAGCAGTGTGTTGAAACCTGGTGGGTACATTTCAGATTTTTCCAACCAATATTGTAGTGATTGCAGACCAGCCCAATGTGGAATACTTGTGTATAAAGATTTCACATCAAGTGTGCACATAAGCCAATCCTGTTCAAGTTGGGTGTCTGCTATTATCTGAAGAAAATGTGTCATGTCTTTCAATCTGGCCCTAACCAATGACAATAGTGGCTTAAGATAAAATGTAAGAAAAGCTGAAAGTGGTTCTGTTAATGATCTGATACCAGACACTATGGGCCTACCCGGGGGTTTTGTAATAGACTTATGTATTTTGGGCAAAAGGTATAAGATCTGTTTTTGTGGATCCTTGACAGTAAGATGTTTGACTGTATTAGTTGTTATAATACCTTGATCCTCTGCTGTCTGTAAGAAGGAATCGATTTCCTTCTTGTATACCAATGTGGGATCTATAAACATCTGCATGTAACACCTACTGTCCGCCAATTGTCTTTTGCCCTCATAAAGATAATCCCCAGTGTTCATAACCACAACAGCACCACCCTTATCTGCAGGCAGAATAGCTATATCACGGTTTTGCCTAAGTTCTTCTATAGCAGTTTTTTCCATGGCAGAAATATTTTGGCCTAAAATATTTGATTCATGATGATGAAAATGTAAATCCTTAATGACTGACTGTTGAAATATGGAGACATATTTGTTCATGGGTGGTTGGAAATCCGATTTCAAAAATCTAAACTCTGAAGATCTTTGAGAGGTGTTACCTGAAAAGAACAATTTAAGATTCAGATTGCGACAAAATGACAATACATCATTTACTGTACTATATTCATCACTAAAGAAACTCGGAATAAAACCAAGGCCTTTATTCAACAATATAGTTTGTGCATCTGTTAATGGTACATCAGATAAGTTTAAAACATTATCAAAGCCATCCTCAGCTATGTCAACAATGTTCGTATCAAATTCTCCATAGAATTGTTTACTGTGTTTGTGTTTGCGACCCCCCTCGTCGCCTTGGTGTATGTCTAAAGGGGTATTAGTATTGGGTTTTTTACTCTTTGGTGATTCCCGATGGTAGCTACCATCATTATCCGTGTATGATGATTCATCACCGGAAATACTGGCAAGGGATGCATCAGTGGATTTTAAAATGGATCTAGGTCTCTTTCTGGGTTTTGCACCAAGTGTTTTGTGACTAGTATCATTGAACCTGACTGTTTTAGATGTATCAAAAGGATGACCCCTTTGATAGTCAGTGCAATCCCTGTTGAATTTACGGATTTTGCGGTCCTTAGTCAGTTGGTCAAAAGATGCCAAATCCTTAGATAATTTTTTAACCAAAGTAGAAAATATGGGTTGAGATTCAAAACGTTTACACTCTTCACAAGAGCTTTTAACCTCTGTTAGACATATGTCTACCATTCTTTCATAGTATGCTGCCAAAATTTTTACAAACATCATAGAGGATTGATGAAGAGCCTGGTTCCATTCCTTTGTCAGCCTGTCCTCCGACCTGCTCACCAAGGGCTGTAACCTGACCCTCAAACCTCTGGGAGTTATATCCTTCTGTATATATGCTTTGAATAATCGTAAATGCCAAATATTGGCACGAAGATTCTTCAAATCTTTATTGAATTTGTTAAAGGCTAAGTCACAACCCTCAGAAGGACCTATATTAGAGCCATTTTGGTTATTGCTTGACATGACATTAACACCGAATACACCTAGGTCATGCCTATCAGCACATAACCCATTCAAAATCTGCTCTAGATCCATAATGTGTGGATAAACAGACCAGCAGACTATGATAAACTTACTGAATGTAAGATATATAGATGTAAGATATATAAAGATAATTCAACAGAGATCACACTGAAAATAGGAAGCCGTAATACCAAAGAAAGTAGATAAAAAATCAGCCATATGATATTAGTCACAATAAATCCCAATAATGTTCTAATCCACTGGTGCATCCAACCATAGGTTATAAAAATTCCAGCACCAGGTCTGGCATAAATACTATGGTGTGTGGTACGCTAATCAGCAGGTAACTAAAGATAATCCCAATATATTAGTGTGCCCACCTAACACAATAATATAGAAGTCACTTTTGGTTCAGAAAAGAAACTCATACTCAATGAATCATACACTGTTATAGTACTGGTAAAATAATATCCTGGTTATCATTCACATACAGTTGTGTAGATATTTTAGTTGCAGTATACATACATCTACATAGCCATATTTAGTATACAGAAAACAGCCCCATAAGTCCCGATCAACAGATCGATTTGAGTGTATTAAATGCAATTCTCTTGATCATGCAAGATGTTATATAGCATGGATTGAATAAGGAGGCCAAAAAGATGTGGTACTAATAACATGATATTCATGCCCCTAGTTAGTTCTGAATCCAAATTATGTGTTCATGTATATCCCTAAGATAATATGGCCATATATTTGTAGATACAATTTTCCCCTTGATGGTTATAAAAATCATAGATGAGAAAACACGTAATGAAACCAGAATATCAGTGGAGCCATAAGATATTTGTCCTATACATATTCAACCATACAGATATATAATCTGTAAGGCTACCTTTGAGTCCCTTTATATCCTAAGTTTAAATCGTAGGTCTCCTATATATTCAACCATAGTATCCTAGCATAATAAAAAAACTATTCAATCCTATATTGCATTGATAATAACTCAGAATAGTTTGGGATATATACACATATATCCATGAAAAGGATACTATTGTTCAGTTAGGTGAGAAAACATCAGAAAATGCTTACAACCAATAACACTTAGTTAATGAAAATTCAAAACATCACCATTGTTTTGGTGTTTTGATATAATTCTTATATAATATGTGTGTCGCTTACTAATAGACGTTTTGTACAAATATTGTACAACAATCCAGTTCAAACGACTCTTAAATTGTCCAAAAAGCGACTGTACTGTTAGGCACACCAGCCCCAATATGTCCAACACAAACAAAGTTTTTACACGCGTTCCCCTCGACCAGCAGTATTACATCAGTAGAACACCATTTGCATTGGAGTCGTAGCCTTCGAAAAAACACTCTCAATCTTGATTGAGTTATTATCAATGCAATATAGGATTGAATAGTTTTTTTATTATGCTAGGATACTATGGTTGAATATATAGGAGACCTACGATTTCACGGGGGGATTTCCAAATAGCTAGGAATGACTTATGTTGCAGATTTAAACATAGAGGATACAAAATGAGGGATATCTTTTTGGCCAGCGAATGGAGTAATTCATTGGACAGACAAACATTATTGCAATATAAAAAATTGAATAATAAAGATCAGGATTCAACAATAAGGTTTGTCACTACATATGGCAGGAAGTATCAGCTGGTCAGGGACATTTTGAATTCCAATTGGAATATATTGATGGCACATGATGAATTAAGAACACTATTAGGCACAACATGTCATATGTCTTTCAGAAGGGGTAAAACTCTAGGGGGGTTGTTTTCCCACTATAAACACAAGGAAGGAGGAGGAGCTATCTATCAACAAACGACCCTAACAGGAGATAGACTTATAGGAACCTTTCCTTGTGGCCATTGTAGTTCATGTTCCCAGGTCTACACATTGAAGGAATTCTCTAGTGCTAATACTGAACGTGTGTATCAGACCAGGGTTTTTGCTAATTGCAGCACTACATGGGTCATATATTTGGCCACATGTCAGTGTCAATCATTTTATGTGGGCCAAACATCTAGATCCCTCCGAATACGTATGACAGAACATAAGAGTGACATCCGAAATAAGAAGGAAACTAATGCCTTGTATAGACACACCATCAAACATTCCAATGCACAATTTAAGTTCATGGTTATTGACAAAATTGTAGGGGATCATAGCTATCAACAGGGTTGGCACTCCATTTTGAATAGAAAAGAACAATATTGGATTACAAAGCTTGGGGCACTTTTTCCACCAGGTCTGAATGACCATCTATAACAGAAGCATTGTCCACTTATTTACATTGATATATGCAGCATATTTTTTTATTTTGCTTTCTCTGAATGTTGGTATTTATGTTGTTTTGTTAACTTATTATCTTGGCATTATGTAGTCTTAGTGACTAGGATGACAAATTTACACTTTTGCGCCGAGATGTAATTATAATACCTTTTTATAATTACTGTAATTTTTGAATGTAATTGTTTAGCAGTATACTTTTATAACCTCTAGTTGGGCTTTGATTGATTTTTTGTATTCACACAATCAGGATATATTAATATTACAATATGTAATTTATATAATTCATCTATACTTTTTTATACTTGCTTATAGTGTTATGGAATCATTTCATACCTAATTATTCCTTTTATTTTTATATATGAACTAATCTTGATTATATAAAAATTTTTTTTTTTGTATTTATACATCCCAACCACTAGGATGGGCCATACCAATGATTTCTGGTCTAACAGGGAGGACTATAAATATAACTAGTACCAGTTCTTCTTTTTTCAACAAATTTATTTCTGTATACCATTGACAAAGGCTGTGAGGCCGAAACCGGTCTGGTTAATTGACATATTTTTAATATGTTATCTTGATCAATAAAGGATTTGTTACTATCTGGGTTTACCATCGCTTTTGCTGGTCGTTTGTGGTTGCTTCTACTTGGTTTGACCGTGCAAGCCATCCTTGCGAAGCATTTCAGTTGCATCTGTTCTAATACTGCTCATTGCTTTTATCACGTCTATCCTTCTTAGTATTTTTGTTGATCTGTTCCCTCTTGTACATTCTTCTAGCAGTGACATTTCTTGTCTTAATTGATTTATTTTATTTATTTATTTATTTTACAGTTTGTTTACCGGGATAGTCCATTGAGCCAAGAAGAGCCCATTTTCAATGGAGTCCCGGGTAGAAACACTCCATGAACAACAATAAAATATGAAGACAATGCATTTACATTTATGTAATGCTATTGAAGAACGATGGTATTACACAACATGACAAAAAATTCATGACTGCAGTGAAAATACAGTCAAAAAAGCAAAAGGTAAAATTATACACACACACACACACACACACACACACACACACACACACACACACACACACACACACACACACACACACACACACACACACAATTCAATTAAAATAAGAAAAATCCATTGGCACATATTCCTGTTAGATTTGTTACAATGTGAAATAACACATGGTTGACATTACAGTTTTACATGAAATCTTAGCACAGTTAAAGTAGGATAGGGGGATAAAAGGTGTTAATTGTTGACTGTAAGAAGGGTGGGACAATTAAAAAAAATGTAGAGCAAGAGTAGGAGTAAATGAGAAAAATGAAGATGGTAGTAGTCATAGAAGCTCAGTATGATGAAGAGAAGAGAGAAGTAAAGGAGTGTGAGAAATGGGGAAAAAAGAGGTGAGTCATGTGGGATGAGAGCAGGAACATTCCCAGAGGGTTTTGAGGTGGGAATGAAGTAGGGTCTTAAAGGTAGAGTGGTTCTCTGTAGTACGAATAAGAGGTGGCAGGGAGTTCCAGAGGTGAGCTAGGGAAAAGGGTAGTAGGTGTCTGCCTGGAGGACGAGCAGGCTTGTGCAGTTCAAGCAAATTCTGGTTATTGGATCTTAGAAGTCTGTTGGGTAGGTGCATTTTGAAGGAGGAGGCGAGGGAGGGGCAGATGGAGGGATTAAAGATGAGTTTATGGGCATGAGTAAGTTGAATGTAGGTAAGATGGTTGGGAAGTTCAAGCCAATATAGTTCCTGTAGTGCATCAAAGTGGTGGGAGGAGGAATTATAGCTAGTAGCAAACTTAGAAATTTTGCTACGACAGGAGGATAGCTTTGTTTTTAGAGAAAATTGAAGGTTGGTAAGAAGTGGGGCACCGCACCATATAGGAGAGAATGAATGAGGACGATGTTAGAGAGTACAAGTTTAGTAGTGGGAGTGATATAGTGGTTATGGGGGTAGAACATACCTAGTTTCTGGTGGGTTTTCTTTATATTGGTTAGTAGGTGGGTATCAAATTTAACTGTTTTTCAATAAGGACTCCTAGAAGCTTAACATGTGAGGCCACCTTGAGAGAGGTATTGTTTTGACTAGTAATGGAGAATGAGTTCTTGTCTATAATGGTACTTTCTGAAGGGGAAAATAACATAATTTTAGTTTTTGATACATTGAGTGATAGGTGGTTGTCTATCATCCAACATTTGGTATAATAGAAAGCATCCTGAGTTAGTTTTAAGACAGTGGAGTGGAAGTGGTGAAGCAGATGATCATAGAGTCATCTGCGTATTGAATCAGTTTAGCACTAGGAATGTTTTGGTGGAAGTCATTTATGAAAATGTTGAACAGTAGGGGACCCCAATATGGAACCCTGGGGTATGCCTGTAGGTGTATTAAGGAAGGAGGAGGTGGCTTTTTTCCATTTGATAGCTTGTTGTCTGTCGGAGAGATAACTAGAAAATGAGTTGACAAAAGAGTGGGATAGGTTTAGATTAGAAACCTTAGATAGGAGAAGGTTATGGGGGATAGTGTCAAAGGCCTTGGATAAGTCCAGAAGCAGGGTGGAGACTAGACAGCTGAAATCCCAGGCTTTGTTAACAGTTTCGAGGAAGGAGAGGAGAGTGGATGTGGTACTGTGGCCAGGTCTAAAACCATGTTGTGTGGGGGTAAGTAGGTGGTTGTCTGTGAGGTAGAGTAGAAGTTGAAGGTAGATACATTTTCCTAGGACTTTTGAGATAGGGGATAAGATAGCAATTGGACAGAAATTGGGAATGTTGTTATTACCTCTTTTGTGAGGGGAATGATATAGGCCTTTTTCCAGAGTAAGGGTACGTAGTTTTCTTGGATTGAGCAGTTTATTAGAATGGAGATGGGAAAGGCGGTGGCATTAGAAGCAGTTTTGAGGAAGTAGGAAGAAAGGTCATCAAGGGCATTTGAGCATGGTTTCAGTTTCCGAAGGAGTTTTTTTATGGTGGAGATAGGATTGGGTTTGATAGTGTAGGAAGGGGGTTAGGAGGTGGGAGTGTTAAGGGAGGGAGAGATAGGAGGAGGTGGAAGTGAAGCTTTGTTGGGGAAGGAAGTAGTTTGGCTATAGAATCAATAAAAAAGGAGTTAAATTGGGTGGCTAAGGAGAGGTCTGGGACATTTGGGTCAGGGCAGGGGTTGTCTCTTTTGCCAGGATTGAGGAGGGTGGAGATGCCATTCCAGAATTTTTTGGGGTTGGCTTTGTGGTTATTTTGAAGGGTGGAGAAGCAGGATTTGTGGTCGAATGCAACAAGTTTTTTTTTATTTTGTTACGTAGTAGCTTATATTCAGTCAGGGTGGTATGAGTTTTATTTTTCTGGTAATGTTTCCAGGCTTTGTCACGGAGATGCATAATGGTTGTAGTTTCTTTGTTAAACCATCGGACGGTTTTACTTTCAATTCTTTTGGTTCTGGAGGGAGCAAGGATATTTAACAGGTCTAAGAATGTGGTATTAAAGTATGCTACAGCATTCTCTAGGGAGAGGGTTTTTAGAGGACACCAGTTTGTGTGTTTTGGAGAGCTGGAGAAGGTTTCAGGGTTGAAGTTTTTGAGAGAGCGAGAGGATATATAAGTGTGAGATAGTTGTAAGGAGGAGGGAAGATGATGTGCAAAAGAGGGGAAGATGATTGCTAAGAGTGTCAGGTAGGATACAGCTTTATAGTTTTAATCTGTTCGATAATTCCGTGATGGTATTCAATTTCTCCCTTTCCTTTCCCTCTCTGCCCTGTGTTCTTGTGGTAGAACTTTATCAGTTATTAATGTAGCTGCACAGTAATATATCCTGTTTACTTCTGTTATATTGCATGGATCTCTATGGACAGTTCTAATTACTGTGTTCATTTGTTTTATCAAACTTCTGACTTTTTGGGTTTTGTTGACCTTCTGCAGTCTACTTCTTTCATCGATCTTAATATGTCTATCTATGTCTATTAAATCAAGCAACTCTCCTTTTAGTTCATTTTCTTCTAAACTGAGGGCACATTTTTTGGCTTCTATTTCCTGCGGGCATTTTATAGAAAGTTCTATACCATCTTCCTGTGGCACATTCTCTTCAGTTTCATTCTGTGCCATCTGTTGCTCTGTCATATCGGAACTCAATGGCCTATCAGTCCTAAACCTTGACTGCATCAGAGTTTCCACAGTTTCCTTTTTCCTCCCTTGCTGTCCAGCTTCAAATGAATGTTTATACTGGTTTTCTGTGGAAGGCCCCAAAATATCTTCATATGGCATCTGACCAATTGCTTCCCATTCCACTGGTTTCCACTTAATTTGGATAGCCATTGTTCTATCCTGTTGTGGTGTTTTCTGAATTAGATTTTCTACACTGAATCCTTCACTTAGCACTTTGTCTTCTTATTTTTTGTATTGTAATGTCTGGAATCCTTTGCCTGTATTTCTCTTCAAATATCTTTGGTGCTGCTTTTTTGTATTGGTTAGTTTTGCTTTCTCCTTTGCATCATGCTGTGATGTAACACTTCGTAAGCACTCCATGACTTCAACTTCTATTTTTTTAACTTCTACTTTACTAATCTTCTTTTCTACATTCCCTCTTTGTGATATTTTTTTATTGTGACATTTTCCATATCTGGATGCATTTGCCTGAATTTCTCTTCAAATATCTTTGGGGCTGCCTTCTTTATATTGATTAATTTGGCTTTCTCCTTTGCATAAATACTGTACCATATCAAATCTCTCTCTTTCCGATGTCCATATTTCTTTTTTATACTTTTCAAAAATCTCTGGGTTTTGTTGTTTATATTTTCACAGTTCCTCAGATGCTTCTTTTTCCAAACAGATCAAAGTTTCTTGGTCTATATACTGTTTTTTTACAAATCTGTTGTAGTAATGAATACAATTTTTTATTTGAAGCTTCTAACAGTTTTTCTTGTGGAAGTATTTTTCTTTCCTCTAATTTCTCTCTTAATCATTTTGTATATCTTGTGTCTGGAAATTCTGGGCTTTTTGCATAGTAGTAACAATACATAATTTCTTTCTTATCCTCAATAGTCCACTTTATTGTCTTTATGGCCCTTCTTTTGCCTATCAGTTTTTTGTTGTTTTTGTGGACTACTACTTCCTTCTACAACAGGGGGCTATCCTCCCCCTGGGCCTGGCCTGGCCACATTGTAGGGATGTTTCCGTATTTTGAGGATTCTACACTGTCATCTTTTCCAGTCCTGGCAACAGTGTGCCTACCAAGATTGGGCACTTTTTATCATGTGTCTTTTGCACCCAGCTGTCTTTTTTAATTTTAAACCTACTTCTGTCCATGATATGTGCTATATAAATACATTGCATATATCAATGTCATCTTGCAAAGGTACTCACCAAGAATTGAGGATGAATTCAATTTCAGCAATAATACTCTCTTTTACTTGCTAACTTATCATCTATCCATTTGGACTCCTGTATTCTGTATGGCTGCTGTTAGTCTCTTTAAGGATCAGCATCCAAAACCCCACCCTCTCCTTATTTCTTAAATTTCCCCCTGCTTCATCATCATCCCTTTCAACTTTGAATTATAACTTTCTGCTTCTGTTATGTATATGAGCCTTAACTGTGTAGCTCTAAAATATCCCTTCAGATCAGGTAATCCTATACCACCTTGTTTTACTGGAAGGATCAACTTATCCCACTTAACCCTTGCCCTCTTCCACTCCCAGATAAATTCCTTCTGCTTTATTAATTACTGTCCATAACGTCTCCTCTGTTTGATAAAAATATGGCTGACCCCTGTATAAAAGACTAAAGGGCCTAAAAACATTTTCACTGCTTATATCTTTCTATCCCTGTCCATAAACAAGAGATTCCAATTTCTCATTTGTTGTATTGTCTTTTGTTTAGTCTCTTCCCACATATCTTTAGCTGCCATAATAGAAGCCTATCCCCCAAGAACCTTCTTGAAGGTCTAGATATTATGAGGTGTATTTTCTGCCTATTTTGAAAGGTAATGACTTAGAAAATTATTTTTACTACTACCCCAAAGACTTATGCATGTGTGTGTCAATACCATGTCCACAGATAACAATCTGTTATACTATTTTTTCACACAAGCACGATATGCTCTGATATTTTTTTTCTTATTTTTCGCACACACAAACACACACACACACACACACACACACACACACACACACACACACACACACACACACACACACACACACACTCTGACATGGCAAAAAGAACACTACATTCTTACAAATAGGTAAATTAGGTAAATTGGAGGAACACAAGTTCACCTACAGCAGGTCTTTAGTGTGTTAGAAATGCCAGATCACCTGGATAAACCCATACAGAGACAGGAAGACTAAGCAGACACTAGGCAGAATGAACCACAGGTAGGAGCTTAGCCAGAGAACCATGCACTGTGAGACAGGTACAGTGTGCCACTGTGCCACTGATCAGTTGACTTCATAAGCATTGTGCATAGTTCCAAGGGACATGAAAAGGTAGAGGTAGGAAATGTTTTTAGAAGCCAGAATATACTGGGGATAATAGCCTTGAGGTTAAGGAAAAACAAGTATGTTTTAAACAGCAACAGGCTGTAATCTAAAGAGTACATATTAACATGAGTTTATGGATCTTGTAAATTACGTGGTGCAGTTTTCTTTGTCATTGTATAGTAATGATATTGTAAAAATGCTTGTAATATTTGATTTACATCACTAAAGCAGCTTTAAAAAATACATTGCACACGGATTGTAACAGAAAGTCATTTATTGTATATAGTGTTGATGTTTGATTGTGATGGAAAGTGAAACAAATTATGCTGAAACTGCTGTTCTTAAAAGATACACGCATATACTGTTTTAAAATAATTTTAGTTGAAGAAAGTGTGAAAATAACTGACTGTTAATTTGATTTTAGCATGAAGAGCTATGGATGCACAAGGATTATCTGCAGAAGTTTTATCTGGTTATCAACTTCTGCCTCTACATCTTTCTTTCAATAAAAATGCCATTATAGAAGATATCATAGCTGTTTTTTAACTTCTTGTTTACTAAAAAAGAAAACTAAAATAAAATACACAATCGTTACTGATAAGATAGCACAGCTGTTCATAGGTTCATAGGTTTCTAGTAGACTAACAACCAACAAAGTTTATACAGTCCTAGCCGCTCAACCCAATGCAGTTTTGCCCCCAAGTTCCTTGGATGCTTATCTGGTGGGGCATGTTAGTAAACAGGTAGCTAAGGGTTATTTGAGGGGTATGCTAGTTGGTGACTAATTTATTTACTGTCAACCTCTGTCCATCAGATACATGGGGGCCAGACGAGGGGGTGAATTTGTGATTTCCCAGCCAATGATCAAGGTTTCTTTTCAATAGGGTCAGGGAAGAACTCTGCTTCATGTAGATGGGGAATATTTTCAATAGAGCGGGGATCCTTTGAGACACATAGCTGTCTCTCAAACATGTTCTATTTATGTCACAGGCAAAGATGGTGCTCTCTGTTTTGCAGATGTGCAAAAGATCCATCAGAGTTGGATATGATGCCTTATATGTGAGGCATAGATCGCCTGTCAGTAACATTTAAGAGACTAAGTGCAGAGATATGCCTATAAGGTGATCTGTGTAGGACAGGGTATTTATACCCTGGATTCTCCTCGTGAGGGTCGTTTGAGGGTATTCCATCTGTTGCAAGTCCCTGGTTAGGTACATGCCTAAGGGGGGCATTGTACTTAATGATAGGTCTGATAAAGGCTTATGAGTTGGGTGACATAGAATGATTTTCTTGCTATCTTGGCTATGTGTTTTTGGAAGGGCTGATTACTGTCTATCTTTCCAGATCCCTAACTACTGGGTCAATTCTTAGGGATGTTTTATCGATGGAGTAATTAGCTTGGGGTGGACAATTTCCAAAAGACACTATAATGTATTTCATTGCATTGAGTTTTAATCTGTGGTTTTTGCACCAGTCATTCGTGTTAGACCCTTTTGTAGGATGTTGTTGTCATGGGATGGTCTATGATAACTCCCAATTTACAGTAATCTGCAAATGTATTGAGTCAGAGGCCTTTGACATTAGCCTTAATTCTAAGAAGTAGATTCTAAACAGGAGCAGGCACAACACAGATCCCTATGGTATTCTGCTGGTGACCAGTCTCCTGGTGAAAGTGGTCTCACAGATCCTTATTTCTTGGGTCTCATCTCTAAACCAGCCAGTCAGCAATCCAGTAAGACATGTAGGGATTTATGCTTAGTTCTGAGAGTTTGTCAACAATACCTAACTGAGGTATTGTATCAAATGCCTTGGCTAGGTCAAGGTAGGTGGTATGCACCATTTTTCCCTCATCCATAGTCTTGTTGACCCTCTCAAAGAAGTCTACCAGGTTGAGTAGGTAAATTCCTCCCTTTACAAAGCTAAACTGGGATGAGCCTCGTGTCTGTAGGTTTGATTAATACCACACATTTTTGTGAATCAGGGTTATTCGTAGCCATTGATGTATATGATTTATTTTCTGTAATACAACAAGAACAAGGGCTCATGTGGTTTGAACAACAGTTATTTAATAATGGCCATTTAAGTAATAATACAGTAAATGCATGTGTTACACTTATGGATATGCAATTGAGAAATAATTTTATTTACTTTGAATGTTAGACCTACACGTAAATAATGGGTGTTGCAATGGGGGCTGCCTGTGCCCCTAGTTTTGCAAACTATGTTATGGCACACTGGGAAACAGACTACATTTTATCAAGTGAATATGCTGGCTGCTGGTCATTGTATACTAGGTTTTTGGATGATATGTTTATTTTTTGGTTAGATACAAATGAAAAAATTGGAAGAATTGTTGGTATACATAAATAATACAGTGTTTTTTTTTAAACTTTTCATCACATTATGATGAAATAAAATTTCCTTTTTGGATGTAGAAATTGCAAAGGACACCCCTAATAAGTGATGTTAAGTTGTCTATCTCGCCTTCATTCTTGCTGGATGGGTTCGGAGCCGACCTCGGCTCCGACTCGGCCACTCTAAAAGCTCGAGAGTTGGTTCCACCGGCTCGAGGCTCCCCTTATATCCCACAATGCTAGGCGTGAGTTACCTCGGATCTCGTTTGCCGCTACAGCGATCGAGGTGTTTGGTTTCTACCGGCTTCTAGGTGAGTTATTGTAGAGTAATTTTTAGTCTACTTAAACCCCTTTAATTTAATTTATAATAGTTATTTCCCTTAGCTTAGTGGATGTAGTCCCTTTTTTTCTTCTATTATCCCCTTTTTCCACAAAGAACTTATAAGTTCTTCCCTCGGGCCTTCGGGCCTTTCCATCCCCTTAGTGGTGTGTGTGTGATTTTGTCAGGAATCTAAAACTTGTGATAGTAAGTTTTAATTTTTGAGTTAAACTTGTATAAGGTGTAATCAGTGTGTTTGACTGTGTGTGTGGTTACACTTTCTTAGATAATGTCTAAGGACTCAAAGTCTCAGGCTTCAAGAAGTGTGACTCGTGCTGTCAGAAAATGTCTCTGACAGACGGTCACACTTCTTGTGTATACTGCCTGGGACCTTTACACCTGCAGGACTCTTGTGCTGTATGCCATGGCTTCAGCCCCAGAGTCCTGCAGGAAAGAAAAAATAAACTTATTTTGAGAGGTTTACTTAAGCCTGAGGGTTCCCTTACTGTTACTTCGGGCAAACCCTCCAAGGCTTCTAGGTCCTCGGCTCCAGCTTCTGAGCCGAGGCCTAAGGCTTCGAAACCTCCGTCTACATCGGCTCCGGCTGGAGCCGATGAGTCTCAGACTGCAGCTTCTGTGGTTTCCTCGGCTCCGGCTGGAGCCGAGGTATTGGAAATTCCTGTGTCGGTTCCGACTAGACCTTCGGAGCCGACATCTAGAAAGAGGTCCAGGTCACCGTCTCTTGGCTCCGTTCATTCGGCTCCAGCATCTCCCTTGCTGTCTGAACGGAGCCATAGATCTCACTCCTCTAGGTCATCGAGACTTTTGGACCATGACCTTCAGAGGGTAGTGAGTCGACTTCTTAAGTCCGAGGCACTGGCCCAAATGCTTCAGAGCCCGACTCATCAGTCGATGCCTGACCCTGTCCCTCATTATGTTCCTCCTCCGACTCCTTTGAGCTCGGAGCCGGGGCGTTTCGGAACCGAGACTGTGGTAGCGTTGGAGCCGATACAAATGTCTTCGGCTCCGTCGTCGGCTCCGATTTCTTCCTTAGACGAATCTCGGCGCCGGACTTCCCTCGTCGGCTCCGAGGGGGTGAGTGGCATCGGACCCTTGTCCAACCCCACTCTCCCTCTCGGTGCTTCGGCGCTGGTGAGTTCGGCTCCGACATCGGCCTCGGAGCCATCACTGTCGGTGCCGAGGGAGGTTTTCAGCTTTTCGGAGCGGGGACCTCTGGCTCTGCCTGACAGGGGTGCGTTCGAGGTCATGCGGAGTGTGTTGGAACCTGGTTCAACTCCACAGTCGGCTCCGTCCGCCCCTCCCTCTTCGGTGCCTCAGGTCAAGTCGACTCACTCCCTCATCCCAGACCGCAGAGAGCCAGCTCCTCAGGAATCCCCTGTGGGGACCTCATCCTCTTCCGAGGCCTCTCCTGAATTGGCAGAAGAGCCCCCTTGGAAGAGAAAGTGTAAGAGGAAACACATAGACTCACCTGAGTCCGTCACGTCTGACACAGATTTAGAGGATTCCGAGGGTTCCCCCCATTCCCCTTCTGAAGATGTCTCATTTGCAGACATTCTAGAAATCCTCAAACAGAGGGGAAATTGGCCAGCCCTCAGCCCTTCGGAGGATGAATCTGTGTACCTTGAGGCGTTTGGCTCTCGCCCTTCCACCTCCTGGGTGTCTCCCCCCTTTGACCCCCTCATGCAGGTGGTAGCAAAAAAGGCATGGACGGCTCCTGACTCAGTGGACCCCACTCCCAGGAGACCCTCAAAATTTATCACGGCACCAGCGGATAAACAATTTCTGACCAAGGGAGTTTCTGTGGATGCTATGGTGGTTGCTGCTGCCACTAAGAAGGAACTAGCTGATCCTTCAGTGCCTGTCCATCCACCTAACAAGGAATCTAGGTCTATGGACAGGTACGGGAAGCGGATGTTCTCATCAGCGACCTTTGCAATGCGTTAAGCTGAACTACCTATGCCATTTTACTCGTCTTCAAAGAGACTTGATCAAAGAAGCGAGTGACATGTTGAAGGATCCTACAGCTGCGGGTTTTCAGGACAAGATGAACACTCAGCTGGCTACCCTGAACTCCATAGCTAACTCCTCCATGCGCCTCCTTTCGTATGCGGCTGATGGAGCGAGCAGGGCCGCAGGGACAGGTGTAGCCTTACGCAGGCATGCCTGGATGCGGCTATGCAACTTTGCGGACCCCTTTAAAACGTCTTTCACTAATTCCCCGTTTGACGGATCATCTCTTTTTGGTCCTCAAGTGAAAGAAACCTTGACTAGGTGCGAAACGGATGGCAAGACTCTTTCTGCCGTCAGAGTCCGTTTTTCTACTCCTTCTAGGCCTTACCCCAAAGGCCAGAAAAGTGGGAAAATGTGGTTCTGGAAACAATCTCAAGGGGCTTCACCTGACGCACAAAGTCGGTTCCCCGCCAGAGGCAGAGGGGGGAACAACAATGGTAGACGTCGCCCTAGAGGCAGGGGGGGTCCGCAGAACCAGGGCAATCGAGAAACTTTCTCCGATAAGCCCTTTCAGCATCCCTGAGGTGTTGCCCGACTGTCCACCTTCGGAGGCAGTCGGGGGAAGATTGTCACTGTACCCAGAAGCCTGGCTATCCCTAACTCGAGACAAGTGGGTACAGTCCATCATTTCCGAAGGCTATTCCATTCCCTTCGTTTGCATTCCAAACTGATCAAAAAAATCCCTTCCAGATGTTCCACCCGCTCAAAGGGATCTTGCAGCTTTGGAAGTTTCAAAGCTGCTTGCAAAAAGAGCAATTCAGCCAGTTCCAGCAGACCAGCAAGGATCCGGAATCTACTCCAGGTTCTTTTTAGTTCCAAAAAAAACAGGGGACTGGAGACCAATTTTGGATCACAGTATCTTGAACAAGTCAGTCAAGAAAACACGATTTCGGATGGTCATGCTACAGTCCATCCTTCCCCTATTGGGAAGAAAAAACTGGATGTGCTCTATAGACCTTCAGGATGCGTACTATCATATAAAAATGAACAGACGCTCCAGAAGATTTCTCCGCTTCAGGCTGGGAACCAGTCATTTTCAATTCAGAGCCCTGCCCTTTGGACTCACCACTGCCCCCCGGGTGTTTACCAAATGCATGGCAGTGGTAGCTTCTCACCTGAGACGTCAAGGATTCCAGGCGTTTCCATATTTGGACGACTGGCTCCTCACAGCTGCCACCAAGCATCTTCTTCTAAGGGCCAGGGACTACACCTTTCGCATTTGTCAAAACTTAGGCATTTCAATAAATTGCGAAAAGTCTGTTTTGTCGCCTTGTCGTGTTATTACCTTCATAGGCGCAATTCTAGACACAGTCAACATGTCTGCGAGGCTAACAGATCAGAGAATAACAGACATACAAAAACTGGTCTCGCTCATCTTCAGCAGCAACAGAGTCAAAGCCAGGTTAGTTCTGAAAGTATTGGGGATTATGGCGGCTGCCATACCTTTGCTTCCATTAGCCAGATTCCACATGAGAATCCTTCAATGGATGCTCTTCACACAATGGTCATACCAGCAACTTCCGATGTCCCACACCATTATGATCACGCAAACATGCAGGAATCATCTTCTGTGGTGGATGTCTTCCCTCAGCTCTTCTTGGGAAGACCCTTTGTTCCTCCCCTCCGGTTGCTACTCTGACAACGGACGCCTCCCTGATCGGGTGGGGGGGGCATTATCAGGGCAGAACTGTCCAGGGCACATGGCAACCAGACGAATGCCACTTGCACATAAATGTTCTAGAGATGAGAGCAGTGCTTTTAGCATTGCAAGCCCTTCAAGACTCTCTTCCCTTGGGAACGATAGCAATCCAGACGGACAATATGTCTGTAGTGTGGTATATCAACAAACAAGGCGGAACCAGGTCCTACCCCCTGTGTCGAGAAGCACTCAGACTGTGGCAATGGGCGAGTTCTTCTCAGCGGTTTCTGATAGCAATGCACATCCCCGGGAAGTCCAATCAAATCGCGGACAAGTTGAGCAGAGCTATCCTCATGCCTCACGAGTGGTCTCTGAAAGACTCTGTTGTGAGAGAAATTTTTCTCAAGTGGGGTCAGCCTTGCTGCGACCTTTTTGCTACTCCCCAAAACAGCAAGTGCAGAGATTATTTCACCCTATTCCCTTTACCAGGCCAGTCCAGCAGAGACGCTCTAGTCCAACTTTGGCCCCGGGGACTTCTGTATGCATTTCCTCCCTTCCCACTAATCTCTCAAGTGATACAGAAAGCTATCACTCAGAAGGCTTCGTTGATCCTCATTGCTCCTTACTGGCCTCGACAGGTTTGGTTCCCCTTTCTACATCATTTTCTGTTGGAGCGACCTTGGCATCTGGACCTACTTCCAGATATTTTGATCCATCAGTCGGGTCAGTTTCATCGCTCCCTTCCCTCTCTGAACCTCACTGCTTGGTTCCTCCAATTCCAACCTTAGCCAGGCTTCCTCAAATATCTCACTCTGTTCGAGATATTTTGATAGCTTCTCATAAATCTTCCACTCGAAAGATTTATTCGAGTAAGTGGAAACGTTTCGCCTATTGGGCTCAAGGCAGGGCCGTAGATCCTTTCACTGCTTCCATCCAAATGGTCCTTGATTTTCTAGCTGAACTCTTCCATGCAGGTTCATCTCCTTCGACTCTTAAAGTTCAATTGGCAGCTATTTCTAACTTTCATGTGGGCATTTCAGAGTCTGCCATAATGTCCCACAAGCTTTGCAAAGCCTTTTTGAAGGGAATTTTTCTACTCAGACCTCCTATAAGAAATCCTCCTCCTCCTTGGGACCTAAATTTAATTCTTAGTTCTTTGATTCTTCCCCCTTTCGAACCTGCAGCCTCCTGTTCTTTAAAATTGCTATCATGGAAGACTCTTTCTGGTAGCTATTACTTCAGCTAGAAGAGTTTCAGAACTTCATGCACTCAGCTGTCGACCTCCTTATTTGTTTTTCCATAAGGACAGGGTATCTTTACGAACCAACCCGTCATTTTTACCTAAGATAGCCTCGGCGTCTAACCTAAATCAAAGCATTGACCTCCCTGTGTTTTTTCCAGAATATTCTAACAGGTCTGAACAAAAATTGCATTGGCTAGATGTTCATTGTCAGTTAAGGTACTATTTGGATAGAACCAAACAATTCAGAAAATCTGACCAGCTGTTTGTCTCTTATGCAGAAGGCAGAAAGGGACTTTCAGTTTCAAAGGTATCATTATCTAGATGGCTAACATCTCTGATTTCCCTTGTTTATGAAATTAGACACCAAAAGCTGCATAGCAAACCTAAAGCTGATTCCACCAGAGCTTTGGCTACTTCTATAGCCTTCCAAGACAGACTGCCTATTGACACCATTTGTGCAGCGGCTACTTGGGCTACTCCTCACACTTTCATTTCTCATTATAAGTTGGATTTAGCTTCTAGGCATAGAGCTAACTTTGGTTCCACTGTTCTCAGGAGTCTGTTCCGTTAGGCCACCCGGGACAAGGTGCTAGGGACGCGGTCCCATCCAGCAAGAATGAAGGCGAGATAGACAACTTAACATATAGAAGTTATGTTCTTACCATAACGTTCCATGTTAGTTGTCTTCTTCTCGCTTCTTCTTGCCCCACCCTCCTTCCCCTGGCCTGGACAGACCTAGAGGAGTTTTGATTGTGACCTCTCTTTCTACCACCTCTTTACTTTAGGTATATGCTCTGCGGTGCATATTTTCCTGGATCATGATGTAGGTCACCCTTCTCTTCTCCCTTGTTTATAGAGGTGGACTTTGTTTCTAGTTATTCTGCTACTGTTATAATCTGGGCCTAGCTTACAAACGAGATCTGAGGTAACTCACGCCTAGCATTGTGGGATATAAGGGGAGCCTCGAGCCGGTGGAACCAACTCTCGAGCTTTTAGAGTGGCAGTGGAGCCGAGGTCGGCTCCGAACCCATCCAGCAAGAAGAAGGCGAGAAGAAGACAACTAACATGGAACGTTATGGTAAGAACATAACTTCTATTTTTTATTCAACAGTTTATAGGAAACCTACCTTCTCCAATACATACTTAGATTATTCTAGTTGACATCCGAGATTTAAAAAAAAAAAGGCAGTGGTTAAGGGCCAATTGGTTCGTTTGGTGAGAATGATATCTAATATAGATAAATTTTACTCAGAATGCAATATTGTGCTAGACATGTTTTGTAGAAGAGGTAATCCTGAACATTTTTTACAGAGATTCATAATGAAGTTGTTGCTAAGAGGAACAATGGGTTTATGTACCTATATTAGGGGGATGTGTACCATCTACCGTTGGTATGGATATTGAACATCAACCAGTTAACCAATATGGTACAGCTAGGTGTTTTATTACAATGTAGACCCTGGAAAGTAGACTTATGTTTGAGTGTATACACAAAAATTGGTAACTGTTCATGAGGGATGTTGATATGGTGGAAAAAGTAGGTGAAAACCCCCTTTGTGGTTTATAAGAAAGATAAATCACTAAAAGCCTGTATGGAAAAGAAGCAAAAAAGTGTGCAAAATGAGCGGTCCCATTTTGGTACTAAGAAATGTGGAAGCTGTTCTTTATGTCATTATATTAATGTGGCTGACAGTTTTTTCATTAATAATAAGATGTATAATATTAATGGCTGTTTTACTTGTAATACATTGAATGTGACATATTTAGCCCAGTGTAATCAATGCACCATATTTACATTGGGAAAACTAGTAGGCAATTTAAAAAGCATATTTATGAGCATATTCTGGATATAAAAATAAAAAATCCACTAATGCTCTTTATAGACATATTGAAAAATATGTCACTCATAGTTTTAACTTTTTATTAATTGAGCAAGTTAAAAAAGACCCACAGGGGTGGATAATTGAGGAACACCTGGATAAGAATGAGTTGAAATGGCAGATAATCTTGGATGCCACTAATTATCCAGAGCCCAATGATTCTTGCTCTATTAGTTTTTTGTTAAAATTGAAGTTTGATGGTGCTAGTTAGGGAATTTGTTCAGCATTTTATGTAAAATTGTATCGTTAAGTGTGTATATATGTGTTATATTAATTTTTATAGTTATTTGATAAATTATTATTATTGGCTATGTTTTATCATGTGACACACACTGAGGGGTTTATATGGGTGTGGTTTTTAACTTTTCCAATGTTTTCCAAGTTGATTTTTATTTCACTACTTTACTATATCTAGGCAATTTTGATTCTGTATCATAGCTCAGAAAAATCATTTCCCAGTTACACCAATCTCCTCATCCAGTATCTCTGACAGTAGTCTGCAGGAACTCTTTAAAGTTTGCCAACCCATTACACTCCCAGGAAATATGTTCCCAACCAACTCTTTCTTCCCAATCCCACCTCCAACATTTGCTGTCTACCTGAGGAAAAAAAATCTATGTAAAAATTTCCAAGCAAAATTCCTAAATTTTCTAGATTATGTTGCATATTTGGGAGACATACTTATATCCCCCTCCATTGTTTCTTTGTGAATTGCTTTTCCAATATATCTTCCCAATCCTTTCTAACCTTCTCTGATTGATTCTTATAGTTATCTTGCAGTATTTTATATGCTGTACTAACTATTCCTTTTTTTAATGGCAGCTTCTGTTTTACAGTCTATTAAAAACTTTACCAGTGCTGGCCTTTTGTTTAGGATCCCCCTGTTTCTTTCTTTTTGCCTATACTCCAATATCAGTCTTTGATATGGATGGCAGGCTGTAACCTGCAGTCCAAATAAATTATTGGTGTCTTCCCATTCTATTACCTTTCCATCTCTAGTCTGCTCTCAGTACCTTGGTTCTTTTGCCAGTTTTCTCCAATAAATTCCAGGCCTCTCTTGCCTATTGTCTGCATCCTTAACTGCAGTCATCCCTGTCATCAGAATCTCCTTTCTGCATTCCTGTGTTGGCTTAGTTCTAAGAGTATGCTACTTTATGAATATAATATTCTGTATGATTATTGTTATTCTCCTTAAAGATCTGCATCCAAAATCACATTTTCTTGAGCTTCCCCCTGTTTCACTATCATCCCTTTCCACTTTGAATTATAGGTTTCTGCTTGTGCTATTTATAGGAGCCTTAACTGTGTAGCTCTGAAATACCCCTTCAAACTGGGTAATCCCAATCCGCGTTGTTCAGTTGGAAGAATCAGCTTATCCCACTTGACTTTTGCCATCTTCCCCTCCCAGATAAAATCCTTTAGCTCTTTATTAATTGCTAAACCACAACTTCTCCTCTGGTTGATAAAAATATGCCCGACCTATGCATAATGCTAAAGGGACTAAAACATTTTAACTGCTTGTATCTTACTATGCATATCCATATAACAGAGCTTCCAATTTCTCAGTTTTTGTATTATCTTTTGTTTAGTCTCCTCCCACATATCCTTACCTGTCACATTGGAATCAATTTTAATCCATGTTCCTAAATACTTTAATTTTATCTTAGTCCCATAAATATGGATATTGCTGAACCAATTCATGTATGGGTACATAATTTACTGCTATTGCCTTTGTTTTAGCTTCATTAGTGGTGGTGCTGCGGTAACGTTGTCGCCTCACAGCAAGACGTTGTCCTGTTCAATTCTCAGCTAAAGCGTCTTCTGTGTGGAGACATGCGTGAATGGGCGTACCTTCGTTGAAGGTTGTACGTCAGTGCTGGCAACTCGGTACGTAAAAATCTGCTGCCAATCATTAGCAGACCGGAGTTCCGCTGTGGTGACCCCTAACCGGGAAAAGCCGAAAGATACAACAACAACAAACGTTTTGTATACCAAAAAAGATTTGAAACTTTCTCAAAATGTTCCACAACATTGTAATGTTCTTTTCTAGTTTTCCCAGGTATAAAATAATATCATCTGGAAATAGAACCAGCTTTTCTTGACTATCATACCAATTATACCTTTGAATTTCTGAGTCCCTTATATTCTTTGCCAATGGTTCTAAATATAATGCAAATAACAAAGGGGAAAGAGGACACCCTTGCCTGGTTCCTCTGCTAAAGCAGAAATTATTAGAGAGAACTCCACCCACTTTAATTTTCACCTTCAACCCCTCACATATCCTTCAAATCAACCTTATTATTTTATCAGGGAATGCAAATGTTTCCATTGCCCTGCTCATAAAGTCCCAGCTTAATCCGTCAAATGATTTCTCTGCATCAAGGCCCACCAACAATAGTGCTATTTTCTTACATTCTGCTTCCATCTGGATCATCAGTGTTCTGTTAATGTTGTCAAATGTTCACCTTCCCTCCACAAACTTTTGGCATCACTTTTGCCATTTTTTTAGTCATTATAGACATAAACACTTTATAATCATGGTTTAGTATTGAAATAGGCCAGTATGAAACTGGACCTGATGGATCTTTACCCTCTTCAGGTATTAGAGCTACTACTGCTTTCTTCTAGGATGTTGATACTTCTCCTCCTCTTAAAATACTGTTAAACAAAACCTTCCAGATCTTTTATCACTTTTTCCGTCCTAGTTTCCAAACCTCAACAGAAATACCATCTATTCCTGGGGACTTTCCTGTAGATTGGTTATGTATCACAATTTTTATTTCTTCTCCTCCTATCATAACTGTATGTAATTGAGCCTCATCTTCCTCTAACCTTGGCATACTTAATTCTTCCATAAACATTTCCATTTGTATTTTTTCTTGATTTCCATATTTTCCTGCTTTATACAGATTTCATAAAATTTCCAAAATATTTCTAATACCTCTACAGGATCTCGTTACCTTCCTTGTTATAGGCTCCCTAAGCTTGACGACAACCCTTTCTACTTTCTGTTGCCTGAGTCACTGTGCTAAAAGTTTTTGTGTTTTGCAGGTATTATCAAAAACAGCTGTGCTAACAGTTTTTGTCCTAAAGCTGCTTAACAGCAATCTTTCTAAACTCATGCATATTATCAAGGTAATCCCTTATTTTCTGTTTACTATTATGCATTTGTTGAGATTTCCCGTATTCTGCAATAATTTAACATTTGTCAGTCCCTCTAAATAATTCTTGTTGCTTCTTAACCATAGCTCCCTTTCTTTTATTTCCACCCTATTTTTAAACTCCACTTTAATTTTATCCCACTGCCTAGCTATATTTTCAGAAGAAATTTCTATCTTCTCTAATAGCTCCTGAATAATTTCCAGTACCCATTCCTTAAATTCCTCTCAACAGATAGGTGGAAAAGCACCAGTGTCTCATTTTTTTTCATTACCCTATATTTTTATTTTTGTTATTATTGGTGCATGGTCTGAAATAGTTACTGGGTGCAGATCAAGACCTTCAATTAAATGTATGTGTTCCGGTGAAATATAAATTCTGTCTAGCATAGCCCAGTTTTTGCATCTTGGGGAATAATTTTCAAATCCATTCCAAACTCCTAGTACTCAGTTCACATCTTCCATGTCAAATATCTGATACATTTCTTCAAAAGTCTATGGTTCTTTGTTATACTTTCCCTTCTGGGTCCCCCAGGCACATCTTCACTGCTGAAAATCAAATTCCAGTCCCTACCTACAAGTAATATTCCTTGCTGAAGGCAGATTATTTCTCCCAGAATTTTCTTAAGCTCCATTATAGCAGTTTTAGATGGAATATAAATACATGCTAATGTAATCCTCCTCCCTTGCTAGTAGACCCCTTAGTACTACAAATCTACCATTATTATTTTTTGTATCTTCTTCTATCATTATTGGAGCTCCTCTTACAATTAATATAAGTATTCCTCTTTTCCTTTGTCCAAGGTATTTCCCTGAATAACCATCCTGAAAAGCTTTGTTTATCAGATTCTCATGTTCAGTTCTTTCCAGGTGTGTCTTCTGTAGCATAGCTATTTGCACTGTGCATTTTTTTAATGTAGTTTACTAGTCTTTCCTTTTGTGTATTTATCTGTGAGACCATTGACATTTAAAGACATTGCAAAAAGCATCATTGTATTAGAAAGTTATTATTCCCACCATTTATGTATAACAACTTTTTTGTTAGATGTCTAGTTCCAGCTTTTGTGTTACATACATACCCCGTTTGGCAGGCTGAATTTTTATACAGTTGTTTCTTGTCATATCCATTTGAGCCTATGTAACATCAAAATTACAAAATGTTTTGATGTGATGTCCTATCTCGCCTTCATTCTTCACTGGTTGGATTCAGAACCGAGGCATTATATAAAAGCCAGCGGTCTTCCACTAGCTTGTGGCTGTATCCCTATCCTATCATGCCCTAGGAAACCTCCCCAGATGTCATTTGCCACTAAACAGATCGGGTGCTTCCATATTGGCTCTTGCTAAGTGGAAAAATTCTTTACTTATTATTGAAATATTTTTGTCTATTTGCCTTTTCAATACTTAACTGTTAGAGTTTTATGAGATACTTAGTTTAGAGTGTTCGCTGTTGTGGTTGTTTGCTTCTGGCCATCGTTTTCTGCTACGACTTTCTTCTCCACCCTATCCCGGCCTTAATTTACTGCCTTAAGCCCATTTTTACTTAGAGGGCTTTCTTTGGCATATTTAAATTGAATACACACTCGTTTAAGTTAGAGAGTCTTGTAAAGTGTATTATTTTATCCCTTTTTTACAGTTAACTTAAAGCATCAGCTCATTTGAATTAGAGGGCTGCCGTTGCCCATTTTCAGTTAGAGGGCTACCTTTTTTTCTCCCTTTCTCCCCTTATAACTTAGGCAGTTTTGTTTAAGTTAGAGAACTGCCACGCCTTTTTTCTGATGTCATTTTTAAAGTTGTTCTTTGGTGTTCTTCTTTGTTTAAAAAAGAATACACACACACACACACACGCACACACACACACACACACACACACACACATATATATATATATATATATATATATATATATATATAGATATATATATATATATATATATATATATATATATATAAAATATTGTAGTCCTAGCCTTGGTTATATATAGAAAATATTGTAGTCCTAGCCTTGGTTGTATTGCTATAGTGTTAAGCTGTTGTTGTCATTATTGTTAGTATTGTTGTTAATGGGTGCTGTATACAAGAATGCCTAAGGAACCTAAGGAAATTAGACCCCCTGGGTTAAAAAGGTGTGGAAAGTGTAACCAAAAAATGTCTCTCACTGATGGTCACACTATTTGTGTATACTGCCTTGGAGTAGTTCATTTACAGGAATCTTGCACCATCTGTCACTCATTCAGCCAGAGAGTGCTGCTTGAGAGAAAAAATAAACTGATTGTGAGAGGTTTACTGAAGACCCCATTCTCTGAAGCTCTTGAAGAAGGTCAGGGCACTTCTAAATCAACCAAATCTCCTTCCTCTAAGTCTGAGAAGTCGGACAAGTGGTCATGTCCTTCTTCTGGTCAATCAGAGCCAATTAGAGAATTGATAAAAGTGGTATCTCCAGAACCAAAGACTGCTGGGCCTGAAAAATCTTCTTCATTGGTTCCTTCTTTCAGTTACAGAGCTGGTACCCGGAATTGGAGCCAGTTTCTCTGACCTTGAGTTCTCCTTTGCTGCAACCAGTTAGATCTCCTGCTCCCTCCTCTCAGTCCTCCAGGAGCTTTTCTTCTGATGATGTAGATCGTGTGGTGAGGAGGCTTTTATGGACACCAGCACTTGCCAAACTGCTGTCAGCTCCAACCCAGATTGATTCGGAACTGACCAAGACTACCCCTTCAACATTGATTCCTCCTCCACACCAACTTGGGACCTCGGAGCTGGAATGTCTGGAACCGATTGCAGTGGAACCGTCAGTGCTGAGACCTATCCCCAGCATCTTCGGGCCGAACTTCTGCTCAGACATCCTCAGTTTCGTCTGAACTCGAGTAGTCTAGGAGCAGATGCTCTCCGGTTGGGTCTGGGGAGGAGAGTTGGATCAGACTCTTGTCAGATCTGAACTTGCCTCTCAGGGCTTTGGCGTGGGTGAGCTCGACTCCTACCATTGGCATCGGAGCAAACCCTTTTGGTTCCGGGGATGCCTTCTGGCTCTTCGGAGGTGGAGGTTTTTTCAGATTAGGGGCGGGGAGCTTCTGAGGTGATGAGTAGAGTGCTGTCTCCACAGACAGGTCCACTCTCAGGTCCTGACATTCTTCCCCCAAAGGCACCCGTGCCTGTCTCGGCATCACACCATCCACAGACACACGGAGACCCTAGGCCTCAGGATGCCCCATTGGATGATCCGCTCTCTTTCGAAACCTCTCTAGAATACCCTTCTGAAGAGGTCCCTCCTAGGATACTATGCAAGAGGAAGCATTTAGACTCCCCAGAGGAGTCAGTCACTTCTGATACAGACCTTGATGAGTCAGAAGGGTCCCCATGGTCACCCTCTGAGGATGTCTCCTTTGCTGACATCCTGGATATTCTTAAACAGAGTGGTAGCTGGAAGTCCATCAAACCTTCTGAGGAGGAGTCTGTACATCTGTAGGCTTTTGAGTCTCACCCTTCCGCCACTTGGGTGTCTCCACCCTTCGATGAGCTCATGGAATTAGTTAGTCAAAAGGCATGGGAGTTTCCAGACTCAGTGAAACCTGTTCCTTGGAGGCCAAACAGGTTTATTTCTGCACCATCAGACAAGGATTTTCTTATCAAGGGTGTCCCAGTAGATGCTATGCTGGTGGTACTTAAGGACAGGAGGGACAAACTCATCCTTAAGGGCCTTCTTCCCTCTTTGGGGACTGAAATCCCTGTGCCCATGGTGTTTACCCCTGCCTACTCCCCAGTCTCTGGGACTCAAACTCCCACCACGAGGCCCAGGGATGGAGGCAAAACTTCAAAAAGGGATAGGCCAAAGAAGCGATCCCCGGATCGCTCGGCTTTGGCTGGCCTGCCACATAAGGTTAGGTTGGCTCCAAGACCCGGAGTCTCTCTGGCTCAGTTCCCCTTGGTTCTCTCTGGAGCTGGAGGAGCCCCAGATCCGGTCGCTGGCTCAGGCTTCTCCTCACCACCCCCCAGGCCAGTGCCAGTCACCTCTTCCTCCCACTCCACCATGAGCCTCAGCAAAGCGGAGATGGATACAATGATGCAGAAGTTCATCTGCATCCAGATACAAATGGGAGTCTTGCCTGCCCCTTCTCCCTCTGGAGTAGGGAGCAGGAAGCCCTTTTTCACCCTGATTACTCCTTCTCTGATCCAACCTTCGGTTTCGGAGTCTTCGGTGTCAAGAGACCAGCGCCAACGGTACCTTCTACCTTGATACCAGCTGTAATCTTGAGCAGGTCATATCCAACTGGCTTGGATCTGACAAGCTCTCTGAGCCATAGCCTCGGTGTTGGATCTGAAGGTTTGGTGTTGGCTCCAAGCATGTTGGAGTGCAGCCTTCCCCTTGGTATCTCAGTGCCTGGAGGTTCGGCTCTGACTCCTCCATTGGTCAGAGGGTGACAGTTCCTATTGTCCTTTCTCTGGGTGTCCATTCCCCTTCAGCTTTTGATGTGGTGGAGAGGGTTCTCTCGATTTCTTTGAGACCCTTGACCATCTCGTCTTCGGACTCTGCCCTGACTCCCTCTGTTTTTGGTGTGGTTCCAGCCATTCTGCCATCTCAGTAACAGCCTGCCACCAATTTGCCTCAGGAAGCTTCTGCTTGGGAACAGCAAGACATTGGTGAGTTCTCCCCAGAGATCCCCAATGAGTAGATCCCTTGCAAATGTACATGCAAAGGGAGGCATGTTAAACTGCACCTATTCTCTGGTATTTTGTACCTTTACTCAATGGAAACACTGACACAGTTCTGCTGTTACTACATTAATTTACTGCACACGTGGTTTACATCTAGCTTAACAATGAAAGGTATATAACATCAAAAACATACTTCAGCTTACAGCATCAGGTCTGCAAGAATAGAAGAATCAAAGTCTCTGATACAAAAGAAAAAGTCCTAATCTTTACAGTGTCTTTTCTGCCTGCATCAGCAGTTTAGAGAATTTGCCAGAATAATAAATCTTTCCTTTGAAGCTGGTCTGCTGGCAGTTTGTTATCCATATTTTAAACATTCTGTTCCTGAAAAATAACTCCTTTCATCCTTGGCCTATCTTGCGTATCATGTTGATGAGACACAGCTGCATACAAGTGATCATCTTGACCAGCTTGTAGATAATAATTTTACACAAGCTGCATAGTTTATAAGAGATAAAATATTTTAGTTCTGATTTTTACTAACAATGAATGCCAAGCTATATAGTTTTGCCAAGTTAGGTAACTGAGTTTAAACTGAGTTCACTCTATAAACTAAAATGCAGAACATTTATTTTGCATTTCCAGAAAAATCCACAGAAATCCATTTTAACCTGTTCTTTACTCTCACAGTACTTATTTAACTGTACACATTGACACTTTCTCCGTTTTATTCAAGTTAACCATCATGAGTTCCTGAACTCTATATAAGATTTTCGCAAATGACAACTTAGGTAGCAATTTCATATAGTTAGTATGACTATAATGCCTAACACTACTAATACAGGATGTATCAGCAGACACAGGCAGGTGCCAATATAAATGATTTAACAGATTCTTTTTCTGATTTTGACCAACCAGTAAATATATTCCACCAATTGTGAGCAGTGTCTTTTTTGGTCTTTTCAGCCAAACTAAGTAGTTTATCTTTTGCAATGATGCTTAATGCCTCTTAATACAGAATACTTTTATTTCTTTTTTCCAGATACTCTCTGAGAATTTTAGTATTGTTCATTGTGTTCTTTAAATTATCCAAAGATACAGATATATTGGGAAGCTGTATTAAGTCATAATTCCAGTTCTTGGAAATATTTACTTCTATGGGTTCAGTAAACACATAGCTCTTATTATTCCATTTAAGGAAATCAACATGTGATAAACATCCTACAAAAGATAATTTTAAATTATGACCTATGTCTTGATCTGTAACCAGACAAATATACCGAGGAGCCACTTCTATAAACATTTGAAAAAAAGAAGGCATAATAGTCCATATACACAAATTAACAGAATGATGCAGTAAGCATGGTTGAAAGACAGGCTAATGCTGTCCACAAATGAGTCCATTTTGAGTCTGTACAATACTCAATTTTATGTGTTTTTCCTCTCGTATCTATATAATTACCTTCAAATTGTGGCAAACAACACTCATACCTTTCTGGTATGAGAAATATCATAGGTAACACAGTAAACTGACACATAATAGTTGTATCAGTAACATTATAATGCATAAACTTTCCTGTACAATATTGTGGAGTACAGTATGTTACTTCAGTAAATAACCTAATCCAATCAGTATCAGGTATCCATTTGTTAAACAATTGTCGGCAAACATTTTCATTTTGTAACATAAGTTCAGTTTGTACTCTATTTTTCTGAATTTGCACATACAAAGATTGCATAGCGCATTTTGTCCAATTTACAAAAATTGTCATGTTACCATCAAATTTTAACTGATTTAGCTGCATAACATCATAATTGCCTAAAAATTGCTGCTGATAATTTACATTGTGCAGGTTTGTCTTCCATATTTCTGGATTCCAAGATGCTTGTAAATGCACAGTCTGAGAGATATCTTCCCCCACTGCCTTTAATTGATTCGTCAGAATTTTAACGTCAGCTGCATTAATAGCTTCCATGCTTGTACCTATGCCTCCTAGCAGAGTATCATGCCATGCCCTTTTATATCGGCACCTGCCTGTGTCTGGGAATGTGATGTTAAAATGTACCACAACCTTTTGATAGTCTGCCTAGCTTTTTACAGGTAGAAGGGATTTTAACCAAATGGTCTGTATGAACAGAGGTAGGTTTACCTGTTAATATTGATAAAACTTATGCCCAATGTATGCCGCCTGTAATGACTGTGGTATTTGTACATATTACAGAAACTCCAGTAATAAAATTTAGTTGTACTTTTGTATTATTGGGAAGAATACTAATTCCCTGTATAGTATGATTACCACACTTTTTCATGTAAGTGAAGATTAGCTGTTGTATTGATGTTGGATATTTCTTTGAATTTTCTCCTTTTCCCAAATAAAATATAGGAAATTGACAACATTTAATAGAAACTTTGGAATCAAATTTAAGGGTTACCTTAGGCTATTTGGTCGAATGTAATAATGCCCCCTAACTATGGAAGAAAAGGTAATGTTACTGGAAATCTTTATATACCCGAAGATACGAGTAGCATTATATGGACAAGTGAAGTTGTCCTGCTGTCTTTGCCCACAAAAATGAATCTTTGAGCATTCACTCCAACCTAGTTTTAGAGTATTATTGTCATTGTTTATTTTCCAAACTTGCATTTTTCCTGTTTGACACCCTACCCCAAGGGCTCCAATGAGTACAGTCAGTACAATAACAAACAGAATCTTCATTATGTACAATAATATAACCTATCCACGTAAGTGGTATTAATCTGAAAAGTTGTTTTGATAGATGCTTATTTAACTGTTTCAGACTTGGCATTTGCCTTCCGTGTACAAAAAAGCCCCACAAAACATGAAGTCACTTAATGACTTTTAACTGATCTCTATGAACAAGAATTATTTTGCTCTTTTTCTTTCCTTTAACTTTGTGCACTAGAGGTCCTAACTGAGCAATTACTTCAAAAGTTCCTTGCCAATTACTATCCCACAGACCGTCCATCTGGAACATCTTGATCAATACCTGTGTCCCAGAGGGAAGCTTTTCTTCTGGCATAACAGGATTCTTTGACCGTAATTTGAATGCTTGCATTTCTGATAAGTTTTGACAGAATTCAGAAATATCTTTTAACCCTTGTTGATGCTGTGCAATTTCTAATAATGGTCTGTTTGTACTAACAGTAGGATCGATTGGCAATTGTACAGGCATTTTTCTACCCGTCATGACTTCAAAAGGTGAGATCCTTTTTTTTTCTGTGTGGAGTTGCTCTCTATAAATTTCCGATTGTAATTCATTATACCCAGAAATTTGTGCAAATTCAGAATGGTAACTGGTTTATCCATTTGCAAGATTCTTTGCACCTTCTCCGAACAAGGAGTATGCCCAGAGGGACGTAAAATAGTACCTAGAAATTTTACTTCAGGTGACGTGAATTGTACCTTTTTACTTTTAACCTTAAACTCTGCCTCCTGCAGTGTTTGAAGGACCTGTGTTACTTTAGCTAAATGCTGTTTTTTGTTTCAGACTGTATTAATATGTCATCAATGTAATGCAAAACAGAATCATCAGATTCTAGACCTTGTAGTATTCGTCCAACTATTTGGTGAAATATAACCGGACTGCTTTGAAATCCCTGTGGTAACCACTTCATGACATACTGTTTATTTTGAGAAGTAAAGGCAAACCTTTGCCAATCTTTTTCCTGCAGTGGTACTGCAAAGAAACCATTAGCTGAGTCTATGACCGTAAACCACTGACTGTGGTTTTATTCTTGCTGCTAGCTTCGGGACCCCTGGAATCAGATGAGCCTGGAGAGTCGTGAATTGGTTTACTTTTTGTAAATCAATAACCAATTGGTAAGTGGCATCTTTCTTTTCAACTGGCCGTATGGGTGAATTTGTAGGGCTATTTTCCTTTTGAATTATTCCCACATCATGCCATTGTTTTATGCAATTTTGCATATCTGTCTCTGCTTCCTTTGGGATCGGATACTTTTTTTTGAAATGGTGGAATAAAATCTTCATTACTACCTACAGAAACTGCTTCCTGTAGCTTCCTGCAGTCTGTGGACCCTTGAGACCACAACGTAGGGAACTATTGTTTTACCTTTAACCGTACTTCACTTTTAGTAGGGCTGACAGTACGGCCCTTTTCAGAAGTTTGATACATGTATTGCCTCAATCATACATAACATGGGACCTTGTCCTTGCCATATAATGCCATTAGGAAGGTCTGTGACAATTTCCATTTTGGACACTATATCCATTTCCAAGATTGTGGAGGTGCAAGAATTATTCATCAAAAATACCCCTTTCACTGGTTCCCCTTGATGGGAGAATTGTACTTGTACAGGTTTACTACCTATGACTAGACATTCAGAGCCATTAAAACCTGAAATACATGTATGTTTAGACAAGTCAAGAGGCAAATGCCTACCTGTCACTGAGATAGCTGCTCCTGTATCTAGAAAAACAACTTTCCACAGGTTCCCCTTCTACCCAAATGTTGATATGTGGTCGTCCATCTTTCCCTTTCCTGAAGTTAGTCAAGAAAGAGACTTGGGTAGGGGGGTCACACCCCTATAGTGGATCTATTTCCCACCCCGAATCATCGGTAGTATTGGATTGCAAAGGACATAATTGCATTGTTTTCTCGGCCTCTTCAAAGTCAACATAAGAAGATCAATTAAGTTCATGATGCAAGGCTGTTTGCTGCTGATAATTTAGGATTTACTGGACCATCAGGAACAAAGTCAGGAGGGACAGTTGTATCCTGTGTGCTAACAATATTACCTTGTACATTGACACTAGGTGTCAGACCATACCTTTGCTGTACTGGGAATACTGACTGTTGAGTGTCTGTGGTGTATATAGGGGTTGCTGCTGTAGTCCCCTATTACCCTCTGTCACATATTGCTGTGAAGTGTACTGCTGTGTTTGTACTTCTGGCTGCATTACCTATTGCTATCATGGTACATGTGGCTTATCAAAATTTTTTACGGTAAGAAACTTACCCTTTGCCTCTTGTTCCTGGTGCCATCTGTGATAATATTTGCAATCATTTTTAGTATGACCTACCTGTGTACAGGAATAACAAATATGCTGTCTCTTTTGAGGACCCTCTATAGATTGAGTAACTTGAGAATTTAACTAAGTGGCTGGGGGAGCTAAAGCTGCCCGTTGTTGCCCCTGTATAATTTGCCCTTGACGTGGTTGCCCTGCTACCTGCTGTGGGACTTGCTGTCCTGGTTAATCCATGTCCCATGCCCCTTCCCCTTACTTCACTAACAGTGGGTGCAGAATGGGGAGTGTAAATCTTTTGCTTATGAATAGCATTATCTTACACATAATACATCCTCTCAGTAATTTATGTACCAACTCTGTGAGTGTGTTTGAAGATTCCTCATAAATAAGTTTAATATCCCCTGGGACATCTTCCAAATGGTCCAAAATGGAGCACATAACAGCTTTTTGAAAATTGACATCTTTCATATCTTTTTCATCACTGCCATTGACTAGCATATATGCCAGCTGATAGTGTTCAGCTTGCTGTTCAAAAGAGTCACCAACTGTCATTTGAAACTGATCTAAAAGTGTTGGTGTGAGAGATTGCCCCCTAGTGTATGCTAACAATACTGCTGTCATTGTTAAGTGTTTAGTTTGTATTGGATACTGTTTTTGCTGAATCTTCTTCTTCTTTTGGCTTTTTCCCAGTTAGGGGTCGCCACAGCAGATCATCTGTCTGCTCAAGATTGGCAGTGGAGTTTTACAGTGTCGAGTTGCCAGCCCCGCGCCCAACCTTCCACAGAAGGCACACACATGCACACACTCACACCTAGGGCCAAGTTAGAGTGGCCAATCCACCTTCAGCATGTTTTTGGGATGTGGGCGGAAACCGGAGCACCCGGAGGAAACCCATGCGACCACAGGGAGGACATGCAGACTCCACACAGAAGGCACCCCAGCTGCGGATCGAACCGGAGAACCTCTTGCTGTGAGGCGGCAATGCTAACCGCTGCACCACCATGGCTGCCCACTGTTTTTGCTGAATATAAGTTGTAAAACGTTGTGGAATAAAATTCCAGAAACAGTGTTTAAGTGTATCATTCCATACAGCGCCTACAGTTTTAAGAACCCAAGCTTTAAATGTAATCATATTATTAAAAATACCTTTCTGTTCATCCCACTTAGAGAGAGTTTTTAACATCCTAGACTGGTGATAAACTTCAGCAGAAAAACCTGCTGAGGCTATTATAGGACTTGTACAGTAGTTTCTAATGCTTTAGTTTGATATTCTTCTAACAGGGCTTGTAATTTTAAAAGGTTTTGATTAGCTAAATCTGTTGCTCTAGCAGCTTCAGATTCCTGTGTCTCCAACTGAGCTTGTAATGTGTTTATTTCCTCCCTAGCAACAGTTATGTCACTCTGTGCGTCAGCCAGCTGCTTGTCATATTTTTCTTGCAAACGTACAATTTTACTCATTAACCCTTGTATCATACCAATAGCTTTACTGCCCTGTTCAATAACAGCTTGTGTAAATGTCTTAATTTTAGTTTGTGAGACTTTCAAATCAGACTGTAAAGTACAAAATTTGACATATGCTTCTCCCTCTAACAAATCTTTTGCAACAGGATATATAGAAACAGAAACCATTATTTGTGCTTTAAGCATTATTTTATTCTGGTTGTGTTCCAGGCTTTGTACAATACGTTTATGACAAGGCATGCAGAAAGCAACATTTAAATCATTGCAAATAGCATATTTTTGTACATTCTGTGACACTTTTGCCTTACGTACATACCAATGAAAGGTAGAGATCCACTTACATAATGCTGGATTATCAGTTTTCCCTAGTAAAGACTTACAGGTGCTAACATGCTGGTCATACCATGTATTTAAATAATTTTACACATTTATATAAGGTTCAGACACATCAAAAGTAAAATGGAAACAACAGGCAGGATTCACCAAACACGATTTATTCTAATGAAAAACTTTGCACTCTGACGTCTCGGCCTTCGCCTTCCAGGAGTATAATAAAAAATGAAACAAACTCATCTTATATACAAGTTAAACCCATTAATTAAGTCAATCAAACAATCATCTTGTTAAAAAAGTATTAATTAGCTAGCCAACATTTTCCAGTTAAAATCTTCATTGAATCCATTTGGATGCAAAGTTTTAAACTTTAAAATGTAAACAGTCTCTTTATACAATAACAGCTGTTTAGTTCTTAATAAATCAACATCATTATTAAATACTTGTTCCAAAATTGATGCTTTTAACAAATTTTCATCACTGTTATGCATTTCAAAAAAATGTCGTGCAACCGGGCTTTCATTCTTAACATTAATTATGTCCCTAATATGTTCTAACAATCTCACCTTGAAAGACCTTTTAGTTTGCCCAATGTAGAATTTATGACAGGGACATTTTAATGCATAAATGACTCCCTCTGTCTTACAGCTAAAGCATTTATTAACTCTAAAAGGGATGTCATTTATATAATCAAAATTAAGAGTAACAAAGCTGCATGCCTTGCATTTACCACACTGATAGGTTCCTTTGTGTCTAACTTGTTCTATCATAGTGTCTGTAGGCAAACTAAATCTACTTCGTACCAAAAAATCTTTGATATTCCTACCCCTTTTATATGAAAATTTCAAATTTACATTTAGCCATGATTTGACATCACTCAGGGTACTAAAATATTTCCAAAACAAGGATACAATTTTGACTAATTCAGAAGTATAACAGCCATAAGTAGTAACAAAATACATAGTTTCTCTATCAGCTTGTTTATTTCGACTAGTGTAGAATTCCGGTCTTTTTTTCTGTAATATATTTTCATTATTATGATTATTAATATAATCCCATAGTTTATTAAGGCTTTCATCCAAACTGGATATATTATACCCTCTCATCAAAAACGAATTGTACACAAAATCCAATTCATTCTTAAGAATTATTTCATCATTACATAATCTAAAACTCCTTAGCATTTCTCCATAAGGTAGAGAATTTATAGTATGTGGAACATGTCCACTTGTACCATGTACATATAATATAGGGCCTTCAAATTTTCTGTTCACAGAAGTTATTAATCTATGACCACTAGAAATATCAAGAATCACATCTAAAAAGGGAATTCGTAGGCCTATATTTAAACCATCGAAGTCCAAAGAAAATCTATTGCACTTCAAGTCAGAAATAAACTCTGTAGCCATAGATTGGCCCCCTTCCACTAAAAAAATTAAATCATCTACATATCTGTAGTATTTGATAACATGTTGTTGAAAAAACTTATGTTTATAAATATATTCTATCTCAAACAAACCCATAGCCAAATTGGCATACATGGGGGCAAAAGATGCCCCCATCGCTGTGCCTGTTTTTTGATGATACATAGAATGATTAAATTCAAAAAAATTATTAGTTAAAGAAAAATATAATAATTCTATAACATACTCTGAAACGGGAGACTGACCCAAAAACCATCTCAAAGCCTCTAGACCAAAATTATGGCTTATGTTTGTATACAGACTTTTGACATCAACTGTCAACCAATACATGTTTTTATTCCACTTTATATCATGAATTTTACTTAAAAAATCAAATACATCTGTTAAAAAGGAGGGTAACTTTTTAACATAAACTTTCAAATAATCATGGAGAAAAATGCCAATGTTTCTTAAAAAATAATTGTGACCTGATACTATGGGCCGACCAGAAGGTTTGGTAAGATTTTTATGAATTTTGGGTAGGCAATAAAAATATGCCCTACCACAACCTTCTGTCTGGAATTTATTATTAACATCATTCAGCTTAAAATAGCCCAATCTATGGCCTTTTTGTATCAGCTCCTTGTATTCTGATATAGCTGAATGGTATTTGTCTACACCACATTTTTCATAAACATTTTTATCATTAAGATGTTGCATGCACATATCAAAATAATCCATAATATTTAAAACTACTAACTTATTGCCCTTATCGGCAGGTTTGAAAACAATATTATTTTTCTTGCTTAAATTCATTAAAGTCTTCCATTCTTTTATTGTCATATTATATTCAATATTGCTCTTAATGGACATAAATTCTTGATGCCCTACTTCCAAAGAATGATTAACCATTTTAATAAAGTTAGACACATCATAATTAGTAACCCTCGGACAAAAGTTACTTTTTGAAGGGACCTTATCAGTGTTAAGTTGAACATAAGCATTGGTTGGCTCATCAGACATGCAGCTGTAAAAACTATCATTTGAGCTCGACATAACAGAATCTGAGTCTACACCTTGATTATCAGTATTTGAACTAAAAAAATATTTCAAATAAAGTTTACGACTAAAACTATACATATCCATTTGCATGTCATGCAATCTGGATACAACAGTTGGAACATATTTTAAACCTAAATTCAATACTAAAAGTTCTTCATTACTAAGTTCATAATTAGATAGATTTACCACATAACTATTCAACATGTTAAATGTCTCACTACCATCTTCATCTAACATCAAAAGTAAAAGACTGAGCGCACTTCTTGGCATTTTCATGAACTGCATTCATTGTTAAAAGAAAAACAGAAGGAAATATTGACCACAAATGTTCAGGACAAGGTGGTCAGTCTTGCCACGAAGATCAGTTGTGGGAAAATTGTTTGCTATCTTTCACTAGATGCTGGTGAGAAGAAAATTTCAGCAGTATAATTTTCTCGCCTCGTGGGTCACCAACTGTCTGAATAAAAGTTACCGTACTGCCCTGTACTGCACTGCAGTGTTTCGTCCTCCAATTAATGGATGAAGTTTAGAAAGAGAAGAATCGATCCTAAGAAGGTCTGCGCTGGAATGTCACACTGTGAGAAACAACTCTTCATGCCACCTCCCTGGTTGTTTTGACTGGACTGGTCTCGCCACTGTTAAACTACACCTATTCTCTGGTAGTCTGTACCTTTACTCAATAAAAACACTGAGACAGTTCTGCTGTTATGACACTCATTTTACTGCACACGAGGTTTACATCTAGCTTAACAATAAAAGGTATATAACATCAAAAATGTACTTCAGCTTACAGCATCAGGTCTGCAAGAATAGAAGAATCAAAGTCTCTGATAAAAAAAGAAAAAGTCCCAATCTTTATAGCGTCTTTTCTGCCTGCATCAGCAGTTTAGAGAATTTGCAAGAATAATAAGTCTTTCCTTTGAAGCTGGTCTGCTGACAGTTTGTTTTCCATATTTTAAACATACTGTTCCTGAAAAATAACTCCTTTCATCCTTGGCCCATCTTGCATATCATGTTGATGAGACACAGCTACATACAAGAGTTCATCCTGACCTGCTTGTAGATAATTTTACACAAGCTGCATAGTTTATAAGAGATAAAATATTTTACTTCTGATTATTACTAACAATGAATGCCAGGCTATATAGTTTTGCCAAGTTCGTTAACTGAGTTTAAACTGAGTGCACTCTACAAACTAAAATGCAGAACATTTATTTAGCATTTTCAGAAAAATCCACAGAAATCCATTTTAACCCGTTCTTTACTCTCACAAGGCACTTAGACTCCCCGCTGGAGTCTCTCACTGAAGACACCGATTTGGAGGAAGGGGAAAGTTTCCACCGGTCACCCCCCGAGGATGTCTCTTTTGGAGATATCATGGAACTCATTCGCCTGTGAGGGGGTGTTCTGCCCAGAAACCTACCATGGATGAAACTGTTCCTCACGGCATTTGGCGTAGGACCCTCTACTTCCTAGATGTCCCCTCCCACAGATCCTTTAGTTGATCTCATTACATCTTGGGCATGGAAGGAACCAGACATGGTGGAGCCCATTCCCAAATGCCCGGATAAGGTCTTGAGCCCCCCTCAGACTATTTTGGAATAAGAGATCCCCCATTGATGCCATGGTGGTGTCAACTGCCACTAGGAAGGAGCTCGCTCAGGATAGCTCTACGGTCACCCACCTGACTGAGAGTCAAGTGTGATGGACCATTTCAGGAAACATGTGTATGCTTCAGCGACCTTCTCTGCTCGGGCACTGAATTACATGGCACATGTGATTCAGCTGCAGCGAAACCTAGTTAAGGAGATCACTGAGTCGACCCTGGAGTCCATGTCGGCAGAGGACAAGAAGATTTTCTCTGCTCATATGGTCACTCTAAAATCAGTTGCGAACACCCCTATGTGCCTCCTCTGCCATGCAACCGAAGGAGTTGCTAGGGCAGCTGGTAGAGGCACTGCCATCATGTGACACTCCTGGCTCTGTCAGTTTCAAGACGTCATTTACCACTGCCCCGTATGATGGTTCTCTCCTGTTTGGGAAGTCAGTATGTGAGACTTTAGTTCAGAGTGAGAAGGACAGAAAGACTCTGTCTACCATCGGGATCCACTTCTTGGCCCTTCAGTGATCCTTCTCTAGGAATCAGTAAGGGACCAACAAGATGTGGTTTTGGAAATCTCAGAATTTTCCCTGAGACACTCATGGCTCAAATTCCCCCAGGGACAGAGGGGGATTTGATAGACATCACCCTAGAGGCAGGGAGTCCAAGAAATTACAGGTCTCAAGAACCTTTCTCAGACAGACCTGCTCAGCAACCCTGAAGGGTTGCCTGACTGCTCATCTCTGTAGGCAGTCGTGGGCCATCTTTCATTGCACCTACAGAGTGGAAGTCCTTAAAACAAGATCATTGGGTGTTATGAATTATTTCCAGAGGCTATTCAATCCCCTTCCTTGAGCCATCTCCACCACCCAAACACCTCCTGGATGTTCAACCCGTGCACAGGGAGGATGCAGCACTGGAAATTGCAAAGCTGCTAAGAGAGCGAGTCATCCAACCCATCCCCCTAGACCACTCCAGATCAGGTATTTATTCCAAGTTCTTTTTGGTGCCAAAGAAAATGGGGGACCTAAGACCCATTTTGGATCTATCCACCTTGAACCTGCCTGTGGGGCAGGGCAGTATTCCGGATGGTCACCCTTCAATCTATCCTGCCCTTCCTGCAGGAGAATGATTGGATGTGCTTGATCAACCTCCAGGATGCATACTATCATATCAAGATGGGCAGACGCTCTCGGAGGTTCCTCTGCTTCCATCTAGGAGCCAGTCATTATCAGTTCAGAGTGCTCACCTTTGGTCTCACCACAACCCCCAAGGTGTTTACCAAAGTGATGTCAGTATTAGTGGTTCACATGAGACTCCAGGACATTCAGGTATGTCTCTACCTGGAAGACTGGCTCCTTGCTGCCCCTTCCAGGCATCAAGTTTCTCAAGCGAGGGATTCCTTTCTTCTTCTAGCCCAGAGGTTAGGCATTACCATCAAGCTCAAAAAATCATCTCTGACCCCTGTCCAAACATTAGACTTCATTGGGGCATGATTAGACACAATTTGAACCAACGTGTTTCTTACTCCAGACAGAATACGCAGTCTGAAGCTGCATGTTCCTTTGCCTTCTTCAAACTCAGTCTCCAACAACGGGAATAGTATTAAGGGCATTGAGGTCCATGGTGGCCATAATCAATCTCGTGCCCTTGGCACATCTTCACATGTGGATCCTTCAGTGGACACTTTCAGTACAATGGTCCCTGTTAGATCTTTTGTTGACTCAACCTGTTCAAATCTCTCGAGTGTGCAGAGACTCTCTTTGGTGGAGGAGTCTCTCCTCAGACCTGGTTTAGGGACACCCCTTTCTCCCACCATTTCCCACAGCTATGTGACAATGGACACCTCCCAGCTGGGGTGGGGGGGGCACTGCTCAGGAAGGACAATTGAAGCCAGGTGGTCCCCTACGAGACCAATCTGCATATCAACATCCTGGAAATGAGGGCGGTGCTTCTAGTATTGCATGCTCTCCATGCCCATCTTCCTTCAAGAACGACTGTTATCCAGACAGACAATATGTCGGTGGTCTGGTACATCAACAACAGGGGGGAACCAGATCTTAACCTCTGTGTTGCGAAGCCATGAGAGTATGGGAATGGGCAATCTCCACCGGCCATTTTCTGGTGGCAATGCACATTTCGGGGAAGTCCAACATTCTAGCAGACAGGCTCAGCAGATCTATTCTATTGCCTCATGAGTGGTCTCTGAGTTCTTCAGTAGTGGAACAGATCTTTCACAAGTGGGGTCAGCCTTGCTGCAATCTATTTGCCTCTCCTTCCAATATGAAATGCAGTGAGTTCTTCGCTCTTAATCCCCCTCAGGGGGAAGCCCGCAGAGATGCTCTGATTCATGCTTGGCCCCCCAGTCTTCTATAGGCTCATCCTCCTCCCTTAATATCAAAATTTCTTCAGAAGGTTCACAGGCTGGGGGAGCTTAGTTATCCTCATTGCCCCATTCTGGCCTCGCCAAGTCTGTTTTCCCTCTCTGAGGTCTCATCTGGTGGCTCCGCCATGGACATTGGATCCAGCTCTGGATCTCATATCTCATTTCTCAGGGATTCCCCATCCAGACCTAGAGAGTCTAAAGCTCACTGCTTGCCTGCTCCATTTCCCATTATAGTCAGGACTCCCAGATTGTCCTCTCCTGTCAAAGGAATTCTAGTGGCAGCTCATAAGTCTTCCACCTTCCTGGGCCTTTCAGCGTGTATTAGATACTTTCACAGCTCCAGTTTCTGTGGTTTTGGAATTTTTATCTGGAATTTTTCAACAAGGTGCCAGTTTTTCTACAGTCAAAGTTCAACTTGCAGCAATTTCTAATTATCATGTGGGGGATAATATGGCTTCCTTAACATCTTCAAAACTTTGTAAGACCTTCCTCAAAGGTACCTTTCTTTTTTGACCCCTGGTAGAGGACCCTACACCACTGTGAATTCTTACCCTAGTACTTCAAGCTTTAGTCTTGCCTTCCATTGAACCTGCAGCTTCAGTGGATATGCATTTTCTATTCTGGATGACTGCCTTTCTGGTTGCCATTACTTCTGCTAAGAGAGTTTTGGAACTTCAAGTTCTATTGATCAAAGCCCCTTATATGATTTTTCATAAGAACAGGGTGTCTTTGCGTACTAATCCATTGTTTCTACCTAATGTAGCTTCAGAGGCCAACATTAATCAGGTAAACAATCTCCCGGTCTTCTTTCCAAATTTTCAAAACAAGGGAGAATACAAATTGCATTTACTAGATGTGCAGAGGCAGTTATATTTCTACTTGCACAGGACAAAAACCTTTCGTAAATCTGACCAACTTTTCATTTCTTATTCTAAACCCGTTTTAGGGAAACCAATCTCTAAAGTTAACATTGCCCATTGGATTTCTCAGTGTATCAGTCAGGCATATTCAGCCAAAGGGATTTCCCTGCCAAGTCAGGTGAAGGCACATTCCACCAGGTCTATGGCCACATCAGCAGCTTTCTGGTCCAGAGTTTCATTAGATGATATTTGTTCTGCGGCCTCTTGGTCCTCATCCCATACCTTCATCTCACATTATAAATTGGACATTGTATCCAGTAACAGGGCATCATTTGGCTCCACAGTGCTCCATAATATCCTTCCATGAGGGCTTCCCAGGTGTCTGGTAGCTGAGAAACTCTGTCCCACAGGTTGATGACCAAATGAAGACAACTACTTCAGATAAAGAAGTTATGTACTCACCATAACGTTCCATCTGAGTAGTTGTTCTTCATTTGTCTTTAACTATCCCTCCCTCCTTCCCCTGGCCTTCTGTGAACTATTGCCTCAAGAATTATGGAGGTGGTCACCATATGGTGCCTCTTATCCTAGTTGTTGGTTTCTTGTATGGATAAATCTCTGTTAGGTCAGTTGATAGTACTGTATTGGGCAGCAAACTCGATCTGAAGGGAGGAAGGAGACAGGAGCATTATGGGTAAGGGGAGGAGCTTGGAGCTTGGATCAGATGCTGGATATGCAGCCGAGTCAGATCTGATATGGATCCAGGAACCCACAGGTTAAAGTCAAATGATGAACAAGTACTCAGATGGAACATTATGGTAAGTACATAACTTCTTTTTCTCCAACCTTCTTCATTGGTCTACAAGTTTTTGGATTAGTTTTATAGTTAGCTATTGTTATATCAGCAAACAAGATCTGGGGAGCTTTCCTATGGCATGTTGGGATAGGGATACAGCCACGAGCTAGTAGAAGACCTTGATCTTTTGTATAAGGCCGAGTCAGAACAGAGGATCGGTTCCAAACCCAATCAGTGAAGAATGAAGGTGAGATGGACAACTCACATGGAATGTTATGGTGAGTACATGACTTCTTTTTTTTATTGAAAGTGCTCAAAAAAAAAAAAACACACACACACACACACACACACACACACACACACACACACACACACACACACACACACACCCTAAAACCTATTAACTTAATACTAACACAGAAAACTATGTACATCTTCAAATATTGAAGTTTTACTCTGCTAATAGGAACAAATGTCCGAAACTGATAGACTTGAGCTAACCTAACTGAAAGATTATCCATGCTAAGATGCATGGTGCAGCCTGTGCTTCTATTAAGTGCTGCCTGGTTTTGTCTTATCTTTATAGCTTTCCCAACTGGGAAAACACCTGAATGCTTTCAGAGAACATTATCTCCTAGCCAGTTTGTCTTTTTTTTTCTAGCCAATTTCTCTTTATCAGATTGCCTCCATGGAGATATGAGGACCAGATACAGAATTGCTACTAAGCATACATTTATTTGCTAAAAAAGCCTTATAATATCCGATAGTCTTTTTAATTTACTTGCTTTGTCTTAAAACTTGATCTGATGTTGTTAATTTTCATTCATTCCTCGACCATTGGGGTTTGGATCTGCTGTTATTTTCATCTCGCGATGTCCAAGAGGACAAAAGGGTCAGATCCAAACCCTGATGGTGGAGGAAAAACGAAAATGGACAACACTTGTGGAATGTTATGGTGATTACATAGCATCTTTTTACTAGATCAAGCTAAGGGCCTTAATCCAGTCATTCCTCCATGAAAGAATGAGAAATATCACATTCATTTTTCTATTGTCATGTTCTTTTAAACCAGACTTTTTTTTTACATTGCAATGTCTACATTTCTTAAAACTGAACAAGAAGAAAGAGAGAAGAAGGGAGAAAAAAAGAAAATAAAAAACAGGAGCACTTGTTTACAATAGTATCCCTATTACACTTAAAAACAACTTATAACATGCAAAGAAAATAATACACTATAAAAATAGTACTATTAAGAAAACAATTTGGTTTACTTACAGTCAACGTTCAACCCTCCTCTCCCCCTCCCCTAAGTTTTTTTTCTGAACATTAATTACATGAAGTAGGGCATATAATGTAGACTACCCCACAAGTCCAACAAAGCCCAAAAATGGCCAATATTTCCAGATTTTCCTGTTCTGTCATATTTTATAAATATAATTATTGCAAGCAACTCAGTGAGAGCGACACAAATTGTTCACCATCCAAACAAAATCCAGTATATACCACGAAGTGCAGATGAACAAAACCCATACAGGTCAGGCATAAACAGTAGCTTTATTAAAAGTATGAGTGCTTTCGCAGTATCAAGCACACTACTTCATCAGATAATAAAACAAGTAAAACATTGTGTTTAAATACACTAATATACTTAAACAACTAACCAATCAAAAATACCTGCAGTTAAAACATTCACACGCTTTAAGTGCTAGTTCCATGAAAGTTGCTATACTATATTCTATACAAAGAACAACTAACCTACAGCTAAAACATTGATATTGTCAGGGTGCTGATTCCACAAGAGCCAGTATTAACAAAAACTAATATTAAAAATACATCAAGACATCCCTAAATAAAATACATGTATAACAATAACTCTATTTTAGTCCCTAATAAACTCAGTATAAACCAAACATTTTCCAATGGTCTTTATACATGCTTACATAACCTATATTTAAAAACTATGTTTATTAATAAAAATTATAAAACTATTTCCTATAGCCCCCCCCAGCTTTTAAAAAAGGCTGTATAGGGATTTTATCATTTTGACCATGTCCTATATCAGCACGCATATGAATAATCCATCATGTTTCTGGTGATTCAGTCCTGTTCATAAAGTCACCTCCTCTAAGGGTTGCTACCAGTTTCTACCACTAAAGCATAAATTTATGTGAGGAGCCATGCTGTGCAACATGCTTAGCTAGGGCACTAATATTGTTGGTATTCTTAGTGTTACTCAAATGTTCACTAATTCTATCCCTGAGTCTGCTGTCAGTTTTTCCAGTATAGAATGACTGACATTTTAAACAGTAAGCTAAATACACAACATGACAAATGTTACAGTTAGTATATACATTACATTTTAATTGTTTCCCTGTATCAGGGTGTACAAACAAACTAGTGGTATCAATACAGACACATGATTTGCATTGGTTACAGGGAAACATACCAACTTTGCTTACTGTCTCTACATTTGAACTGGGCTTAGGGTAGCATAACATTCTGCACAGGTTCTTTTTGTTTTTGAACACAAGATTTGGATACTCGCCCACAATTTCCTTGATTTTGGGATCAGATGTCAATGTGTGCCATTTTTTCTTATATATTTCAGTAATCTTTTTAACATCACTGGAATAAAAAACTAGTATCCTTAAACTACTGTTTTTTTATTGCTTGTGCCAGGTTGTCACTATTACCTATATCCATGTGTAAAGAGTGTAATAAAAAATGTGTAATAAAAAACTTTTCACCGATAGCCGAAGAGAGTGCCTGTAAAAACAAGGCAAATGTAGTGGTAAAACCAGGCTCTCTCACCACGGAACAGTTAAGGAGCGGCCAAATTGTTCAGCAAATAGTTCAATGTCACCAAAATAAATTCTTTTAGTAGATCAACATCAGCATCAGTTTCCAGTACAAAGTCGACCATAGACCAGGATATATTCAGCAGAAGAGAACTTTTATTTAAATGTGAGTGCTTTCGCGTAGCAACTACTACACTTCATCAGACAGTAACATTAACATTTAAAACTTCTGTTTATATAGTAAAAAGTGACAAAAAGGCGCCAAAATTAAAATAAAGTAATTAGTTCATTGGAACAATTAATCCATTAGGCATAACAACATGATCAGACATTTTTCAAGAAGACCTTAGATTCAAGCAGTATCTTTCAAAGTCAAACAGTACTGTGTCGTCTATTATTACTTTAAGTAATGTAGACATATGCAAACACAATTATAGCAAAATACTTATCAAATACATGAAAGAATAAGTAAATGGATAAGTAATAGATAAAACATAGTAAATTCCGTTTGAAAATATAAGATATATTTATTTGTTAATAAAAATCCTGTAATCTATTAAAATCCTGATGTTTTATAATAGATGCATGAATATAAATATATAAATAAATAAATGTATAAATGAATGAATAAATATATGAATAGATAACTGACATACATATAAATAAAAATATATAAGTGTATATAAATATGTCCATATATGTATAAATACTAGTCAATTCATATGTAGCTTGTGATTATACATGCTTTATAATATTAAATTGATGTAATATAGAGTAAAATATATAGTGTAGAAAATGTCTCTGTCTAACTATGAGACAACGGCATCATGAGGAGACATTTAATGTATAAACTGTATTAAATACATAACCAGGAACGCCAAAGATACTAAAAATGAAATGTGAACTGATTAAATTGATTAAATTTTTGAAATATATAAATATGAATATGAATATATAAAAATATTTATAGAATATATTTAAGAGTTTAAAATATATTTAAAAATGCATTTAAGGTCATAGGCTCAACATAGAAAATAACATGTATATATATATGTTATATATAAACTTGTATGATTTATAATAGGATGTTAAGAATGAATTAGTTATTAGTCATAAGGTAGTATTAATAATTCAGAATTAAAATTAAGAAAAAATTTAAAATTTAAAATTGTATAATTACTCAACCATTAAACTTGTATTGTTGGATTAATTTAAATGTAGGACACACTTAGAGGTTGAAAGAATACTTAACTAAGGAGATGAAATAATGTTTGATCCTTATCTAGCTTCCAAAGCAGGCTTAATAGAGATATGGCTGTTAATACCAGGAGGTATATGGGCAGCCAATCTCAAAATCCATTTCAGTTCTTTATTACTTAAAGTCAACATATTGTCACCACCTCTTTTATTATTTGTAATAATTTCTAGAACTCTAAAGTCAAAATGATGTAAAGGATATTCTAATATGTGTTTCGACAAGGCATTCAGTTCATTTTTTCTTTTTATGTCATATAAATGCCCATATATCCTATCTTTCAGACATCTTTTAGTAAGTCCGACATAAAAAGCTTGGCATTTCTTGCATGTTGCAAGATAAATAAGGTTCTTTGTGCAACAATTAGCGAAAAACCTTGGTCGGAAAATATAGTTCATAGTGGGGTGGTGAAATTCAGACGTATTAGAAATGAACTTACATCTGTTACAACTGTGGCAAGGAAAAGTGCCAATCTTATGACTAACAGATAATGCTGCTGAGTGAGTGTGGCAATTGTCATTGCATAATATCCGTTTAAGGTTCATGCTATTTCTGAACATAAAATGGGGTTTTGCCCCCACAATCTGCCTGACAAATGGATCCATAATTAGGACCTTCCAATTATTGTAAAAAAACATTTTTGATGTCATTAATAATGCTTGTATAGTTCAGGGTTACAGCTATGAATTTTGTCTGTCTTTTTATATCTATCCTTTTCCTGGTACTAACAGGTTTAATTTCTGTCTGTATATTATCTATAATGTTGTTTCTAATATTACTGACTAGACTTGGATCATATCCTCTTTCTTTAAAAAGAGCACCATGGAATGTTCTCATGCTTCAATAAACTTTTTAGATGTAACTTTAAGCATCACAGAACATGGCCTTATCACATCAACACTCTATAGGAAATCAGCCTGGAGGAATACCCTTCTCACCTTCGATAGTATGCATCCCAGATATATCTTTCCTGGTATTATTAAAAATATTATTAAAAGCCAATTTGTTAGGTTAACCAGGCTTTGTAAGGATGCCCATAAACTAAACTTTGAAGCGGATCGTTTAGAACTTCTTTTTAAAGAAAGAGGATATGATCCAAGTCTAGTCAGTAATATTAGAAACAACATTATAGATAATATACAGACAGAAATTAAACCTGTTAGTACCAGGAAAAGGATAGATATAAAAAGACAGACAAAATTCATAGCTGTAACCCTGAACTATACAAGCATTATTAATGACATCAAAAATGTTTTTTACAATAATTGGAAGGTCCTAATTATGGATCCATTTGTCAGGCAGATTGTGGGGGCAAAACCCCATTTTATGTTCAGAAATAGCATGAACCTTAAACGGATATTATGCAATGACAATTGCCACACTCACTCAGCAGCATTATCTGTTAGTCATAAGATTGGCACTTTTCCTTGCCACAGTTGTAACAGATGTAAGTTCATTTCTAATACGTCTGAATTTCACCACCCCACTATGAACTATATTTTCCGACCAAGGTTTTTCGCTAATTGTTGCACAAAGAACCTTATTTATCTTGCAACATGCAAGAAATGCCAAGCTTTTATGTCGGACTTACTAAAAGATGTCTGAAAGATAGGATATATGGGCATTTATATGACATAAAAGAAAAATGAACTGAATGCCTTGTCGAAACACATATTAGAATATCCTTTACATCATTTTGACTTTAGAGTTCTAGAAATTATTACAAATAATAAAAGAGGTGGTGACAATATGTTGACTTTAAGTAATAAAGAACTGAAATGGATTTTGAGATTGGCTGCCCATATACCTCCTGGTATTAACAGCCATATCTCTATTAAGCCTGCTTTGGAAGCTAGATAAGGATCAAACATTATTTCATCTCCTTAGTTAAGTATTCTTTCAACCTCTAAGTGTGTCCTACATTTAAATTAATCCAACAATACAAGTTTAATGGTTGAGTAATTATACAATTTTAAATTTTAAATTTTTTCTTAATTTTAATTCTGAATTATTAATACTACCTTATGACTAATAACTAATTCATTCGTAACATCCTATTATAAATCATACAAGTTTATATATAACATATATATACATGTTATTTTCTATGTTGAGCCTATGACCTTAAATGCATTTTTAAATATATTTTAAACTCTTAAATATATTCTATAAATATTTTTATATATTCATATTCATATTTATATATTTCAAAAATTTAATCAATTTAATCAGTTCACATTTCATTTTTAGTATCTTTGGCGTTCCTGGTTATGTATTTAATACAGTTTATACATTAAATGTCTCCTCATGATGCCGTTGTCTCATAGTTAGACAGAGACATTTTCTACACTATATATTTTACTCTATATTACATCAATTTAATATTATAAAGCATGTATAATCACAAGCTACATATGAATTGACTAGTATTTATACATATATGGACATATTTATATACACTTATATATTTTTATTTATATGTATGTCAGTTATCTATTCATATATTTATTCATTCATTTATACATTTATTTATTTATATATTTATATTCATGCATCTATTATAAAACATCAGGATTTTAATAGATTACAGGATTTTTATTAACAAATAAATATATCTTATATTTTCAAACGGAATTTACTATGTTTTATCTATTACTTATCCATTTACTTATTCTTTCATGTATTTGATAAGTATTTTGCTATAATTGTGTTTGCATATGTCTACATTACTTAAAGTAATAATAGACGACACAGTACTGTTTGACTTTGAACGATACTGCTTGAATCTAAGGTCTTCTTGAAAAATGTCTGATCATGTTGTTATGCCTAATGGATTAATTGTTCCAATGAACTAATTACTTTATTTTAATTTTGGTGCCTTTTTGTCACTTTTTACTATATAAACAGAAGTTTTAAATGTTAATGTTACTGTCTGATGAAGCGTAGTAGTTGCTACGCGAAAGCGCTCACATTTAAATAAAAGTTCTCTTCTGCTGAATATATCCTGGTCTATGGTCGAGTTTGTACTGGAAATTGATGCTGATGTTGATCTACTAAAAGAATTTATTTTGGTGACATTGAACTATTTGCTGAACAATTTGGCCGCTCCTTAACTGTTCCGTGGTGAGAGAGCCTGGTTTTACCACTACATGTGTAAAGAGTAATATGGTCTAGCATGTGTGAACCTAAGTCCTTTAACCCGGTCTAAAGTTGCCACTACTTGACCTTCATTGTATCCCCTTTCTATAAATCTATGTTTTAAGTCATCTGACTCTTGTAAAAATTTTTCATCACTTACATTAAGGCAAGAAATTCCCATACCTTATCCTTTGACAAAATTAGTAAAAATATGCCTGGGGTACATACTATCCCCTGGATTCTCTATGCCTTACACAGCTTGCAGGATCAGTGCAGGAGCTCTAGCAGGCAATATGTCTGCCATGCGATCCAGGAACAGCCTGCAGGGGCGTGCACGAGTGCTCCTGCACTAGTCCTGCAAGGACTAAGCCCATGTATGCAAATCACACCATTTACAGGAGAAATCCATGCAAATGAGGTGAATATGCGATCCAGGAAGCTTGCAACCGGCCGTGCAGGACTAGTGCAATCTTCAGAAAGGTACTCGGTTAGTAATTGAGTACATTTCTGCAAAATCCAAAACAGAGCTGTGACAGCTCCAAATAAAGGCTGCATATGAGTTAGGAAGCATGCCAATGGCCAAGTATAAGGCCATTGGCATTGCAAACAGCCGCCAAAAAAATAAAAAAAATCAACTTTTATTTTTTTTTAGCTGATCTCGGCTGTTTAAGCGTAGGGCAGCGGTGTGCAAATGGGATCGGGAGAAAATAACAAAATAAACCTAAATTAAGCATTTTAACTAAAATCACTATACTGCCATGCAAATCAATGGCAGGCAAATGGCAACATGGCCAGGGAGTAGTGGTTGATAAGGGGGGTGGCTCAATGTGAGACATATAACTATGCATTAGCAGGCAATCCTATGCAAATGAGGGGGAATGATAGTGAATCCCAGTTTTCCCTGGCATGCTAGTCAGGTCCCAACAGTGTAAGAGTAGGAATAGCTTGGTGCAAGCCTAAGAGTTAGCTGACATTATAGGGATGTGTGTCAGGCATACTGTAAGCGGATTGGAGCCCTGTCTCTTGGGTTTGTGCCTAGCTTAGTACAGCTAAGCAAGGGGGTGTGTCTGAGTCTGCCTAGCACTCTTTACATTGCCTAAGCGGGTGTGCGCTCCGCACACTGGGTTTTAAAGGAAGAAAAAAAGGTTAAACCAGGAAATAGCAGCAATGTGCACATTTGAGCACTCTGTTTGCGCAGCGTACCCCCTGGTTCAAAGGAAGGCAATGGGAAGGGAAAACAGCAGTAGGAAGGTAATCAAGGAGAACTAGCATAGCTGGCAGGTGAAATGTATCAAAATCAGCCAATTATACAGGCAGCAGACCAACCCAGAACACTACTATAAGCTTTGCAAACACTTTCCCCTCTGATTTTTCCCACACTCTACACCACCGGTGTATACAAGCGGGGATATTTTAACAAACAAACCTACAAAATGAGTGGGGCTGCAGCAGGCAGCATAGAACAACATGTGCAAGAGGCTGAGGGTTGTGAGGATGTGAATGCTGCCGATCAACCCATAGTGAGGAGATGGAGAAGATTGTACAGACCCAGGGTAACCTACCAGGGGCTACATGAGCTGGAGATAGTGTAGCACTATAGGGTGGACAGGAACCTCCTACAGCAAATTGTTGAGCTGTGCTGGCCACTCCTGACACACCAAACTGACTGTGGGCAACCCATCCCAGTGGATACCAAGGTATGTGTTGGCCTCGGAATACTAGCTACTGGTACCTCCCAAAACTCAACTGGGGATATCGTGGGGATCTCACAGGCATCAGCATCCAGAGAATTCCACCAGTTCCTGGATGCCATATCAGCATATGCCGGTGAGCACATATATTTTCTCAACACCAGTGAGGTGTTGGCCAGCAATATGCATCACTTCCCCCAAATAGCAGAATATCCTGAGTTAGTGGGTGCTATAGACTGCACGCATATACACATCAAAGCACCACCCGGTGATCAGGGTAGGGCCTACACCAACTGCAGGGGCATCCCCTCCATCAACTGCCAGGTCATTTGTGATGCCCAGGGCATTGTAATGAATGTGTGTGCTGGCTGCCCTGGAAGCTATCAGGATTCCCACATTTGGCATCTGACACAACTGTACCAGAGATTTGCCAATGTGGACATCCCCTATGGTTACCTAGTGGGGGATGCTGGTTACACACTGGAGCCGTGGCTGGTGACACCCATCAGAAATACACACACACCTGAACAAGAACACCATAATGAAGCACACGCAGAGACCAGACTTATAATAGAGTGTGTGTTTGGGATGCTGAAGTCACGGTTCCAGTGTCTGGACACATCTGGTGGAGCCTTGCAGTACTCACCAGCTAAATGTACCCAAATTGTTATGGTGTGTACCATGCTACACAATATGATCCTGTGGAAACAGCTGTAGCAGGAACAGCACGGGGTAGGGCCACACAGTCCCCCACCAATGCCAAGGCCTACACAGGCACAGAGTGACTCGGAGGAAGAACAATCTGAGCCTGCCCCAGTAGGCAGATGGAGTCATGCCCAGTATGCTGAGGCCACAGCAAAGAGACAACGCATAGCACATACACTGACACAGTAGGGACCCAGGGAATGACACCTCTCTCTGACCCGCACATGCAGTAAAAGGGATGCCAAACATGACACTACCTGTGCTCAACCATGTTTAGGGAGTGTACTATGTGCATCCGACATAGGCAGCCCTCCAGCACCATCCGCAATCCTCTCACACCCACAAGGTAAGTCAAGTCAACCTACCAATTGCCAAATGGAGTAGAATGTGTCATTACCTGTATCTATGGTATGGATGTGAGCAGGCAAGTGAATTGGGTGGCTGAATGTTATGGCAGCAGAAAGTAGACACTCATAGTGTCACCATAACATCTGTAACACATACTAGACTCACCATAGTAGCCAGTATGGGTCTATATTAGAACATCAAAGTGTCAGAACTTCGAATGTTCTAATATCGAACCCAATTTAGCGAACGCTGACAACATCGAACATTCAGAACAGCAAATTTTTTCCTAGGGAAAAAATCCGCTGTTCCAAAACACATACACACAACACAAGCACACCAAACAAACAGCAATCCACACACATACACCTAAAATCTTACATCTAACCCTACACTAAACTGTACATACACCACTAACTATCCACTTACCTTAACCCAAACCCTAACCCTAAGGTCCGTCACTATCGCACACTCACCTCACCTGAACCCTAGCCCTAATTCACCTACCCCGCCCTAACCCTCACGTCCACACTATCGCACACTTACCTGAACCCGACCCGTAACGTTCCACCGCAGTGCTGAAAATAGCGAAGCGACAGAAATGGACAACTGAATTCTTTCCCTGGGAAAAAAAAATTGGTTTTCTGCAGCTTTGCTATTTTCAGTGTTCGCTGAATAGGGTCCGATATTAGAACATTTGATGTTCTGAAACATTGATGTTCTAATATAGATCCGCCAGTACTACACAGAGTGACAAAACCCACTGCAGGAAATGTGCTGGGTGACATGTGTGTCCATATGACTCGCACATGCCTGTCAGGGAGGTTCACATACCCAACAACAGTCTCAGCCAGCAGGACAGGTGTAGACAAACCCAAACAGAGCCTGTGCTATGGCCTCTGAATGATGCCTATGGGTAACCTTCCACCCAGGCCTACACAGACAGACTACAGCAGGTCAGGCAGTGGGATGTTAGTTCTGAAGGGTAGGAAGTCAGACACTAATATGTAGGGCAACCAAAGCTAAGATCTATAGTACACTGGTATGCCTCTAGTCAGCATGATAGGTAAGAATATAGAATTAAATGGAGTACCTGAAATACTAGTACAGTCATAGCAAATGTGTACAAGTGTCAGGTGTGCCCCCTCCATCCTATGTAGTAATGTAATAACAGTCAGGTGTGCCACCCCCAGTCCTGTGTAGAAATAGTCAGGTGTGCCCCCCATCCCACGTAGTAATGTAATAACAGTCAGGTGTGCCCTTCAATCCTGTGTAGAAATGTAGAAATAGTCAAGTGTGCCCCCCATCCTATGTAGTAATGTAATAACAGTCAGGTGTGCACCCCCAATCCTGTGTAGAAATGTAGAACTAGTCACGTGTGCCCCCGCATCCTACGTAGAAATGTAGTAACAGTCAGGTGTGCCCCCCCAATTCTGTGTAGAAATGTAGAAATAGTCAGGTGTGCCCCCCATCCTATGCAGAAATGTAGTAACAGTCAATGCCAAATGATCAACGGATACCCTGCAGTACCAGCATGCTACCTGTAGGTGTACAAAACAAAGGTCAGCGCTACAGTACAAACTACCTGAACTTGATCCACATATTCAGTACAGATGGGCATACTGGGCATGCTCACACACTTAGATAAATGAAGGCAATGTCAGTCAACAGCATACTGAAAGGTCATACTGGAAATGCTCATACACTTAACACATGAAGGCCATGTCTGCAAACACCAGTGGACCAGACATATCTGTCAGTCACAGATGTTAGTGCAGACACTCCTCAGTATGCACCACTCATGCTTTGCACACAAAGTGGATAGGAATACAGACATATATGTAAGGACAACACACTATAATAAGCCAGAGGTAGACGTACATAGATGTGTGGAAGAGGGTGACTGTGACAAGGAGCCATCCAGGCCTGTCCCACCCAGCACACAGCCAAAGGGCCACAACCATATAAGGTTCAGATGTCACTCTCTGCAGATACTAGCCACTGGTATCTGTCAGCGTTACAGACTATGTGGTGCACGTGCTAGCTGTGCAACATGACTGTACAAGGAAGTAGTCATCTAGCAGCTGTACACACGTACCTGTGAAATATGACCCCGTGTGTGCCTGCATGTGGCGTGTCAACCTCTAGATGAATGAGTTATGGCCCATGCCCACACACTGCCCTCCCTATAGCCCTACTATGACAAGCCTGCTGAGGTCATCCACTGTGAAATACACCTTTGGGAGAGTTGTAGCCCAGTAATCTCTGTGGTGCTCCCCATAACTACGTACTGCTGTGGTAATAAACTTGGTAGGTAAGGGTTCCAATCCTAGAAATGGCAACTGTGTGTATTTGTGTGTGTGTGTGTGTGTGTGTGTGTGTGTGTGTGTGTGTGTGTGTGTGTGTGTGTGTGTTTCTGTGTGTTTATCTGTCTCTGTCTATGTAGAGAGCAATGCTTTTTAGAGCAGTCACACTCCCTACAATTGAAATGCTCTATGTTGGTAAGGCTGCTGATGTCATCCACCTAGAAATACATATCTGGGAAGGCTGTAGCCCAGTAATCTCCATAGCACGTGCCATAACTGCGTACTGCTGTAGTGTGATAAAATAGTTAGGTAAGAGTTTTAATCCCAGACTTAGCAAGTGTGTGTCTGTCTCTGTGTGTGTTTGTCTGTGTAGAGAGCAATGCTTTTTAGGGTAGTCACACACCCTACAATTGAAATGCTCTACTTTAGGAAAGCTGCTGATGTCATCCACCTAGAAATACATCTCTGGGAAGGTTATAGCCCAGTAATCTCCATAGCGCATGTCATAACTATGTTCTGTTGTAGTGTGATAAGATAGTTAGGTAGGATTTCTAATCCCAGACTTAGCAAGTGTGTGTGGGTCTGTGAGTGTGTCTGCCTGTGTAGAGAGCAATGCTTTTTAGGGTAGTCACACTCCCTACAATTGAAATGCTATACATTGGCGAGGCTGTTGATGCCATCCTCCTAGAGATATACCTCTGGGAAGGTTGTAGCCTAGTGATCCCCGTAGTGCATCCTGTAACTGCGTATGGCTGTAGTGTGATAAATTAGTTAGGTAGGAGTTCTAATCCCAGACTTGGCAAGTGTGTGTGTGTCTGTCTGACTCTGTCTGTGTAGAGAGCAATGCTTTTTAGGGCAGTCACATTCCCTACATTTCAAATGCTCTACTTTGGCAAGGCTGCTGATGTCATCCACCTAGAAATACACCTCTGGGAAGGATATAGCCCAATAATCTCTGTAGCGCGTGCCATAACTGCATAGTGCTGTAGTGTGATATAGAACTCTGGTAGGGTTCTATTCCCACCCATAGCAGTTCTGGATGTTTTGTGTGTGTTTCAATGTCTGTGGAGGGAGCAATGCACTTTAGCCTAGCCACACTGACTACAATTCAGATGCCCTACTTTGTCAATCCTTCTGATGTCATTCAGTGTGAAATACACCTTTGGGGAAGGGCAACATCAGCAATCCCTGTGGTGCATCCTATTACAGCATCATGCTGTAGTGTGATATAGACCTCTGTTAGGGGTTCTATACTCACACATGGTTGTGGATGTTTTGTGTGTGTTTCAATGTCTGTGTAGGGAGCAATGCATTTTAGTCTAGCCACACTCACTACAATTCAAATGCCCTACTTTAGCAATCCTGCTGATGTCTTTCATTGTGAAATACATCTTTGGGGAAAGAGTTCTCCAATAATCCCCGTGGTGCGTCCTATAACAGCTTCATGCTGTAGTGTGATATAGACCTCTGTTAGGGTTTCTATACCCATACATGTTGGTTGTGGATGTCTTGTGTGTGTTTCAATGTATGTGTAGGCAGCAATGCATTTTAGGCTAGTCACACTTAATACATTTCAAATGCCCTACTTTGGCAATCCTGCTGATGTCATTCACTGTGAAATACACCTTTGGGGAAGGGGAACTCTAGCAATCCCTGTGGTGTGTCCTATAACAGCATCATGCTGTAGTGTGATATAGACCTCTGTTAGGGGTTCTAAACCCACACGTGTCGGTTGTGGATGTTTTGTGTGTGTTTCAATGTCTGTGTAGGGAGCAATGCATTTTAGCCTAGCCACACTCACTACAATTCAAGTGCCCTACTTTGGCAATCATGCTGATGTCATTCATTGTGAAATACACCTTTGGGGAAGGAGTTCTTCTGTAATCCCCATGGTGCATCCTATAACAGCTTCATGCTGTAGTGTCATATAGACCTCTGTTAGGGGTTCTATACCCACACATGTTGGTTGTGAATGTTTTGTGTGTGTTTCATGTCTCTGTAGGGAGCAATACATTTTAGCCTAGCCACACTCACAACAATTCAAATGGCCTACTTTGGCAATCCTGCTGATGTTATCCAATGTGAAATACACCTTTGGGGAAGAAGTACTCCAGTAATTTATGTGGCACTTACTATAACTGTATAGTCCTGTAGTGTTATAAACTAGTTAGGTAGGAGTTCTAATCCCAGACATAATAGGTGTGTGTGTGTGTGTGTGTGTGTGTGTGTGTGTGTGTGTGTGTGTGTGTGTGTGTGTGTGTGATTTTTGTGTGTGTGTGTGTGTGTGTGTGTGTGTGTGTGTGTGTGTGTGTGTGTGTGTGTGTGTGTGTGTCTCTGTGTTTGTAACTGTAACTCGTATCCTGTGTGGAGGTGGTTGTGAGTGCGTAACAACGCGGCCCAATGTGGAGCGGGTTTTGCAAATTTCTTATATGGTGGCCCCAGTATATATTACAATGTCCATTGTATAGGGATAACAGATGTGAAATAGCCAAGAGGCTGTGGTGCATATCCATGCCCATACATGCGACATCAAGGCCAGTCAAACAAAGTTAGCAACCCCATTATTACCCAGAGTACACTCTCAACCCACATCTCATGCACACACACATTTGCCTGTGTATCAGCCACCATGTAGGTAGTACATACTGCCCACTGACAGTAACTATGGAGTGATTGCAGTGGGCTACAGAGGGCATGTTACCCTGTCCATCTGTCCGATAGGCATGTACATGCAGACAGTGCACCTTCCCCATGTTCCCCACTGAACATCTGTAGTGCCATCAAATGTGACCCACAAAGGATATACCATGCCTGAAAATATGCCCTGTATGGACAGATGCCACTGACACCAAGGAATGCCATTAGCATGCTATCAATGTAGGTGCAGGGTAAACCTGCTGTCCATTACCTGTTCCTGCCACATGAGGCCAGGACTGGCACATCTGATGATAATCTGTGTACACAACATGGGCCAGATACAGTTCCACATGTCACTGTACATGCATGTGGGAGGTGTGCACATCCCAGACACCGTCCATATCATGGACTAAGGAGCACATACATGGCAAGCAATGCACAGCATTGGCCACACGCAATAGTCACCCAGGTGACTGGATGGTGAATACAATACCCACCTGTGTGGGCAAATCCATAAATTACACCCCTGAGCCACAATGCAGACCATTGTCATGTGGCCTGATGCCAAGGTATACCCATCACCTAGCATTGTATAGCCGTCTGGCACAGTCAATCACCACACACCCGTGAAGCAGTGCACCCATGCATGTCAGTACTGGCACTGTGTGTGTGTGTGTGTGTGTGTGTGTGTGTGTGTGTGTGTGTGTGTGTGTGTGTGTGTGTGTGTGTTGTATGATGCGTATGATCACATTCACACTCATTACAACCCCCATTTGCATACTGAAGCATGTTGTCTGATGTCAGACACCTCCCCATACCCTTTGCACATATAACCTCCGTATGACCCCTGTGGTGCATGTGATACCTGCACAGTAATGTGTTGTGGCAGTCTCACTAGTGATGATTTGTATTCCTGACCCTGCCGAGTGTGTCAATGTGTGTGTATCCCTGTGAGAATGTGTCTGTGTTGACACTGGCACCTGGTCATGTGGACAGGCACGTGTACTACACCTACCATATAGCTACCATATCCCTGTTGCAGATGTCACTTACCATCACATATACGTTCTGAGGGCTCCTCAACATGTAACCTATGTGGCGCATCCAATAACTGCATAGAAATGTGATAGCACTACATAGTCATCAGGGGTTTGATAGCCTGTGCTGGTAGGTGTGTGACACAAACATGCTTAAGTTTTACTCTCTCACCCCTGCCTGACTTGTCTTTGCGTCTGTCTGCCTCTCTCTCTCCCTGTCTGGTGGATGTGGAGACCTATACTTGCTTTGCTTAGGCAGCAGCATGTGTGCTTTAAGTGATGCTTATGATCAGCTGATGGCCTCTGCACGACTTGCAGCCCTCCTCTAGCTGATTGCATGTGGAAGAGATGTGGTAACATTCCCATAGCCAATTGCATGGAAACACATTCCAATATCTAGGAACATCATGTTGGTTTTGGGCCTTTTCATTCACTGTGAGCAGGAACTCGATCTGTTGTTTGGCAAACAGCATCTCAGATGGATTGGGGATTTACCTCTAACAACATACATTGTGGAAACAGGGCAACACACAGGAGGGGGATGTGCCTGACCTGTAAGTGCTGCTATACTGCATTTGGAGTAATGTTGGTTTAATAGGGTGTGTGTGGATATGGCTGTCCCTGCCATGTCAGTGCTATGTTTATGAGGAATCCCCATCTGTAGGGTTATCTGCAGACTGTGCAGTGTGTGGTGCCTTTGGTTTCATGTTTTACCCACAGAGCATCTATCTGTGAATTGCAGAAGGTAGTGTGAGGACTGCAGTCTGTAGATGGTAAAAGCCGTGACAGTTACTGACTTCATATCCCTCATAGGACATATGTTGCAACATACCCTGTTACAACAGTAAATGTATGAGGTTATCACAGCAACATGTCAATATTGGCCCTGTGTATGTGCTTCCAGGCACAACTCTCTCAACCATTGTACATATGTCATGCATTAAGAGGTGCATATGTGCTGTACTCCATAATTAGTGACATCATATCTGATAACAAGCCAGTGAGATATCAGACTGCAACACATGTTATGTACAGTAGGGATTAATAATTGATGACATAACCTGGACATTCTGTGGTTGTTTGTACAGTACTGAGGTCTGTGTACTTATGGTGAATGCCAACAGTGTGTGTATTGTTAATATGTACTTTGGCCTGTGTACAGACTGTGGTATATGTCATTGTTCTTGGTCCCGTCCTGTCTGATATTACATGCTGCTCCACTGTATGTTACTGTATTGGCTTACATGTTTGTAGAGCCATACACACGTCTCATACCACAGACAGGCATTGGACCACATTGTGTAGCCACCCAGTATATGTAGGGTTAGTGTGTGAGTGACACATATGAGAATGGTGTTGAACAGATAGTCCATATACTGTAATATTGTGCTAGCTTACCATATTTGGCTGTGGCTGCGTTCACTTTGGTTGTGGTTATGCACTTTCACACAGGTGTGTCTTAGCCTGTGCTGTGACATGCCTGTAGAGTCTGCTATGTATGCAGGTACATGTGCATTCCCCCATAGGAGATGTAGGCCAGTGTTGAGCCAGTCAGCCTGTAGCCTGCACAGTGCATTGTTACATGCCTAGCAGCTTAGTGTACTTACCCAGTGAGATGTCATGTCCAGATACTTGCCAGATGTACTGCTGCCGGGCCTCCCTTAACAGTCATGTATGTCAGACAGAGCAGTGGGATACTGTACAGATGTATGTCAATATCTAGTGGGTAGTATGTGGCCATGGCACATCTGCACCAGTGGTTATTATGTGTCAGGGCAGACAGGGGTGTGTGACTGCATAACCTATGGGGGCAAATGTATACCAGTCATTATGTGTTATACCCATCTACATGGCTGTTAACATCCACATTATCAGGCTTGGTCCACATGTTTTGCACAAAGGGGTTCTGTGTATACTTCTGGACTATCCAGTGTGTGTCAGAATGTCCACATATATTGGCCAATATCTCTGCTGTAGTCCACAGAAGCATTACATGCTAGCAGTGGTACTGTACTATGATGTCCTTAGGGTGTCTGTCAGTAGCCAATGGCGCACATGTGAAAAGCAGATGTGACCTCCCACACACACCATGTCTGTGAAGACCATCCCTATTACAGTAGCAATAGTCTACTAATATACCTGCTATACATACCTGACATCCCCTTGCACTATAAAGTTGGGACTATAGGGACTGTGGTAGGGCTACACTCCATGTTCAGGACATATGGTGAAAATATATGTATATATAATTATCCAGATAGCTATATAGATATTTACATATATACATATCAACATGTATGGATGGGCATGTATATGTACATAGATTAATATATATATATATATATATATATATATATATATATATATATATATATATATATATGCACACCCAGATATATACATATGCAGAGCAATATATGTCTACACATATACAGATAGTGGCTATCTACATATATATTGACAGTAGTTGGTATATCAGAATAGATATGTATGCACATATAGTTATAGATATCTACATATATACCAACATAACTAGGCATATCTATACACATAGGATGTGCATACATATATAGCTATATACACATATGTATATATACGGGTCTATATTATATCATCGAATGCTTAAAAAAGCGAACAATGAATAATCAAACCCATGTAAGCGAAAGCTTACAATCTCGAAAGCTCAGAACAGCGATGAAAAATCACTGTTCCAAAAAAAAACAAAAAAAAACAAAAGAAAAACAAAATTGAAATAATACATAAAGTGGGGGGCTTTGCCCCCTACACCCCCCTACTTAAATATACCAACTTGGAGATTGCACTACAGTTTTGAAAATGGCAAAGTACAGAAGTGGCCAAGCGCTTCGTTATTTTGTGTTTTCGCTGTTTTAAGTTAGACCAAGATGCATTCGATATAATGCGTCTTCGGTCATCTAATAGTAACCCATATATATATATATATATATATATATATATATATATATATATATATATATATGTACATATGAAGAGATGTACACATGGCCATATATATGTAGCACTATACAGATGTGTATACAAACATATGTATGAGTATACATGTGTATGTACATGTAGAAATATATAGACCTATTATATGTTTATGACCATATTCCTGTCATGAGAAAACGTCATGGTTGTGTATACCCTCCCGCATGTATCTCACTGTATGTATCTGCTATGTGCACATTATGATAAAACAACATATGTGATGCAACAGTCATATTACTCACAAGGACTACACAATTTAGGAACTTCAAGCAAATGTTCAATAATACTCAATATGTGCATTGACAGCTATATTGGTAAAACAACAGCAGTCTTCACAGTGGTCATGGCATAGTGGTTAAGTGTTGTGACTTGAGTGTAAAGGGTCCTGGGTTCAAGGCCTGCAAAGACTGTTCATTTTGTTGTTGGGCAGAACAAGGGCTGTCGGGTACAGAGTGGTGAAGGCAGTTTTGAGCAGCTTTAAGTGCATTTGCGTGAAGCTAAGCGGTGCTAAGCTATGGGTAAATGTACAGGCATTTACACAGTGTAGGCAGCGCTTACCAGTGCGCAAATTAGCTTAGCTGTTATTTTGCAGCAATGTTGATACTTGCCAAGCATAGCTAACCAGGACACACAACCCAGTCCAATAACCTGTAATAAGTGTATGTAATGCCATATACAATACATGTCATTACAGTAGCAAGGGGCATGAGTGTCATGTGTGGGACACCTACAACACAAATGGATGACATAGGGACTGCAATCAACCAGTGTTACTAACAGCTATAATGCATCATTGCTGGATGGCTAATATGCCTTACACTCTACTCCCTACAACATGGTATACTGCAGTACTGTGGTACACTGTGGTACAGTCATCATGTGCATCAGAACCATATCAGCCTGTCCCTGCATTGATGGTATGAATGACAGGGATGTGGCATAGGTATCATCATATGCACAGGGTATCCTGGTGCTGACACATGTACACCTACAACAAAAATGAATAACATTATAGAGACCACAACCAACCAGTGTTACTAACAGCTATAAGGCATCATTGCTGGATGGCTACACTACCTGCCAAATATGCCTCACACTCTACTCCTTACATGTTACACTGTAGTACTTTGATGCACTGTTGTACAGTCACTGTGTCCATCAGAACCATATCAGCCTGTCCCTGTATCGATGGTATGGATGACAGGGATGGGGCACAGGTATCATCATATGCACAGGGTGTGATGTTGGTTTGTCAGAGGCCGAGGGTGGGCCATACATTTGACACCATGTGTGTAGGTGAGGGGTGTACTGTGCAGTGCTGGGCAAGGTGATGTGTGTGTAGGTATGGGGTTGCCCTAGGTGTGTTTGCATAGTGTGTGTGTGTATGCATGCACACAGTTCTGCCAATGTGGTTGCCCTACACAGGTGTTTATGGACAGCTGCAGACCATACCTGGCAGGGTGTGCAGTTCACTGCCTCTGGACACGGACATGTGGACTGTGCCTGCCAGGGGTTCCGTGGGCACATCCAGGTACAAGCCTTGATGTGCCACTCTCACCTGCTGATGACATTTGTCTGCTGGTACCAGGTCCCTCCTGGGACTGGCGAGGACCATATGCAAGTGGTCTGCTGAGGTGTGGTGTGGACAGCACACCCCCCACACTGCCAGGGCTGCTACTGCCACTACGAGAGCCCCTTGGTGTCCTAGCACATCCACGTTGACTGCCAGCTGTTGGTGTTTCTGGCCCACGTCCACACTGGCGTCGTCGCATCTCCACCACACGTTGAAGCACGGACACACCACGGCCAATGAGGGCCATCATCTCATCATGCCATGTATCCGTGTGCTCGGTATAAGCATGGATGGCACCCAACAGTTCACAGAGGTTGTCGCTTACAGATGTGACAGCAGCCCTCTGCACCAAGCAGCTTGGAATTCACCAGAGTTTGTTCGTAAGCAGGATCCATCAACAAAAAGAACTAAATCAGGATTTTGCAAAGGAGTGTCATATAAATGTAACCTAGGAGAAAGAACAGAGTTAACTACAAGCACACAATCATGTGGTTCGCCCTCATCCGAAGTTGATATTAAAGAGGCAGGGTTCAGTGGTGGGCAGCGTATGACTTGCAGGGCAGATTTATTTATTAAACTTAGTTCATACTTAGTAAGGCGTGCATTTGAAAGATACTGTGTTTTTGTTTTTAGAAATAGCGCTTGAACAGCATGTGGGACTGCTAATATAGTATCATGTCCCAAGGTTAGTGGGGCTGCCATATTGACCAAAACAGCGGCAGCTGCCACAGCCCGTAAGCAAGCCGGGTAACCAGAGGCAACCGGATCTAGCTGAGTGCTATAGTAAGCAATAGGTCGGCAGCCTCCAGTGCGTTGCTGGGCTAGGAGACCCAAGGCAGTCTTGTTTCACTCACAGCAAAAGAAAACAAAAGGTTTGGAATAATCTGGCAACCCTAAGGCAGGAGGATTTACCAAGGCTGTTTTGATAGCCTGAAAAGCCTCATCGTGTTGTGACGTCCAGGGTAAAGGTTCTGTAATATCCTTTTTTAGGAGTTGTAACAGGGGGGTAGAAATTTCTGAAAAATTAGGCACCCACTGTCTACAGTATCCTGCTAGGCCAAGGAATCCTCGCAGCTGCCTCTGGGTTACAGGGCGTGGGGCACTTTGAATAGAAGTTATACGATTTGGGAATATTTGACGAGAACCCATTGCAATATGTTCCAAATACTGCACCTTTTCCTGACAGAATTGTAATTTTGATCTATTTACTTTAAACCCTCATGTAGCTAAAATGTTTAACACTAGAAGGGAATCTTCCCTACATGAGTTACTGTCTGGTGAAGCTATAAGAATATCATCCACATATTGGACTAGAACTGAACATGATGGTAGTTGCAGATCCTGTAACTGTCTATGCATCTCTCTAGAAAATAAGGTTGGGGATTCCACGTATCTCTGGGGCAATCAAGTCCAAGTATACTGCTGACCTTTGTAGGTAAATGCAAACAAATACTGATTATCGGGATGTACTGGAATAGAGAAAAAAGCTGATGAAATATCTATTACCGTAAAACATTTTGCAGTAGGTGAGATACAGCTCAAAATAGTAGCTGGGTTTGGTACAATTGGGAAAACAGGCAAAACAGCTTTGTTAACTTCCCGCAAGTCCTGCACAAATCTGTAAGCTTGTTTACCAGGTTTTTTCACTGGTTATATTCGGGTGTTACATGGGCTTGTGGTGGGTACTATGATCCCTTGCTGTTCCAATGCAGAAGTAACAGGGGCAATACCAGATATGGCCTCAGCTGTCAAAGAGTACTGTGGTACTCGCGGCAACTTTGCTCCTGGTTTTAGGGTTATTTTTACAGGAGTAGCTGAGGTCAAAAACCCAACATCATTGTCATGAGTAGTCCACAGGTGAGAGGGTAGGGAATGTAAATACTCATTTCTGTTAGAATCTGACTGAATACACATCATCTGTAAAGTGATAGTGTCATCTAAGGCTGCCAGGGTACTATCCTGTTGGTCTGAAGGTACTTGGTGATAAACTCCATCAGCTGTGCAAAAAATGGTGGCCCCCATTTTGCAAAGCAAGTCTCTTCCTAATAGATTTAAAGGTGCTGAGGGTCCTACTAAAAATGTATGGTTATCCTGTTGAGGTCCCAAAGTTACTGGGACTGGAACAGTTTCGGAATACTCAATAGGTATACTAGAGACACCCACTCCACTAGTTATTTTGTTGGAGAGGAGAACATTCATGGTTGCTTTGCCAGCTAGCATGGATTTAGTTGCTCCGGTATCAATTAAAAATGGATAGGGTTTATTTTTAACCCGTAACATAACATATGGTCCATCCTGATCCACAGGAATAAAAGGGCACAATTGCTGTTGTTTCTGTTCAGGGAACCTTCATTGTGGTTGCTGTCGATTGGCCGGCATCCAGTTAGAATTCCACTGATGCGACGCATCAGTGTATGGTGCAGATTGCTCAGCCAAATATGGACACTCATTTTTCCAATGGCCTACTTGGCCACAGTTGAAACACTCTGTCTGATTACTAGAATTCTGGGGTGGGGCTGACTGTGTTCCCTGCCAGTTTTGTCTATTCTGATTTCCTGCTCCTTGGCATCCACCCCTCTCTCTTCCTCGCCCTCGTCCTCTACCCCGTTGACCAGTCGATTGGCCAAAAGCGCTACACATTTGGATTTGTGCTTTTACTAATTTTTCCTGTAAATCCTTCTTTTCTTTAGCCAAATGGCCAGATAGGTATTGTACCTGTTGGACTAACTCACATAAGCCCAAACTAGGCCAGTTTAAGCATACTTCCTTTAATTTGTCCCTCACCGGAGGGTGTAACCCATCTACAAAAGCAGCTGACAGCCCGCTTTGTGCTGGTCCTTCGGTGGGCTCTGGGTACCCGGAATATGCCTCGAAGGCTTCAGTGAGCCGATTTAAGTATTTGTCTACAGGTTCATCCTCTTTCTGTATGACTGATTTAATTTTCGACCAATTGGGGGTAGGTGGCACTATTACAGTGATAGCATCGACTATACGTTGCCTAACCGCCTCAAACCCATTTTCCCCTTGTATGTTGTGCTTCGATATTGGGGTAGGAACATTAGCATGATTGCAGATACATTTCATCAGATCAGCTGGGACAGCGTATTGGAGGACAGCTCTAACCTCTTCTATGGTAGGGTTTTGCAGAAAAATATGTCCTGCCAATACACGTTGAAATTTCGCTGGGTTAGTACGAATGGGCGGGAGTGATTTAGTAATCGCTTGAAAATCAACTGCTGACCACACCCTAGGTACCACTACAGTAGCCGGTTGTCCCGCATCCCTAGCATGTGCTGGGTTTGGGACTTCTCTCAATGAGAATACTCCTTCTTCATCTGATGGGCTAGTGCCCGATTCAGAATCAGAATCCGGGTTGGATTTGTCCGGACCAATGTAGCCGTCATTGTCTTCAATCACAATTGGGCATTGCTTGTAATATTTACCCTTGTGTAAATATACGGCTTTTTTATTTTGATATATTTTCGGCTGGCTAGACCTTGGGTCAAAAAGCATTTGTGCTTTTCTTTTTTGCTGTTTTTTTGTCTTAGAATGGGTTAGTCTAGATGAAGGTTTACCTGTATCTATTTGGCCAGGTTGTTCTATAATCGGTCTGCTAGATTGGCCTCCCATTGCCTGATCTCCGCTTCCAGAGTTGTGAGCGGTCTGCTCTTCTCCTCGCTGGCCTTCACCCTTTGTTGTGGAGCTCACTGCTCCATCTTGAACCTATGAAGGATGATATTGTGGTGGAGGAGCCGTAGGGGGTGGGGGGAACCATGGGTTATCATCCTCAGATGATTCAGTTATTTGCAATTTACTTAATTCCTGTACAGGATATAATCCCTTAAAGGGTGGTTCCCTTAAGCGTTTACCATCTGCTGCATCTAGATTACTCGCAGTATGCCGCAGTTCCTTTATCTGCTCTTTTAGTTTTTGTTGATTGTCCTTGACAACCGAATCCTTTTCCCTTTCTTTAGCCTCACACATCCAATGATTAAAAGCTGCCCAGCACAATCCTGGTATTTTTCCTTTCTTTTTTAATTTCTTTCGCAAGTTAGTCAAAATATCTTTATTAAAACTACCATTTTCAGGAAAAGCAAGGCCACCATCATTTTTAGTAAGGGCGATCCACTGATTTAAAAACATGTAACTGTCCCGGGACACATGGTAAAACATATAACCAGCTGGTGTACCTCTTTCTGACTCATTTATTTTTCCTGCATTCGCTCCCATTTTCACCCAAATAGAGCTATACTTGTGTAATACAGGTTTAGCTAAGGCGTTATATAAACGTCTTGTTACCCCACTATCATACCTCCTTTCATACGTATGTCGCCAGTATTCTCGTATTAACCCACACTCATACTGCGCATTCAGTAGCAGAAAAGAAATGCATGCCACTTACCTCAAAACAACTGAATGAGAGAAATCATAGCATTTTCTGCATAAAAAAAAATTAATTGCAAATCTTTAAAGCAGATAGGTGCAGAAAAATGAAAGAAACACTGCAGAAACAGAAAAGTCTGTTATGGGCCCTTTTGTTAGCAGTATTTCGTTCAGTTCCTGACTGCTGCAGCTTGTTCTTAATTCAGATCCGAGTAAACGGCACCAATTGTTACGTTACACATTACCTTGAAAATGTAGACAAATACAGTTCTTTCTCTCTTTCAGTGGTATTTATTAACTACAGTACACATGTGTGGGAGCCTCATGGAAAGCACCAGGGAGACTCCCAGAACAAAATAATACACAAGCTTATATACTGGTGATATTGCTGACAATACAAAAAATATAAAATGAACCAATTAGAGCATTATACAGGGCAATTAACCAATCAAAGGTTTACCCGTAAACATAAGGCAGTTCACATCCTCATATCTCTAGGCAGAGAAAGAAAATTGGATACACTGCCAAGAAAATACACATTTCCTGTTTTCAAGCAGTCTCTTGTTTTGTCAGTATTTTCCATTGCTCATAGTTCATTCAAAGTTCACAGTACACAGTACATCTTAATACATGCAGATTGTCACATACTCAATTCCCTCAAACACATGCTTTGGCTGTTCATATTCTACAGGTGTTACAAGGTATGTGTGTACATACTAGTTTACCTTGGAATGCAGTCTGTCTGCATAGCTCTCAACTGTGACCCTATCCTCTTGGTGGCCAGAGGTGTGCCTATCATGTTTTGACTGTACATCCATTTATGTTTCTAACCCCAAATCCCTGACTAAGGGTATGTTGCAGACTATCCTGTAACACCAGCGACTTGCTTAGTGTATGGCAACAGTTTTCCACATATGGGCCTGTGTTCCAGCCTCTGTCCTCCACCTACATACCAAACTTTGCACATGTGACATGTTGCCAGGGGTTGTTCTGTAGTGGGCTGTGAGTATATCACACTGCCATTTCTGCCACCAGTCCACTACTGTTGTATCCCCCACACATATGGTGGGGCTAGGCCATATATGTGTGGACTTCACCTACACAATACTTGTGTGCCCTTATGCACTCCAGAGGCCAGTGTATGTAACAGTGGTATATGGCCCTGTATTATTGAGTCTGGGGGGGCACCATACATAACCTAGGCTGTTACAAAATGTGGCGGTATCAGGGGTGAGCTGCCTTAAATTATCTGGATGGACAGTACCATACACTTCACCTATATGTACATTACTTACATAAATTGGGTTAATGCAGGCCTACTATCTCCTGCCATACAGACTGTTCTGTTTGTCATTGTGCTTGTGATAGTGTCAATTATGCCTTGTTATGTAACAGTTGCAGTCCATTTGGTCAACTGAAGTCTTTACCGCCTAGTGAGTGTGTACAGAGTGTAGATAGAGGCTGCTGAACTATACACCTGCATTACTTACTTTTGATTGTTTGGTATCCTGTGGCCCAGTCTGTCTTTACTGTTGTACAATTTGAAGGGATTGGTCTGGACAGCAATGGTTGGGAACCTATCCAGACTACTGTATTAGTATAACTGTTTCACAGCTGCATTACTCTGTTTATATGAATGTCAAAGACTGAACAGCTATATGACATGGCATATAAAACTGTTAATAGTACACAAATAAAGATATTTCATTTCTGCAAACCTGTGTGTGGTGTTTTATCCTATGACTTCTCTGTGGATATATGTTGCAGGCAACCATTGTCATTTGTATGGGTGGCTCATACAGTGTCCAATTGTTAAGTTGTTAACTGTAGGCATAGTGGCTGTCCCATATTGTGTGCACCTTCTACATATGTATCTTACTGTAAATATCTCTGCATGTGTATGTGTAGTCACATGTATATCCATATATATATGCACACACACACATATATATATATATATATATATATATATATATATATATATATATATATATATATATGTCTGTGTATATGTATCCTGGGGATGCTGATAGCTTCCACATTGTACATTTCCTATGGGAGCCAGACTGTATTGCATGATATGTTAATACCAGCCTGAAATCATACAGGTGGGATGTAGAACTGTTAACATCGTATCCCCATGTTGTGTCAGGTCCTGGTTATGGGATCTGCAACACTTGGTAGTGTATTGCAGGGGCAGACGTGTTTGACTGTGGGAGGGGTATACCTATTCGTATAAGACATATATTGCTTGGGGCCTCTCAACCCCATTAACTGTGCATGTGGACATATATGTTTTAATCTCCCATTATCTACAGATGTATGTCCATATATACCTATATAGATATATATATCTGCTTACATATATTTAACTGTGTCCATATATACCTACATAGATGTATATCTGCTTACATATATGTAACTTGCTGTGTATATTTAGACATATAGGTGTAGACATACATATGTATGGCTGTAGGCATTTGCATATATATATGTTCATATATATTTATATATATGTGTGTGTGCATATATATATATATATATATATATATATATATATATATATATATATATATATATATATATATATATCATATATAGATATGTTGTATCTGTTTAGATATTAATATATTTACACGCATACATCTAAATGTTGGAATACATTCTCTTTACTGTTGAATGACTGGGTTGGATGATATATTTTTGAAAGCATCAGAGTTATGTATATTTGACATGGCTTCGTGGTAAATCACTTTGGCTATGGAGTGCAGGTTCTGAGTTTGAGCCTTGCAGAAGCTGTTCATTTTGTTGCTGGACAGAACATGGGCCGTTGGATACAGAGTGATTAAGGCACTTTAAAGCAGTTGTAAGTGGGTTTGCAAAGAGGTAAGCACTGCTAACTTCTGGTTACAGTATCTTATACTCAGCTTCTAAATTGCTTAACCTGTGTAGGCATTGCTTACCCCCACGCAAACAGGCTTAAACCCGCTTACTACTGCTTAAAAGTGCTTACTCCCACTTACCCCCATGCTAATTTCTTTAAAAGAAAAGAAAAAGGGGTTGATAGGAAAGTGGAGAAAAAAGAGGCACAAAGAGGGAAAGACAGTAGGGAAAATAGCCAGGGATGTGCAGGAAGGGTGTAAGGAAGGTCCATAGCTGCCCATTTCTTCTACAGCAACAGCTGTGCATATACACTGAATTTGGAGGTAGATTTGGACACTCAATCCCCTGGGATGGGGTGAGGACAACAGATATAAGTTGTGATGCCAATTAGACTGGATTACATGTGCCCAGTGGACATGTGTGCAAAATGGACAGCTATGTATGGGGCGAGATTTGTTTGTGGGAAGAGATTGCCCTTTATTTTTTTTTCAGGTGAGAGTAGGATGTTGGGGAGGGGTAGTAGTATAATTGAGGTGGTAGGTTGGGTAGGTTGACAGACAAGACAAACAAGATGCATACAGGAGCAGTATATGACACGTGGGGGGTAAACACCTTGATGGGGAGGGGTGTTGGGTAATCGGAAGCCCACAAGCCCCCTAATGGTAACAGTGGGACTGAGGTCCCCACACATGGGCAGTCACCACTGCACCTTCACAGCCCCGAAGGTGGCTGTATTGGGGGCTGTGTCATAGCACCAGACTGACGCTCTAGTTGTGACACACAGCCCTTGAGCTGGCATAGAAGATCAACAAGCTGCTGGTTGAGCTTTCTACGCACCACTACCTGGACCTGGTGATGGGTGGCAGGTTCCTGTCTGCTCCCACTCCCGGAGCGGACAGGAACCTGTCACCCATCACCAGGTCCAGGTGACAGGTTTCTGTCCACTCCTGCTCCCAGGAGAGGCGAGCCCCATCCCCTGAGGTGGTTCTACCCAAAGGTGGTGCAGGACCAACGGACAGGGAGGTCCCGGTTTGGGCTCCAGACATGTTGGTGCTCGGTGCCACAGCCAGCTGAGGTGGGACAGGTGGGTCCACTGCAACCAGCCTTTCCAAGCATGTTATAGTGTTTAGATGTCATTATCAAATGTGGGTTAGTAATAGTCAACGCATTCCAGGGTTAGGTATAACAGCATGCATAGATATTCCCATTAACCCAGACACCAGATACGGAACAGTTGCATAGCAAACAAAACACATGCATATATGGGACCACAGTGGTAATAAGAACAGCATGCAGGTACATTGATGGCACTATGCCACCAATGTTGGAATAATTCAATATAGCACATGCATGGGAACCATAATGGTAAACTTACTACTGAGGTGCATAAAAAGGAATGCCATTGTAACACTTCTTTACAGACACAGTATGCACCCCAAGCATATTTTTACTAATGTGGTTAACGGACAAGGTAGGAGAATTTCTCGCCTTAATGTAAGTGATGAGAAATTTTCACAAGAGTCGGATGACTTAAAACATAGAATATGAAGTTGTTCTATCTCGCCGTTCATTCTTTACTGATGGGTTCGGAGCCGATCCTCGGCTCCGACTCTGCCAACTGCAAAAACTCAAGGTCTTCAACCAGCTCGTGGCCAACTCCCTATCCCATGATGCACCCTGATCTTCCCCCAGATCTTGTTTTCCGCTGCAACTTGATCGGATGTTCACCAGCTCTGGCCAGTGAATAACTTTTCTTCTTTGAATATTATAGCTATAGTTTTAGCAAAAATTTTATAATTTAGTATTAATATAGTAGTTAGAGTGTGTAGCTTGCTCTTATAGTTAGATTTAGAGTAGATAATTAATATTTAAGGCTATAGCCATGGTGGTACGGCGGTAGCGTTGTTACCTCACAGCAAGAGGTTCTCCCGTTCGATTCTCAGTGTAGCTTGGGAGTGCCTTCTGTGTGGAGTCTGCATGTCCTCCCCGTGGTTGGGTAGCGTTCGAAAGACATGCGTGCATAAATGGGCGTGCCTTCGTTGAAAGTTGGGCATCGAGCTGGCACCTTTCGTAAAAAAAAAAAAATCTACTGCCAATCATTAGCGGACTGGAGTTCCGCTGTGGCGACCCCTTACCAGGAAAAAGCCGAAAAGACAAACAGCAATTAATCTTTAAAGCCATTTTTTTGTTGGTTAGGCCTTCTATTCTCCATATCTCTCTTGAATTAGCATAGTTAGTATCTTTAAGAGGAATTAGTGGCTGAGATTTTTTAGGCCGTTTATTTCTCCATTCTCTTTAACTAAAAGTGTGTGTTAGCTCTTTTTCCATCCGTAGTATTTATTACATATCTAACATAGTTAGTGTGTTTAATAGTTTTAGCCCATAATTTTCATAGGGCACAGAGTTTCTTCCGTATTAGAGTGTGTTGTATAGCCCTTTTTTTTTTTTACAGGGCGCATACTTACCTTTACTTCCTATTTAGTAAAGTTAGTGGCCATATTTTTAGGCCATTGGTTTCTATTTCTTATTAGTGTTAGTACACTGTGTGGTGTGTTAGAGTGCAATTGTAACCCTTCTTTTTACACAGGGCGTATAAATAATTTCTGTGTGTACTGATATGTTTAAGCCCTTCTCCTACAAAGCTTGAATAGTTGTGTGAATTTTTTTTTTTGCTGTTGTGGAAGATGTCACACTTAGTGATACTAGTAGATATTTACCGATTGATAGGCATGCTACTGAACCTATAAGTAGTAGAATACATGGTTATCTGTATGATTTATTAGCAGTAAGATATATAACAGAAAGTTTATATGATTTTTGAATGTTACTCATCGTGTTATACCTATAATTAAGGGCCTACCAAAAATACACAAATCCATAAATCCACCACCCCTAAGACCTATTGTCTCTGGGGGTGGATGAATAACAGAGCCCCTCTCCATTTACATTGAGAACAAATTGAAGGAAGTTGCACCTAATATTGTTAACATATTGAGGGATACTACACATTTTTTATGTGATTTAAAAGCATTTGTTCATGAAACTGATACTAAGAATTTTTTAATGGTAACTCTGGATGTTAAGAATTTGTTCACCTGTATACCCAATGAGTATAGTGTTGAAGCCATTAGGGAGGTCTTGCTTAATGTAGGCAAATGGGGTGCTTTGGATATAGATATAATATGTACATTTTTAGATTTCATATTGAACAACAATGTAGTAATGTTTGAACAGCAAATGTATTTGCAAAAATGGGGTATCGCTATGGGCACCCCATGCGCAAATTCTTATGCGAATTTAGTCATGCATTTTTGGGAATCTAAATATTTGTTTCAGCATCCTGATGGCTATAGGGTCAAACTATATCAACGTTTTGTCAATGATGTTTTTATGTTTTGTGATGGAGATGAAAATTCTTTAACCAGATTTATTGCTTTGATGGAATCTACTACTGACTTTTTGAGATTTACCATCACTAGCTCACAACAATGTGTTAATTTTTTGGATGTGAGCCTTCAAAGGTATGAAGAGGGTTTAATAACTACCACTCTATATAGGAAACCCTGTTGGCGTAATGGACTACTAAGTTATGATAGTATGCGCAATAGACATGTTTTTCCCAGTATTGTAAAAAGTCAGTTCTTAAGGGTTAAAAGGGTATGTGAAGGTAGCCACTTGTCACTGAGATGGAACAAATGGAACAACATTTTGTTGTGAGAGGGTAAAAGAAACATGTAATACAGGGGGCGCAACATAACATTTCTGATTTTGCTTTACCTAATGTTTCAAATGGTAATAATACTAACAGAAATGGTTATCCTAATAGAGTGTACCCACACTCCTTTGTACCTAGTTTCACTAGTAGTAACAAAGCTGTAAGGAATATTACTCAGAAGCATTGGTTTCTGTTAACTATGGACCATGGTACAGCCAAGATAGTGGGTGCAACCCCATATTTTGTGTATAAGAATAATATTAGCTTATGTCAGGATAATAAGAAAACTTGTCATATTATTAAGAATCCAGGTACATATCCATGCAGGAAGCTTAGGTTTTGTCCTGACATAAGTGTACAGCAAGAGTTTATATGCCCTAATACTCCCTTTCGGTTTCAGCCAGGGTTTCATGCAGACTGTAATAGCACTCGTTTGATTTACTTGGCTACTTGTGCTCCCTGTTCTTGCTATTATGTGGAAAAAAATCACACAAAAACTAAAAGAACAGATTAGTAAGCATATATATGAGATACGTAAGCAGAGTGAAAACAATGCTTTATCAAAACATATAATGGTGCAGCCAGGCCATCATTTTAATTTTAAAGTATTACAACTGGTACATGTTAACAGTAGAGGGGGTGACATGAACAATAATTTAGAGCAAATAGAATTGCGATGGATTCTATGATTGCAGGCACACAGGCTACCAGGAATTAATTGTACTGTCAGCTTAAAACCTGCTCTAAAAGCATGCAGGTTAAAGTGAAAATATTTGTATATACCTCTTTAAGAGGCTAATTATAATTGCTTTAGTGTTGAATTGATTTATGTATTTAAGTATGAGCCTTTTACTGTGGTTTGTATTAAGACCTGAGGAAGCACTAGCGAAAGCGCTTGTCTTTTATCTCTTTTATGGTGTATTTTATTAAAGTTATGTCAACAGTTGTGGTTATCCAGCTGTTTTTTTTTTTGTTTGCTGTTTGGATTTCCATCTTGGGTTCTTGGTATATGCTGGTAATTATTTGTTAATCTATATTGGAAAAACTGACAGAAGACTCGGGGATAGAATTAGTGAACATGTGAGTAACATTAAGAATATCAACAATATTAGTCCCCTAGCTAAGTATGTTGTACAGCATGACTCCTTACATAAGTTTATATTTTTAGTAGTAGAGAGACTGGTAGCAACCCTTAGAGGAAGTGACTTTACGAACAGGACTGAATCATCAGAAACAAGATGGATTGTTTGTATGCATGCTGATATAGGATATGGTCTCAATGATAAAGTCCCTTTACAGCCTATTTTAAAAGCTAGGGGCTGTAGAAAATAGTTTTATAATTTTTATTAACAAACATAGTTTTTAAATGTAGGTTATGTAAATTGGGTGCAATAATTGACTCTCCAGCTGACACAGACATCCTGCAAAAGGGTCTCTGTCAAAGTCACGGCCTCAAGCTAAATGCCAAAAAATGCATAGTAATCCCATTTGGGAAAAACAAAGTACCTACAAACTACCACATAGATGGGAATCCACTAAGTACAGAAGAAGTAATTAGGGACCTGGGTACCCAAGTAGATAGCATGCTCTCCTTTAATAACCACATAGCCAAAACGGTCAGGAAATCCTTCTATGTGGCACACCTGATCACAAAGGGTTTCTCATCCAGATCCATGGAGGTGATTGTGCCCCTTTACTCCTCACTCATTAGGCCCATAATAGAGTACAATGCCTCATTTGGGATGTACCTCACTAGACACCTGCAACAACTAGCAAGACCACAGAAGTACCTCACTAAGAGGATTAAGGGCCTTAAACAATTCCCCTATGAAGCACGACTAAAAAAGCTCCAGCTCTTCTCAGTCGCTTACTGTCTGCTCAGAGGTGGCCTATGCCTGACCTATAGGGCCATGTCAAACCCTGAACTAATGGACATTCTTCACCTCAAAAAAACGAAATCCCTCAGAACCACTCATTCTAGCGACTTGAACCTATGTACAACAATAAACAGGACATGCTGGAGGGATCGATTCCTGTCCCAGCGACTCCCCTCACTCTGGAATAGAATCCCAATCCATATTCGACAGAGCTCCTCTCTGACCCACTTCAAGAGAAATCTTAATGAGTGGATGGGTAATCGTAAGTTCTACCCTGGGATCACTTCAGGAGCCCTGTTGACAGAGGCCCAGGTTACTAATCTAATGGGGAGGTGAAAGCCATCACTCTGTGGCTAGGTTTATAAATGCCCATGGGCAGATAGCCTAGTACTTACCTATGAACCTATATAAGCATGTATATAGACCACTGGAAAATGTATGGTTTATACTGAGTTTTATTAGGGACTCAAATGGAGTTATTGTTATACATGTATTTTATTTATGCGTGTCTTGATGTATTTTTTCTTGTAAAATCAGCACCCTGACAATATCAGTTTTTTAGCTGTAGGTTAGTTGCTCTTTGCATAGAATATAGTATAGTAATTTTCAGTGGAACTAGTACTTAAGACTGTGAATGTTTTAACTGCAGGTATTTTTGATTGGTTAGCTGTTTAAGTATAGGGGTGTATTTAAACACAATATTTTACTTGTTTTATTATCTGATGAAGCAGTGCGTTTGATACTGCAAAAGTGCTCATACTTTTAATAAAGCTACTGTTTTATGTCTAACCTGCGTTCATCTACACTTTGTGGTAAATATAATTATTGGTTTGTAATCCCACATTTGTCATTTTCCAATTTACTAATTTCATTCCTGTTCATCTCCATCTCCCAAATCCTGTCTCTGCTTCATTTCCAACATGCTATTGATTCTTCTAGTCAACTCTTATGCTCCCTTACTTCTCTCCCAGCATTTTCCATTGAAAAATCGGAAAAGGTTTCACTGGCACAGTCTCTATGTGGTCTTGATTACCAGAAGAACAAGAAGCAGAATCTCCTTCTATTTCACAGCTTATGTTTTATTGGACAAACTTTTATATTTCCTCCTTAGCATGTACTTCATTGAAAATGATTTGGTCCCTCCAGGGAAGAGTATTTTGAAGATAGCAGGGTACAACAGTTTGAATCTCATGCCTGCTTCTCGACATTCCTTGAATAGTGGAATACATTTACTCCTCTTCTGCATGGTGTACAATGAGTAATTATTCTCCACAAACACTCTGCTGTCTCCCACTTTTAGTGCTTTGTCCTTCTGCCAAAGTTTTGTCAGAATGAACTTCTGTTGGTAGGATTGCATCTTTACTATTAAAGGTCTAGTTTGCTTTCTCATAGCCAGATTTGGAGCATACACACAATGTGCCCTTTCACTTAACAACTCCTGCTGTTGAATACCGAGGCACAATATTCGATAGTGGTAAACCAAGGCCAAGTAAATGACAAAAGAACACTAAAACAGCTAAACACCAAAGCGATAAGACCAAGAATTAGCATGCAAAAACTTTAATCTCCGTTTTTGTCTCACTGACTTCTTCAGAATAAAATCCATGAGAAAAATGTTGACCTTTTTATACAAAAATTAACCAATAAAAGAACAGAAACATTTAACAGCATTAAAACAATTAACACTAACACAGTCTCAATCACAGTTCTACCATTTTAAAAAATTACAATAAAATTTGCAATAAAATTAAAAGCAGCCTGATAATTTATTGTAATATTTGCAGTCTCCTGTCTTTCAAGAAGCACTTAAGTCTAGGAGATTTATCTGCTCCCATCTTAAGCTATCATAAAGTTTCTCTCTTCTCTAGTCTGTTTTTGTAATACCATTCCATCAAGTCAACTAACACTTGTTCTAGTATGGAAAAAAGAAAACTCTTATATTCCGTACATTCTGTTGTGTGCTTAAAAAGAGCATTTTTCATGTCCATACTTTTAATACTACATATATGTTCTTTGATTCGATCTTTAATGCTTTAGTAGTTATACCTATATAATAGGCATTACACCCAGAACAAACACTTTATATATATATATACATATATATATATATATATATATATATATATATATATATATATATATATATATATATATATATATAAAATCACCCCTCTAGACTTACAATTAAACCTACCAGGGACAGTCAAAGTATGGGATAAATTGTCTGAGGAAATATATGGCCCTTCTAAAATATACAGCTCGACGTCCAACCTTCAACGAAGGCACGCCCATTTACGCACACATGTCTTTCGAACGCTACCCAACCGCGGGAAGTACATGCAGACTCCACACAGAAGGCACTCCCAAGCCAAGCCGAGAATCGAACGGGAGAACCTCTTGCTGTGAGGTAACGCTACAGCTGTACCACCGCGGCACTATTTCCTATTGCAGTATACAAATCCTTATTACTTTCCGAGATTTTCCAGTTATTCTGTATAATAATGTGAGTGGCTTGGCTGTCAACAGTCATATCCAGACTATAAACTGAACTTTTACCAAGTTTTATTTTTTTTACCTGTTGGGCCTCCTTTTTACTTACAAAAGGTTGCCTTAAAGTAAGTGGACATTTAATCTCCCATTTAGCTAAAGCTTCCTTTTCAGTGTCAGTTAAGAGTTTTTTTCTTATAACCTCTTGCCAAAAATAAGTTAGTAATAAATTTAATTTCCTCTCCTAACTGAATTTCATTAGTAGTAATCCTACAAGCCCTCATGCACTGTCCCCGGAAATATTTTTCTTAATAAACTCAGGGTGATTGCTCCTATAGTGTAAATAATTGTTAGAGTATATCTATTTCCTATGAATGCAACTGCTAAAAAAATTGTTACTTCATTTCCAATTTATTGTAACATCAAGGAAGTTAACTTGAGTCTCTTTCTCACCTAATGCAAATCTCAAAAATTCTGACTCTTGATTAAAAAATATCAATCAGTTTAATACAGTAATTTGATGAACCTTCTGTTATTAAAAAGGTCATCCACAAATGTGTTATAATATACAGTTTTGTAGGTATCCATCACAGGTAATAACAGCTGGTACTCCCACCATCTTAATACAAAATAAGCAAAAGCTGGGGCTGCTGATAACCACATCCCAACCCCATTTATCTGCTTGTAACACATTTTGTTAAACATAAAATAAATATTATCAAGTAAAACTTCCATCAGTGTGCAATAAAAGTTAATGTTTTGATTAGAAATGTTTGTAAACTTATTTTAAAACTCTCTATTCGATACCCTCATCATGAGGTATAGAAGTACACAAAGAACATATATCTATTGTACATATACAATTCCTATCTGCATCAAACGAATATGATGAATTAAACATTCTGAATTTATGTAGGAAGTCCCATAAATCCTTGATGTAAGAACTTAATTAAAGGACTACTGGATTAAACACTGTGTCCAAAAATAATGAAATCCCTTTAGTAATATAATTTAGTGCTGACGCAATTGGTTTAAAGGGTGGGTTGTGTATTTTGGGAATCCCAAATAATTCACGTACTTTGGGATTCTCAACGTTAAAAAAATTGTACATCTCTGTCTATAATTCCTACCATTAGACTATCATACAAATAAGAATAAACATTCATAGGTTCATAGGTTAGTACTAGGCTAACTGCCCTTGTGGGCCATTTTAAGCCTAGCTAATTACCCCATGTGAGAATCAAACCCTGCACCTTGCATCTGCAAGGTAAACAACTTAACTATTATGCCAGCCTCCCACCCCACCCCATTCTTATAACTTTTCTGTATTTCTGCCATTCCCATTAAAGAATATTCTTTTTCATTTTTAACATTTTTTTCAATGGAAGTGTTGCTCGTCTTGTTTCACCATTGAAGACAAACAGGTGGGGTAGTTCGTTTATATGCTTTATTACGCAGAAACACATCAGGATGGATAGCAGCAGTACAAAATCTAAACAAACTGATTAACTGACAGACTAAACAGATGTAAATGCTTACATCTCAACAGCTAACTACAAAATGACAGTCAGGCTCACACATGCTCAGTATTTATACACTTGTGCAAGTTCCTAGAAAGCTTCTCAAAGGTATACATATATTGAACTACATCCTCCCTCTTTAATGAATTGCCCACAATATAATGACATTTGCAAAGAAACATGCAATTGTATAGACAATAAGAAACAAACACAACATTCATGCCCAAGTTGCCGTGTATTTGGATCATGGTCTGGAAATGCGACCTGATCTAGTGATATAGCAATTAGAACTGCGATTAGCAGAAGGACAGTCATGGGTGAACAGTTTGATTCAGGAGTTTCGGGATTGTTCTCAGGAACAGGGATATTTACTGGAATGTCCTCTGGAACTGGAATGCTGGATAAGTCACTCTGAGATATAGAGTCTTTGTCGCAGGTATGATACTGCAATACAGGCTCGGACACCAGGATCAAATGTTTCCGATTCCACCTAAATTCTGCTCCTTGAGATTCTACAATGTAAGGTCTTGTCTCTGGACATACACTTTTCATGACACCAATCTGATCAACATATTTGGATGTCTGCATCCACACTATCTCCCCTTCTCATAAAGGATTGAGCAATTTGCTAGTCTTATCATAATAGGACTTCTGGGATGAGTGATTCTTTAACAGATTGGTTTTCATTGCTCAGTTATTTCTGATACATGCAACCCAGTAATGAACTATTAATTGGTAGTGTGGTTTTGGTTTGTCTCAACAGACGTCTCTGTGCAGGTGAACCAAGATGTTTATCAGGAGGAACATTTCTGAGATTCAAGAAATCACTATTGTCTTGTTTCAACTTCTCTAGTAATTGTTTCTCACTTTGAACTGCACGTTCTGCCAAACCATTTGACTGCGGGTACCATACCTCTCAACTGTACTGAATTCCTTGGTAAATACTGGTTTTGATGCCAAAATATTGGGGTGCCATGAATTTTCCCGTGGCCCCTTTAATTTCCAAATTTCCTTTTTTTTTTTTTTTTTTTAATTTTTACTCCTGATGTCATCAGGGCTTGTGCAATGACGTTAGCTTCTGCTGACTGGTCTGTGCACACACAGCTTTCTTCCCTGGCTTGGATCAGCTTTACTTATTTAATGGCTTCAGGCAGGTACACCCTGGCTCGGCTCCTCCAGGTAAAAAAACAGCTTTAAGAAGGAGAAACTGTGTTTCTTTAGAAGCAGAAGTGTAAACTTTCTTTTTACTTTAACGGCAGGACAGAGCTACTTTTTAATGGCAGTGTGCTACATTTGAAAAAGCTTCATTTCATTTACTTATTGACAGGGAGGAAAAACTGTGCTTTAATTTGTAGTGTGTGTGTGCTGCTTCATTTACAGCCAGCTGCAGGCAGGAGGTGTGTGCATAAATGCCACAGTTAGTTATAACTGCTGGTTAGAGTTGCTCAGACTCAAACCCTATACCTTAGGTAGAAGGAGCAAGTGCATATATTTTCTACCCATACCATCACCCCTTGTGATTCAAGGAGTTAACCATAGATGTTAAGTTGTCTATCTCGCCTTCATTCTTGCTGGATGGGTCCGGAGCCGACCTCGGCTCCGACTCGGCCACTCTAAAAGCTCGAGAGTTGGTTCCACCGGCTCGAGGCTCCCCTTATATCCCACAATGCTAGGCGTGAGTTACCTCAGATCTCGTTTGCCGCTACACAGATCGAGGTGTTTGGTTTCTACCGGCTTCTTGGTGAGTAACTTTGGAGTAAAATTTAGTATACTTAAACCCTTTAGTTTTAATTTTAACAGTTGTTTCCCTTAGTTTAGTGGATTTTCTCCCCCTTTCTCTCTAAAATCCCATTTTTTCCACAAGAACTTATAAGTTTTTCCCTCGGGCCTTTGGGCCTTTTTTCTTCCATCCCCTAGTGGTGTGTGTGTGTTTTTTCTCAGAATTTAAAACTTTGGTAGTTTGTTTTATTTTTTGAGTTTAAAATAGGATAGGGTGTAATCAGTGTGTTTGACTGGGTGTGTGTGATTACACTTTTTCTAAAATGTCTAAAGACTCAAAGGTCTCAGGCTGTCAGAAAATGTCTCTGACAGACGGTCACACTTCTTGTGTCTACTGCCTGGGACCTTTGCACCTGCAGGACTCCTGTGCTGTATGCCACGGCTTCAGCCCCAGGGTCCTGCAGGAAAGAAAAAACAAACTGATTTTGAGAGGTTTACTCAAGCCTGAGGGTTCCCTTACTGTCTCTTCGGGAAAGCCCTCCAAGGCTTCTAGGTCCTCGGCTCCAGCTACTGAGCCGAGACCTAAGGCTACGAAACCTCCGTCTACATCGGCTCCGGCTGGAGCCGATGAGTCTCAGTCTACAGTTTCTGTGGTTTCCTTGGCTCCGGCTGGAGCCGAGGTATTGAATTCCTGTGTCGGTTCCGACCAGACCTTCAGAACCGACATCTAGAAAGAGGTCTAGGTCACCGTCCCTTGGCTCCGTTCATTCGGCTCCAGCAACTCCTCTGCTGTCTGAACGGAGCCATAGATCTCACTCCTCTAGGTCATCGAGGCTGTCGGACCATGACCTTCAGAGGGTAGTGAGTCGACTTCTTAAGTCCGAGGCACTGGCCCAAATGCTTCAGAGCCCGACTCATCAGTCGATGCCTGACCCTGTCCCTCATTATGTTCCTCCTCCGACTCCGTTGAGCTCGGAGCCAGGGCGTTTCGGAACCGAGACTGTGGTAGCGTCGGAGCCGATACAAATGTCTTCGGCTCCATCGTCGGCTCCGATTTCTTCCTTAGAAGAATCTCGGCGTCGGACTTCCATCATCGGCTCCGAGGGGTGAGTGGCATCGACCCTTGTCCGACCCCGCCTCCCTCTCGGGGCTTCGGGCGCTGGTGAGTTCGGCTCCGACATCGGCCTCGAGCCATCACTGTCGGTGCCGAGGGAGGTTTTAGCTTTTCGAGCGGGACCTCTGGCTCTGCCTGACAGGGGTGCGTTTGAGGTCATGCGGAGTGTGTTAGAACCTGGTTCTACTCCACAGTCGGCTCCGTCCGCCCATCCCTCTTCGGTGCCTCAGGTCAAGTCGACTCACTCCCTCATCCCGGACCGCAGAGAGCCAGCTCCTCAGGAATCCCCTGTGGGGATCTCATCCTCTTCCGAGGCCTCTCCTGATTTGGCAGAAGAGCCCCCTCGGAAGAGAAAGTGTAAGAGGAAACACATAGACTCACCTGAGTCCGTCACCTCTGACACAGATTTAGAGGATTCCGAGGGTTCCCCCCGTTCCCCTTCTGAAGATGTCTCATTTGCAGACATTCTAGAAATCCTTAAGCAGAGGGGAAATTGGCCAGCCCTCAACCCTTCGGAGGATGAATCTGTGTACCTTGAGGCGTTTGGCTCTCGTCCTTCCACATCCTGGGTGTCTCCCCCCTTTGACCCCCTCATGCAGGTGGTAGCAAAAAAGGCATGGACGGCTCCTGATTCAGTGGACCCCACTCCCAGGAGACCCTCAAAATTCATTACAGCACCAACAGATAAACAGTTTCTGACAAAAGGAGTTTCTGTGGATGCTATGGTGGTTGCTGCTGCCACTAAGAAGGAACTAGCTGATCCTTCAGTGCCTGTCCATCCACCTAACAAGGAATCTAGGTCCATGGTCAGGTACGGGAAGCGGATGCTCTCGTCAGCGACCTTTGCAATGCGTTCGCTGAACTACCTATGCCATTTTACTGCCTTCAAAGGGACTTGATCAAAGAAGCGAGTGATATGTTGAAGGATCCTACAGCTGCGGGTTTTCAAGACAAGATGAACACTCAGCTGGCTACCCTGAACTCCATAGCTAACTCCTCCATGCCTCCTTTCGTATGCGGCTGATGGAGCGAGCAGGGCCGCAGGAACAGGAGTGGCCTTACGTAGGCATGCCTGGATGCGGTTATGCAACTTTGCGGACCCCTTTAAAACATCATTCACTAATTCCCCGTTTGATGGATCATCTCTTTTTGGTCCTCAAGTGAAAGAAACCTTGACTAGGTGCGAGACTGATGGCAAGACTCTTTCTGCCGTCGGAGTCCGTTTTTCTACTCCTTCTAGGCCTTACCCCAAGGGCCAGAAAAGTGGAAAAATGTGGTTCCGCAAACAATCTCAAGGGACTTCGCCTGACGCACAGAGTCAGTTCCCCGCCAGAGGCAGAGGGGGGAACAACAATGGTAGACGTCGCCCTAGAGGCAGAGGGGGTCCGCAGAACCAGGGCAATCAAGAAACTTTCTCCGATAAGCCCTTTCAGCACCCCTGAGGTGTTGCCCGACTGTCCACCTTCGGAGGCAGTCGGGGGAAGATTGTCACTGTACCCAGAAGCCTGGCTATCCCTAACTCGAGACAAGTGGGTACAGTCCATCATTTCCGAAGGCTATTCCATTCCCTTTCTTTGCATTCCAAACCGATCAAAAATCCCTTCCAGATGTTCCACCCGCTCAAAGGGATCTTGCAGCTTTGGAAGTTTCAAAACTGCTTGCAAAAAGAGCAATTCAACCAGTTCCAGCAGACCAGCAAGGATCCGAATCTACTCCAGGTTCTTTTAGTTCCAAAAAACAGGGACTGAGACCAATTTTGGATCTCAGTATCTTGAACAAGTCAGTCAAGAAAACACGATTTCGGATGGTCACGCTACAGTCCATACTTCCCCTATTGGGAAGAAAAAACTGGATGTGCTCCATAGACCTTCAGGATGCGTACTATCATATAAAAATGAACAGACGCCACAGAAGATTTCTCCGCTTCAGGCTGGGAACCAGTCATTTTCAATTCAGAGCCCTGCCCTTTGGACTCACCACTGCCCCCCGGGTGTTTACCAAATGTATGGCAGTGGTAGCTTCTCACCTGAGACGTCAAGGATTCCAGGTGTTTCCATATTTGGACGACTGGCTCCTTACAGCTCCCACCGAGCATCTTCTTCTCACAGCCAGGGACTACACCTTTCGCACTTGTCAAAACTTAGGCATTTCAATAAATTGCGAAAGTCTGTTTTGTCGCCTTGTCGTGTTATTACCTTCATAGGTGCAATTCTAGACACAGTCAACATGTCTGTAGGCTAACAGATCAGAGAATAACAGACATACAAAACTGGTCTCGCTCATCTTCAGCAACAACAGAGTCAAAGCCAGGTTAGTTCTGAAAGTATTGGGGATTATGGCGGCTGCCATACCTTTGCTTCCATTAGCCAGATTCCACATGAGAATCCTTCAATGGATGCTCTTCACACAATGGTCATACCAGCAACTTCCGATGTCCCACACCATTATGATCACGCAAACATGCAGGAATCATCTTCTGTGGTGGATGTCTTCCTCTCACCTCTTATTGGGAAGACCCTTTGTTCCTCCCCCTCCGGTTGCTACACTGACAACGGACGCCTCCCTGATCGGGTGGGGGGGGGCATTATCAGGGCAGAACTGTCCAGGGCACATGGCAACCAGAAGAATGCCACTTGCACATAAATGTTCTAGAGATGAGAGCAGTGCTTTTAGCGTTGCAAGCCCTTCAAGACTCTCTTCCCTTGGGAACGATAGCAATCCAGACGGACAATATGTCTGTAGTGTGGTATATCAACAAACAAGGCGGAACCAGGTACTACCCCCTGTGTCGAGAAGCACTCAGACTGTGGCAATGGGCGATTTCTTCTCAGCGGTTTCTGATAGCAACGCACATCCCCGGAAGTCCAATCAAATCGCGGACAAGTTGAGCAGAGCTATCCTCATGCCTCACGAGTGGTCTCTGAAAGACTCTGTTGTGAGAGAAATTTTTCTCAAGTGGGGTCAGCCTTGCTGCGACCTTTTTGCTACTCCCCAAAACAGCAAGTGCAGAGATTATTTCACCCTATTCCCTTTACCAGGCCAGCCCAGCAGAGACGCCTAGTCCAAGTTTGGCCCGGGACTTCTGTATGCATTTCCTCGCTTCCCACTAATCTCTCAAGTGATACAGAAAGCTATCACTCAGAAGGCCTCGTTGATCCTCATTGCTCCTTACTGGCCTCGACAGGTTTGGTTCCCCTTTCTGCATCATTTTCTGTTGAGCGACCTTGGCATCTGGACCTAGTTCCAGATCTTTTGATCCATCAGTCGGGTCAGTTTCATCGCTCCCTTCCCTCTCTGAACCTCACTGCTTGGTTCCTCCAATTCCAACCTTAGCCAGGCTTCCTCAAATATCTCACTCTGTTCGAGATATTTTGATAGCTTCCCATAAATCTTCCACTAGAAAGATTTATTTGAGTAAGTGGAAACGTTTCGCCTATTGGGCTCAAGGAAGGGACATAGATCCTTTCACTGCTTCCATCCAAATGGTCCTTGATTTTCTAGCTGAACTCTTCCATGCAGGTTCATCTCCTTCTACTCTTAAAGTTCAACTGGCAGCTATTTCTAACTTTCATGTGGGTATTTCAGAGTCTGCCATAATGTCCCACAAGCTTTGCAAAGCCTTTTTGAAAGGAGTTTTTCTACTCAGACCTCCTATAAGAAATCCTCCTCCTCCTTGGGACCTAAATTTAGTTCTTAGTTCTTTGATTCTTCCCCCTTTCGAACCTGCAGCCTCCTGTTCTTTAAAATTGCTATCATGGAAGACTCTCTTTCTGGTAGCTATTACTTCAGCTAGAAGAGTTTCAGAACTTCATGCACTCAGCTGTCGACCTCCTTATCTGTTGTTCCATAAGGACAGGGTATCTTTACGAACCAACCCGTCCTTTTTGCCTAAGATAGCCTCAGCGTCTAACCTAAATCAAAGCATTGACCTCCCTGTGTTTTTTCCAGAATATTCCAATAGGTCTGAACAAAAATTGCATTGGCTAGATGTTCATCGTCAGTTAAGGTACTATTTGGATAGAACCAAACAATTCAGAAAATCTGACCAGCTGTTTGTCTCCTATGCAGAAGGCAGAAAGGGACTTTCAGTTTCAAAGGTATCATTATCTAGATGGCTAACATCTCTGATTTCCCTTGTTTATGAAATTAGACACCAAAAGCTGCCTAACAAACCTAAAGCCCATTCCACCAGAGCTTTGGCTACTTCTATAGCCTTCCAAGACAGACTGCCTATTGACACCATTTGTGCAGCGGCTACTTGGGCTACTCCTCACACTTTCATTTCTCATTATAAGTTGGATTTAGCTTCTAGGCATAGAGCTAACTTTGGTTCCACTGTTCTCAAGAGTCTGTTCCGTTAGGCCACCCGGGACAAGGTGCTAGGGACGCTGTCCCATCCAGCAAGAATGAAGGCGAGAAAGACAACTTAACATATAGAAGTTATGTTCTTACCAAAACGCTCCATGTTAGTTGTCTTCTTCTCGCCTTCTTCTTGCGCCCCACCCTCCTTCCCCCTGGCCTGGACAGACCTAGAGGAGTGTTGATTGTGACCTCTCTTTCTACCACCTCTTACTTTAGGTATATGCTACTGTGCATATTGTCCTGGATCAGGATGTAGGTCACCCTTCTCTTCTCCCTGGTTTATAGAGGTGGACTTTGTTTATAGTTATTCTGTTACTAGTATAAGCTGGGTCTAGCTTACAAACGAGATCTGAGGTAACTCACGCCTAGCATTGTGGGATATAAGGGGAGCCTCGAGCCGGTGGAACCAACTCTCGAGCTTTTAGAGTGGCCGAGTCGGAGCCGAGGTCGGCTCCGGACCCATCCAGCAAGAAGAAGGCGAGAAGAAGACAACTAACATGGAACGTTATGGTAAGAACATAACTTCTATTTCTCAACTGTCCAAAGTTTTACAGAATGTCTGGAATGTTTGGCTCATACTTTTGGTCTGTTCCTCTTAAAATTTGTGGTTTTCTGGCAAGTCAATAAGAAGTTGAACTGAATTCACTAAATAATGATAGCCATTTAAGTTTCAGTCTTCCTACCTTTCAGGAAATGCATGGTAACACAAAACATTTTATTTTAGCAACTTTTCTAAGATTATACAAGCAATGTTTAAAATGTGTCCCTGGTTTTGGGTTTTTGCCCCCCCCCCAATACATTTTGGCTTTTCTCAGATTTCTTCTGCTGCATAGTTCTACAGGGAGAGAGAAGTTTATTGCTGCTTATGCCCAGTCTGTTTGTGTTAGTAGCACAACAGGTAGAATACTTGCTTTTGATGCAGAAGGCTGTGGGTTCTACTCCCACAATATATAGATGGATTGCTGATACTGTACTGTGTTGTACTTTTAAAGGGGGTGGATGTTGTACTCCTGAGAATGTCCTCTTTGGCAGAGATATCTAGCAACTATGAACCTATCAGTTTGTCATCCATTCCCTATTGCAATATTACTACCTTATTTTTTTTAATGTAACATAGGAAATTTATTCCTCAAGGGCAACAGGCACTTTATTTGTAGATGAAACAATGAAATATTAAATTGTTTGCTAGCAGCAACCTTTTCATTAGTTACAGATCTTACAGGTCTCTTTAATGTGAAATTATTTAGATGACTTTTACTTCTGCAGAGATTGTGCATATTTACTGATACTGGTGGATTGTAGAAGTAAAAGTCATTCATTTCTTACTGGAAAAATGTTCAAAACAATAAATTTAAAATGTGCTGTAACAAGTGTGCTGTATTATACAAGGAATGTATTTTAATACAGTCAGGGAGGTGTATCAAAGAACATGTGTATAATGTGAAATCTCACCGTTCATTCTTCACTGATGGGTTCGGAGCCGATCCTCGGCTCCGACACGGCCGACTAGCAAGCTCAAAGTTTTCCAGTAGCTCAAGACCCAACCCCTTATCTCACAACGCACTGCTAGAATTACCTCAGATCTAGTTTGCCACGGCACGGATCTCTTGGTTTGCAGTGTTGCTTGAGACTATTATTGGGAGTTTTCAACTTTCAGCAAGTTTTCTATTTCAATTGTATATGTTTTACTATTATAACTATATAATATTATCTAGTTAGCAGTTGTTTTCTGTTTTTCTCTCCTTTCCCAGTAAAATCTTCTGATTGCCTTTTGCCTTTTGGCCCTGGGCCTTTTCTTACAGTTGTTAGATAGAGTTGCCCTTTTGGGATTTAACTTTAACTATCTTATATAGTTAAATAGTGTGGTTTTTTTGGATTTTGTCAATAGTAGTTAGTACTATGTCTGAAGAGAAGGAAAAGCATTCAAAGTCTGGGTTTAAAAAATGCCCAGACTGCGGACAAAAGATGTCCGTTACGGATGCCCATGTGCAGTGTGTATACTGTTTGGGTGAGGTGCACCTGCAGGAGTCATGTAGTATCTGCCACTCCTTTTCTACTGGAGTGCTTGCAGAAAGGAAGAGGAAGATAATTGATAGGGGTATTATCAAACACCCTTTCTCAGAGGCATTGTCTGACCAGGATGGGGCCAGCAAATCGTCCAACTCTTTCTCAGAATCCAGGATGAAGAAAGGAAAAAAGGCAGAAAGTGTTGTGACTTTGGCTCCACTAACTTTGGAGCCGACAGTCTATTATTTTCGGAACCGGGACACTGCTCTGGAACCGGTTGCCGAAAAACCTCCCTCTCTACTGCTCCATTCGGCTCCATCTATTCACTCCTCCAGGTCTTCTGTCAGCATGTCCGATCTGGATATGGACTGGCTGGTTCAGAAACTCTTAAAGGCACCAGGCCTAACTGAATTGCTGTCGGCTCAGACCCAACCGTCGGAGCCGAAGACCATTACTCCTGAATTGTCTGCTCCTCCTCCGAGCCATACCGGACCTTCGGAGCCGGAGGAGGCTGACCTGATGATTGTGGATCCCTTGGAGCCGACACCTGCTCCAGTGTCATCGGCTCCATCTGCTCAGATGTTCTCAGTGCCGACTGGGGACTCTAGGAGCCCACACTCTCCGGTCGGGTCCGGGGAGGATAGTCGCACCGACATGTCAGTTCCGACTCTTCCTCTTGGGTGAGCTCGGCTCCTAGCTTGGGCTCAGAGCCCATGGCTTCGGTGCGGGAGGGGATCATGGCTCCTTCTGATCTGTTGACTCCTTCTCATCGGAGCCGTGGTTCATTCGAAGCCATGAGGTGAGTGTTGTCTCCTAAGACTTCCTCATCTTAAGGTCTGGCCTCTTCCTCCCCTAAAGTGCCTGTGTCAGTTTCTGTTTCCTCTGGTCATCCCAAGCGTAGAGACCCAGAGCCTCAGGTAGCCCCACAGGACGCTCCCTGCTCTTGTGAGACCTATCCAGAAGTTCCCCCTGAAGAAGTCCCCAGGAAGAGGTTATGCAAGAGGAGGCATTTGGACTCCCCACAGGAGTCTCTCACATCAAACACCAACTTGGATGAATCAGAAGGGTCCCCTACATCCCCCTCTGAGGACATCTCCTTTGCGGAGATTCTCGAAATTCTTAGGCAGAGGTGTAATTGTCAGTCCAAGAGCCCTACTGAGGATGAGTCGGTTCTCCTGAAGGCGTTTAGGTCTCAACCTTCCACCTCTTGGGTGTCTCCACCCTATGATGAGCTTATGGATCTGGTCTCTCGTAGGGCGTAGGAGTCACCAGAATCTATGGAACCTGTTCCTAGGAGGCCTAATAAGTTTATTTCTGCCCCCATAGATAAGTCCTTTTTGACCAAGGGAGTCCCTGTTGATGCCATGGTGGTGGCGGCAGCCACCAAAAAGGAAATGTCTGAGACTTCCTCGTCTATCCATCCTCCTAACAGAGAATCTAGGATCATGGATAGATATGGGAAACGCATGTTTAGTTCAGCGACTTTCTCACTCAGATCACTGAACTACTTGACCCATTTTACAAGACTGCAGAGAGATCTTCTTAAGGAATTGGGAGATACTCTTCAGGGTGCTGTAGCTACGAGTGTATCCAACAAAGTTGCCACCCAGCTCGCTACCTTTAATTTGATAGTTAACTCGTCCATGTGTCTCATATCTTATGCATCTGATGGTTCAAGTAGAGCTGCAGGTACAGGAATTGCTCTTCGAAGGCATGCCTGGATGCAACTCTGTTCCTTCGTGGAACCCTTCTAGTCTTACTTTATGAATACCCTGTTTGATGACCCATCCTTGTTTGGGCCAAAGGTGAAGGAGACTTTGACCAGGTGTGAACAAGAAGGAAAGACTCTGCCGTCGGAGTCCGTTTTTCCACCCCCACTCCACCCTTTCCTAAAGGTCAGAGGGGAGGAAAGATGTGGTTCCGGAAAACCCAAGGAGCCTTTCAAGACGCACGTGGAGAGCCCCCCTCCAGAGGCAGAGGAGGGGGTTACAATGGAAGATGCCGCCATCGCGGCAGAGGGGGTCTGCAACACCAAGGTGACAGAGATCACTTTTCTGGTCAGTCCTACCAGCGCTCCTGAAGGGAGGCCCGGCTGTCCTACTCTGGAGGCAGTTAGGGGTCACTTGTCATTGTACCCAGAAGCCTGGCTAGATATAACAAATGACATTTGGGTACAACGTATCATTTCCAGAGGGTATTTCATACCGTTCTCCATCCAGCCCTTTCCTGTCAAAAAAATCCTGGACGTTCCACCCAGTACAGGGAACAAGCAACAATAGAGGTACACCGATTGCTAGAAAAAAAGAGTCATCCAGCCAGTCCCGGCAGACCAAACAGGATTCGGAACTTACTCAAGATTCTTTTTGGTTCCAAGGAAAACAGGGGACTGGAGACCCATTTTGGATATCAGCAGACTCAACCAATTTGTGAGGAAAGAGAAGTTCCGAATGGTCACGCTACAGTCCATACTTCCCTTTTTAGGGAAGGACAATTGGATGTGCACGATCGATCTCAAGGATGCATGCTACCATATAAAGATGGCCAGACTATCCAGGGATCACCTGAGTTTCCGGCTGGGACCCAATCATTATCAATTCTGAGCTTTGCCCTTTAGTCTCACTACAGCCCCCAGAGTGTTCACCAAGTGCATGGCAGTAGTCACGGCTCACCTGAGGCATCTAGGATTCCAGGTGTTTCCGTACTTGGACAATTGGCTCCTTACCTCCACCACCAGGCATCAACTTCTTTAAGTGAGAGAGGCTACTCTGACACTTTGCGATTGGCTAGGCATTACAGTCAACTTGGAAAAGTCTGTCTTGTTGCCATCGCAGCATATTGTTTTTATAGGGACAGAATTAGACACGTCAACCTCCACTCTTTGTCTTCCACCAGAAAGGATTTATATTCTTCGCCAACACATCACGTCCTAGGTATCAAAGAACAGAGCACCAGCTACAGAGGTATTGAAAGTACTAGGACTGATGGCAGCAGCAATTTTGGCAATCCCATTAGCAAGGATGCATATGAGAATCCTTCAATGGCTTCTATTCATGCACTGGTCTTACCAAGAACTTCCAATGAATCACACAATCCAGATAACGAATTCCTGCAAGAAGGATCTTCAGTGGTAGTTGATGTCTCTTCTTGTCACAATAGGACATCCTTTCATGCTACCGCCTCCAGTTGCCACTGTGACCACGGACGCTTCCCTGATAGGGTGGGGGGGCTTTTTCAGGGAAAGACTGCCCAGGGCACATGGACAGATCAAGAATTATATCTGCATATCAATGTCCTGGAGATGAGAGCAGTACTTCTACCATTGCAATACTTTCAGGACTCTCTTCCTCTAGGGACAATTGCAATACAGACAACATATCAGTGGTCTGGTACCTGAACAAGCAAGGCGGGACCAAATCTTATCCCCTTTGCTGAGAAGCCCTCAGAGTATGGCAGTGGGCAGTGTCATCCCAGCGCTTTCTATTAGCAACGCACATCCCGGGCAAATCCAACGTCATAGCGGACAGACTGAGCAGGGCAATTTTATTGCCCCACGAATGGTCCCTCAAACAGGAGATTGCAGACAGGATTTTCCGCAAATGGGGCCAGCCTTCCTGCGACCTGTTTGCCAGTCATACCAACAACAAATGCAGAAGCTATTTTGCCCTGATTCCCACGCCAGATCAGTCCCCGAGGGATGCTCTTGTCCATGATTGGCCCCCGGGTCTCCTCTACGCATTTCCCCCAATTCTTCTGATACCCATATTTTTACAGAAAGCAAAGTCACTGGGATGGACAATCATTCTTATAGCCCCTCATTGGCCTCGGCAGATTTGGTTTCCGTTTCTTTACCATCACATTCTGGAAGACCCATGGATCCTGGACCCAGTTCCGGACTTATTGACACATCCATCAGGGGATCTTCATCCATCATTGCAGACACTGAAGCTAACCACTTGGCTGCTCCAATTCCTCGCAAAGCCAGGATTTATAATCTTTCCCATGACACTAGTCAAATTTTGTTGGCTTTCCATAAGCCTTGCACTAGAAAATTGTATCGTAATAAGTGGAAGAGATTTTCCATTTGGGCTTCCTCCCATAACATTGACCCTTACCAAGCACCATTGTCTTCTATTTTACAATTCTTGACAATTTTCAACAAAGGAGCAGCGGCTGCTATGGTGCGGGTACAACTAGCTGCTATATCTAATTTCCATCTAGGGATCGATGGATTGAATATTATGGTTCACCAGTTGTCTAAGGCTTTTCTAAAAGGTTCCTTTCACATGAGGCCTCCAATGAAGACACCTTATTCTCCCTGGAATTTGAATTTTATGTTATCTCGCATCATTCTTCCTCCTTTTGAGCCTGCATCATCTTGTGAACTAAAATTTCTATCGTGGAAAACTATCTTCCCTAGTAGCCATCACTTCAGCCCGCAGAGTGTCAGAGCTCCAAGCCCTATCCATCAAGCCTCCTTATATGGTCTTTCATGCTGATAGAGTATCTCTCAGGACAAATACATCCTTTTTGCCTAAAGTATGTTATGAGATTAACATCAATCAAGTCATTGAGTTGCCCGTTTTCTTCCCTAATCACACCAACAAATTGGAATATATGTTGCACAAACTCGATGTTCACAGACAACTTAGATTTTATTTAGACAGAACAAAAGACATTAGGAAATCAGATCAGGTTTTTGTGTCTTTTTCTGAGGCCAGGAAAGGTAAACCAGTTGCCAAAACAACTCTTAAGTGGCTGTCGGATTGTATCACTTACACATATTCTTGTCATAACATGCCCTTGTCTAATAAGCTGAAGGCTCATTGCAGTTTCTACCTCTTCAGCTTTTCAAGCCAAATTACCTTTGGACAACATCTGTGCATCAGCCACATGGTCTAAACCTCACACTTTTATAACTCATTACAAAGTGGATAAGGCCTTCAGGGACAGGGCTTCATTTGGTTCTACGGTTCTGAAGAGTGTACTTCCGTGAGCCACCCAAGATCTGGGTGCTAGGGACACTACCCATCAGTGAAGAATGAACGGCGAGATTGAACAACTTCACATAAAGAAGTTATGTACTCACCATAACGTTCCATGTGAATTGTTCCATCTCACCTTCATTCTCACGTCCCTCTCTCCTTCCCCCTCCTGGCTGGCAGTTGACCTGGAGGCTGTCTTCATCCTGGTTTTTCAATGTGTCTTCATTCCTAGACAGAATAATTATTGTACTTCTATATGCTACGCAGCAAACAAGATCTGGGGTAATTCCAGCAGTGCATTGTGGGATAAGGGGTTGGGTCTCGAGCTACTGGAAAACTTTGAGCTTGCTAGTCGGCCATGTTGGAGCCAAGTATTGGATCCGAACCCATCAGTGAAGAATGAAGGCAAGATGGAACAACTCACATGGAACGTTATGGTGAGTACATAATTTCTTTTTTCATGTGCAAGGGGCCTATGATTTGAAAACAGCCCAAAGGTAATCTTTATCTGCCACTGGCCAGATGCATTTTCTTTGAATGTGGGTTTCAATGCTGTTTTAATGAATGTAAGTTTCAAGGACAGAGAAGTTTTAATGCTAAGAATATTTTCATTGTGAGACTGTATGGCTTTGTTTAGCAGATGTCTATTAGTGTTTGTGCTGTAAAATGTAAAATAAAAGTTTTAAATGAAATACAAATAATCATCATAGAAGTAAAGCAGTCTGCACATTACAGTGTTTATGGTAAATGGGGTGAAATAGCCAAGTAATGGGACATTGGAATGGCTGCAGGGGATGGGCTTTGTATGGGGGTCCCCATTCTATTTTATTTATTTTATTTATTTTACATTTGTTGACCGGGCTAGTCTAGCTGGATATATTTCCATTTTCAGTAGAGGCCCGGGGAGAAAAGCTCCACACAGAATATACAAAGTATAAAATATTGTTACATGGTGAAAAAGGAATACAAAACAAAAATAAAAATAAAAACAAGTAGATTTACATTCTTGAGATAAAAACACTTGAGAAAAGTTCCAATAAACAGAGTAAAGTTTAAGAGAGCTAGATCAGAATATAATACAGTAAGAGTCATGTACCATAGATAAAAACACTTGTGAAGCAGTACAGTGAGCAGAATATAGCTTAAGACAGCTCAAAATAGAATAGTTAGAGTTATTTACAGTAGATCATATGAGGTAGTAGTATTTAAAAGCTAAGATTATTAGAGTTTAAAAAGGGTCAGTCTAATTTACAAGTCAAAAGCATGTAAAGGTTTGGAAGTATGGCAAGAAGAGGAAGAAAGAGGGGTGAAGAAGATGGTTAGTCAGGGTTACTACAAGGGCATAGCCAGTGCATTTGAAGGTATTTTCTAAGGTTTTGTTTAAAGAGTGGTAAGGATGTAGTTAGAGTTAGTTCAGTGGGTAGTAGGTTCCATTGTTTTCCTGCTGTATTGGTAAATAGAGAGTCACCAGCTGTATTATTAGACTTTGTTAAACTGGCAAGAAGTTTGCTAGAAGAACGTAGGGAGTTCAGATTATTATATGGAACTATAAGTTTTGAGAGTATAGGGGTATTATTGGGCTGGTAAAATAACTTGTGGGCAATTGTTAGTTGAGGGATAATCAGATGGTTTTGGAATTCGAGCCAATTTAGTTGTCTAAGATTAGAACAGTGATGGGTTCTAAAGGGATTGCCAGTAGCAAATCTGGCGATATTATTATAGGAGGTTGCTAATTTGTTAATGTTGGTAAATATAGGTGAAGCATACAGGAGAGTTGAGATTAGATGGGAGTGGGCAATTTTGGCTCTGGCTGCTGAGGTTAAAAAGGGTTTTATTCTGTATAAGGAGCCTTTTTTTCTGTTTACTGTTTTAATGGTGTTGTTTATATGGTAATCAAATGAGAGATTATTATCAATGGTTATACCTAGAAGTTTAGTGGTAGTATCAGGGAGAATAACAGTTCCATTATTTGAAGAGATTGAAAAGTCTAATGGAGAAGACCTAGTGGTGGGTGTAAAGAGAAGGAGTTTTGTTTTTTTAGCATTGAGAAGGAGACAGCGTTTGGTAAACCATGTTTCTACAGTGTTGAAGACATCTTGAGTAAGAGAATGTAGTTCAGATTGAGAGGTAGATGAGCATAATAGTGTGGAGTCATCTCTACCATGATTTTTTGAGGGGGGAAGGGCAGCAAACTCAAAGACATCCCTGGGCGGCACAAACTCAAGCTATGCCACTAATCAGTAGGCCATGGAGAATGACTTTTGGAGGTCCTAGAAAAGTATAATATTCTTTTGCTAAGATTAGAATATTGCCTACCATTAAATGTCCTACCTTTACCACAAAACCCACATACTAAAAGGCACCAAAAACAAAATCCTAAGGTTCATCATCTTCTCCCTTCCCAGTGAACATCATTGCTACACATTTAAAAAAAATTACTACAGGGTCTAGACTGGGGCCATATTTTGGTTGTCTGTTCCTCAGTTTGCATTTGAAATTTCATATCCCACAATTCCATTAAAGTGGATGGGGTTACATAATTATGTATGCAAATTTTATGTTAAACAGCATACAGATTTGTACCTATTTTTCATGGGCCTTTGTCCAGATTTTTGATGATTCCAGGTTGAGAGGTATGGCGGGTAGTCAGGGCTACTTGTGACATTAGTAAAGTTCCACTCTTCAGCAAATCTTTTGAACTGCTGGCTTGTAAACTGTGTACTACTGTTAGAAATAACTTTGTGTGGACTACCATGGACTGCAAAATGATGCTTCATCTTAGTAATGACAGTACTGGATGCTAGATTAGGAAGAAGGTCAATCTCAAACCAGTTGGAATAAGAGTCTGCTAACACCAAGTAATGTTGACCATTACATTTGAACATGTCTGTAGCTACTGTTGACCAAGGTAGTTCAGGAATCTGGTTTAGCTGAAGTGGTTGTTTCTGATGATGTGGCTTAGTACTATTACATACAGAACAAGATAAAAGTACTCTGTTAATATCCTGTGCATAAAAGGCCAAAATACTAGTCCTCTCACCCTTCATTTGGTAGAATCAGTTCCCAGGTGGCCACGATGCAAGATAGTAAAATACTCTTGTTGTAAGTACGTTTGAATAATCACTTTTGGACCTTTCATGATGATACCATTGTCAAAATCTCATCTCTGTAAGGAAAATAAGGTTGCACTTCTACTGGTAAGCATGATTGCTTTGATAGCCGTCCTCGACTGATAAATTGGTTGAGCTTCTTAAGAATTAGATCTGATTCTGTATGACTTCTAAACTCATCAAGATGTGTGGAAGAAAAATTTCATACTTCCATGACTTCAAAATCAAGTTTCTCATTTTCATGCTGTTCGGTGATATTTCTGGGCAATCTGGAAAATGTATCAACAAGATAAAGAAGTTTGCCTTTTGTGTAGACAAGATTGAAATGATACTTTTGTAACTAGAGCATCATGCATTGTAATCTGGCTGGAGCTCTACACATAGGCTTTCTCAAAATAGTGACTAGAGGTTGGTGATCTGTTTCAGTATGGATAGATCTACCATAAATATAAACATGGAACTTTGAACATGCAAACACAATTGCCAAGAGTTCTTTCTCTAGCTGTACATAGTGCATTTCAGTTTGGGTTAGAGTTCTGGATGCATAGGCTACTGGTCTACCCTCTTGAAGAATTACTGCACCAAGACCAAACTTTGAAGCATCACAAGAAAGAGTAACTCATTTGTGAAAAGTATAATATCTGAGAGCTGGTGGACTGACAATTCTCTGTTTCAGGACATCAAATACTCTTTGGTGTTACTCTGACCATGACCAAGATACATCTTTGCGTGTCAGCTCTCTGAGCAGTGCTGAAAGTTGGCTCAAGTCTGGAATGAACTTGCCTAGGTAATTAACCATGCCAAGAAAACATTGTAGGGCTTGAACATTGTCTGGAACTGGCATCTTGAGAATAGCTGTTTGGTTTGAAGGATATGGTCATAAGCCTGAACTGGTAAATAAATGACCAACATAAGTAACTTCTTGTAGCCTGAACATGCACTTCTGAGGATTCAGCTTAAAATTCCCTTCACGTGCTCTTAACAGAACTTTCTTGAAGTTTCTGTCATGCTCAGCTTCACCGTTTCCTCCCATTAGAATATCATCTACTATAATAGCACATGAATACCCAGAAAAAAATTGCTCCATTTCACACTGCAGACTTTACTGGCGGAATTTATCCCAAATGGCTTTCTCAAAAATCTGTACCTGCCAAACAAAGTACTGAAAGTAGTTAGTAATGAAAATTGTCGGTCAAGCAAAATTTGCCAAAATGAACTCATTGTATCTAAGACAGAAAAAACAGTGGCATTTGACATAAGAACAGCAACTTCTTTGACTGTATGCATTGGATGATGAGGACTTTTTAGTGCTTTGTTCAAATCTCATGGATCAATACATATTCTGATATCATCTGAGCTTTTCCTATGAGCAATGACCATGGAGGATACCCATTCATTTGGTTCTTCAACTGGACAAATTACACCTTGCTGCACCATTTTATCTAACTTGGCTTTGACTCTGTTCTGTATAGCAACTGGAACTTTCCAGGCTGGCCTGATAACTGGGCTGACTTCTTGGTCTAACTTCATGGAGTACACAACTGGTTGTTTGCCTACTTTGTCTTCAAAAAGATCAGCATAGGTAGAAAAAAATAGACTGGGTGAAATTAGACCAGTGGTCTTTCAAGCTAACATGATGGACTTCCTTATTAAATGAAAGTAATCCCATTTTCAAACTCTCTTTGAGGTCTAATAATGACTGCATGTGCCTTTTGACTACATAAAATTGCAAGGCGTAGCTGTTTCCAGCAGAGTAACATGAAAGCACTACTGAACCTTCAGTTTGAATTTCTTCACCACCATAAGCAACAAGCTTTACACACGTTGCCAAATCAAGATTCTCACCAGCACACACTCTAGCAAATGTTTCTGCTGACATAATATTGCACTTTGAACCTGTGTCAACTTTGGTCTCTATGGATTTCCTATTTATCCATACAGTACAAAATACTTCATTCTTTGCCCATAACTACTGCATTGGCTGTTTCATTAAGCACAGACACACCATCAACATAAATAGTAGGGTCATAGCTTTCTAATTGATCAAATTGTCTCTTTGTATGTTCTCTTTTAATAAAAGAATGCCACTTGTTTGATTTATAAAACATTTTGAAATTATTCCACTTATTGCATTTGTGGTATTGCTGACCAAAAGCTAAGCACTTTTCTCTTTTAAACACATGACTGCCACCACAATTATGACAGTTGACTATGAGGCTAGGTGAGCATGTGCCCTTTGTCTTATGCCTGTTTGCTGACTCACCCTTGTGCTTCACTGAGACTATGTTCACTCTGGAATTTACTAGAAAGCTGTGAGATTTCCCATTGACTGTTGCAGGGCTTACAGTTGCTGCCTTGTACTCAGGCCTGTTTCTTTTAACCATGTGCTGCATGCTATCAACATGAGCACTAGAAGATATCGGAAGCATGTATTTTTTCATTTGTAAGTATATTTGTGTGCTTTTCTGTAAGCTCATATATCTGACAAATCTCAATGGCCTTATTCAAAGTTAAATCACTGTCACAAAACAAAATCTTTCTCACAGTATCATCTTTAATGCCACACACACGACTGTCTTTTATCAACTCATCCCTTAAATCACCAAATCTGCACGTTTTAGCCTTGTTTTTTAAGTCAGTTATATATGCTGCAAACATTTCCCCAGGCTTTTGATCTATTTTGTAAAATAAGTGCCCTTCCATTGTAATTTTCATTTGGGGGTTACACATTTCTCTAAATTTATGTTTTAAGCACTTGGGGTCTTCTCTTGACACAGCCGGTACCAGTATATGGCGGTTTTCCCCCTCTCCTGCAAATACAGCAGGTGCACACACACAGATAAATGCTCCCTTTCTATGGCCGCTGAACCAGCTAAATTAAGCAGAATAAATGCCTTTGTAGGATCATCCTTATCAGAAAATGCAGCCTGTATGAAAATATTGTACTCTTGCTCAAACACTCTCCAATTCTCTGCAGTGTAATTATCAAAAATAAGTGGAGCTGGTCTATGAAATCCTTTAGCCGCACCAACAAAGTATGCCCAAATACACTGAAAATATGGCCCTTGTAATTATGTGCATATCTCAAATAGCTTTAATTAAAGAAAAAAAGTAGCTCATGGCAAGAAATATGGTCATTTTCCTTATTTTATACATTTATGCGATTTGGACTTTATTTCACACATTTTCAATAGTTATTCGAATATTTTTCCAATATGTAGCAGTTTTGGACATTTTGTTTACTTAGAAATTTGTTTTGAGTATTCTGAGTGCTTTGTTTTATATTTTGCGAATAAGAAATCATTTAAGTAAGCTTTGATGCCTGAAATTCATTTCTGACCTTTTTTTGCAAGTTACACATGCAGTGGGGATGATCCACTCCTCCATATTCCTCCACCTTTAACTGAGTGCCTTCTTGTCTGGAATCTGGATTTCTGGATCCCATTCTGACACCATGTCCCTCGTCTTGTTTCACCATTGAACCGAACAGGCGGGGTAGTTCGTTTATTTCCTTTATTACACAGAAACACAGTGGGATGGATAACAGCCAGTACAAAATATAAACAAACTAATTAACTCACAGACTACACAGATATACATGCTTACATCTCAACAGCTAACTACAAAATGGCAGTCAGGCTCGCACATGCTCAGTATTTATACACTTGTGCAAGCCTCTAGAAAGTTTCTTGAAGGTATAGATACATATTGATCTACAGGGAGTAATCTATAATTTCTTATCCATTAACACAAGCCCTCCCCCCTTCTCAGCTTTCATAAATATAATTGTTGTATTGTCTTTAAGTTGTTTTAAAGCCTGCTTTTCAATTTGAGTTAGATTAAAATTAGAGTGAAGTCAAGTATGATGACAGGTTGTGTGGAGTGTAAAACTGGTGGAATAACATAGCTCCTTTTGAATTGCGCACTTACCAACAAAACCAGTCAATAATGAAAACTTTGTTAATTTTAACTGTCAATACAACCACGCCACCTTTAGATTTTACTTTCTCTTTGACCCTTACAGTTATCAAACATTCCTGTTTATTCCAGTGGTCGCTACCCTTCTAAAAAAGTTTACCATAGGCTGGACTTCAATTTATGAACAAACCTAACAAGAAGTTCTTTATTTTACCTTATCTTTGACCCTTACACTTAGCAAATGTTCCCTGTTTATTCCAGTGGTTGCTACCATTTTAAAAATGTTTATCATGGGCTGGACTTCAGTTTATGAATTAACCTAACAAGAAGTTCTTTATTTTACCTTCTCTTTGACCCTTACAGTTAGCAAACATTCCCTGTTTATTCCAGTGGTTGCTACCCTTTTCTACCCTTTTAAAACAGTTTACCACTGGCTGGACTTCAGTTTATGAATGAACCTAACATGAAGTTCTTTATTTTACCTTCTCTTTGACATTTACAGTTAGCGAACATTCCCTGTTTATTCCAGTCATTGCTACCCTTTTAAAAAGTTTATCATGGACTGGACTTCACTTTATGAATGGACTTAACAAATAGTTCTTTTTTGGTTGACACAAGCTATGTCCTTTTGTAAAGGATCACTACTTGTGTAGTGTACTCTGGCAGGGCTGACAGTTGCTTCCTTTCACCCTTTCTTCTCCTTTAGTACTTCTAGTTTTTCTCTCATATTGTTTACTGCAATTGAAGCTATAGATGCCAAATCTGTTGTAGTTTTGCCCATTTACTTAAACCCAACTACGTCCCACACACTTGGTGTTTGCTTTGTTATACTAAACTTATTTTAAATTGACTGTCTGTCACAGCATGCTGTTGTAGGTTGTTTTTAGGCTAAATATTGAATGGAGCAAAATTGAACTGGTAACCTAACTTTGACTTGATTGCTGATACTTTTTTTGGTCTTGCACACTACAGCTTTGGTGGGTCATCCCTCTCTGTTCCCCTACCCTACCCCCATTCCCACCCACCCCCCGCTTCAACTTCCTTTATAGGTAACCAATTATCTCATGCTCCCTTGCACACTGACTTCCTGTAAACCTCACCCAATTAGATCCTTCCCTTTTTCTTAACTCTTCCACCTCTTTACATTTTATACTTCACTCCACCATTTGTTTCACTCTACTTCCACCCCCCCTTACTTATTTATCTCACTCACCTTACCTTAGTCTCTCTCTTTCCATCCTCTCATATACTTTTTCCCTCAGATTTGTTCCTCCCTTTCTTCTCTTCCTTTATTTTTTTATTCCTTTCTAACCTTATCACTCTCAGCTTAACCTGCATCTCAACTCTCCTACTTCCTCTCACAACACGTTAAACCCTGATTGCCACTATTCCTCTTCCATATCTCCTGCACTCCTCTCTACTACTGAATTAATTTTCATGAAAATCAACTTGCTTCCAAAGATTTCTCCTTATTTCAAAATCAAACAGAAATATCCTTCATTCTCCATCCCTTTAATATCTATCAACTCTCTGGTGGCATTCACCCCAACCCTAACTCACATTTTAATTCTTCTATACTACCAGTTCTACACAAACACTTCTGAATGTACCTAACCTTACTCCCAAACATCTTTGTACTCTATCAACATCCACAGCATTCTTAACAAGATAACTGAATTCCACTCTTGGATAGCCCAATTCTCCCCTGACATAGTTACTCTGTCTGAAACTTGGCTCAAACCATATAACACAAACAATGAATTTCTCCCCCTGGTTACAATATTTTATGCTTTCATTGCATACTTAAAAAAAGCTGGAGGTATTGCCATTATGTATTCAGACTTCCTAACCTTATCCCATTACCAACCCTCCCCCTCTTTTCACCCAGCAGAACTCACTATAGCTAATTTCTAACTCAGTGATTATGACTCCCTTATTATAGTCACCATATACATACCCCCTGGAGAGAACATTCCTATATTAGAAAAGATTCTTCACTGGATCTCTGATAATATACATAATGAAACTATAATACTAGGCAATGTAAATATTAACTGTCTTCCTTTCATCTCTAACTCCCTCACCTCCAGTATAAACTTGTGTGACTTCATCCAGCTTGTCTATACTACAATTTTCTACATAAACCCACAAATACTTGTTCTATCCTAGATTGGCTTCTTGTCTCCAGTCCTAACTCCTATCAGCAACCTGAATCCCTCCCAGATTCAATCAGTGACCACTCTGCTATGCGCATCCAAAGATTCTCCCCCCCACCTCTCTCGTCCTCACAAATATAAAGAATGCCGAAAGCTTTCCAACTTCAACCCCGTTATATTCAGTGATTGTCTCTCTGCTTTTAATGGGTCCTTCCTTTCATTCCTACCTCCTGATGAAGCTGTTATGCAATTTAACTCCATCTTTCTAAACACACTGAACTCCTTTGCTCCTCCCAGAACTGTCAGAGTCAAATCTTGGTGTCTCCTTGGCTCAGCAACTGTACTTGGTTTCTTATCCTAAACAGAAATTCTACCTGGAAATCCAATCTCTTAAACACTACCAACAATACAGGGAATTCTGAAATCTGACCAAAAAGTACATTAACATTGATAAAAAGAACTTCTATTACTCATCCCTTACTACCGAACCAAGAAACCCTAAAAAATTCTGGAATACTGTAAATCATCGAGTACAATCAATGCCCCATTTGGTATGTACCTCACTAGACACCTGCAACAACTGGAGAGGCTGCAAAAGTACCTCACAAAGAGGATCCTAGGCCTTAAAAACTTGTCCTATATGGACAGACTCAAAAAAAACTCCAACTATTCTCTGTCTCATATCACCTACTTAGAGGAGATTTCTGCTTGACTTACAAAGCCATGTCTGACCCAGCTCTGTTAGAAATGCTACATCTAAAGAAATCCCAATCTCTCCTCACCACACACTCCAGAGACCTCAACCCCATTACCACAATCAACAGAACATGCCTGATGGATAGGTTCATAACCCAGAGACTGCCCATGCTATGGAATAGACTTCCCATACATATCAAGCAGAGCACCTCACTGGCCCTCTTCAAGAGAAATCTTGATGAGTGGACGGGAAATAGAAAATTCACCCCGGGGATCACTCCAGTGGATCTACTCAACAGATGCACTGGAAACTAAGGTTGGGAGGCATGATGCCAGGGTAATCCTATGGGCTAGGCTTGTAAAGACTTCAGGGCCATTAGCCTAGTACACACCTATGAAAAGAATTCTCCACCCTGTGAATCCCTCAACTTCCAACCCCAGAATTCTCCACCCTGTGAATCCCTCAACTTCCAACCCCGTTCCCCAATAATACACCACAAAAAACTGCATCTATTTTCAATTCATACTTCATATATACCATCAGCAATCTTATGAAAACTTCCTACCCTACTATCCCTTCTCCTCCTACCACCCCTACCCCTGTATTACAAAAATGTTCATTCTCTCTTTATCCCATTCCAACCAGCCACATAAAAAAATCTTCTTTTCAAACTTCAACCATACTCCCCTTCAGCTGATAACCTGTCATCTTTCTTTCTTAAGGCTGCTGCTAACTCTAATGCATATCCTGTCTTCATCCTCATTAATCAATCTATCAGTAAATCCCCTGCCCTACTCTCTGGAATAAATTCCATACCATACCTATACATAAAAGTGGAAACTCTCTAAAGCTCTCTAATTTTCATCCTACTGCCATACTTTCTCCCCTCTTTAAAATATTTGAACACTGTCTATAATCAAATCTTGGCTTATCTCACTAAAGAAAACTTGATCACCCCTATCCAGCATGTCTTCTGCCCCTACCACAGCACCACTACTGCACTTATTTCCTTTACTAACTCCATCTGTCTAGCCAGAAACAATAATAAATGTGTGTCCTGCCTCTTCTTAGATATTTCCAAAGCATTTGACACAGTCTCTCACTCCATCCTCCTCTCCAAACTTTCTCAACGTAACCTCTCTTCAGCAACAATCATTTAGTTTAACAGCTACCTCACAGACAGACAGCAATATGTCAAATGGCTGTTTGCTCTAGTCCTCTTTCTTCCCATCAAAATGAGCATCCCACAGGTTCTATTCTAGGTCCCCTTCTCTTTAACATCTTTACTAATCAACTTCACACTTCCCATCCTCAGTCATCCCTCATACAGTAAACAGATGACTCTACAATCATCTCCATTGCTGATAACTCTTCTGATTTGCTCACCCTGACACAAACATCTTTTAACCTCACTGAAACTTGGTTAACTTACAACCAACTCATACTCAACCTAAAAAAATAAACTTCCCTTCCTCCATAAACCACAAGCAAAAATAACAAGTTATGCTGAAGACCTGTTGTACCAAACCAAATAAATATGAAAAAATGAAGTACAGGTCACTGCTGAAATCTTCTTTGTTGAATCTCCTTTATTAAAAGTAAGCGCTTTCGGAATAATCCTTCATCAGACATAATTCAAAGTAACAAAAGCAGCCATATTTAAAACATAGATCATCCAATCACTTACTCCTAAAAGCCCGCCTTTTTTGTAAAGCAGGTTTAATTGGTAAAACATCATTAAGACCAGGTGGTCTATGTGCTCTTAAATCTACTATCCACTTAGATTCAGCTAATGCTGTTCTATGCTGAATGTCCCCCCCCCCCCCTCATTGGTAGCAATATTTACAATGCATCTAAACTTAAAAGTGTGTGTGGGATTAGTCTCTATATGTCTGAATAAAGCATTGCTCACTTGACATGTTCTAATATTACTAATATGCTGTAAAATCCGAACCTTCAGCATGTTATTTGTCATACCTACATAAAAACTTTCACATTGTTCACAATTGGCCATATATACTAAGTGTTTTGTCCTGCAAGTAGCCCTCCCTTTAAATATAAAAGTTTGTGTCTTATCGGGGTGTTTATATTCAATGTCACTATTAATATATTGACAGGCCTTGCAATTGCCACAGGGATATGTGCCTGCTCTAATATCTGTTGTAGGTCTCCTATTCAAATATGTCTCCTTACATAGCAGGTCCTTAAGATTGTTGTTTCTCCTGTAATTGAACATGGGACGTTCTGCCACTATGTCCTTAAGACTAATATCACTTCTTAGTATATTCCAATTGTTCTGAACTATATTACATATGTCTTTAATATTACTACCATACGTGAAAAGTATTCTAGGTTGTTCCTTCCTGCTACTACATAATCCTGTATCTATTTGTCTGCCACTAACAGGGCCTTGCATCCATGGCCTATTCTTCGTCTTCCTATGTAGTATATTGTTACTAACCGCCTTACTAACCATGTTCCTCTCATAGCCCCTATCCAAAAATGTCCACTCAGCCTAGAAAGTTCCTCGTCACAATAAGTATCTTCAGAACATACCCTAGATATCCTACCCACTTGACTCTTAACAATATTGGGAAAGATATGCCTCGGGTGCATGCTGTCATAGGATAGCAATGCATTTTGCCAACATTGTTTCCTATACAATTTCGAGGTGAAACCAAGGTTACTCTGTTCCACACAAACATCCAGGAACTCTATCTGAGTAAAGGAAGTTTTGGCACTAAAAGTCAAAAAAGTGGTGGTGGTGTGGAGAAAGGCTAAAAAGCTATCAAAGGTGGAAGTATCCCCATCCCACAAAATAAAAACGTCATCCACAAATTTGACATACAAAACTATGTACTTATTCCATTCCTGATTATTAAGAATTTCCTTGGTTTCCCATTTGGACATAACCAAATTTGCATATGTATTAGCACAGGGGGTGCCCATAGCTACCCCCTGTGCTTGTCTGTATATGGACCCTGGTCCTATAAAGACATTGTTATTCAATACCAAGGATAGTAAATTCTCCACCACCAGTCGCTTATGCTCAGTTGCTCCCAATCTACTTATTACTTCACCCACTGCTGTTATCCCATATTGTTGTTCAATGACAGTAAACAAACTGTTGACATCTAGTGTGGCCATCAATAATCCACCATGTTTGGGCTTGGTAGCCGCAGCTAATAGCCCCAAGAAATGCCCTGTGTCTCTTAGAATGTTATCTATCTGTTCTAAATGCGGTTTAAGTGTAAACTCCAACCATATAGAAATGTTCTCAGTGACCCACCCTCTCCCCGAGACAATGGGTCTGAGCGGTGGGTCTGTCAATGATTTATGTATTTTGGGCATAGCCTTGAATACAGGCGTAACTGGTTTATCTACCTTAAGGAACTCATAGACTTCTTGTTCTAACAGACCCCTCTCTAATAAATTGTTTAACTGACTATGTACATTATCTATAATCATTCTAACTTGTAAAGGGTTGATGGGTACATATGCTCCATCTAAAGTCAGTGTTTCTATCAATTTCCTTTCATACCAACAAGTATCTAATACAACGATGGCTCCCCCCTTGTCAGCCATCTTAATGGTGATTTCTTTCTTGTCCATAAGGCCATGTAAAGCAGTCCTTTGTGTCGGTGTAAGATTATAATATCTATTAGCACTTCTCTCCTTCTCCTCTTCCTACAGAACAACATCAAATCAAATATAATATCGCTATATATACACTTGTTGCTAGGGACAAAGGTCAAACCCTTGTTTAAAATCTCTAGCTTGATGTTGTTCTGTAGGAGCGTGATGTTAAAATTGATTTTTAATAACCAAACTCATGGAGCCATAGGTCCTAGGACCCCTAGTACATTTGCTCCCAATTTTACACCCACACTTAACTTGTTCATGAACGCTTGTGAGAATGACCTTTTCAAATATTTTGAGGAGAGAAGTGCTAATAGATATTATAATCTTACACCGACACAAAGGACTGCTTTACATGGCCTTATGGACAAGAAAGAAATCACCATTAAGATGGCTGACAAGGGGGGAGCCATCGTTGTATTAGATACTTGTTGGTATGAAAGGAAATTGATAGAAACACTGACTTTAGATGGAGCATATGTACCCATCAACCCTTTACAAGTTAGAATGATTATAGATAATGTACATAGTCAGTTAAACAATTTATTAGAGAGGGGTCTGTTAGAACAAGAAGTCTATGAGTTCCTTAAGGTAGATAAACCAGTTACGCCTGTATTCAAGGCTATGCCCAAAATACATAAATCATTGACAGACCCACCGCTCAGACCCATTGTCTCGGGGAGAGGGTGGGTCACTGAGAACATTTCTATATGGTTGGAGTTTACACTTAAACCGTATTTAGAACAGATAGATAACATTCTAAGAGACACAGGGCATTTCTTGGGGCTATTAGCTGCGGCTACCAAGCCCAAACATGGTGGATTATTGATGGCCACACTAGATGTCAACAGTTTGTTTACTGTCATTGAACAACAATATGGGATAACAGCAGTGGGTGAAGTAATAAGTAGATTGGGAGCAACTGAGCATAAGCGACTGGTGGTGGAGAATTTACTATCCTTGGTATTGAATAACAATGTCTTTATAGGACCAGGGTCCATATACAAGCACAGGGGTAGCTATGGGCACCCCTGTGCTAATACATATGCAAATTTGGTTATGTCCAAATGGGAAACCAAGGAAATTCTTAATAATCAGGAATGGAATAAGTACATAGTTTTGTATGTCAGATTTGTGGATGATGTTTTTATTTTGTGGGATGGGGATACTTCCACCTTTGAGAGCTTTTTAGCCTTTCTCCACACCACCACCACTTTTTTGACTTTTAGTGCCAAAACTTCCTTTACTCAGATAGAGTTCCTGGATGTTTGTGTGGAACAGAGTAACCTTGGTTTCACCTCGAAATTGTATAGGAAACAATGTTGGCAAAATGCATTGCTATCCTATGACAGCATGCACCGAGGCATATCTTTCCCAATATTGTTAAGAGTCAAGTGGGTAGGATATCTAGGGTATGTTCTGAAGATACTTATTGTGACGAGGAACTTTCTAGGCTGAGTGGACATTTTTTGGATAGGGGCTATGAGAGGAACATGGTTAGTAAGGCGGTTAGTAACAATATACTACATAGGAAGACGAAGAATAGGCCATGGATGCAAGGCCCTGTTAGTGGCAGACAAATAGATACAGGATTATGTAGTAGCAGGAAGGAACAACCTAGAATACTTTTCACGTATGGTAGTAATATTAAAGACATATGTAATATAGTTCAGAACAATTGGAATATACTAAGAAGTGATATTAGTCTTAAGGACGTAGTGGCAGAACGTCCCATGTTCAATTACAGGAGAAACAACAATCTTAAGGACCTGCTATGTAAGGAGACATATTTGAATAGGAGACCTACAACAGATATTAGAGCAGGCACATATCCCTGTGGCAACTGCAAGGCCTGTCAATATATTAATAGTGACATTGAATATAAACACCCCGATAAGACACAAACTTTTATATTTAAGGGAGGGCTACTTGCAGGACAAAACACTTAGTATATATGGCCAATTGTGAACAATGTGAAAGTTTTTATGTAGGTATGACAAATAACATGCTGAAGGTTCGGATTTTACAGCATATTAGTAATATTAGAACATGTCAAGTGAGCAATGCTTTATTCAGACATATAGAGACTAATCCCACACACACTTTTAAGTTTAGATGCATTGTAAATATTGCTACCAATGAGAGGGGGGGGGGGCATTCAGCATAGAACAGCATTAGCTGAATCTAAGTGGATAGTAGATTTAAGAGCACATAGACCACCTGGTCTTAATGATGTTTTACCAATTAAACCTGCTTTACAAAAAAGGCGGGCTTTTAGGAGTAAGTGATTGGATGATCTGTGTTTTAAATATGGCTGCTTTTGTTACTTTGAATTATGTCTGATGAAGGATTATTCCGAAAGCGCTTACTTTTAATAAAGGAGATTCAACAAAGAAGATTTCAGCAGTGACCTGTACTTCATTTTTTCGTTCCTCCATAAACCCCTCTGCCATCTTAAATTTTCCTTCTCCATCTCGTCCCTTGACAACACCACTATTAAACCTGATTTCCACACTAAGCTCCTTGGGGCTATCATAGATGATCATCTTAAATTTGATCTCCATGTACATCATTGTATCAAGAAAACCCATCAAAACCTTGGCCTATTATATAGAAACAAAAGGTTCCTTACACAAGACAGCAGAATATCACTTGCTCAAACTTACTTTCTCCCTAGCCTCTTTTACAGCTCACAAATCTTAACTAATTTACAGTCCACACTGCTTTCCAAACTTGAAACCACGTACAATAAAGTTGCCAGAATTGCAGCTAATTTGCCTTCGAAATCACACCACTGTCTTGCTCTCCAGACAGTCAGCTGGCTAGAGTTTCCTAATAAACTATTATTTACTCAAGTACTTGTCATCCATTCTATCCTGTTTAAGCCCTCCTTATGCCCTAATATCTCCTCTTTAGTCTTTGTCTATAAACCCCCTTGCTCTCTCAGAATCTTTGACCAATGTCTCTTACAAATTCACAAACGTAATACATCTTTTGGACACAACCTCTACAGCTACTTTCCTGCTCTATCATGGAACAAGCTTCCCAAGATCCTCATAAATGTTATTCTTGCCCATGAATTCAAGAAAACTCTCCAAAATTACCTAAATAGCACCTAGACCTGTCATTGCTATTATCCCACTTGAACCTAGTTCTTTCTCCTTTCCCCCTTACCTTCATTTTTCTTCTTTTCCTTTAATTTTCATTATCATTACTATTTACTTAGTATTTTCTAGTTAGTCACCCAACACTCTCTATGCTCTTCCACTTAGTAGTTCTAGAAACATGCTTCTTGCCTCTTATTTGCAATTTGTCTTTGTATTTTGTATCTTCACCTCGTGTAGCTTACTTACTGCCTTCAATTGTATAGCTGTTTACTGTAGATAATCCTAGTGTGTTATTGCCAGTTCTTGTTATTACCTGAAGCTATACATGCTACTTAATTTAAATGTCTTTTTTACTAAGATTTCATGCTTGTAATTGTTTTTTTACTGCTTTCGTATTATTTTTCTTGCTATGTTTTACTGTGGAGCTTTTCTCCCTGGGTCTCTGCTGAAAAAGGGCATTTGCTCAGTCGGACTTTCCTGGTCAACAAAATGTCAAATAAATAAATAAAAATAAATAAAATAGAGTGTTTACTTTTACAGTTTAATAAATCTGTAATTTCTTTCTCACATACAGTTTCAAACACTTTTAATGTGAGAATTAATATCAGATTAAATGTAGAAGATTTTTTAACCACAGTAGTTTGAATATTAACATCCTTCAATGCGTATTTTAAATTCAATTTATGTGTGAAATACTTTAACAACGTTCTTGACATATTCGGTCTTCTAGTCGGAATAAAATTAAGTCCCAGTTGTAGTACGTTTTCATATACTAGTTTTAAAACCATACTAGACAAGTTAAAAATTCTCGTATTAAAACTCTCTAATTGTCTGTTAGGGAGTCTGACTGGTTGCAACCCTCACATTTCTGTTGTCCGATTTGTTTGAGGACTCTTCTCTCTTCTGAAAAGAAGTCTTCAGTCTGGCTCCTGTGACTGTAGCTTCTAGTGTCCAGTTGTAATTGGGTGGATAAAAAGGTAGTTCAAAAAAACTGCTAGCACCATTTTCCTTATTCTGGGCTCCTTCTTTCACTCGGTCTCTATTAGTAACCTTGGCGATGACATCACATACATTAGTCTCCGTATGTCCTCTTCAAAGTTCTGATTGGCTGACGGAATTAAAGGAACCCTTCTGTTTTTCATTATTAACAGATCTTTTGAACCCAATTTGAGCAAACGTCCAATAGTTGTTTTTGTTTTTGAACTTAGGGTCTAACAATAAATATGCAGTTTTACTATCTTATACTTCCATATCCCTTTGCAATTTCTTGCTTTTCCATATTGTAGCAGTTTTCTCAAAGCTTTCAATCTGCTGCAAGGTGTTGTCATAATCTTCCTTAATGTCCGGTGCCTTAGTAAGCAGTGACTGTATTTGCTAATCTACTTTTATTATGTTATCTTTAGCCACTTTCATATTGACTTGATTATTTTTAATCAACAATCTCAAGAATTCCAACCCAGTGTTATTAAAAGCTCCACTAGTGTCGCAAAGAACGGGTCGAAAGCTGAAACACTATTTGGACACTTAAAGAAACGGAGCCCTTTTGGTATAACTTTAAGTTCACTGCACCATTCAAAATATTTATTCTCAATATCCAAGGCTCTGTATTTTTAAGTATTTCTCTAATTCTCTGCACAATTCTCTTAGAGTTTAAAGTTATTATTTTCAATTCTCATCACTTGTCCTGTTCCCCCAAACGGATCATAATTCAAGTTTAAAATTCAAATAACATCTTTGAAGTTTGTTTCTTCTGGCCCAAGAACTTTTTGTTTATAGTTCTGTTATTTTGACAATACTTAAAAATGTTCTGAAGGGTGGATAAAGTTATGAAAGCCCAGAGGGGGAGAAGTGCAGACCATCCTTGGCAAAGCAATGTGGTATGTTAACCATGTCCTCCCATGCTGATAGATATTGGATTACCCTGGAGTGACACTAGAGACTAAGCCAGTTATTAAAATCAGTCATTTTCTCTTCATAGTGTGGCATCATCCTTGATGAAGGTAGAATGCTGCTCAATGCAAGGCATGTACCTGTCTATGACACATATTCCGAGAGATCCATAATGTCTCTTTTCATGTAGTTCAAGTGATGTACATCTCATGTCATTTACACCCACCTGGACTTTGATAGAATCATATTGGAACTAGTGGTTCGGTGACTTGAGTGTGAGCATGATATTGTGGATCCTTGCTCCAGATAGGCAAGTAACAATTATCTTTTCCTTGTCCAGCCTGGTGTTTCATACAATAGAACCCCTATGTCAAGAGTATTAGATAAAGTGTTTGTTTGCCTTATGGGGTTTTTTTTCTTGGGTGATCTTTGGGTCTAGGCTTATGTGTGATGGTAGGTGTTGCTTCTAGTGTGTGCTTTAGTGTTTGACAATAACAGGTGTTGCCATTTGATGGCTTAGTTACTTGAGGTATGGAGAGGTTTCTATTAAATGCCTCAACATGAGATGGTCTATGTGTGTGGTGGGCAGCAGTATGTGTGAAGGATACAGTGTATGTGTGTTATCGATAACCTTGTTTGTAAGACTGAGATTTTTGCCTCCAAGGAATTTATGTTATGTGCATTTCAAAGTACACTAACTGTCTAAGGAACGGTCTTCCCAGCTTCTTCTGTCAGCAACCAGTAAGATGGACAGAGGAGATAAAACTGGGACGAGCTTCTAGGACCAGGTATAAAGAAGATGACACTGGGAGGAGCTTCCAAGGTTAGATATACAGTAGGCAGACAGCTCAAAAGCCACCCAAGTATAAAAGTACAACAGGAATAGGAAGGGAGAATAGAAATCTAAATTCAGAAGAGCGCTAGTAAAAATGCAATAAAATGAGGGCCCAGTCAGAACACCTAGGTCCAGCACAGAAACCAGAAAGCACTATGGACTATAAAAATGCTTTAAATTAATAGCTTTAACTTCACATAAAGCGCAAACCCACCACACAAAACTGATTTAAACGGTAAGATAAGTGCAGTATTGCAAATGTAGTTTAGATGTACTTCCCTGGATGCAAAGTGTAGTCCAGGTACTTTGTTTTCAATCTTCCAGGCTTCCAGCAGTCCCAGGATTAAGATGGCTGACTGTTGTTTAATGAGCCTATGATAGTACAACTTGACATGTGCAGGAATATTAACTAACATTTCTGAAAACAGCAAACCACACTCTTACAAACTCATTAATCAGACCCAACATTGTAAAGTGTCAATTTTAAACTAAATCAATCCTCAATATCTTTATCATCTTAAACTTTGCTTTGCCTGGCTAGAATTTTGTTGTTCAGATGACATGGTGACGGACTCCACAAAATAAGCGCTTCCATGCAATCTTCAGAAGAGCTAGAAAATAAATGCTAAAAAAACTACAAACTCTTCCTATACCTTCTCCTTCAAAACTGTAACTACTAGCTATATCAAAACTCTACTCTCCAAATTAAAGCCATGCTCAGTATCAACTGACACTATCCCCTCATCTTTTCTTCAGCTTGCAGATGACTCTCTTGCTCTGCCAGTATCTATCCTAATTAATCGATTCATCTCTGAGTCTAAAGTACCTTCCATCCAGAAACAATTCTATACTCTACCTATCCACAAAGGAGGAAACTCCTCAGATATAACTAATTTCGGACAAATTGCCATCCTCTCCCCCATCTCTAAAATATTGGAAAAATGTATACATACACAAGTAATACAATACTTAATACAGGAAAATCAGCTCACACCCACCCAATATGGATTCCAACCTAAACATAGCACTACTACAGCCCTAATATCCTTCCTGAACTCACTCTCTCTAGCTAGAGATAACTACAAACTTATCTCCTGCCTTTTCCTAGACCTATGTAAGGTTTTTGACACTGTATCTCACTCTCTTCTCTTGCAAAAACTGTCTAACCTTAGCTTCTCCTCTGATACTGTTGCATGGTTCTCTAGCTACCTCACTGATAGGCTATAATCCGTGAGATGGCAATCTGCACTGTCTCCCCACTTCCAGTAAAAATGGGAGTCCCTCAAGACTCTATACTTTGGCAACTACTTTTTAATGTCTTTACTAACCTTCTCCATACCTCATGTCCTCTGTCTTCCCTAGTACAATATGCTGATGACTCTACAGTCATCACTATTGCTAACTCACCCTCTGAACTCCTTTCAGCTACTCAGACATCCTTTAACTCACTTGAAACCTGGCTCTCCAATAACCAGCTCATTCTCAACCCTAAAAAAAAACTGTACTCTTTCTCCCCAAAAATGATAACCATATTAAATCCACCTTCTCCATACACTCTCTTAATAATACTCTCATTGAAGTTGAATCCAGGCGTAAACTCCTAGGTGTCACCATCGATGATCAACTAAAATTTGACCTCCACATTAACAACTGTATTAGGAAGGCCTATCAGAAACTAGGGCTCTTCTACAGAAATAAGAAATTCCTCACAACTGAGGCCGAACTTTCTTTGTCTCAAGTCAACCTACTACCCACCCTATTATACAGCTCTCAAATTCTCACAAATCTGAACTCTTCACTCCTAACCAAACCTGAAGCAACCTATAACAAAGTAGCTAGATTTGCCACTCAACAAATACAGAAGTCCCATCACTGTCTGTCTTTAAAACACCTAAACTGGCTTGAACTACCCCATCAGCTTCTCCTCTCTCAGCTCCAGATCATTCACTCCATCATATACAAACCTTCATGCTGTGCAACATTATCTTCCATCATCTTCTACTATTCTCCCACTAGAACTCTCCGGAGCTCTAACCAAGACCACAAGTCACAGGTCTATAAACCCAACTCAAAATCAGGGTGGAATGTTAATAACTATAACCCAACTGTGGCATGGAGCAAACTTCCACTTGAAATCAGGACCCTAAACAATTTAAATCAGCAACCAAAGAGTACTTCAAACGTCACTGGGCATGCCACTGTACTTACCCTTCATAATCACAATCTGCTTATAACCTCTGAGAACACCTTTTGCAAATAAATGCTACTTCACCTGCAAATGTTACTATGAATATCAACTGTACTGTGTTATGAAACCATATATTGAATTTTTCTTATTCATATATGATATATTACTAATATCCATTCGCGTGATTATTGTAATTGTTTATGTGTCTTGTCTGCTGTTAAATGCCTTCTAACTTGTACATTGTATTTTTATGTTGGAGCTTTTCTCCCTGGGCCTCTGCTGAAAAAGAGCTACTCAGCTCAGTCAGACATTATCGGTCAACAAATGTAAAATAAAATAAAAATAAATAAATAAAATACGCTAGTTTCATAAGCAATTAAAAATATGCTTCATTTCACTGAATGAATGTGTTGCCCTCTCCTTGCCTCACAATCTGTCAAATGTCTTTTTGGTGATTGGCTGTGGGCTGATAATGCAATCCCAGCTGGAGTGAGAAGGATAACTGTAAAATCATTATTTAAAAAGGCCACTTACAATTCCATGGCCTCCTATGTTAAGATGACATTTTTTTTCAGCAGGTACCAGACAATTAAAAGGTGCAGTGGTACTGAAACGGGGTAGGAACAAAAAATAATATCCTTTTTGTATTTCTTGGGAGCAGGACCAAGAATGATACAATACAGTCATTGTGTTATTTACTGTAAGCAAATTCATGGGGTGGTAGTGGCAATGACATTAACAAAGTGAATAGAGATTAACAATTTGAATGATAATATATGAAATTCTAATTGAGGGAGTGATGCTACCAATTTCCAATCTAACACTGCCCCTTTAATTATTGATCTTGGTGAATGCCTCCAAACTATTATTTTTCTTACGGCACGGTGTCATAGTAAACAGCAGCAAACATCAATGGATTCCATTTCTGTATGGGGACAGGAGGATTGATATAAAAAGGAAATGTAAGAAGAAGCATTTTTATTGTCTTTTTTTGAAAGTGTGTTTGCTACCCCCCTTGCTTGCTACATGTATGCTTGCAGACTTCCCTGATTTGGAGCTTCGTGGTCACACTCAAGAGGGTGGGCGTTATAATGATTAAGGTGTTTACCTCACAGTCACAAGGTATAGGGTTTGATTCTCACCTTTGAAAAGGAAATTGGCTTAGGCTTAAAATGATCCACAAAGGCACCCTAGTAGTTAGTACTTACCTAAGATCCTATGCTTTTTGAAGCATCTCAAGGTTTCCACTTTGGTGCTCCTGCCATCTGCAGGTCACAGTGATGCACTGAAGAATGGTCTCTGATTTTAGATGCACTCTGTTTTGTATTTATGTAGCTATCGCTGGACACAAAGTTGGTGGAAATAAGAAGGAAAAGGTATTACCTGAAGATGATGAATTCAAAAAGAGGGAGTTATTGTGAGCTCCTGTTACAGCTCTCTTTTACTTATATGAACTAAAGTGTTCCATACCCCATTGTTCTACACTAGACATTCTTTGTTGACATATGCTTGTGTACTTATATAAGATATAGACTTTAAACCCTCACTGATCTCATTTTATGTTTCAGGTCTCCCCCTTCAGGTAATTTTAGAAACTGTAGACAAAAAGAAATGTTCTACAATAACACAGAAGATGCTTTCATCAAGGTACAGAAAGTTTCACAACAGAGGCATTCAGGACTGAAAGCATTTCTAAAATATGACACTAGAGAGTCTTACTGTCCACAGCCAAATGACTACACACCATTTTCCAGAAAAATAGACAGTCAATGTCTTCATTCAGAAAGAACATCTGGTCAGTTTTCAGATGTATGTGACTGCTATGGCATAAGTGGTCTTTATAACTCCACACTTGACAACAGTAAAAGTGACATATTTGACAGAAATCTGCAAAGCATTTTTACTGAGCCAGTGCAGTCTTCAGTGAAGGATCACAACCATGTAAACAGATTATCTGTGGAGCTTGACAGTAGTGAAGAAGATACACAATCAAGCAGTATATTGGAATTGAGCAAGCATAGGAACAGTGGTGAAGCAGGTTGGTTGCTTTTTATTTCTTGAGCTGAACATGAGAAATAACTAGAAATATTCTAATTTAATTTCTAGGTGCTTTTCCCCCTTTGCATGTTGACCATTGAGCCAGCTGTAAGAGAAATATTATTCTGTCTTCATTTAAACTGTTGTTAGCATGATTATTAGCTTGAAAAAGAAGCTGCAAGAATAATATTGAGCAAAATTAAATATAAAGGGTTAATTAAAAAAAAATAGTATAAAATGCTGAACAAGTGTGCTGGCAAAATGAGCTTAATTAGATTTTGGCATCCATGCAGAAAAAGGAGTATGTTATTGAGAAACAAACTTTGTAAAAATAGCTATGACCAGAAGACGTCAACAAGATAAGGAGGAACATCAGTAAGATAACATTGGAGCATCAAGTTTTCAGAAGTCTTTCCATGGATCATCAAACTACAAAGAACCAAGGATAAGAGAACAAATGAAAACTGTTATACAAAGGAAGACCGTTATACATCAGACTGAGGAAAAAATATCAGACTTTTGTATAAATATGAGTGTGTATAAACAAGCTTTGGGAATTTGCCATAGAGAGCTGACAGTATTCGTGTTACATGCTTGTAGACCCAAAAGAAGAATGTAATAGTAAAAACTTATTAACTGCAGCAGTTTGTCTCAGTGTATTTATTGTACTTAGTACAATACAGTAATAAAAGTAGTTGTTCACAGTAAATAGTTAATGTACTGTGTTATGCATGTGTACTAATGCAAGTAGCAACAAGAAACCATCAGAAGACATGCATATAATTTTTCAGTGGCGAGCCACAGTTGACGGACCGAATGGTTTCTTCTTGTCACAACTACACCTTCTTTTTTATTTTCATTTTGTTCAGTTTGTACGTCCAGTTGCAGTGCAAACGTTTGCCTCCTTCTTGTGCACAGCATCCTGTAGCAGAACAGTGCATCTCTGCAAGTTCCACAGGTCCTGTACATTCAAGTCACTGAATCTGCCAGCTGCGTCTGACCAGCTTTTGGGAGAATCAATGAGGGACTTTCCACGTTTTCTCAAGGGAAGATTTGGCCACCTTTCACACAGAAACTGGTAATTCTCTTTTTGTTTCTCATTCTACAGCATGGATGCCATAAAAGACAGACGTATAAAGTGTAAGACTACTTTTCAGGTAGACAGTAATAATAGTCCAGCACGTGTATGGTCAGGATTTAAAGATTGGTATAAACATAACTGTAGCACATGTAGTACTTTACTAGGTAAAGTTGATGTCAATGCTTTATGTAACTGCATTACGTTTGACTGGTATCTTAAACAGCAGCCTCATTGGTATGACAGTAAACATTTATTGTGCGGGTCATATGAAACTGCTTTCATAGGTAGGTACTAGGCTATCGGCCCTAGGGCCTATACAAGTCTAGCCAAAAAGGTACCTTGGCTTTCGCCACCCAAGAAAATTATTTTCTTGTGCCGCTGTTGAGCAGAGCCACAGAGGTGATCCCCGGGGTGAATTTCCTATTTCCCATCCAATCATCAATATTCTTCTTGAAGAGTGCTAATGAGGAGCTTTGTTTGATATAGATAGGTAGTTTGTTCCAGAGTATGGGAAGTCTCTGGGACAGGAATCTATCCCTCCAGCATGTTCTGTTTATTGTGTTGACAAGGTTTAGGTCCCTAGAGTGTGTAGCTTGTAGGGATTGGGATTTCTTTAGGTGGAGCATGTCCAACAGCTCTAGGTTTGACATAGCTTTGTATGTTAGGCAGAGATAGCCTCTGAGTAGGCGATATGCGATGAAGTAAATCTGGAGTTTTTCAGATGGTCTGCGTTGGGCATCTGTTTGAGGCCAGTAATCCTCTTGCTGAGGTATTTCTGTGGCCTTTCCAGTTGTTGTAGATGTCTTGTGAAGTATATACCAAAAGGGGCATTGTACTGTATAATGAGTCTAATGACTGACGAGTAGAGGGGAGCAATGACCTCTTTTTTCCTGGATGAGAAGCCTTTTGTGATGAGGTGTGCCACATAGAAGGATTTCCTGACTACTGTAGCAATGTGATTATCAAAGGAGAGACTACTGTCCTCCTGCGTCCCAAGGTCTCTTATCACACTTTCGGTGTTAAGTAGACTACCACCTATGTGGTAGCTCATGGGTACAGAGTTTTTACCAAAGGGAATGACAATGCACTTTTTGGCATTGAGCTTGAGGCCATGGCTTTGACACCAGGCATCTGTCTCAGTGAGACCCTCTTGTAGGATATCCACATCGTTAGGAGTTTTGATTATGTCTCCTAGATTGCAGTCATCTGCAAACTTTGTTAGCCAAAGACCCTCTGTGTTAGCCTGTACTTCAGATAAGTAGATACCAAACAGGAGAGGACTCAGGACTGAACCCTGTGGTACTCCACTTGTCACTGGTCTGAAGTCGGATTTGTAGTCTGCTACTTTCACAGTGTGGTTTCTGTCAGTGAGCCAGTGTGAAACCCATCTTGTGACATAGGGATTTATACCTGGTTTAGTGAGTTTATCTATAATTCCAGAGTGGGGGATGGTGTTGAAAGCCTTGGCAAGATCTAGATAGGCTGTGTGAACCACCTTACCCTTGTCTATGGCTTTGGTGACTGCTTCAAAGAAGTCTATCAGTTTTAGGAGACATGATCTGCCTTTTACAAACCCGAACTGGGTGGGGTCCAGAGTTTGGAGATTACCAATGTATTGTTTATAAGTTCCATGATGATACGTTCCATGGCCTTGCAGACCAGGCTCATCAGGCTAATGGGGCGGTAAGTCCCAGGGTCCATGGTGGCTCCCCCTTTGTGGAGTGGGATAACTGTCTCTGTGTACCATTGAGTGGGCACATAGCCTGAGATGAGGCTATGATTGAACATGGTACTTAGGTGGGATGCCAGTTCATTTTGTAGTTCGTGTAGAATGCAGCCTGGGATGTTATCAGGTCCCATGGATGATGTGTTCTTGGCTTTGGAGATGCAGTTTTTACCCGTGCAGCCGTGATTACAGGAACTTTGCATTCTTCCGGTATAGAGATGGGCCCTTTTGGGGGTGAGAGGGGGGTTATGTTAGCGCTGAACCTATCTGCCAGGATGTTGGCAATATCAGTTGGTTCTGTATATTTAGTGCCATTATACTGTAACTCAGAGCAGATATGAGTGCTGCCATTGAGATTCTTGGCATAGCTATAGAATGCTTTGTGGTTGTCTTTAGAATCAGTGGCAATTTTGTTTTCGTAACTAGCTTTAGAGGATTTTATGAGGGATCTCAGCTTCTTACTGAGGCTGATCAGGGAGTTCCTCCAATTATGGGATTTTACTCTTTTTTGCAACAGTTTCTGTCTTCTTTTGTAGAGTTTGTTTATGGCAGGGGACCACCAGATTGGCTTCCTTTTTTTGGAGGATAGCATCTTGGTTCTTTTAGGGATATCACGGTCCATGCCCTCATGTAAGTGCTTATAAAGTGCATTTGTGTAGGATTAAGTAGTTGTACCTCTATGTACATCTGCATGGGAGTCATGAAGTTTGCCACTTCTGAGTTATGAAGTGTGAAGTTGGCTTTGGATAAATTTTTTACTGTGGTTTCCCTAATGGGAGGTGGGGGCAGGATGTGGATGTCTAGGGTGATTAGCTTGTGGTCGGATCTGACCAACAAGGAATTGACCTCTGGTGTGGAACACCGGTCACCCATGTTGGTAATGACCAGGTTTAGGATACTGCTGCCACTGGTGGGGGTGTGGATAAGTTGATCCAAGGCATTGGAATTTATGAATTCCCAAAAACGTTGAGCAAAAGAGTTGGTACACAAGTAGTTTTCCCAGTTAATGGTGGGGTAGTTGAAATCACCCATTATTAGGGTGTTGGGTTGTACCCTAATATTTCCAGTGTATCAAGAAATGAGGAGTGGGAATCCTGGGGCCTGGTGGGGGATTTGCAGCAAACTAAAATTTGGATTGCGGTCTTGCCCAGAGATAATTGTACTTGGATAATCTCGGATGCATTATGCTGAGCAACTAGCCTGGAGATGTGTATATCCTTAATGAATATGGACACGCCTCCACCTTTAGTGTTTCGATCCAGATTAGGTGGCTGAAAGGTGTGGTATGAATTATAGCCTGGTAATGCAGGGGTGCTCTCTGGAACCTTGAACAAGATCTCTGTCACTGCACAGATGTCAATGTTCTCCATTTTAAGGAGTGCCTCGAGTGAGTGAGTGCATTTTGAGGTTTAGACTTCTAGCATTGAGCAGCATTACCCTCAGATTTTGCTTGTTTGCACCTGTTGGTGGTGAATTTGTCATTTGAACCTTGCCTAAAAAAGGCACTATAGGGGTGGCATTATTCGGAATCCCAAGGGTGACAGGTGCAGGCCATCTCTGGCAAAGCATTGTGGTCTGTCGAACATGTCATCCCAGGCAGACAGAATCCCCTTAGAATGACACCAAAAGCTTAGCCAATTGTTGAATTTGATCGTTTTGTCCTTGTACTGTGGTATCATTCTGGGTGATGGCAGGATTCTACTCAGGGCTAGGGGCATACCTGCCTAGGCTACAAGATGAGAGAGCTCCTCCACATCTCTTTTCATGTAGTCCAGAGAGGTACATCTCAGGTCATTCACACCAACATGGACAATGACAGAGTCATATTTATACTTTTTGTGGAGTGACTTGAATGTGTGCGTTATGTGGTGGATCCTGGCACCCGGCAGGTAGCTGACAGTAACTTTCTCCTTGTTTAACCTGGGGAGTGAAACATCAGTGTGCCTGACTTTAGAATCACCTATTAGTAGGGTGTTGGGTATGTTGTTATGCCTTATGTGCTGTGATTAAGGGGCATACTGAGTTTGTGGGCTATGTGTCATTTGGGTTGTGTTGGGGGGTGGAGATTGCTTGCATTTCTGCTTTGGAGGTCTCTGCTGCTTGGGCAGATTTTTATTGAGAGCCTCTGTGAACATAGGTGTGTGTTTTGTGTTTCTATGTGTGTGTTTTGGTGGTGTAGGTTTTGAAGAACTATGTGATGAGTGTTGTGTGGTGCAAGTGTTTACCTTCTCCTCTTGACTGTCTAGTCCAGTCTTGGGTGAAGAGAGCTTTGTTTCCAGTTTGGCTATATAAGTGCATCTCTCACAGGTTGTAGTGTTGGGTGGTAGGAGGAGAAGGTTGTCTGTGTACATGAGGCAATTGCTGCACTGCCCCAAGATGCCCAGATTCATCAGCCCAGATTCATCAGGTAGACAGGAGAAAACACCAGGAGCTAACCCTTAGGTATGCCTGGATAGGTGCTTATTTATTAAGTACTAAAAACTGTGTTCCTCTAGATGAGTGAGGAAAGCTGAGTGCTATGGTAATTTGTACTTAGTTAGTACTTACAATGAGTTCTGAACAAGTGCTGAGCTCAAATAAACAGATTTGAGTGCTAAACCTAAAAAAGTGGCTAGTTCTAAGGGAAAGTTTGAAGAGCAGACTTTATGGCACCGGGAATAGTTTAACCCTTTCTAGGTGGCGATGCATAAAGTGTATTTTTTATGTATAACAGTAGCAAATAAGCAAACTGATTTTAACAAATTAACCAATTAACCAATAAAAAGCTAAACGCTGAGCCCCATACCAGCAGTCTTTGATCAGACAAGTTCTAACCGCACACTCCTGCCACTAGGGTGCAGGGGAATCTTCTCCAAAAAAAGATGGCCTGGATTAGTGCTCAAGTTATACAAACAAAGCTAGATTCAGTAGGTCTGAATCTAGTCTATGCTACAGCAAACAAGGCTTACCAATTTCAGAAAGAAGCAGTTCAAATAAGCAGGGACAATAAGCCTTTAACCAGAAACGCCCAGCTCAGAAGGGCAGAATCTACCCTCTCCTCCCACAAGAGTGCAGACCACACCTTCTTAACATAAAGTAACTGGCCCGTAGCCCTGTGCAATGTCATAAAAGTAATGCTAAGCAACCAGATGCATTATGTCCTGTCACCATATGTAAAATGTTAATTTCAGAGTTACAATATCAGTCAAGTCAGTTATTTACAGAATCTTCTGTACATCTTGCTAGACAAAAGTGGCATAAAACCACTGCACATTGCAAAACAGATAAGAACAGAGATGAGGTTCATGGTGAACTGACAAAAAGATTTAATAAACTTCTAAGACACAGTCAGAGTGAGTTCAAAATGTTTAGACAACATATTCAAAGACTTTTTCAGAAGTGCATAAGAGCTTTAAAGTCAGCAGAACAGAATACTGACAAATATAATCTGGTTAGTAAAGAGTTAAAGCAAACAAGTTAACTACACTGATAGAAAATAATTTATGACATACTATTCTACCTTTAGAAAATGGTTAGGTATACACAGCACAAACTTTCATTCAGTTAAATCAAGTCACTTAATGGTGATTTTAAAACCATTTGAAATAAAACAGTTCAATGGTATAGAAATCAAATGAGAGAAGTTAAACGCAGTAAAGACAAGATGTCACAAGACTGACATGCATGTATTTTCTTGTCACCTAAAGTGCAGAAAAGGCAGACAACAGCAAATGTAAATCATGTAAATATATCTGTTTAAGCATGTGTTAAAGTCAATATCTCTTTTGTTTCTTACAATATTTTGTATGCTAGCATCAAAAATAGCAGGGACTCCAGCAAAAACAGTATTCAAAAGCAATATTATGCATAGTTAGACAAATTACGAATGTTTATTATAATTCTAAGAGTTTTAATATTAAGTTGCAAGTACGAATGACTGAAGGTACGAGTTTATGGGTTAAGTGTCTGGAATGGGCAAAAAGAAAAAAAAGTTTGTGAGCTCAAATCTTTCCATGCTAGAATGGGTAGTTACAAGGAATGTTGTATAAGATAAAATATTACTGGTACTGAAATTTATAAGGTCAAGGAAACAAGACTGGTTGCCAGGCCAAATGGCTTACGTTTTTCTAAAACATTTTTAAGTATTCACGTGCAACATTAAGCAAAAAGAACAAAAGTCTACAAAAATCCTGTTTGGTAATTGTAATAAGACGTCACAATTGTGCATACATGTCATTAATAATCTGTTTGCAAGTAAATACTACACTGAGTACAGTTAGTACATGGACTATGGTATGCAATTAAAATAAATTATGCAGGTCCCTTAACAAAAAATGGAGGGTACAAATACCTGCTAGTAACAGTAAACGGCTTTCCAAAATGGGTAAAAGCAATTCCTACTACAACTTTGACAGTATAGGTAACAGGAAAAGCTTTATAAAAATATTTTCTGTTTTTAAACATGGCCAAAAAATGATCAAATCAAAAAGCAAATGTGTAAGACCAAAGTGTCACAGTCTAGGTAACAGCCAAATGGTAAGCATACATTACATTCTCACAGCATAAAGCAAATAAACAATACTGCAATAAAATTATGTATACTACAGGGGGAAGGGCATGCTTTCAATTTTACACTAACTGTGTAAACAGTACTGCAAAAGGGACTCAAAGATACAAAGTGTTAATACCAAAAATACATTGTAATGTTTCAAATAATGTAATTAGCAGGCTTCAGTTTAATGCTAAGTTTGTAAAATGGACTAAGTGTACATTACAGCCATGTATGTACAAATGCAAAAACAATCTGTACAAGCAAATGTATTCTGTACAGTATATAGTAAATGGTTTATCTATGTAAATAGACAATTTTAAACTGTTCACAAAAAATGCTTCTCAATTCATTTATATGTATAGTAACAACTCAAAGCTTGACATTTGTAACATGTTTCTTTTTTTTTTTTTCAAAAAACAAGACTGCAATGCCTTTGCAATAAAATCCTCAAGCATTGTCAATAAGTTACTGTATAGGACATCACTGTATGAAGTCATATTCAGCAATTACAATATATAGCTCATAACTGGTAATGCTTATTATCATTGTGTTGACATTATAAAACTGTTAACTTCCATATCAAAAGAAAACTAAAGGTTTTGTTTCTCAATGTGTTTCTAGTTAATAGCAACATAACTTGACTAAAAAGTAAATACTAATGTACACAGTTTTGTATTTAAAATAAAACAGAAGGAATTTATACAGTGATAGATATTTTTAAAAATGTATAAATGCATGTGCACATCTATTTGCTAGTTAGATTCATATACACATATGTTGCTATAATATATGTAAAAATAATATAGTCAGTTAGATATATGTATTGCTAGCATACATATATTAAAGGGTTAAACTGTTCTTAAATGAAGCAGCATTCATTCACGCAATGTAACAAAGTTTGGTACAGCTTGAGACAAGCTGAATATTCAATGTCTACATTTCAGTAAACAGCTCTGTCTCTATTAGATGCTGCACGTTACCTCCTAAAGATGTAACAGTTCTGACAAGGGAAGACATCATGCAAAAAATGTCAGTGGGTAGACAATAACATAAAAATAAAAATAAACTCAACAGGGGAAGAAAAGGGTATGATTTCTACCAATACTCTGTTTATTTGTGTAAACAACACAAAAATACAAGGAAAAGGACCATGGGTCGGAATACTTACCATTCTGGGTAACAAACCAGTACTTCATACAGATCAAGTGGTAAAAATACCATCCACTTGTACTATGATAGGACAACAATACTAAAAAACAATATTGCACTTCAATATTACATTTCCAAGTTTTAAGGATACCAAATGCAGATTTAAAAAGCTTGGTATGAAAACTAGTAGGACAAGATATCTCACAGATTGCACATTTACAAGCACAATGGAATCCTACTATTTAGTAAGCCGTTACAAGTATCTTTGATAGACAGATTACAATTTAGTACTAATGTATCTAAATTTGTAAATTGAACAAAATGTTGTGTAAATGGACAATATTGCCTTCAAATGGCACCACAGTTTGTATATGTGGTTTCAAATAACCCAGTGTTAATAGTAAAAGATAAAAACAGAAGCTGACACTGCCCATAATTGATGGGACATATTCAGGGGATGGTCATCATCTGTGACCAAATTGCTAAATTGATTAATACATCCTGTGTTGATAGTTTTAGTGGGTAATAATAATAATGACAGCTTAGAATTGTTTTATATGATGCAAGTTACAAAGAGTTGCAATAACTCAACAAGTCATAATTGTAAATATAAGTAAAGTGATAAATGCTGTAAATAGCAATGCTAAAGAAACAAATGCAGTCTTTTCTTAACTGAAGTTTAGTCTGTTCCTCAAAATATATAAGAAGGGTAAACTGTAAGAGAAATAGTATTCTGTCTCCATTTAAACTGTTGTTACCATGATTATTAGTTTGAAAAAGAAGCTGCAGGAATAATATAGAGCACAATTAAATATAAAGGGTTAATTTAAAAATAGTATAAAATGCTGAACAAGTGTGATGGCAAAAAGAGCTTAATTAGATTTTGGCATCTATGCAGAAAAAGGAGTATGTTATTGAGAAACAAACTTTGTAAAAATAGCTATGGCCAGAAGACGTCAACAAGATAAGGAGGAACATCAGTAAGATAACACTGGAATGTTGAATTTTCAGAAGTCTTTCCATGGATTATCAAACTACAAAGAACCAAGGACAAGGAAACAAAGGAAACTGTTATACAAAGGAAGACTGTTATACATCAAACTGAGGAAAAAATATCAGACTTTTGTATAAATATGAGTGTGTATAAACAAGCTTTGGGAATTTGCCATAGAGAGCTGACAGTATTCGTGTTACATGCTTGTAGACCCAAAAGAAGAATGTAATAGTAATAACGTATTAACTGCAGCAGTTTGTCTCAGTGTATTTATTGTACTTAGTACAATACAGTAATAAAAGTAGTTGTTCACAGTAAATAGTTAATATACTGTGGTATGCATGTGAACTAATGCAAGTAACAACAAGAAACCAACAGAAGATGTGCGTATAACTTTTCACCAGCTGCTATCAGAATCAAGCCTATTTGTTCCCTAGGGATGAGGGCATTCCTTTAGATACCCAAGGGTGAGAGTCATCCTGAAGGACCATCATTCAAACAAACATCAGAGAATTTTGTGCTCTTGCCAGCATCCCATCAATGAGAGCTGTTTTACAGGTAAGGCTCTAACATCTCCCTTTGAGAGATGTTGTCACCTATGTCACCACAGTGACTGCCTGTGCCTCTCTATTAACTCTTGTGTGTTTCTTCATGCCCCATAAGGGTTACTATCACCAGCTTGGTTGGCAGCACTCACATAATTCTGTGCACCATCCCTTACCATTCTGACTTTATTCCAAACTTCTGGCAGTGGTTAGGTTGGAGATGGTGATCTTAGCTAACCAGGATACACTCCCTTCCTCCTAGGACATATAAACCCATCCTCTCAGCTGCATTGCCTAGTGACTGAGTAAATAATTGAACCTGGGTTGTCTGAGTCATAATTAGGGCGTTATCCCTCTACATCACTAGTGTGACTAGAAGCATTTTCATTTATATTGTGCTTGGTAAATTTTGCCTAATATAACAATAATTACACAAGACATGCACAGGACTATTAGTGAATATTACTTCAGGAGGAATTTTTAACTGTGTACATCCAATAAGATCTTCCTCCCTTACTCTGCACCTGGTAAAACATCTTAGTAACCACTTTTGCAGACATCAAACTTATTCTTCTTTGCCACATTCCAGAATTGTTTGTAGCTTATGTGAATTGGAGTTTTTTTTCTCTTCTTTTCATGATGTCACTTCTCAGATATGAGTTGTGCCACTTCCTTTGTCATCCAGGCATCATTTTTTTGAGGAATAGAATCCTGCGGCATTACTGATTACATTTACATTATATCACGACTAAGGTCTGCCTGTGTATAACTGCCAACAGCATTAACTGGTTACTTTAGTTCTCAGACTTGTGCTCTTCAATGTGCTTCTTTTCTGTATGTGAGTGTTTATCCTTTGTATTTGAAATATGAAGTTTTATTTCAAACCTCGAGTTCTTCTGGGCACTAAACATGAGTACCTCTTTTGCATATTTTTGGGTTTTCTTTCACTACATTATTAGAGTTGATTTTGCCTTTGGTACAGTTCTTTTCAGAAAATATGACATTTAATTTAACATTTCTTTATTCAGCTTAAAATTTCCTATGGTGAATTGGAGGAAAAAATAAAGTGTGAGGGTTCCTGTGTGATAAGTTGCGTCTGAACAGAGAAGAACCAGGCAAAATTGTCCTCTTCCCCTTTGCTATTTGTATTATACTTAGTGCCACTGGCAAAGAAAATAAGGGACTCAGAAATTCAACAATATAATTGGCATGGTAATCAAGAAAAGTTAGCTTTACGGCCTCGAAGATGGCTGCACATTGAGTAACAGCTTAACTCTAGCTCTCCTAGTGTGAAAATAGAATCTCAACAGAGAAAGCCAGAAGATTTTTGTGTTTACGGGTAAATTTTAGTAACTGGGAAAATACAGAGCACCTGTAAAAAATGAGCTACAAAAAGAGGAAGAAATATTGACTGAGGAAAGTTCTGCAGCTGTTCCCAAAAAACAATGCAGACTCCAGACATGACTTTCAGTAAACTACAGGAAGATATAAGACAACTGAACACAGACCTGGTTAAAATAAATGAAACACTGATGAAGTATATCAACACACACAACAAAAGGCTGGAAAATATGGAAGAAGCTTTAAACAGATATTCAGATGAGGTGATAAAGCTGCAAAATCAGAGGTTAAAATAAAGAAAAGGCTCTCTGAATATGAGAATGCTCAGGAGGAGATGTTTCAAAAAATAATAGAATTAGTGGACAGAACAAGTAGGGAAAACCTGAGATTTTCAGCTATACCAGAGAAGCTGGAATAAACAGAGTGCATTAATTTCATGAAAGGAAAAATAAGCAACTGAACTGGTATTTCACAGCATAAGTTGTTAGTTGAAAGGGCACATCGTGTGTATGCTCCAGACACGGCTATGAGAAAGCAACCTAGACTTTTAACAGTAAACATGCAATCCTACCAGCAGAAGAAATTGATTCTGACAACTGTGGCAGAAGGACAAAATACTAAAAGTAGAAGACAGCAGAATGTTTGTGGAGAATGATTACTTTTGATTATACACCAGGCAGAAGAGGAGTAAATTCATTTCACTATTCACATAATGTCAATATGCAGGTGTGAGATTCTAACTACTGTACTAAGCTATCTTCAAGGTATTTTTTTCCTGGAGGGACAAAATCATTTTTGATGAAGTACTTGCTAAGGAGAAAGTACAAACGTTTTTCCAACAAAAAGTGAGCTGTGAAACAGAAGGAAATTCTGCTTCTTGTTCTGAACATAATAAAACCAGTAAATCACTGTGGGATTACAATGCAATAATTATATTTCTGAAATATGATTGAACAAGAAAATCTGGAGATATTGGGGCTTTTCAAAATTTGATGGACTTTTGTGGGACTCTAAAGTACATGCCCTACTTCATGTCATTAATGTTTGGAAAATGCTTTGAGGAGGGGAAGAGAGGGGAGGACATTAACTGTAAGTAAAGAAAACATTATTTCTTAACAGAACTATTTTTGTGGTGCATGGTTTCCATTGCATTCTATAAAGTAAAGTTTTCTCAGTTATGTTTAAGTGTAATGGGGATTGTAAATATGTGCTTCTGTTCTTTTTTTCTTTCTTTCTTCCTTCTCTCTTCTTGTTCAGTTTTAAGAAATGCAGGCACTGCAATGTAAAAAAAAACTTGGTAAAAAGAGCATGACAAAATAAAAAAATGAATGCGCTTTTTCTCATTTTTGCATGGGGGATAACTGGATTAAGGACCTTAGATTGATTTAGTAAGTTTTAAATAAAAGCAAGTAAATGAAAAAAGAATATTGAATATTATGAGGCTTTTTCCTAGCAAATGAATGTATGCTTAGTAGCAATCCTGTATCTGGCCCTCATATCTCCATGGGAACAATCTGATAATGAGAAACTGGCTATCTGGTTCTCATGTCTCCATGGAGACAATCTGATAAAGAGAAATTAGTTATAGTCTGGTGCAGAGTGATTGGGCTGGGTGGAGAAAAAGAAAAGAAAAACTGGCTAGGAGATAATGTACTTTGAAAGCATTCAGGAATTTTCCCAGCTGGGAGAGCTATAAAAGTAAGACAAAATCAGTTAGTGCTTACTAGAAGTACAGACTGCACCATGTGCCTTGGCATGGATAACCTTTCAACTGATGTTGCTGATCTTCATGCAATTCTTGACAGTGGGTTTGGTTCAGAACCTCAGAGCTGAGACAGCCGATGTGAAGTTGCTCTATCTCACCATTCATTTTTACAGATGGGTTTAGAGCCAATCCTCAACTCTGAGTTGGCCAACTACAAAGCTCAAGGTCTTCAGACAGCTCGAGGCCAAGTTCTTATCCCATCATGCCCCTTGAGTTACCCCAGATCTAGCTTGCCACTGCAACAGATCAGAGGTTTCCTCAAAGCTTGGGCCAGTATAGAAAAAATTATCTTTATTAATAGTTTTTTGCAATTTAATAACTTTCAAAATTTGTATTAGTGTGTAGCTTAACTTCTGTTAGTGTTTTTTATAGCCTTGTTGGCCTTTGTTTATCAGGCCTTTATTATCACCTTTCCCTTTTTTTTCATGTGCCTTAGCAGAGTGTTAGTAGTTTAGAAATGTATTTTAGCACACATTTGTAGCTTATTAGAGTGTTTCTACAACTTTAACAGTTAGACTCTATTTAGTATTACAGAGCCCATTTGTTTTTTAAGGGCTGTATTAATAACAGTGTTTAGTAGATTATACTGTGTTTACTAGGTATTTAATAGTTTATAGCTTATAAGAGTGTGTATAACTGCGGTGGTGGTGGTGCTGCAGTAGCGTTGTCGCCTCACAGTAAGACGTCCTGTTCGATTCTCAGCTAGAGCGTCTTCTGTGTGGAGACATGTGTGAATGGGCGTACCTTCGTTGAAGGTTGTGCATCAGGGCCGGCAACTTGGCACGTAAAAATCTTCTGCCAATCATTAGTGGACCGGAGTTCCGCTGTGGCAACCCCTAACCAGGAAAAGCCGAAAGACTCAACATAGCTTATAAGAGTGTGTGTTGTTGCAGTTAATAGTTAAATTCTAGTTAGTGTCATAAAGGCAGTTATTTTAAGAGCTGCTTATATCTTAAAATACTTGTAGATTGTTTGGACTTGTGGAACACTTGTGTGTGTGTGACGTTATTAATACTTGTTTCTTGTGTGCATTTAAAAAATTGCTTATAATGGCTGATCAGGAGAAAGAAAAAAACACTCAAATCTGGTTTTAAAAATGTCCAAAGTGTGGACAGAAAATGTCTGTGACTGATAGTCACGTCAATTGTGTCTACTGTTTGGGTACCCTGCACTTACAAGAGAGTTGTTCCATCTGCCATTCTTTTAGTAGCAGGGTCCTGCATGAAAGAAAAAGGAAGCTGATTGACAGAGGACTTGTAAAATCATCTCTTCTGGAAGCTTTGGGCTTCCATGATAAAGCTGGCAAATCCCCAAAATCTTCTAAGTCCTCTAAGTCTTCTTCATTGGAGCATAGAGTTTTGGATCCAACAACATCTAAAAAGACATCGACGTCGACTCCACAGCCTTCGGAGCTGAGCATCTTTAGTTTTTGGAGCTGGTCCCCAGTCCTGGAACTGGTCTCTGAAGTACTTAAGTCACCTATCTTACAATCAGTTGCACCCTCGATCCACTCTTCTCTGTCCTCGATAAGCCTATCTGATTTGGATGTGGATCGTGTGGTGCAGAAGTTGTTACAGGCACCGGCGTTTGCAACATTTTTATCGGCTCTGACCCAAGTGGTTTTGGAACCGAAAACTGTTCCTCCATCTTCTTGTTTTCCTCCTCCGAGCCATTACCGGTCCTTCAGAGCTGGAAAAGTTGGAGCTGATGATTGTGGAACCTTTGGAACTGATGCCTGCTCCAGTGCTATCTGTTCTGATTACTCGGACCTCCTCAAAGCCATTGAGGAGTCTAGGAGCCATCACTCACCAGTCGTATCTGGAGAGGATAGTCACACCGATCTTTCGGTTCCAACTTTACCTCTTGGGGTCTCGGCTTGGATGAGTTCGGCTCCTACTGATGAATCATAGCCCACTGTTCCAATTCCAAGGGAATCATCTGATGTTTTGTAGTCCTATCTCGCCTTCATTCTTACACTTGGGACTGGAGCAGAACCTCAAAACCTCTGGTTGGCTCGTGGCCATGAGGTATCCCATCATGCATCACTAACATACCCCAGATTTTGTTTGCCACTCGTTCAGCTCAGACGTGATTCTTCTTGGCCATGGCTAAGTGAAATTTTTCTATATCTTGACTAGTTTATTGTTGGCTAAAATAACTTTTTTTTGTTGTTTAGTGTGTTTTTTTACAGTCCGCATCTGTTTCAGACTATTTGCTGCTTCATTTACTATGTGTTCTGTTTGTACGTTGATAGACCGTTCTTCCGTTGGCCTCTTGTATCCCTGCATCACTATCTCTTGTGCTGCTTGTTTCTCTTTCTTTTTTCCTCTCCCCTTGTGCTAGGCCTGTTTAAGTTAGAGGACCTAGTCCTCAGTTCTGTTGTTTGTCTCTCCTTCGGCTAGGCACATTTAAATTAGAGGACCTAGTCCTCAGTTCTGTTATCTATCTCTCCCTGGGCTAGGCCCATTTAAATTAGAGGACCTAGTCCTCAGTTTATCTCTTTCTCCTCTTAGGGCTAGGCCCTTTTAAGTTAGAGGACCTAGTCCTCTGTTTGCCTATTTGTATGTTGAATAGAGTTGTTGTGCATTGTTTTTGGTGGTTTTGCACTATGTCAGCAGATACTAAGGATCATAAGCCCTTGGGCTTCAAGAAGTTTACTAAATGTGCCCAGAAAATGTCCTTGACGGGTGGGCACAATCTGTGTGTTTACTGTTTGGGGGCTATCCACCTCCAAGAGTCTTGCCTGTTTTGTCATGCATTCAGTCCTTGTGTCCTTCAGGAGAGGAAGAACAAACTTATTTTGAAAGGACTATTGAAACATTCTTTTGAAGAGGAATTGGCATCTTCATCATCCATTTCTAAATCTCCTTCGTCTTCTAAGAAAGACAGACCAAAAGCTACAAAAAGTCGGTCTCCCACCCATTCTGTGTTGTCAGAGCCACCAGACAAAGTTACCAAAGTGACTACACCCTTGTCGGCTCCACTGGTTTTGGTGCCGACAGAGGTTACCATTGTGGCTCCATCAGTTTCAGCTCCAGGAGCTTCAGAGCCGATAACTGACACTATATCTCGGAGCCGGTCAGCTGAACTCCGACCGGTTTCACCTACTCTTTGGTCGCCTATTTTCCAGCAATCTAGATCCCCCACTCTATTTTCCAGGTCCTCCAGGAGCCTTTCTGATGAGGACGTGTAGACTGCTTCAGACTTTGGTGCTGGCAAATGTACTTTTGGCTCCGTCCCAGTCGGCTCCGGAGCCTAATGTGCCCTCACACCCTGTCGATGTTGCTCCTCCGAGCTTCTCTGAACCTTTGGAGCCAGAATTGTTGGTGCCTCAGGTTGTGGAAAGGTTAGTTCCAGCTACTTCATTTGGTCTCTTGGTTCCAATATCCACTCCGACCCTTTCGGTGCCGTCCGTGGGGTCTAGGATCCTCAGTTCTCCGGTTGGGCCTGAGGGGGATGCTTCAAATTTAACTTCTTTGGTTCTGAGCCTGCCTCTCGGTGCTTCAGCATGGGTGTGCTTGGACCCCACATCTGCCTCAGAGTCCATCTCTTCAGCGCCGAGGACTGCCTCAGCATCTTCGGAGCGGAGGGCATCCTCAGAGCCGGGAGGATTGGCCTTTGAGGTGGTGTGGAGTGTGCTGTCCAGGTCTTCAGTTTCAGCCAAAGGTATCAACACTCTTCCCCCTAAAATGCCGACGTCAGTCTCAGCTCTCTCTCTCTCCCAACACAGCAGAGACTCGCAGCCTCAGGAAACCTCCTTGAGTGGTCTCCCCAGAATATCTTTCTGAGGAGCCGCCTAGGAAGAAAACTTGTAAGAGGAAACATGTTGACTCCCCTGATGAGTCTATTACATCAGACACTGACCTCGAGGATTCAAAAGGGTCCTCCAAGTCGTCCTCTGATGATATTTCATTTGCAGATATCCTTGAGATCCTGAAACAGAGAGGCAGCTGGCCCACCACACCCCCTTCTGATGAAGAGTCAGTGTACCTGAAGGCTTTCGGGTCTCAACCCACTGCCTCTTAGGTGTCTCCACCTTTTGACGAGCTACTGGATCTAGTGAGTTGAAAGGTGTGGGAATCTCCTGATTCTGTGGAACCGGTTCCTAGAAGACCAAATAAATTTTTGTCAGCACCCCAGGACAAGGACTTTCTTTACTAAGGGCGTTCCAGTAGATGCCATAGTGGTGGCAGCAGCCACCAAAAAGGAACTTGCCGAAACTTCCTCCACTGTCCATCCACCGAACAAGGAGTCTCGAATGATGGACAGGTTTGGGAAGCATATCTTTTCATCAGCGGCTTTTACGCTTAGATTGCTGAACTACCTGTCTCATTTCACAAGGCTCCAGAGAGATCTCCTAAAAGAGCTGGAAGATACTCTACAGGATAACGTACCTGATGCAGTATCTCAGAAGGTCAACACACAGATGTCTACCCTAAATTCTATTGTAAACTCCTCCATGAGGCTATCTTACGCAGCTGATGGAGTGAGTAGGGCAGTGGGTTCAGGATTCTCTCTTAGAAGACACTCCTGGATGTGTTTGTGTAACTTTGCAGAGGCCTTTAAGTCTACATTTACCAATGCCCCCTTTGACAGGTCTTCATTGTTTGGAACCAAGGTAAAGGACACACTCACCAGGTGTGAGCAGGAAGGAAAAACCCTGTCTGCCATGGAAGTCTGTTTTTCCATTCCTTTTAGACCCTATCCCAAAGGGCAGAAGGGCGGCAAAATGTGGTTAAAAAAAATCGCAGAGGTTTTTTCAGGACGCACAAGGTGATTCCTTCTCCAGAGGCAGAGGAGGAGGAAATAATGGTAGCCACTGCCCTAGAGGCAGAGGAGGCCCGCAGAACCAGAGAGACCATGATTCCTTTCATGGTCATCCCTATCAGTGCTTCTGAAAGGAGGCCCGACTGCACGTCTATGGAGCCAGTCGGTGGTTGTATTTCTTTATACCCAGAAGCCTGGCACAGTATCAATCAAGACAAGTGGGTATTAAAGATAATTACCAGATGTTACCATATTCCCTTCTCTTCTCCTCCCACTTGGACAAGACGAATCCCAGATATGCCACCCAATCACAGGGATTCAGCAACTCTAGAAATCCAAAAGTTGCTTGTAAAGAGAGACATCCAACCCGTCCCCACAGACCAAGTAGGATTAGGGATTTACTCCAGATTCTTTTTGGTGCCAAAAAGAACAGGGGACATGAGACCCATTTTGGATCTCAGCAAACTGAATTAATCTGTACAGAAGTCCAAGTTCCGAATGGTCACCTTACAGTTAGTACTCCCGTTGTTAGGGAAAGACATTTGGATGTGCTCCATAGACCTCCAGGTTGCATACTATCATATAAAAATGGACAGGGAATCGAGGAGTCACTTATGCTTCTGGCTGGGAGCCAGTCATTATCAGTTCCATGCCCTTCCCTATGGTCTCACCACAGCCCCCAGGGTGTTCACCAAATGCATGGCAGTGGTTACGGCTCACTTGAGACGTCAGGGATTCCAAGTGTTTCCATATCTGGATGACTGGCTTCTGACTGCCACCACCAGGCATCTACTGTTACAGGCCAGGGACACTACCATTTCAACTTGCCTGCAGTTAGGGATTACAGTAAATTGGCAAAAATCTGCATTATCGCCCTGTCAGCATGTGCATTTTATTGGCACTGGAATAAACACCATTTCAATGAGGGCTTACCTTCCCGTAGAAAGAATTCAGAGCTTAAGGGAACAAGTCTTGAGCTTACTTCCTCTAAGGAAAGTGAAAGCAAAGGTGGTGCTCAAGTTATTAGGGACAATGGCTTCGACAATAACACTAGTTCCATTAGCCAGACTGCACAAGAGGGTCCTGCAGTGGTTACTTTTTGCCCAATGGTCACTGCAGTATCTTCCTCTTTCTCACCCCATCCTGATAACAGATTTGTGCCATCAGGATCTTTGCTGGTGGATACAGACCAGCAATCTAAACACAGGCAGACAATTTGTTCCTCCCCCCCTGTTGCCACTGTGACCACGGATGCCTCCCAGATAGGGTGGGGGGCATTATCTATGGAGAACAGTCCAAGGCACGTGGCAGGAACACAAGGCTCATTTGCATATCAATGTCTTGGAGATGAGAGCAGTGCTTCTGGTGTTGTAAGCACTTCACAGCTTTCTTCCTCAGGGATGATTGCGATCCACTCGGACAATATGTTGGTGGTGTGGTACACAAACAAACAAGGAGGGACCAAATCTTACCCCCTATGCAGTGAGGCCCTTCTAGTGTGGGAGTGGGCAGTGTCTTCCCAGCACTTTCTGGTCACAGCGCACATCCCGGGGAAATCAAACATGATAGCCGACAGGCTCAGCAGAGCTATTCTGATGCCTCATGAGTGGTCGCTGAACACATACATTGCGGAACAAATTTTTCACAAATGGGGTCAGCCTTGTTCGATCTATTTGCCACCCCTCTCAATACCAAATGCAGCAGCTACTTCACCCTGATTCTCCCGGAAGAGGAAACACCCAGAGATGCACTCATTTATGCTTTCCCTCCATTTCCCCTCATATCGAAGGTAATTCAGAAAGCAATATCCTTGGGAAGCAAAATGATCCTAATTGCTCCATACTGGCCTCAACAGATTTGGTTCCCCTTTCTCAGACCTTATCTAATGGACGAACCATGGAGTCTGGACCCAGTGCCAGATTTACTGACGCACATGTCAGGGGTGTTCCATCCCTCTCTCCACACCCTCAGTTTGGCAGCTTGGCTGCTCCAATTCCATCCCTAGTCAGGCTTCACGACTTTTCTCCTGAGGTTGTACACATTCTGACATCCTCTCACAAACCTTCCACCAAAAAGATTTATACCAGTAAATGGAAAAGATTCCCCTTTTGGGCCCTTGAGAGAAACCTCGATCCTTACACAGCTCCCATTTCTGCCATTTTAGACTTCCTTTCTCAATTGTTCCACCAAGGTTCCGCGGCAGCCGCTATTAAAGTTCAATTGGCAGCCATTTCCACTTTTCATTTGGCTAATGAACTTAATCTTATGGCTCATAGACTGTGTAGAGCTTTTCTTTTTTTTTTTCAATAATAAATCTTTATTAACGACGACTCAGCACAGCTCCTCGTGGTGTCCTGCAGAGTTTTACAAGCAGCAGAGAGTGGAAGAGTGACTTTCCATTGATTTATAAGTATTTTTTCTGGCTTTCTATTTTTGACTGCTGTATTTTGCCTAAAAAGCAAATTTTTATTACTAAAATAGCTCTGCAAGTTGATTCACTGTATTTCTGTTTGTTTCTAAACTGTTTTGCAGTTTAAGTTTGTTTTTTGCTTAAATCAACTGGTAGGCTACACACTCAAGTGCGCTAGCCGATTAAAAGCATTTACTGTTTGATGTTAAGTTGTCTATCTCGCCTTCATTCTTGCTGGATGGGTTCGGAGCCAACCTCGGCTCCGACTCGGCCACTCTAAAGCTCGAGAGTTGGTTCCACCGGCTCGAGGCTCCCCTTATATCCCACAATGCTAGGCGATAGTTACCTCAGATCTCGTTTGCCGCTACAGCTTCGAGGTTGGTTTTTCTACCGGTTCCTGGTGAGTTTTAGCTTTTTCTATAAAAAGTTACTCGTTTTACCCCTTTTTTAGTTTAATTAATCTTAAAATTAGTGTAGTTCATTGAACTCTATCCCCGAACCTAATTTTTTCCCGTTTCTTCTTAAAAGAACTTTTAGTTCTTCCCTTGGGCCTTAGGCCTTCCCTTCCCTAGGGAGTGTTTGTGTAGTGTACTACTGTTTTATTGTACCTTATTTTAGTATTTTTTTCTAAAAGTTTGTAATTTTGACAGGGTATAACTGGTGTGTTTGAGTGTGTGTTTGTGTTCACCAGTTAGGCTATGTCTAAAGAAGCAAAGGTCTCCGGATTCAAGAAGTGTGATGCGTGCTGTCAGAAAATGTCTCTGACAGACGCTCACACTTCTTGTGTCTATTGTCTGGGGCCTTTGCACCTGCAGGACTCCTGTGCTGTCTGCCATGGCTTCAGTCCCAGGGTCCTGCAGGAAAGAAAAAACAAGCTTATATTGAGAGGCTTGTTGAAGCCTGAGGATTCCCTGTCTGTCTCAACAGGGAAGCCCTCCAAGGCATCGAGGTCTTCGGCTCCGGCTTCTGAGCCGAGACCTCAGGTTGTTCAACCTTTGCCTTTATCGGCTCCGGCTAGAGCCGATAAGACTCAGTCCACAGTTTCTGTGGCTTCCTCGGCTCCGGCGGGCCGAGGTTATCGGGGTACCGTGTCGGCTCCGACAAGATCCTCGGAGCCGACAACCAGAAAGAGGTCTAGGTCACCTTCTCTTGGCTCCGTTCATTCGGCTCCAGGATCTCCCCTGCTGTCTGAACGGAGCCAAAGGTCTCATTCCTCTAGGTCATCGAGGCTGTCCGATCATGACCTTCAGAGGGTGGTGAGTCGACTACTCAAGTCTGAGGCACTAGCCCAGATGCTTCAGAGCCCGACTCATCAGTCGGTGCCTGCCCGGTCCATCAACTCTTTCCTCCTTGACTCTCTTGAGTTCGGGCGGGTCGTGTTGGAACCGAGACTGTGGTCACTTCGGAGCGAGACAATTGTCTTCGGCTCCGTCGTCGGCTCCGTTTTCTTCCATGGAGGAATCTCGGCGCCGGACTTCCCTCGTCGGCTCCGAGGGGGTGAGTGGCATCGGACCCTTGTCCGACCCCCCTCTCCCTCTCGGTGCTTCGGCGCTGGTGAGTTCGGCTCCGACATCGGCCTCGGAGCCATCACTGTCGGTGCCGAGGGGGGTCCTTAGCTCCTCGGAGCGGGGACCTCTGGCTCTGCCTGACGGGGGTGCTTTCGAGGTCATGCGGAGTGTGTTAGAGCCTGGCTCTACTCCACAGTCGGCTCCGTCAGCCCCTCCCTCTATGGTGCCTCAGGGTAAGTCGACTCACTCCCTCATCCCGGTCCGCAGAGAGCCAACTCCTCAGGAGCTCCCTTTGGGGATTTCATCCTCTTCCGAGGCCTCTCCTGATTTGGCAGAAGAGCCCCCTCGGAAGAGGAAGTGCAAGAGGAAGCACATTGACTCACCTGAGTCTATCACGTCGGACACAGATCTGGATGATTCTGAGGGTTCCCCCCGTTCCCCTTCTGAAGATGTCTCATTTGCAGACATTCTGGAGATCCTTAAACAGAGGGAAATTGGCCAGCCCTCAACCCTTCGGAGGACGAATCTGTGTATCTTGAGGCGTTTGGCTCTCGTCCTTCCACCTCCTGGGTGTCCCCCCCCCTTCGACCCCCTCATGCAGGTGGTTGCTAAAAAGGCATGGACGGCTCCTGATTCAGTGGACCCCACTCCCAGGAGACCCTCCAAATTCATCACAGCTCCATCAGACAAGGAATTTTTATCAAAAGGAGTCTCTGTGGATGCTATGGTGGTAGCTGCCGCCACAAAGAAGGAACTGGCTGATCCTTCAGTGCCTGTCCATCCACCTAACAAGGAATCTAGGTCCATGGATAGGTACGGGAAGCGGATGTTCTCCTCAGCGACATTTACTATCGTTAAGCTGAATTACCTGTGCCATTTCACTCGTCTTCAAAGGGACTTGATCAAAGAAGCGAGTGAAATGCTGAAGGACCCTACAGCTACGGGTTTCCAAGAGAAAATGAACACGCAGCTAGCTATCCTTAATTCTATTTCCAACTCCTCCATGCGCCTCCTCTCTTATGCGGCCGATGGAGCGAGCAGAGCCGCAGGGACAGGGGTAGCCTTACGTAGGCACGCCTGGATGCGGCTATGCAATTTTGGAACCTTTCAAGACGTCTTTCACGAACTCCCCTTTTGATGGATCATCTCTGTTTGGTCCACAAGTGAAAGAAACCCTGACTAGGTGCGAGTCTGATGGCAAGACCCTTTCTGCCGTCGGAGTCCGTTTTGCTACACCTCCTAGGCGTTACTGCAAAGGCCAGAAGTGGGAAAAGATGTGGTTCCGTAAACAATCTCAAGGGACTTAGCCTGGCGACAGAGTCGGTTCCCGCCAGAGGCAGAGGGGGAACAACAATGGTAGGCGATAAGCCCTAGAGGCAGAGGGTCCGCAGAACCAGGGCAATCGAGCGTCCTCCGATAAGCCCTTTCAGCATCCCTGAGGTGTTGCCCGACTGCCCATCTTCGAGGCAGTCGGGGAAGATTGTCACTGTACCCAGAAGCCTGGCTATCCTTGACACAAGACAAATGGGTACAGTCCATCATTTCGAAGGTTATTCTATTCCCTTTCTTCGTTTTCCAAATCAGTCAAAAATCCCTTCCAGATGTTCCACCGCTCAAAGGGATATAGCAGCTTTGGAAATTTCAAAACTGCTTGCAAAAGAGATATTCAGCCAGTGCCAGCAGACCAACTAGGATCCGGAATCTACTCAAGGTTCTTTTTAGTTCCAAAGAAAACAGGGGACTGGAGACCAATTTTGGATCTCAGTATCTTGAACAGATCGGTCAAGAAAACAAGATTTCGGATGGTCACGCTGCAATCCATTCTTCCCCTATTGGGAAAAGGAAACTGGATGTGCTCTATAGACCTTCAGGGCCAGCGTACTATCATATAAAAATGAACAGGCGCTCCTGTAGATTCCTCCGCTTCCGGCTGGGAACCAGACATTTTCAATTCAGGGTCCTGCTCTTTGGTCTCACCACTGGTCCCCGGGTGTTTACCAAATGCATGGCAGTGGTAGCTTCTCACCTGAGACGACAAGGATTCCAGGTGTTTCCATATTTGGACGACTGGCTCCTCACAGCTCCCACCAAGCATCTCCTTCTGATGGCCAGAGATTACACTTTTCGCGTCTGTCAAAAACTGGGTATCTCAATAAATTGCGAAAAGTCTGTGTTGTCGCCTTGTCGTACTATTACCTACATAGGCGCAAATTTAGATACCGTAAACATGTCTGCAACACTAACGAACCAAAGGATATCAGACATTCAAAAATTGGTATCACTACTTCTCAACAACAACAGAGCCAAAGCCAGGTTAGTTCTAAAGGTGTTGGGAATCATGGCAGCGGCCATACCTCTCCTTCCATTGGCCAGATACCACATGCGGATCCTTCAGTGGATGCTCTTTTCTCAATGGTCATACCAGGAACTTCCAATGTCTCACACCATTACGATCACGCAAGCATGCAAAAAGCATCTCATGTGGTGGATGTCTTCCCCCCAGCTCCTGTTGGGGAGACCATTTGTTCCACCTCCTCCGGTTGCTACTGGGACAGCGGATGCCCCCCTGAGCGGGTGGGGGGGGGCATTATCAGGGCAGGACAGTCCAGGGCACATGGCAACCAAGCGAATGCCACTTGCACATAAATGTTCTGGAGATGAGAGCAGTGCTTTTAGCGTTGCAAGCCCTTCAAGACTCTCTTCCCTTGGGATCGATTGCAATCCAGACAGACAATATGTCTGTAGTGTGGTACATCAACAAACAAGGCGGAACCAGATCATACCCCTGTGTCGAGAAGCACTCAGACTGTGGCAATGGGCGATTTCTTCTCAGCGTTTTCTGATAGCAACGCACATCCCCGGGAAGTCCAATCACATTGCGGACAAGTTGAGCAGGGCTATTCTCATGCCTCACGAGTGGTCCCTGAAAGACTCTGTAGTGAGAGAGATTTTTCTCAAGTGGGGTCAGCCTTGCTGCGATCTTTTTGCTACTCCCCAAAACAGCAAGTGCAGAGAATACTTCACTCTATTCCCTTTACCAGGCCAACCCAGCAGGGACGCTAGTCCAAGTTTGGCCCGGGACTTCTGTATGCATTTCCTCCTTTCCCACTGATCTCTCAAGTAATACAGAAAGCTATCGCTCAGAAGGCCTCATTGATCCTCATTGCTCCTTACTGGCCTCGGCAAGTGTGGTTCCCCTTTCTGCATCGATTTCTTTTGGAGCGACCGTGGAATCTGGACCTAGTTCCAGATCTTTTGATCCATCAGTCGGGTCAGTTTCATCGCTCCCTCCCTCTCTGAACCTCACTGCTTGGTTCCTCCACTGCCAACCGTAGCCAGGCTTCCTCAATTATCTCACTCTGTTAGAGATATTTTGATAGCTTCCCATAAATCTTCCACTCGAAAGATTTATTTGAGTAAGTGGAAACGCTTTTCATATTGGGCACAAGGAAAGGACATAGATCCTTTCACGCTTCCATCCAACTAGTCCTTGATTTTCTTGCTGAACTCTTCCAGGCAGGTTCATCTCCTTCTACTCTTAAGGTTCAATTGGCAGCTATTTCTAATTTCCATGTGGGTATTTCTGAATCTGCCTTAATGTCCCACAAACTCTGCAAAGCCTTTTTGAAAGGAGTTTTTCTTCTCAGACCTCCTGTAAGAAATCCTCCTTCTCCTTGGGACCTAAATTTAGTTCTTGCTTCTTTGATTCTTTCCCCTTTCGAACCTGCAGCTTCATGTTCCTTAAAGTTATTATCATGGAAAACTCTCTTTCTGGTGGCTATCACATCAGCTAGAAGAATTTCAGAACTTCAAGCACTCAGTTGTCATTCTCCTTACCTTGTGTTCCATAAGGACAGAGTTTCCTTACGAACTAACCCGTCCTTTTTGCCTAAGGTGGTTTCAGCATCAAATCTAAACCAATGCATTGACCTCCCTGTCTTTTTCCCGGAGTATTCAAATAGATCTGAACAAAAATTACACTGTCTGGATGTTCATCGTCAATTAAGGTACTACTTGGACAGGACGAAACAATTCAGAAAATCTGATCAGCTGTTTGTCTCCTATGCGGAAAGCAGAAAGGGACTTCCAGTTTCAAAGGTATCTTTATCCAGATGGCTAACATCTCTGATTACCCTTGTTTATGAGATTAGACACCAAAAACTGCCTAATAAGCCTAAAGCCCATTCCACCAGAGCTTTGGCTACTTCTCTAGCCTTCCAAGACAGACTGCCTATCGACACCATTTGTGCAGCGGCTACTTGGGCTACTCCTCACACTTTTGTTTCCCATTATAAGTTGGATTTAGCTTCTAGGCATAGAGCTAATTTTGGTTCCACTGTTCTCAGGAGTCTGTTCCGTTAGGCCACCGGGACAAGGTGCTAGGGGCCGGTCCCATCCAGCAAGAATGAAGGCGAGATAGACAACTTAACATATAGAAGTTATGTTCTTACCATAACGTTCCATGTTAGTTGTCTTCTTCTCGCCTTCTTCTTATCCACCCTCCTTCCCCCTGGCCTGGACAGACCTAGAGGAGTTGTGATCGTGACCTCTCTTTCTACCACCTCTTTCTTAGCTATATGCTATTATGCATATTTCTTGTTTCAGGATGTAGGTCACCCTTCTTCTTCCTGTTGTTAGAGGTGGATTCTGTTTTTTACAGTTATACTGTTTCTGTTATAAGCTGGGGTTAGCTTACAAAGCGAGATCTGAGGTAACTATCGCCTAGCATTGTGGGATATAAGGGGAGCCTCGAGCCGGTGGAACCAACTCTCGAGCTTTAGAGTGGCCGAGTCGGAGCCGAGGTCGGCTCCAAACCCATCCAGCAAGAAGAAGGCGAGAAGAAGACAACTAACATGGAACGTTATGGTAAGAACATAACTTCTATTTACTGTATCTATTTTTTATCTGTTTGTGAAAAAAAAAAAAAAAAAAAAAAAAATATATCCTTGTTTTCCCGCCTTTACTGAACTAGAATAGTCCAGTCTTCAGATTTTGCTGATCTCTGGGCTGTGTCATAGTTCCTGTGTTGTCCATATCCTTATTTGGATAGGAGGAAGCTTCTTTGTTCACCAGTGGGAGTGGGGAGCTCTGAGCAGCCTATTTGTCCCTAAAGGAGTGGTTCCAGCCCAGCAACTTGTAGTTTATTGGCCGTTTTGGGCCATTTCCTAGCTCTTTCTAACCCCCTGCTATAAAGCCCGCTTTAGCGCGCTTTTGCACTTGTATACAACTCAGCACAGCTCCTCGTGGTGTCCTGCAGAGTTCTACATGCAGCAGAGAGTGGAAGAGTGACTTTCCATTGATTTATAAGTATTTTTTCTGGCTTTCTATTTTCAACTGCTGTATTTTGCCTAAAAAGCGATTTTTTATTACTAAACTAGCTCTGCAAGTTGATTCACTGTATTTCTCTTTGTTTCTAAAGTGTTTTGCACTTTAAAAGTTTGTTTTTTGCTTAAATCAACTGGTAGGCTACACACTCAAGTGTGCTAGCCGATTTAAAGCATTTACTGTTTGTTACTGTATCTATTTTTTATCTGTTTGTGAAAAAAAAAAAAAACAAAACAAAAAAAATCCTTGTTTTCCCGCCTTTACTGAACTAGAATAGTCCAGTCTTCAGATTTTGCTGATCTCTGGGCTGTGTCATAGTTCCTGTGTTGTCCATATCCTTATTTGGATAGGAGGAAGCTTCTTTGTTCACCAGTGGGAGTGGGGAGCACTGAGCAGCCTATTTGTCCCTAAAGGAGTGGTTCCAGCCCAGCAACTTGTAGTTTATTGGCTGTTTTGGGCCATTTCCTAGCTCTTTCTAACCCCCTGCTATAAAGCCCGCTTTAGCACGCTTTTGCACGATTTTGCACAAAGTTGCGCATAGCGCAGCATAGGGCAGCGTCGGTTAATCAAGTTTAAACTACTTCTGGCTCGGCTAAGTCTGCTCTTCAGTTTTTCCCTTAGAACTGCTTTACTTTCAATCTAAACAGTCTATTCTCTATATGAAAAGCCCAGCACTTGCTCCTAAAGCATTTTTACACAGGTAAAGCACTCTTAAAAAGAAAGCACTACATCCACCTACAATCCCCTTGAGTACCCATTTCCCTATAGGTCCTTTCTGACACAGTTACACAGCAATCCCTTGCACTATTCTAGCATGTCGAAGGGTCAATTACTGGTGTCCTCTCCAGTTCAGCTGGTGAATCTGGGAATCTTGAGGCAATGTTACAACTGCCTCATGTACACAGACAACCCTCTCCTCCTCCCAACAAATACAAATATATGTGAGAGATGCAACTATATAGCCAAACTGGAGGCTGAGCTCCCTCGACTCAGTACTGGCAAAACCAGTCAGGAGGAGAAGGTAACCGCACACACCACAAACCCAGTCTCACATAGACCTATCACAACTACAAACCAAACACATAAACACACAAAAACATACTCGGAGGCTCTAATTAAAAAACTACCAAAACAACAGAGGCCTCCAAAGCAGACATCCAAGCAACCACTACCTCAAAACACAGCACATGCAACACATAGTTCACAAAGTCAGTGTGCCAAACAGTCACAGCCCTTAAGGCCAAACAACATGCCTGATACACTTGTAATAGGTGACTCCATAGTCAGACACACTGATGTCCCGCTCACCAGACTGAACAAGGAAAAGGTTACAGTAAGCTGTCTGTCAGGCGCTAGAATCCGCCACATAACACAAGCACTCAGGTCACTCCAAAGCAAGTACAAATATGACTCAGTCATTGTCCATGCCGGTGTGAATGACCTGAGATGTACCTCCCTGGACTACATGAAAAGAGACATAGAGGAGCTCTCTGATTATGTAGCCCAGGCCAGTATGACCCTGACCCTGAGCAGCATCTTACCCTCACCAAGAATGATGCCACAGTACAAAGACAAAATGATCAGCTTTAACAATTGGCTCAATTACTGGTGTCATTCGAAGGGGATCCAATGTCTGTCTGCTTGGGATGACATGCTTGACAAGCCATACTGCTTTGCAAGGGACAGCTTGCACCTGTCACCCCTGGGCTTCCGGATATTGGCCAAGGCTCTTGCCACCCCCATAGTGCCTTTTTTAGGCAAGGCTCAAAAGACAAACCCACCTCCCTAGAAAACATAAGTGGAAAAAAACTAAGGGCAATGCTGTTCAATGCCAGAAGTCTAAACCTCAAGATGCATGCTCTCGAAGCCCTCCTCAGTATGGAGAACATCGATGCTTGTGCAATGACTGAAACCTGGTTCAAGGTTCCTGAGAGCACCCCAGCACTACCAGGTTATACCTCATATCATGCTTTTCGGCCTCAAAACTTGGACCGAACCACAAAAGGAGGGGGAGTATCCATATTCATCAAAGATACCCACACCTCCATTTAGTGGCAACGCACGAAACATCGGAGACCATCCATGTGCAACTAACCGTAGGCAAAACTGCCCTACAGTTTGTAGCATGCTACAGACCACCCTCTCAAACTCAGGAACCCCACTCAGCCTTCCTGAAGACACTGGAGAGTATGAATGTCTCTCCAAATACCATCATATTGGGAGACTTCAACTACCCAAACATAGACTGGGAGCATTACTCAAGCCCCAACACCCTAGCCCAAAGGTTCCTAGAATTCATAAACTCAAATGCGATGGAACAACTAGTCACCACTCCTACAAGAGGAGATAATATACTACACCTGATCATCACAAACATGGGGACACAATGCTCCACACCGGAAGTATACCCCTCATTGATGAGATCAGACCATAAATTAATCTCACTGGAAATCCACATCCTGACCCCACCCCCAGCACAAAAGACCACAGTGAAGAATTTCTCAAAAGCTGACTTCACACTTCTTAAGACTGAAGTGGTATTCTTCAAGGCCCCTGGGCCAGTGGAAACCACAGCCCACACCGCTGAATCCTTTATAAACGCTTTCTACGGACACCTTCAAGAATGCATGGATCATGCAATCCCAAATAAAACCAAGACCCATTCCCCCAAAGTCAGGCGTCCTGTCTGGTGGACCCCAGCCATTAACAAGCTTTACAACAGGAGGAGGAAGCTACTACATGACAGAGCAAAATCCCCAAAAGGGAAGGCATCTCTGATCAGTACTAGCAAAAAACTACGATCACTCATAAAATCATCCAAGGCCAACTTTGAGAGAAAAATCGCAAAAGACACTAAAGACAATCACAAGGCCTTCTTTAGTTATGTTAGAAACCTGGGTGGAAACTCCCAGATATGCTCAGAGTTAGTCCATAATGACAAAAAATACACTGAACCCACAGACATTGCCACCATACTGGCAGACAGGTTCAGTGCAAATTTCTCCCCCCCAAAAGGAGAAATATCTATCCCAGCAGAGTGTAGCCTCTCTGACATCTCAGATGCCCAGGTGAGAGCCGCCCTCTCCAAAGCTAAAAATACAGCATCAATGGGACCAGACGGTGTCCCGCGTTGTGTGCTACATGGACTCCAAGAGGAACTAAACCCGGACATAAGGCTGCTGTTTAATCTTAGCCTTACTACAGGATACGTAGCCAAAGAATGGCGTACAGCAACAGTGGTCCCACTCCACAAAGGAGGTGCTTCTGTGGACCCTGGAAATTACTGCCCCATAAGCTTGACAAGCCTGGTCTGCAAAGCTATGGAGAGGATCATTATGGAACTCATAAACAAAGATATTGGGGACCTACAGACACTGGATCCTACCCAATTCGGCTTTGTCAAGGGCAAATCCTGCCTTTTGAACCTGGTCGACTTTTTTGAAACAGTCACTAAGGCCATTGATGAGGGTAAGGCAGTTCACACAGCCTACCTTGATCTTGCAAAAGCCTTCGACACAGTACCCCACTCGGGCATCATAGACAAGCTCACCAGCTTAAATGTAAACCCATATGTCATAAGATGGGTTGCAAGCTGGCTCAAGGACAGAACCCACAAGGTCAGAATTGCTGGAGCCATGTCAAACTCTAAGCCAGTCACAAGCGGTGTCCCACAGGACTCGGTCCTGGGACCCCTCTTGTTCGGCATTTATTTTTCTGAGGTGCAAGCAAACATAGGAGGATTGTGGCTGACAAAGTTCTCAGATGACTGCAAACTGTGAGCCATAATTGATACTCCAGCGGACACAAGCATCCTTCAGAAAGGCCTCATAGAAACGGATAACTGGTGCCAGAGCCATGGCCTTAAACTGAACGCCAAAAAATGTATAGTCATACCCTTTGGGAAAAACAAAGTACCCGCAAATTACCACATAGGTGGTAATCCATTAAGTACGGAAGAAGTAATCAGGGACCTAGGGACCCAAGTTGACAGTAACCTCTCATTTGACACTCACATTGCCAAGGTGGTTAGGAAGACCTTCTATATTACCCACCTTATTATGAAAGGATTCACATCTAGATCAAGAGAGGTCATTGTGCCCCTATACTCTTCCCTTATCAGGCCCATAATTGAGTACAATGCCCCATTTGGGATGTACCTTACCCGACACCTGCAGCAGTTAGAAAGACCCCAAAAGTACCTCACCAAGAGGGTCAAGAGTCTCAAACATATGTCATATGCTGCCCGGCTGAAGAAACTCCAGCTCTATTCAGTCGCATACTGCCTACTCAGAGGCGATCTATGCCTGAAGTAAAAGGCCATGTCCAATCCGGAATTAATGGACATGCTCCACCTCAGAAAATCCAAATCCACCAGAGCCACGAGAGCAAGAGATTTGAACCTCAACACAGAAATAAATAGGACGTGCTGGAGGGACAGACTCATAACCCAGAGGCTCCCTACACTCTGGAACAGAATCCCAGTCCATGTTAGGCAGAGCCCCTCACTGATTCTCTTCAAGAGAAATCTTGACGAGTGGATGGGAGATCGTAGGTTTACACCGGGGGTCATCTCTGTGTCACTACTAGACAGAGGCACAGTAAACTAAACCCTAAATGGGCATAGTATTCTTATTCCAAGGGGTGGCAAAAGCCACACACACTCTGGCTAGGCTTATAAATGCCCTAGGGCAGATTGCCTAGTATGAACCTATGAACCTATTATTTTTCATTTCTTCATACAAACTCTTAACATGGAAAATACAGAGATAATTTCCAAACAACTTCTATCAACATTAACACAAAATATATACATTATTTACATGAATGCTTTCACCATTTGAATAACATATCTATAAAAATTCTTCTGTGCAAAGATAATCTCTTGAAATAGTAAGGTTCTTACAAAGGTTATACTTTATAGTATAAAATAAAATAATAATGGGGTTTCCTGATTTCGGTGGATTAAACGAATATAATGTTGAAAATTTGTTCCCAAATCTTTAAATTATTTGGATGTTTACTTTGGTTATTGATAACATATTTCTGGGCTTTTCTTAAAGGGACCACCTTGTTAAGACCTCCAGTCATGCATCTGGTGGCACCATGGAATTTGAATTTTGTTCTCCATAAACTTACGTCAAGCCTTTTCGAACCTTCATCAATATGTGACCTTAAATTCTTATCTTGGAAAACTATATTTTTAGTGGCTATCACTTCTGCAAGAAGGGTCTCTGAACTGCAAGCTCTTTTCATTAAGCCCCCTTATTTGGTGTTTCACAAAGATAGGGTCTCCTTACGGACAAACCCTTCCTTTATTCCTAAGGTTTCTTCTCAAACCAATATTAATCAGTCTATTGAAATACCTGTGTTCATCCCTAGTTTTTCTAACAAGGCAGAGTACAAATTTCACCATCTGGATGTGCATAGACAATTGTGTTTTTATCTGGACAGAACTAAAGATTTCGGAAGGTCAGTTCAATTGTTTGTCTCCTTTTCAGATACTAGGAAGGGCCTTCCAGTTTCTAAAGTCACATTATCTCACTGGATTTCCAACTGCATTTCCTTTGTCTATTCATCCAGTGGCAAAGATATTCCCTTCAAGATGAAAGCTCATTCTACCAGGTCTGTGTCTACCTCGGTAGCTTTTCAGGCTAAAATTCCAATAGACAACATTTGTGCTGCAGCAACATGGGCTTCACCTCATACATTCATTACTCACTACAAATTGGATATGGCTTCCAGGAACAGGTCTTCCTTTGGTTCCACAGTACTTAGGAGCATTTTTCAATGAGCCACCTAAGATGAAGGTGCTAGGGATACTGTCCCAAGTGTAAGAATAAAGGTGAGATAGGACTATAGAACATAAAGAAGTTATGTACTTACCATAATGTTCTATGTTTGTAGTCCATCTCGCCCTTCATTCTTACGAACCCACCCTCCTGCCCCAACCTTGAGAACCTGGGGGTAGAGTGTCTACTGCCTTTTGTTATGTTTCAACTTGGTTTGTTCTTTGTCTCTGTATGTTTCTCCTTGCAGAAAGCAAGATCGGGGGTATGCATGATGGGATACCTCCTAGCCACGAGCCAACCAGAAGTTTTTGAGCTAGAGTATGGCCAAGTCGGAGCTGAGGTTCAGCTCTGGTCCCAAGTGTAAGAATGAAGGGCGAGATGGACTACAAACATTGAATGTTATGGTAAGTACATAACATCTATTTTCTTTGGATCCAGGGGTTCCTTCCCACCGGAGCAGAGGTGCCTTTAAAGCCATGAGGAGAGTAATGCCCCCCAGGACATCCAAAACTTCAGGGCTGACTTACCTCTTCCCTAAAAGTGCCTGTGTCTACTTCTGCCTCACAGATCCCTTTGAAGCGTAGAGACCCTGAGCCTCAGGAAGCCCCACTGGGTGGTCCTTGCTCTTTCAAGACCTCACCAGAAGCTCCCACTGATGAGATTCCCAGGAAGAGAATTTGCAAGAGGAAGCATCTAGACTCTCTGCAGGAGTCTATCACATCTGACACCGAGTTGGATGAATCAGAAGGGTCCCCACGGTCCCCCTCTGAAGATATCTCTTTTGCAGATATCTTGGAAGTCCTAAAGCAGAGGGGTGGCTGGAAGCCCACCAACCCTATTGAGGATGAGTCGGTCCTCCTGAAAGCTTTTGGGTCTCAGCCCTCCACCTCTTGGGTGTCTCCGCCCTTGGATGAGCTTATGGAGCTGTTCTCACGAAGGGCATGAGAGTCTCTGGACACCCTAGGAGGCCCAATAAATTTATTTTTGCTCCTCACGCTAAGGGTGTGCCTGTTGATGCCTTGGTGATGGCTGCAGCCATCACCAAAAAGGAGATGTCCATCCTCCTAACAGAGACTCTACGATCATGGATAGATACAGGAAGTGCATGTTTAGTTCAGCAATTTTGCCATGGGTTCACTGAACTACCTCACACATTTTACAAGACTGCAAATAGACCTCCTTAAAGAGCTTGGAGATACTCAACAGGGTATGGTAGCTGAGGGAGCTACAGACAAGGTTGCATCCCAGATTGCTACCCTTAATTCCATAGTGAACTCTTCCATGCATCTGATTTCATATGTAGCTGATGGAATGAGTAGGGCAGCGGGTACAGGAATTGCTCTTAGGAGACACTCCTGGATGCGCTTATGTTCCTTTGCAGCGCCCTTTAAGCATCCCTTTGTCAACATCCCTTTTGATGGCTCGTCTCTTGTCGGGCCCAAAGTTAAGGAAACTCTGACCAGGTGTGAGCGGGAAGGAAAGACTCTGCCGTCGGAGTCCGTTTTTCCACCTGTACTAGACCCTACCCCAAGGGTCAAAAGGGAGGAAAGATGTGGTTCCAAAAAGCCCAAGGAGCCTTTCTGGACATATGTGGTGAAGCCCCCTCCAGGGGCAGAGGAGGGGGTCATAATGGAAGACACTGCCCTCGTGCCAGAGGGGGTCCACAAAAATCAGGATGACAGAGATCAGTTCTTTGGGAAGCCCTACCAGTATTCCTGAAAGGAGGCCCAACTGTCCGACTGTGGAGGCAGTTGGGGGTCGCTTATATTTGTATCCAGATGTCTGGCTAAAAATAACAAATGACAACTGGGTACAAAGCATAATTTCCAGAGGATATTTCATTCCCTTTGCAACTCTTCTCCCCTTGATAACAAAAATCCTGGACGTTCCACCCAGTTACAGTGAACAAGCAATAGTAGAGGTCCAAAGGTTTCTAGATAAAAAGAGTGATCCAACCAGTTCCAGCAGACCAGATAGGATATGGAACTTACTCAAGATTCTTTTTAGTTCCAAAAAAGACAGGGGACTGGAGACCTGTTTTGGACCTCAGCAGACTGAACAGATCTCTCAAGAAAGAGAAGTTCCGGATGGTCATGCTACAGTCGATACTTCCCTTCTTAGGGAAAGAAAATTTAATGTGCTCGATAGATCTCCAGGATGCGTACTACCACATAAAAATGGCCAGACCATCCAGGGATCATCTGCGCTTCTGGCTGGGAGCCAGTCACTACCAGTTTCGAGCCCTGACCTTTGGTCTCACTACAGCCCCCAGAGTGTTCACCAAATGTATGGCAGTGGTCACGGCTCACCTGAGGCATTTGGGATTCCAGGTGTTTCCGTACCTAGACAATTGGCTTCCCTCCGCCACCACCAGGAATCAGCTTATACAAGCCAGGAACACAACACTTACTCTTTGCAGTCAACTCGGGATTACCATAAACTCAGAAAAATCTGCCTTGTCACCATCACAACATATCGTTTTTATCGGAGCAGATTTGGACACCACCACCAATAGTTTAAAACTTCCTTTAGAAAGGATATCAATTCTTCGTCAGCAAATTCTGAATGTCATTTCCAGAGACAAGGTGCCAGTCTCAGAAGTGCTAAAATTGTTGGGTATGATGGCAGCTGCAATAATAGCAATTCCGTTGGGTCTTATGCACATGTGGATTCTACAATGGCTTCTGTTCACACAATGGTCTTATCAAGAGCTCTCAATGTCACATCTCTTTATTTTAACAAACACATGCAAAAAGGATTTTCGGTGGTGGTTGACCTCTCTCCAAGTAATGATGGGTCGTCCTTTTATTCTACCCTCACCTTCAGCCACGGTGACCACGGACACTTCCCTCATCGAGTGGGGGGGGGGGATTTTCAGGGAAGAAGAGCCCAAGGCACATGGCCGAACAAGAGGCACATCTGCATGTCAATGTCCTGGAGATGAGAGCGGTAATCTTGGTGTTGCAATACTTTCAGGACTCTCTCCCTCTGGGGACAATTGCGATTCAGATGGACAACATTTCACTGGGCTGGTACTTAGACAAGGAGGAACCAGGTCCTATCCCCTTTGTCGAGAGGCCCTAAGAGTATGACAGTGGGCTACATCCACTCAATGCTTTCTGATAGCAGCGCACATCCTGGGGAAATCCAACGTGATTGCAGACAAACTGAGCATGACAATTTTGTTGCCTCATGAGTGGTCCCTCAAAAAAGAAATAGGGGAAAGAATATTCCGCAAATGGAGCCAGCCTTGCTGAGATCTTTTTGCATCCCCCATGAACACAAAATGCAGAAGCTACTTTGCCCTGATTCCCCTCTGGGAGATTCCCCAAGGGATGTACTCATACACGATTGGCCTCCGGGTCTCCTTTTTGCATTCCCACCAATTCCCCTGACACCCAAAGTATTACAGAAAGCCAAAGCCCTGGAAAGGGCCATCATTCTGATAGCCCCTCATTGGCCTTGTCAGATTTGGTTCCCCTTCCTTTGACCTCATCTGTTAGAAGAGCCTTGGATTCTGGATCCAGTTCTGGACCTTCTGATGCACTCGTTGGGGGCTCTTCATCCCTCCCTTCAGTCCCTAAAATTGACAGCTTGTCTGCTTCAATTCCCAACATAGCCAGGTTCCATAATCTCTCAAACAAAATGCAACATATCTTAATATCTTCTCATAAATCCTGTACTGGGAAGTTGTACTTCAGCAAATGGAAGAGATTTTCCATATAGGCGTCTCAGAATAACATTGATCCTTACCAAGCCTCTATTTCCTCTATATTAGAATTTTTTTACTATGCTTTTCAACAAAGGACCGGTGGCAGCTACAATTCGTGTGCAGCTTGCTGCCATCTCTAATTTTCATCTTGCTACTGAAGGCTTTAACATAATGTCACACAAGCTATCCAAAGCCTTTCTCAAAGGGACTTTCCACCTTAGACTACCAGTTAAATCCCCTTATACCCCTGAAACCTAAATTTTATGCTCTTATGCATTATTCTCCCACATTTTGAGCCAGCTTCTTCATGCGATTTGAAATTTTTGTCTTGGAAGACTATCTTTTTAGTAGCCATCATGTCTACTCGAAGAGTCTCAGAACTACAAGCCTTGTCCATAAAACCTCCGTATTTGTTTTTTCATGCTGACAGTGTTTCACTGTGAACAAATCCTTCATTCTTACCTAAAGTTTGTATTGAAGCTAACCCTAACCAAATTATAGATTTACCAGTGTTTTTCCCTAAACACACCAACAATTTGGAGTATATGCTGCACAAACTTGATGATCTGAAGTAGTTACTTCATTTGCTCTGCAACCTGTGGGTATCGGATCCGATCTCGGATCCGAGCCGGCAGCTTTCCAAGCTACAAGATCTGAGCTCCTAGCTCCTCCCCCCTACCCATAATCCCCTGCTATGTGCTACATTACCTCAGATCGTTTTTTGCCGCGGCTGAAGCAGCTACTTTTGAAGAGCTCCTTGGCTTTTTGGTGAGACTGAACCTTTTTCTTCTTTGTAAAAAAAAAAAAAAAAAAGAAATCTTTTCTTGTGTGAGTGTTTAGTTTTCTTGGGTTAGTTAGCGAAAGTGTAGTTAGTTAGGTACCTTTGTTCCCCCCTTTCTAACTAGTTTGTTTCTGTTAGTTCCCGCCTTTCACCCTCCCCCCTCTTAGTGTTTGGGTGTGTTTTTTGGTGTGAGTGGTGTTATGGCTGAAGGGCCTAAGGCGGTGTTCTCAAAATGTACTGAGTGTGGCCATAAGCTTTCGCCGGCGGATGGCCACACTCAGTGCGTTTTATGCTTGGGGCCCATTTGTCATCGGCCTGCACAATCTGCGGCCTTTAATCCCCGAGCTATTAGGGACAGGAAGAACAAGCTGATCCTGGCGGGCTTGTTGCCTCAGGAATCAGCTTCTTCTTCCTCCCCCTCTCAGGCACAGGCTGTCTCCACAGCCCTCATGCCTTCTGGGCCCCCGACTCAACCTGGGACTCAACCTCCCTCTTTGGGTTTGAGTTTGGGGGATTCAGGTACCTCCACTATGGTGGAAAAAAGGCATAAAGACAAGGGACATAAGTCCCACAAAAGGCGGGCTGAGACTCAACCCTCAGCCCCGCCGTCTAAGCTGACTAAGTCTCCCTCGAGGGGCTACGGATCCTCCCCCTCTCGGCTCCGTTCACCTCGTTTTTCTCCGGAGCTGGAGGAGGAGGATCGGTCTCCCTCGAGGTCGTCGAGGCGACCCTCCCGGCCCGCCTCGACGACTTCTTCAAGATCAACAAGAAGCCTCACTGAAGCAGATATGGATCGGATGATGCGCCGATTCATCCAGACCCAAATGCAGATGGGGGTGCTCTTGCCTCCCCCCATATTTGCTCCGATTACTCCTTCTCCGACCCGTTTTTGAGTCTCGGAGTTATCGGATCTGGGCCCTTTCGGAACCGGGGATTCATTGGCGCCGATAGCTCCGATCGCTTCGACGCCAACTGTGCCTTCGAGTCTGTCGGATCCGAGCTCTCGGGGCCGAGCGCTGAGCATCGGATCCAGGGGAGCTGGTGTGTCTTCGGCTCCGTTGGGTTCAGAGCACACCTCTCTCTCGGTTCCGGCTGCATCGGCTCTGACCCTGATCCCTACCTCGGAGCCGAGGAGATTGCTCTCGGAGCCTGGCAAGAGTAGCTCTCCTCCGGCTTTTGAGGTTGTGGAGAGGGTACTGTCGAGGACCTCCAGGTCCCCGGTCCGGGCGTCGGATCCTCCCATACCCCCGCTGCATGTGGGTCTATCCTCCATCATCCGACCATCGGGACAGCCCGCCCAAGCCCTCCAGTTGGTTCCCTTAGAGGAACAGGACCCCGTTGACGAGCCCTCTTTGGACAGTCCCACCGAGGAGGTCCCTCGAAAACGTCGGTGCAAGAGGAGGCACCTGGACTCCCCCGAGTCCGTCACAACCGACACAGATTTAGATGAAGGGGAAGGTTCCCCAAGGTCACCCCCCCGAGGATGTCTCCTTCGGAGACATCATGGAAATGTTGCGTATTAGAGGGGGGGTGGTCTGACCAAAAACCTTCCGCAGATGAATCCGTGTTCCTGTATGCATTTGAGGCAGGCCCTTCTACCTCCTGGGTGTCTCCCCGGCTGACCCCCTGGTAGACTTCATTACTACCAGGGCGTGGAAGGAGCCCGACACCATGGAGCCTATCCCGAAGCGACCTGACAAGATCCTTAGCCCCCCCAGTGGATAGATTGTCTTGGGCCAAGGGAACACCAGTGGATGCCATGCTGGTGGCGGCTGCCACCAAGACAGAACTCGCACAGGAGAGCTCTTCGGTTCACCCGCCAGATAAGGAATCTCGAGCACTGGACCGCATTGGGAAGCAGATGTTTAGTTCAGCGACCTTTTCCATAAGGGCACTTAACTACATAGCACATACCATTAGGCTGCAACGAAACTTAATTAAGGAATACGCTGCAGCCCCCCCCCCCCGGAGTCCATGTCGGTCGAGGACAAAAAAGTTTTCTCGACTTGTATGGCCACTCTAAAGTCCATCTCTAACACATCCATGCGTCTACTCTCCCATGCCACGGAGGGAGCCGCTAGGGCCAGCGGATCCGGGGTCGTCTTGCGACGTCACTCCTGGCTCCGTCTTTGCAATTTCGCAGATCCCTTCAAGGCGTCCTTCGTGAATGCACCTTTTGACGGATCTTCGCTGTTTGGCAAGACCGTTCGTGAGACGCTGGTCCAAAGCGAGAAGGATGGGAAGACGCTGTCTGCCATCGGGGTCCGCTTCTCTAATCCCCAACGATCCTTTTCTAGGAATCAGAGGGGACAAAAGAAGCTGTGGTTACGTAAGTCCCAGCAATCCCATCCGGCTTCGGACCCCTCGTCCTCTAGAGGCAGAGGAGGACAAGGAGGATGCCGGCCCAGAGGCAGAGGGGGACCGCGTAACTTCGGGTCCAGGGAACCTTTCCCGGATAGACCCGCGCAGCAGCCCTGAGGGCTTACCCGGCTGTCCCTCTCTGGAGACAGTCGGGGGGCGGTTGTCGGAGCACCTGTCAAACTGGGAGTCCATTATGACAGATCGATGGGTGCTCCGCATCATATCCAGAGGTTATACCATCCCCTTCATAAACCACCCTCCCTCGACCAGACACCTCCCCAATGTTCCACCCGATCGAAGGGAGGCAGCAGCTTCAGAAATCCTGAAGTTGCTAGAAAAAAGAGCCATCCAGCCCGTCCCCCCAGACCAGTCCGGATCGGGTTATTACTCCAGGTTCTTTTTAGTGCCAAAAAAGACGGGGGACCTCAGACCCATTCTAGACCTCTCCGCTTTGAACCTGTTCATTCCCAAAGAAAAGTTCGGATGGTCACCTCCAATCTATTCTCCCCTTCTGCGGCAGAACGACCGGATGTGCTCGATAGACCTCAAGGATGCGTACTACCACATCTTGATGGACAGGCGATCCAGAAGGTTTCTCCGCTTCCGGCTGGGAGCCAGTCATTACCAGTTCAGGGTTCTCCCGTTCGGCCTCACCTCAGCCCCCAGGGTGTTCACCAAGGTCATGGCAGTGGTTGCAGCCCACCTGAGACTTCAGGGCATTCAGGTCTTCCCGTACCTAGACGACTGGCTCCTTACCGCCACCAACAGGCATCAGCTCTGCCTGGCAAGAGATTATGCTCTGACCCTTGCCCAGAGCTTAGGCATCTCTGTAAACCTCCAGAAATCCTCTCTTTGCCCCGTACAGGTCCTGGAGTTCATAGGGGCCAAGTTAGATACCCGCATTTCTCGAGCAATGCTAACTGCAGACAGGATAAACAGCTTGTCGTGTCAGGTGCTAATTCTTCTTCAAAGCCCGGCCCCGAAGGCGGAATTAGTTCTGAGGGCACTAGGATCTATGGCAGCAGCGATCACTCTCGCCCTTCACGCGCGTCTGCGAATGAGGATTCTGCAGTGGACCCTTCAAGTTCAGTGGTAACTGCTACTCCATCCGTTGAGTACTCCGATTCCCCTAAGCAGAGTTTGCAGGCACTCCCTTCTTTGGTGGCTCCACGCCCCAGAGCTAAAGGAAGGGAGGCCTTTTGTTGTCCCTCCCCCCCAAGCCACGCTGACCACGGACGCTTCTCGCCTTGGGTGGGGGGGGCATTGTTAGGGCAGAACCATCCAAGGCACGTGGACTCCCCAGGAGACCGTTTTGCATATCAATCTCCTAGAGATGAGGGCGGTGCTTCTAGCGTTGCAAGCTCTCCACAACCTTTTACCTCTGGGGACTATTGCAATCCAGACAGACATGTCAGTGGTCTGGTACATAAACAAGCAAGGAGGAACCAGGTCCTACCCACTTTGCCGGGAGGCTATGAGAGTGTGGGAATGGGCGATATCCACCAACCGCTTTCTGGTAGCAACGCACATTCTGGGTCGGTCCAACATTTTGGCGGACAAACTGAGCAGAGTGATTCTCACTCCGTACGAGTGGTCTCTCAATCCATCAGTTGCGAAGCAGATCTTCCGCAAATGGGGTTGGCCTTGCTGCGATCTTTTTGCTTCTCCCTTAAACACAAAATGCAGCGAGTACTTCGCAATACTTCCCCCCGAAGGGGAGAATCCCAGAGACGCTCTAGTCCATGCCTGGCCGTCCGGTCTACTGTATGCCTATCCACCCCTTCCGCTCATAACCAAGTTCATACAGAAAGCCCGTCAATTGGGGAGCAGAGTTATCCTCATAGCCCCATTCTGGCCTCGCCAGATCTGGTTCCCGTACCTGCGGTCTCGCAGTGTATCTCCGCCATGGATACTGGATCCCATTCCAGACCTGATTTCACATCCGGCGGGATTACAAACCCCGAACCTGGTGAACCTCAAGCTTGCGGCTTGGTTGCTCCAGTTCCACTGATGGCTAGGACTCCCGGTATCTCATCTCCTGTTAAGGCCATTCTAGTCGCAGCACATAAGCCGACTACTAGGAAGATTTACTACAGCAAATGGAAACGCTTCTCTGTTTGGGCCAAAGATAGAGGCCTGGATCCATTTACAGTTCCTATTCCTACTATTCTAGACTTCCTGTCTCTGATATTCAGACAAGGAGCAAGTGCCTCAACAGTGCCTCAACAGTTAAGGTGCAATTGGTAGCCATCTCCCATTTCCATGTGGGAGACGGACTAGGATCTTTGGCTTCTACAAAATTATGTAAAACCATCTTATGGGGCGTTTTCCTCTTGAAGCCTCTGGTGAAAGTGGTGGTGCCTCCATGGGATTTGGCCTTAGTCTTACAAGCCTTGACAGGCCCACCCTTTGAACCCGCGGCTTCGGTTCCATTAAAGTTCTTGTCCTGGAAAACTGCCTTTTTGGCTGCCATTACTTCAGCCAAAAGGGTATCAGAACTTCAAGCCTTATGTATGAAGCATCCTTATCTCATTTTTCATAAGGATAGAGTGTTCCTCAGGACTAATCCGTCATTCTTACCTATGGTGGCTTCGGAGTCAAATATCAATCAATCAATAAACTTACCCGTGTTCTTCCCAAACTTTCAGAATAAAGGAGAATACACATTACATAAATTGGATGTGCACAGACAACTGCGTTTCTACCTGCACAGGACTAAGGATTTTTGCAAATCGGACCAGTTGTTCGTGTCTTTTGCTAAATCAGCCATGGGTAAGGCCATTTCCAAAGTGACTATAGCAAATTGGATTTGTCAATGCATAGTCCACGGGTACTTATCTGCAGGCAAACCGGTTCCTACGGGAATTCGCGCTCACTCTACGAGGGCTGTGGCCACCTCTGCAGCCTTCTGGTCTAGGATCCCCTTGGATGACATATGCTCTGCAGCTACCTGGTCCTCTTCACATACGTTTATTTCTCATTATAAGTTGGATATGGTATCGAGAGGTACGGCTTCCTTTGGCTCTGCGGTGCTTCGGAATATCCTTCCATAGGCCGCCCAGGGTTTCTCCCTAGGTAGCTGGGGACTCTGTCCCACAGGTTGCAGAGCAAATGAAGTAACTACTTCAGATAAAGAAGTTATGTACTCACCATAACGTTCCATCTGAGTAGGTACTTCATTTGTCTGCAACCGACCCCCCCTGCCATCCCCCGAACCTTTTGGGATTTCTGATCACCAAAGAGATCTTGTTCTGCCTTAGAACAGTTTATCTGGTGTTGCTTCCTCTATCGAAGGTAGGAGTTGTGTAAGAGGCAAAAAAATTCGATCTGAGGTAATGTAGCACATAGCAGGGGATTATGGGTAGGGGGAGGAGCTAGGAGCTCGGATCTTGTAGCTTGGAAAGCTGCCGGCTCGGATCCGAGATCGGATCCGATACCCACAGGTCGCAGACAAATGAAGTACCTACTCAGATGGAACGTTATGGTGAGTACATAACTTCTTTTTCACAGACAGCTCAAATTTTACCTAGACAGAACCAAAGAATTCAGAAGATCCGAACAACTGTTTGTTTCCTTTTCAGATTCTAGAAAAGGTATGCCTGTGGCAAAAACAACCTATCAAAATGGTTATCTGATTGCATCACTTTCATTTACTCAGCTGCCAGTATACCTCTACAACACAAAATTAAGGCTCATTCTATCAGAGCTGTGTCCACATCTTCTGCTTATTCATCTGGGCTACCAATAAACAATATTTGTGCAGAAATCATTTGGTCAAAGCCTCATACCTTTACCATTCATTACAAAGTCGATAGGTCCTCCAGGGACAGGGCCTCTTTTGGTTCTACTGTCCTGAGAAACATACTCCCGTGAGCCATCCGAGAAAGATGGTGCTTGGGAAGTTACCCATCTGTAAGAATGAATGGCGAGATAGAACAACTTCACATAAAGATGTTATTTTCTCACCATAACGTTCCATGTGAGTTGTTCATCTGGATCTATATTAAATCACTGAATGCTTAAAAAGGGGAACGGTGATTGATCAACCCTATGTAAGAGAAAGCTTACAATGTCAAAGTGTCAGAACAGCGATTTTTTTCCAAGGGAAAAAAAATCGCTGTTCTACCAAAAAAAAAAATAAAAAATAAAAATCAATTTCAGACATTACATTAAGTGGGGGGGCTTTGCCCCCACACCCCCCTACTTAAATATACCAACTCTGAGACCACACTACAGTGCCGAAAATGGCAAAGTACCTAAGTGGCCAAACAAATTCTTTCCCAGGGAAAGAATTCGCTTAACAGTCGCTTCGATATTTTGTGTTTTCAGCTTTTTAAGTTCAACCAAGATGCATTCAAAAGAATGTGTCTTCTGTCTTCTAATATAGACCCGTTCATCTTGCCTTCATTCTTACTTCCCACCCTCCTACTCCCTCCAGGTTTTCTGAGGACCGAGATTCATGTTTTATCATGGTTGCTTTGTCTTTCATATGGTATTTACCTTAAAAAGTGACGGAATAGCATATGGTATTATTAGAGGCAGCAAACAAGATCTGAGGTAACTCAAGGTGCATCATGGGATAGGGACTTGGCCTCAAGCTGCCTGAAGACCTTGAGCTTTGTAGTTGGCCAACTCAGAGCCGAGAATCAGTTCCGAACCCATCTTTAAGAATGAAGGCGAGATGAACAACTCACATGGAAGGTTATGGTGAGTACCTAACTTCTTTTTTACTTCAGCTCGTGCTCTCCAAACTCTTGAGCCCATAATGCTCCTCACAGAGATTACCTCAGATCTTGTTTGCTGCTTCACAGACTAGACACATTTGTTCCTTCTCTCAAGCCTTGGCATATTTTTTTGTAAGTATTGCCTAATTTATGCACTTCCTTCTTTGATAATTTTCTCTTTATAGCTCTTTATAACTCTTTGTATTTCTACCCGTTCCTCCTTTTCTTATCACAGCTAATTTTTCCATTTTTGTCTTTCGTATTCCATTGATGGACTGTCCAGTACCATCGCTGGTACACCTTCCACTCTCTTTGTTTACCATTTTGAGGTATTCTTATATATTATCGTGAGTATTTTCTACCTATTTTAAAAAAAAAAAATTATTTCTATTGTATTTCTCTCACTCTGTTCTGTAGTGTGCTTGCTGACAATCTCTTCCAGTTGTTATGGCTAAACAACAGGAAAAACTTTCTCCTTCTAAACCCTCTAAAGGCACCTCTGGGTTTCAGAGGTGTAAAATATGTTAGGGCAAAATGACAAACACATACGGGCATACCCTGTGTGTGTACTGCCTTGGAAAAATACACTTACAGGAAAACTGTGATTTGTTATGGGTTTTCAACCCAAACATACGGAAAGAAAGAATAAACTAATTTTGAAAGGACTCTTTAAATCTGGATTTGACAAGGCCATTTCTGACTCCAGGATTGAAGTTAGCACTTCCTGATCTTCTTCATCACCTGCATCAAAGAAAAGGCCTTCCTCAGTTCCAAGGTCCTCAGAACCAACAAGGAAAATACCTAAAACTTCCTCGGTACTGAAAAGTTCATCAGCACCAGAGAATTGTACTGGAACTACTTCTAAATTGGCGTCGGACCTGACAGCTTCTTCTTCAGCCCCTACTGATGCATCGGTACTGAAGCAATTAGGGCTGCCACTGCTCCCAAGAATGTCATATTCCCCATCTGTGGACCCTTTTAAAGACACTCCTTTTGTGGAAGTGAGACCCCCCTAAATCTCCTTCCGCTGCATCTGTTCAATCTACTAAGAGTCTCTCAAAGGCAGACATCATGAGACTGGTGGATCAGCTGCTGGTGATGAGGGAATTGACCTCAGTGCCAAGCCACACCGGTATCGGAAACATTCATCATATGACACCCCCATACCCTCTTCCTCCAACTCTTGATGAGCCTTTGGATCTCTCAATCCCGACTCTCCTGGCTCCGATTGTCTCGGTTCCAGTAGCATCTTCATCTCTGGTTCCAAGAACTGCCTTGAGTACCTCCGAGCTTTCAGCACTGAAGACCTCCCGGGGTTGAGACTCTCCGGTCAGGTCTGAGATACATGGAACCTTTTCGGTTTCTTCCGAACTGGCCATGTCTGTCGGTGCCTCAGCCTTTGTAGTGTCGATCCAGGCTTCTGTTCTGGGGGCTGCCTCCTCGGTGTGGGGTGTGACCCCAGTTCCAAAGGAGTCTATTTTGGTTCCGGGCACCCATCCCTCTACAAGGGGCCGGCCTTCTGGATTATGGAGAAGGCATTGTCTGTTGGAGACACAGTCCTTGCCATCCCTGTTAGGACAGATTTTGGTATCTCCTTGACCTGGCTGTGATCAGTTTCATCCCCAGGACAGAGGGCACAATAGTCTTAGGTAACACCTACCTTAGTAGTCTCCTCTTTGGATATTTCCCCAGATCCCCCCCGAGGAAGTCCCTATGAAAAGAAAGTTCAAGAGGAACCAGTTAGACTCTCTGAAAAATTCTTTCACTGAAGATACTGATTTTGATGAAGGGGAAGGTTCTCCCAGGTCACACCCTGATGACGTTTCCTTCAAGGACATCCCAGAACTCCTGAAACAGAGAGGTGGCTGGTCTTCTTCCCACCCTTCCTTGGAGGAATCAGTATATCAGGAGGCTTTTCGTGCACAACTGTCTACTTCTTGGATCTCTCCACCTGCTGATGATCTCATTAAACTGATCACTCAGCGGGCATGGAAGATACCCGATGCCATAGATCCAATCCCTAAAAGACCTGATCGAGTATTATCAGCCCGTAAGGAAGAACTGCATTGGGCCAAAGGAATTCCCATTGACGCCATGGTAGTAACAGCAGCCACCAGAAAGGAACTTACCGAGGAAAATCCTACTATCCATCCTCCCAACAAGGAGTGTAGGACTTTGGATAGATTTGATAAGCGCGTTTATGCTTCATCAACCTTCACCCTAAGGTCCTTGAATTATATGGCGCACTTTGCAAGACTACATAGGGATCTGATCAAGGAGCTCTTGGATACTCTCGAAGGAGCAGTAGCTAAAGGGGTACAAGATAAAGTTACTTCTCAACTTGCAACCCTGGAAGCAATTTCTAACTCATCCATAAGGCTTGTTGCCCATACAGCTGAAGGGATGACTAGGGCAGCAGGTTCAGGCATAGCCATCAGAAGCCATTCCTGGATGCACTTGTGTGACTTTGCGGAGAAATTTAAAGTGTCATTCATCAACACTCCATTTGACGGGTCTTCCCTTTTTGGTCCCAAGGTAAATGATACACTAGCCAGATGTGAAAAGGATGGTAAGACCCTTTCTGCCATTGACATACATTTCTCCACTCATCAGAGACCATACTCTTAGGAACCAGTGGAATGGAAGACTATGGTTTAAAAAATCCAAAGAGCCTTTCCAGGATTCATGAGGCAAAGCCTTCTCCTGGGGCAGAGGGGGGAGCAATGGAAGATGCCACCCTAGAGGCTTAAATGGACCACAAAATCAGTGATCCAGAGAGACCTTCTCTGGAACTTCCTGTCAACACCCCTAAATAGGTGCCCGATTGCCTGCCTCTGGAGGCAGTTGGGGGATGGCTTTCTCTGCACCAGTCTGCCTGGTAAATGTTAACAATGTGCAAATGTGTGCAGAGAATTATATCCAGAGGTTACCAAATTCCTCTAACACAACCTCTAAAACTCCAAAAAAAACTCCCAGATGTACAACCCAGTCTCACAGAAGCAGCAGTTCTAGAAATTCAAAAACTGATAAACAAAAGAATCATCCAAAAGTCCCACCAGATCAGAAAGGATCTGGATTTTACTCAAGATTCTTTTAGTGCCCAAGAAAACAATGGACTGGAGACCCATCTTGGATCTCAACCAATTCAACAAGGCAGTTCAACAAACCAAATTCTGTATGGTCATGGTTCAGTCAGTACTTCCATTCTTGGAAAAAGATGAGTGGATGTGCTCTATCAACCTCCAAGATGCTTATTACAATATAAAAATGGAAAAGAGCTCCAGGAGGGTTTTGTGCTTCCAGCTGGGAGCCAGTCATTTCCAATTCAGAGCACTGCCATTTTGGACTCACCACAGCCCCCATGGTGTATGGCTAGACATATTGGTGCAGGGAATTATATCCAGAGGTTACTAAATTCTTCTGACACAACCTCTAAAACTCCAGAAAAAACTCCCATATGTACCACTGAGTCTCACAGAAGCAGTTGTAGAAATTCAAAAACTGCTAAGCAAAATAGTAATCCAAAAGTCCCACCAGACCAGAAAGGATCTGGATTTTACTGAAGATTCTTTTTAGTGCCCAAGAAAACAGAGGAATGGAGACCCATCTTGGATCCCAGCCAGTTCAACAAGGCAGTTCAAACCAAATTCCAGATGGTCACGGTTCAGTCAATACTTCCATTCTTGGAAAAAGATGAGTGGATGTGCTCTATCAGCCTCCAAGATGCTTATTACAACATAAAAATGGAAAAGAGCTCCAGGAGGTTTTTGAGCTTCCAGCTGGGAGCCAGTCATTTCCAATTCAGAGCACTGCCCTTTGGACTCACCACAGCCCCCAGGGTGTTTACCAAATGCATGGCAGTGGTAGCATCTCATCTAAGACTGCAAGGTTTTCAAGTATTTCCATATCTTGATGACTGGCTCCTCACAGCCGCCACGAGGTTTCAGGTAGAATGGACAATAGATTACACCATACATCTGTGTACATTTCTAAGAATAACTATAAACTTTGAAAAGTCCACACTTCAACCCACTCAACAACTGGATTTTATTGAAGTTCACTTAGACACCATCTCAGGAATTGAATCACTCCCTCCAGAAAGGCTACAATGTATAAGATCCCGGGTCGGTCAATTACTATGCAACAATGAGGTCCCAGCAAAATTAGTTCTTTAAACATTAGGCTCCATGGCAGCAGCAATCACTCTAGTTCCCTTGGCAAGGTATCACATGCGGATATTGCAATGCCTACTAGCGTCCCAATGGTCTGTCATACACCAACCAATTTCTCAACCAATTCTGACTACTAATCACTGCAAATATGACCTGTTGTAATGGCTGCACTCCAACCAGATTCTCTTGGGTCATCTTTTCATTCTCCCCCAGCCCCAAGCCACAGTGGCCACGGATGCTTCCCAGACAGGGGGGCATTATCTGGGAAGGACAGTCCAAGTCATGTGGTCCCAATTGGCGGTCAACCTGCATATCAATGGACTAGAGATGAGGGCAGTGCTGCTAGCATTGCAAGCATTCCAGGATGTCTTCTGTCTTGGAACAGTAGTGATTCAGATGGACAACATGTCAGTAGTCTGGTACATAAACAAACAAGGGGGAACCAAATCTTACCCATTGTCTGGGTAAACCAGTGACTAAAGTAACCTTAGCTAGATGGATTTCCCAATGCATCCTTCTCGCATACAAAAGCTCTGGTCGTCCTGAGCTCCTGAGGGTTCGAGCCCATTCTACCCGATCTATGGCTACTTCTGCTGCTTTCTGGTCAAGGGTTTCTTTGGATGACATTTTCTCAGCAGCTACTTGGGCTTCCTCTCATACCTTTATTACACATTATAAATTGGATCTAATATCCAGAGGATGCGCATCTTTTGGCTCTGCAGTGCTCCGGAATATCCTTCCATGAGGACCTCCCAAGTTTTTTGGTAGCTGGGGACTCTGTCCCACAGGTTGCTGATCAAATGAAGTTAACTACTTCAGATAAAGAAGTTATGTACTCACCATAACGTTCCATCTGTGTAGGTAACTTCATTTGTCAGCAGCCAACCCTCCCTCCATCCCCCGGACCCTTAGTTCGTTCTTGAAGGATCAGGATACGTCACTTCCTGATGACATTAGGTGGGACGTTCAGTATTCCTTTCTTGTGTTATAGTAATACTCTATGACATTATGGCAAACTCGATCTGAGGGTTAGAGGGAGGTGGCAGGGCATTATGTGTAGGGGGAGGAGCTTGGAGCTCGGATCTTTGGCTAGGAAAGCTGCCGGCTTGGATCCAAATTGGATCCGATACCCACAGGTTGCTGATAAATGAAGTTACCTACTCAGATGGAACGTTATGGTGAGTACATAACTTATTTTTCTTTTATATTTTAATTTGTCTCTAGCTTTTTAGTTTCAGTTCTAAGGTAGCACCATCTCAGTTTGCACTGTGGTGTTAAGGGGGAAGGGGGACTTGGTTAAAGGAATAAGTTTAATGCTTTTATTGTTATTAACAGAACCACCCTCTGTAACTACTTCCTTGCTCCAAATAACCTGATTATATATACATAATGAATGTTTTTGATGCTTTTCATTATTCTGAACTAGGATTACTTGTTTGTGTGCTTCAGTAAAGGATATTTCATTTTTAACTCAACTGTGGACTACCTACTCTTTTCTATTTTATTATTTTGTAATACGTATTTTACAGTTCAATTTTTATTAGTGAACTAGATGCATAACATAATTCAAGAAGTGAACTTCACACCCTCCACACTGCAAAGTTTCTTTTTGGTTTGTTTTAGACCCAGTACTTCAAGGGATACCACGGATGTTTCTTTTTTCTTCAGTAGAAAGAGCTTTTCTTCCATAAGAAAAAATAGAGTCCTATTTAGATCTATTCCAGGGAATTTCCACTCAGACTTTGGTCACTGTGATGGAATACCTCATGATTCTGGGTCTTGTGGAATCTATCATTTTCATGATACCACTGGAAAGACTCCACATGAGAAAGATACAATGGTATCTGAAGTCTCTCTAGTCCCAGCACCAACACCCATTATATGTTCAGATGAGATGCCTTTTCTTGGATTTTTGAGAAGAGAAATCAGCGGAGACATAAAATATTCCAGAATCTTGGTCTCCTCTTGTCCCCTTTTGCTCCAAAGCAGTCAGTCACCACAGATGCCTCACACTTTGCTTGGGGAGCATTATCATAGGGGATAAAGGTGCAAAGTATCTGGGATAATAAAGACAGACCAAAGCACATAAACGTAAAAGAGATGCTTGTCCTTAAAAAGGCACTCAACTCTCTGAACCATCTCTGGTCCCCAGGACCACTTCAGATTGTTTCAGACAATACCACAGTGATGTGATACATAAACAAGCAAGGCAGAATCAAATCTTACCCCCCCCCCCTGCAGACTAGCCATGTTAGTATAGGATATAGCTTTACTGCACAATCTCTACTCTACAGGCATCCAAGGGAGCCCGCAGAATTTTTTGCAGGGGGGTGAAAACCCAAGCCCTGCCCATGCAGCCCCACCCCTCTGCTGCCCCCGCCCACACAGCTCCAAGCCCACCCCACCCCTCCACCAACGCAGCCATTCCAGTGTCCCATTACTTGGCTATTTCTCCCCATTTGTCGTAGACACTGTTCAAATCTCTCAGTGTGCATACTGTTTTATGCTTTACTTCTACAATGATTACAGATATTTGTATTTCATTTACAACTTTTATTTCAAATTTTATAGCACAAGCACTGATAGACATTTACTAAACAACGCAATAGTCTTACAATGAAAAGAGACTTAGCATTAAAACTTCTCTACCTTTGAAACCCACATTCACTGAAACAACATTGAAACCCGCATTCAAAGAAAATGCATCTGGCCAGTGGCAGGTTAAGTTTACCTTTGGGCTGTTTTCAAATCATAGGCCCTTGCACACATTTTTTGGACCATGCAAAAGTTCTTTGATTCACGTTTCTGACTATATTAATTATAAAATATATTTGAATTATATCCCTTGTATAATAGCACCACTTGTTAGAGTATGCTTTAAATTTAGTTTTGAACATTTTTCTAGTAAGCAATGAAACAAAACATATAGACTAAGTGGCAAACTGCCCAGTTCAGAACACTTCAACCATAAAAAGCCACTCAAACTTCTGTCATTACAATTCACCAATATCAGTCTATACGCACAATCTCTGCAGAAGTAAAAGTAATCTGAATAATTACATATTAAAGATATCTGAAACTACTGAAGAGGTTGTTGCTAGAAAACAACTTTATATTTCAGTGTTTCATCTACAAATTCAAGGCCTACTGCCCTTGAAGCATAAATTGCCTATGGTGCCTTGCATAGTCTTTTCTAGTTATTAACTTTAAATATTAAATAAATATGAATATTAATTTAACAGGAAGAATGAAACCCCCCTAAGCACAGAAAAAGTTCCATCTACAAAATGCTTTAAAAATTGTTCAAATGAGGTTACATCCCATCAAAAATATACTTTTTTAATATGTATTCTCTTACATATTGTTGTATGTTACAAAGAAAATGTATGAAAATAACTCTCAAAATAAGGGGAGGGAAAGCAGACAACCAAGTGATATGCCGAGCCAAGTAAGTCCAGTACTGAATTCATTATCATCAAATATTAAAATGCATTGCAGCACTCATCAGAATTCCAGAATATACAGCACTATCTCTTTCATTCTTATTCTCTATAGAACAGTGAATGCAATTTGTCTACTGTTTTTAAATGCACCTTGATTATCCCCTGTGAAAATGCCTTAGGCTTTATGATATCCAGCCAGTCAACAAAATGAAATAAAGAAATGCTTAGGTAAAAAAAACTGTCATGCTGCCTTACTGCTCACAGAAACAGATGGTTTTAGAGGGTGTGATTTGATACACTATACTATGGAAGCCATTATAAAAATGTTCAGACTGTTATATAACAAATTTCCTTTCCCATACAAAGCTCCCCCAGCCATTCCAATATCCCATTACTTGGTAATTTCTTCCCATTTACCATAAACACTGTAATGTGCATAGTGTCTTTATGCTTTACTTCTACAAAGATTATTTGGATTTCATTTAAAACTTTTAATTTAAATTTTATAGCACAAACACTGATAGACATCTACTAAACAATACAATACAGTCTCATAATGAACACAGACTTAGCATTAAAAATTATCTGCCCTTGAAACTCTCATTCATTGAAACAGCAATGCAACCCACATTCAAAGAAAATGCATCTGACCAGTGGTGGATAAAGTTTACCTTTGTGTTTCAAATCATAGGCTCATTGCACATATACTGTATGTAGGACCATGCAAACACGTGTTATTTGATTCGCCTTCTTGACTGTATTAAATTATAGTCCTTGTATAATACAACACATTTGAGAGCGTGTTTTAAATTTATTGTTTTGAACACTTTTCCAGCTGAGAAGACTTAAAGGATATACAAAGAAATTATGTAGCTTGAAAGGTAAATTATGTATCACTTCCCTCTGTCCCATCCTGTACCTAATTAGGGCAAATAAAAGTTAATAAAACCCCTTTCTACAGGCAGCAAGAGAAAAATAACCTATCACATTGCACTTTGAAAAATGAACATTACCCCTGTCACTTCACTGCTCTTCACTTAACTTCAAAACAAGTTAGAAACTCAGGAATGGTATCAATTAGTTAGATTTTTGCATATGATTACTTTACACATAACTGTTAAAATATGGTAGTGTTGAATTGCTGGCTAAAATGAAATCCATAAGATAGCATATATTTTACTCACAATAGAGAATAAGTGTGTAACATCCAAGTGTTAAATTAAGTGCTTACCTTCAAAATCACCCAACTATAGCCAAGTAGTAGATCATAGATGAATCAAAGTTATATACACATGGGTAAAGTTACTTAAGATAATCAAATATTAATTGTATTAATTAGAAACCACTCATCAATAACACCACAAAAAGAGAAATAGAATTATCTACGTATGCAATAAGTATGGATCACCTGGAATGTCATAGGTGATCCTTGGCAAAGCTTATAAATGAAAGGAATAAAAGTGTCACCATTAATTAAACACACTGAGCAAATCTATCATCTTGCCAACCCCTCCCTCAATGGAATACATGTTGTATGTAACACAGCAAAACATTTTCCCTGCTTGTATTAGTTATTTAAACACAGTATATGACTAGGTCTGACTTGTTAGCTTCCCACTAATCGTGGGAAGTATCACTGCCATTAGCTTTGACCACTATCATCCATTCTGATTTCTGGACCACAGAAAAGTGGTCCTTTAAAGGTTGCAGGTTATTTTTAATTAAGAGGCCTCCCCACCCTCTCATTTGAGTATTTCACCACTACACCCCCTTAATTCACTATCAACAATCTCATTAGTGACATTTAGATACCCGACCGAGCCCTTAGTATCAAGTGCCTGAACTAAAAAGAATGAAACTTATTTTTCCCTAATGTACTAAAAGAAAGTGGCACATAATATTTTTCTCCCAATGTTGTAAGCATTATAAAAAAGCACAGGAATTCTGACAAAAGAAAATATGGACATGCCTAATTAAAAAACTCAGTGTAAAGAATTAAAACATATCAATTGTTTACTGACGCCAAAACATTTATGGGAAAAATAGCAGAAATGTAGGTTTGTAATGGTAATATGTTATTTAAGACTGTGGCTTGAAGAAGTCATACTTCTTCTTTCGGCTTTTCCCTGTTAGGGGTCGCCAGTCGCTACAGTGGATCACCTGTCCACTCATGATTGGGAGTGTAGTTTTACATCCACAAGCCGCTACCTATTTCTCTCACAGACATACACCTCCTAATCATTTAAACACACACACGCACGCACACACACACTTACCTCTCGCTTGTACCTTCATCCGTAGTCCAGACATCTTTGGAGCGGAAGATGAAAATGTAAACCGTCAGTCGCTTGTACCTTCATCCATTGTCCAGACATCTTCTGGAATTCAAATTGCGCGGGAGTGGAAGATGAAGATGTAAACAGTCAGTCGCACAAAGGCAGAAGTTTCTGTGCGACTGGACGCAAAGGGCGTTCTTAAAGTAGAACACCCTTCAAAAAATATAATGTATTTTTTTTTTACTTAAAAGTAAATGAATCTCCCGCTCAGCCAATTCCAGGGGGGTGCAAATGTACCCCCTTGCACCTGCCTGCGGGTGCCCTTGCAGGCATCCTACATTTTGTAAGAGTAAAACTGTGTGGCAGACAAGCTAACCAGGATAATGGCCTACCTTCAGAAATGAAAACTAGATCAGGGAGTCTTCACAGATTTGATCCTTTTGTGGGGAGTTCGTCGAGTAGACAATTTTTCCTCCTCTCTGATCAATCAGTTTATAGCTTCATAGGTGTTTACTAGGCTAACAACCACAAGGGCCTTTTTAAGCCTAGCCATGCATCACAAATCTCTAACAAGTTCTGATGCCATTGATAAGTGTAAGCAGGGGTTTGGGGGATGAAACATTTACAAGCAGCTGGCAAAATTCTGCTCTAGAACTTCATTAAGGAAGGCCTGGAAGCCAGATGCCTTTTTCCTTGGTCAGGAATGTTCATGTATTCCTTTTCACTGATATCCAGGGTACTTCTGAAGATTCAGAATCTCCCAAGGTCATTGCAGTGACTCTCTTCTGGTCTAGAAAACAGTCTATATGATGTCTTTTTTCATACAATTCAACCTTTCTGTTATCAGATCCGATAGGCTCCAGGACTTCTTCCCTACCTATAATTCCCTCATCTCCCCAAATTGCTGCAGATCTCATTTGCCAACAGATCAGAAAGGCAAGTTTAAGAGGGCTCTAACAAAAGATAAATATTTGATTATCTCTGTATTTTTCTGTGATAGCATTGTCTATACATTTTTTTCTCTTAGGGTTTTTCCTTCCCTTTATCTCAGTCCCCAATTAAAAAAAATAAAGTTTAGTTAGTTATTTAGCTTTTCATTGTTGTTGTCTAGTGTTCATGTTTACTTGTTTGTTTGTTTGTTTGTTTTTCTGTGTCTTTTCTGCCCATTGTGTCTGGTTGATCTTTCTCAGATTGTTTTGGATAGGACTTTGTTTTCTGTCATGACTGACAAGGTTCAAGGCTACAAAAAGTGTACAGCCACTGGCCATAACTTTCTGTCACAGGACTCCCACTACCTTTGTGTTTACTGCATGGGAGTGGCCCATTTGGAAGTAGAATGTGAGGCCTGTGCCTATTTTGGTACAAGGGCAGAGGAACTAGTTTGTGATAAAAGGCTTAATTCCAGCCCAAGCAGGAACTTTTTTTGCAAACATCGTTTCCATAATCATCTCCCTCTGCTTCTTCAGCAAAAAGACTGGATAAACAGAAAGCTCCCAGAGAGAAGGAAAAAGACAGGGAAAAGTCAAAGAGAGAGAGAGAGAAAGACAAGGAAAAGGATTCAGAGAAAAAACTGGAGAAAGCTAGAAAAGGTCTCCAGATCCATCGGAACCTTTGCGTCTGGCACATAAAATTTCAAGACAATCGTATCTAATTAGGTTCATAGGTTCATAGGTGTATACTAGGCTAATAGGAGCCTTTACAAGTCTAGCCCATAGGATTACCTTGGCATCATGCCGCACAACATTAGTTCCCAGTGCCTCTGTCAAGCAAAGCCACTGGAGTGATCCCCAGAGTGAATTTTCTATTTCCCATCCACTCATCAAGATTTTTCTTGAAGAGGGCCAGTGAGGTGCTCTGCTTGACATGTATGGGAAGTCTGTTCCATAGCATGGGCAGTCTCTGTGTTATGAACCTGTCCCTCCAGCATGTTCTGTTGATTGGGGTAATGAGGCTGAGGTCTCTGGAGCTTGTGGTGCGGAGGGATTGGGATTTTTTTAGATGTAGCATTTCTAACAGAGCTGTGTCAGACATGGCTTTGTAAGTCAAGCAGAGATCGCCTCTAAGTAGGTGATATGAGACAGAGAATAGTTGGAGTTTTTTTGAGTCTGTCCATATAGGACAAGTATTTAAGGCCTAGGATCCTCTTTGTGAGGTACATTTGTGGCCTCTCCAGTTGTTGCAGGTGTCTAGTGAGGTGCATGCCAAATGGGGCATTGTACTCGATGACTGGCCTAATGAGGGAAGAGTAGAGGTAGACAATGACCTCTTTCTCACTGGATGCAAAACCCTTAGTAATGAGATGTGCCACATAGAAGGACTTTCTGACCACAGTGGCAATGTGGTGGTCAAAAGAGAGGTTGCTGTCAACCTTTGTTCCCAGATCTCTTATAACTCCTTCTGTTGCTAGTCAGATCCATTCTACATTGACTCCTCTTCCTTAATTCTTACCAGAACTGCTGCACCCTCAGCTCAATTCTCCATTTTTGCAGGAGAGACTTTCTTCAAGACCATCATCAATGGCTTCTTCATCAAGGTCCTTTCAGTCAAGAAACCTTATTGAAGCAGATGTCAACAGAATGATGTGGAGGTTCCTCCAGATGCAGATCCAGCTAGGAGTTCTCTCAATGCCACTCCCATTGGGTGCATAGGGTACAGGACCAGCTGGCCCTCCATTGGATTCTCCTATTCTGGTTGACCTGAGAATCCAATTCTAATGGATATGGAACAACCCCCTCATCTCTTACTCTCTTGGCTCCAATTTTATTGGATCAAGATGATTTGGAGCAAAAGCCTCAGTGCTAGGACCTGTTGGGAGGTGGGGGTTGATGCAACCCTGAAGTTATCAGATCTGTTTCTTCCCCTTGGAGATTCAGTACCATTGTCAGTCTTGGAACCAAGGTGGGGTCAGAGCAAAAGGTATTTCTTATATCTTTTCTTTTGATCAGCTGAGTGGTTCTTTGGCTCCAATTGAGACCTCAGCATTTGAGACATTTGAAAGGGTTTTTGCCAAGCCAAGAAAAGAGGTGTCTCTCCAACACTTGGCTCCATCCCTGCCCTTGTGAGATATGGCCTCTGACTCTGCACATCCAGATCGACTGGGACAGTCAGCCTCATTCAGCCTTGGGGGTACTTGCCGTGTGAGTTCTCTGTCTAACTCAGACCCTTCTCCAGATGCCCAAATGAGCCAGGGTCCTAGGAAACAGACATGTAAGAGGAGATGTTTGGACTGCTCTCTGGAGTCAGTCACTGAAGACATAGATGTGGAAGATGAGAAACAGTCCCCATGAAACCCTTGGGAGATGTCACCTTTGATGATATTCTGGAGTTGATGAAACACTGAGGAGGGTTGGCCCACCAATGCACCCTCACCTAAGGAGCCTGTGTTCCTTGAGGCTTTTAGGGATGGCTCTTCTACCTTTTCGGTGGTGCTACCCCTTGATGCCCTCATAGACCTGGTGGCATAGCAGGCATTGAAGGATCTTGATGTGGTAGATCCAATCCGTAAGAAACTGGATACAATCTTGGTCACTCTAAAGGACAGAGCACACTGGTGCTAAAGCTCTCAGTAGACTCCATGGTTGTGGTGGCAGCCAAAAAGAAGGAACTCTCAGAAGAGAGTACATCTGCCCAAACCCCCTAACAGGGAGTCAGGGCATGTTTTGAAGAGTTTGGAAAATGGATGTATATATTAGTGACATTTGCACTTAGTAGGCTGAACTACCTGGCCTATATAACACATTTCCAGAGTTTTCACCATGGAGCTCAACAATTTCCTTTCGGGTAACCTACCATCAGACATCCAGAAAACATGGGAGTTCCTATCATCTACCCTATATTCAATGCCTAAAGTATCCATGCCTCTAATTTCAGATGCAGATGATGGTATGGCTTGTATGTGATTATGTAACTTTGCAGAAGGCTTCAAGATGTCCTTCCATAACCCCCCTTTTGATGGTTTGAGACTTTTAGACAAACAGGTTAAAGAGACTCTCACCAGTAGTGAGCAAGATGGAAAATCCATTCTTGCATTTGGAATCTGCTTTTCTACCTTGTAGAGAACCTTTACTAGGAACCAGAGAGGGGGAAGAAGATGTGGTTTAGTAAAATCTCAGGGTTTTCACCAAGACACTCCTGGGGACAGACCCTTCAGAAATGGGGTTGGGGGGCTTCAATGGATGTCACTGTAGAGACAGAGGCATGAAGAGAAAGGCCACACAATCAGAGATTTTGTGGTCCTTTCACTGAGAAATCCTGAAAGGTTGCCCAACTGCTGCACTCTGGAGGCAGCTGGAATGTTCTTATCACTGCACCGTCAAGTCTGGCAGGCCATCACACAAGACACATGAGTGCTAAGTATAATCATTAGAGGCTACACTATTCCATTTGCTGTTCCTCCTCAGAAAAGGAGAAATATTCCTGACGAACCACCCAATCAGATGGATTCCACAGCAGCAGCAGAAGTATCACAGCTGCTAGAAAAAAAAGAGTTATCTAGTGGGTCACCACAGACCAAAGAGAATCTGGAGTCTATTCCAAGTTTGGTCATCAAGCCGATTTTGGACCTAAGCCACCCAAATCAGTTTGTGAAAGAGGCAAAGTTCCAGATGGTCACAGTAAAGCCCATTCTACCTCTGTTGATGAAGGATGACTGGATGTACTGTATAGATCTTCAGGATGCCTGCTGTCACTTCAAGATAGCTAAGCATTGCAGAATATTTCTCCATTTCTGTCTGGGAGAAAATCATTTCTAGTTCAGAGCACTGCCCTTTGGTCTCCACACAGCCCCCAAGATGTTCACCCAAGTCACGGCAGTGGTGGCAGAATATATTAGACTGCTAGGGTTCCATGTGTTCCCATATCAAGACAATTTGCTCTTCAACACTCCAACCAAGAATCTTCTGGTCCAGAAATGGTACTTCTTACTCCAACTTGCACAGAAATTGGGAAATTGCAGTCAGTTACACAAACACTCAGCTGACACTTACACAACTGAAAGAGTTCATTGGATGCCACCTCAGTACGATTACTCAAATAGCCAAACTCCCAGAGTCCAGAGTTTCATCCTCAAGCTGTTTGGGTTTTTAGCTTCAGCTGTCATCATAATTCCCCTAGTCGGGTACTACACGAATGTTCTTCAATGGGCCCCATCAGTACAATGGTCCCAACCTTCACTTCCTCTAAATAATCAAATTTATCTAAAACCCATTTGCAAAAATCACATCGGGTGGTAACTGACATCCTCTGTAGTCACAAAGGATTGACCATTCTCCCTGTCTCCTCTGGTGGCCACAGTAACAATGGATGTTTCCCTCCTGGGGTATCAGTGGGGACATTTCAAAGAAAAGACAGTCTAAGGTCATTGGTCATACATAAAGGCCAGTCTTCACATTAATGTGTTAGAGATGAGAACAGTGCTGCTAGCATTGCAGGCTTTTCAGGACTCTTTCCCTGAGGGTGTGATTTCCATACAGATGGACAACATGACAGCAGTTTGGTTTATAGATTTGTAGGTATTTACTAGGTTAATGGCCCCTGAGGGTCTTTTTAAGCCTAGCCATGGTTTTCAAAGGTGAGACTCAAACCCTGTAACTTGTGGCTGCAAGGTAAATACCTTAACGATTATGCCAATCCCCAATCCCAAGGGGGGACCAGTTCATGTTCACTTTGCTGAGAGGCCATGAGACTGTGGCAGTGGACAATGTCTTCCCGACACTTGCTCATAGCAAGGCATATCCTGTAGACCTCCCAAGTTGTAGTGGAAGAGCTGAGCAGGTCCATTCTTTTGCATTGTGTGTGGGCCCTCAGTCAGTCAGTGATGATTCAAACCTTCACCACCACTGTGGTCATCCTTGCTTTGAACTTTTTGCTCTGTACCTAAACCACTCAGGCTCCCCTTCCTCTGGCCTTATCTAGTACCTCCACCCTGGACATTGGATTGTCATCCAGATCTCCTGAGTCAACCGTCTGGGTAGGCTGTCATGGATCTAAAGACATTGAAGCTAATCACATGGTTCCTCCAGTTTTACTGGTGGCCAGAGATGCCAAGCTGTCCTCATCAGTAGTTCACATTTTATTAACTTCACAAAAGAAAAATACCATGGATGTTTACTAAGCAAATGGAAAAAGTTTTCTATTTTGGCTTCCTCCAGATGAATAGATCCCTTTACAGTGCCTGTTGTTTCATTCTGGACTTCTTGTCAGATCTGTTTTAAAAGTGCTTCAGTTTCCCAACAATCAAGATCCAGTTAGCAGACATTTCCAATTTCCATATTGGACACAATCAACTTCCAAAGCTTCACTTAAGATTTCAAATACCTTTCTAAAGGGAGCCATCATGTTGAGGCCCCCTATAAGAGATCCAGTTGTCTCATGGGACATAACTATCATGCTACAGTCATTAACTTGACCCCCCCCCCTTTTAATCAGCAGTCACTGTTGATCTAAAATTCCTCTCTTGGAAAACTCTTTTTGTGGTGGCAATTACTTATGTGAAAAGGATTTCATAACTACAAGGACTGTCTTTTAAACCTCCTTACATTATTTTCGGTAAGGTCAGAGTGCCTTTGAGAACCAGTCTAACCTATCTCCCAAAGGTGGCATCCAATGGAAACCTGAACCAGACTATAAATTTATCAGTCTTGTTTCCAAAATTTCTAGCTATTTATAGATAACTCAGATTTTGTGTGTCCAGGGCCAAAAATGTTAGAAAATCTGATCAGCTCTTTGTTGCCTTTTCCAAAGTTAATTTGGGCCACAGTGTATATAAGGTCACACTCTCTAGGTGGCTTTCTGATTGTATAAATTTGTCTACAATAAGCTGTGTCTAGCCTAGCAAAAGTAACCAAAAGCTTATTCAGGATGGGGTATAGCTACCTCTACTGCTTTTATGCACAGAGTTCTTATTGACAAGATTTGTGCTGTAGCGACTTGAGCTACTGTTCCCACCTTTGTGTCTCACTACAAGCTAAATATACAATCCAGAGCCCGTACATCTTTTGGCTCCATCATTCCCAGGAATATCCTTCCTTCATGCCTCTCAGGTGTTTGGTAGCTTGGGAATCTGTCCCAAAAGTTGAACTGGATGAAAAAAAGACAACATAGGATATGAAAGTTATATACTTGCCATAATGATAGAACCATGTTGTGTTGTTTTTATCCATTTTAACATCCTTTCTTCCATCCCCCTTCCAAAATTGTTACCTGGTGATCTTCTTTAATTGGATGGACCTCTACAGGAACCTTGTCTTTTTACTGCATCAGATTGCTGCCCCACTTTATGACCATTCCTTGTCTGTATTATGGGCTATTAGCATTGTTGTGATAGTAGAAAAAGTTTTCTAGTTATGTGGAGGAAAACTCAATCTGAGGTAATTTGGGGAGATAGAGGGAATTATGAGTAGGAGAGGAGTCAGAACCCTGGATCAACAGCTTCTAAAAGGTGCTAAAGTCAGATCTGATCTGATCTGATAACTCAAAGCTTGAACCAGATAAAAACAAGACATCTTTGATCTATCGATGTTCATCATATTGCTCACTACTGCAGTAGCCTTAGTTACATGGGTTATATCCTCCCAAGGATATAACAGCTGACCATCTTCCAAAGTTCCAGGACACCATCCACACACCCAAAGTGTCAGGCAGCTCGAGCTGAACTGGCTAAAGACAAGCTTGGGTGCCATGGCCTTCAGAGCGTCATTGCTGCAGAAGAGTATGCTCCTCTAAGGTTTCGAGGATTGACAGTCAGCTTGATGCTGTTCCTTTGCCTGGCAGTAAGTTCAGTTTGGGGAAAAAACTTCCATTTTCTAAATATTATTTGTGCTTTATCAGTTTCCACTTCAGGAAATGGACTGTCAAGAGACTGTACCAAACTTTTAAACAGGAGTGATCTTTTTTCCTGCCCATTTAAAAATCGTGTAAAGTAACTGAAAAACATTTTACTGTGGAAAAATCGTGTTTATTTTTCTTGGGCCAGCATAGTGTTTTAAAGTGCTTTTTACTGTGTTTTTCTGTGAAAAACATGACTTCTAAAGAGAAGTTTGGGTGCCATGGCTTCAGAGCTTTACTGCTGCAGAAGAATATGCTTCACTAAGGCTTCTGAGGACTGACAGTCAGCTTGATGCTGTTCCTTTGCTTAGCAGATAAGTTCCCTTTTGAGCAAATAACTTCCATTTTCTAAATATTATTTGTGCTTTATCACTTTCCACTTCAGGAAATGGACTGTCAGGAGACTGTACTGTATTTTTAAATGAGAGTGATTTTTTTCCTGCCAATATAAAAATTGTGTAAAATAACTGAAAACCATTTCTTTGGGGAGAAGTTGTGTTTATTTTACTTTTCTGGGCTGACATAGTGTTTTAAAATGCTTTTTACTGTGTTTTTCTGTGAAGGATGTGACTTTTAAAGACTTGTAGTTTTTACTGGCATCTGCTGCTTGTTTTCCCCCCAGGAAAAAGGCACCATTTTCAACTTGACTATGGAACAAACTACAAGTCTCACAGCTAGGCCTTCTTCCAGACACAAAAAATAAAAGTTAAGCAAACAGCCTTTGCCACCACAGTAGGCTAAGAGTTTGCCTTAGATGGGTGATTCTGCTGTGGTTGTTTGTTGTACCTCAGACAATTTACTTTTTACCCCTGAACCCTCTCGTGTAACACCTACAGTCACTATGGACCATGGGTTAGCCATGTCCTCTGCATCTGTTGGGAAAAGGAGGGTCAATTTTGTCAGTCCCAGCAGGAGAGGGAATAGGGAAGGCTTCTCTGTTGTGTCAAAATGCTATGCCCATCCCTGGGGAAGCTGCTGCCATTAGTAACATGGCTGGCCCAATTTTTTTCTGTCAAAAAGAAACAGAACACTAAGTATGTGTTTACTCCTCCTCAAATTTCCTTAGATAGGAGTAGTTTACTGGGTCTGGCTCAGGGTTTAATTCAGGTTATTGATCCTTCTTGTAAAGTAGTTTCTGGTAAAAGAAAGAGGGATACCTCTTTTCTTGAAGAGATTCAAGATTCTGAATCCAAACAGAAAGACAAAGGGACATATATAGGGTTTTCTCCTCATATTTCTGATTCAGACTCAGAGGAGAGCTCAGTTTTTGATTTTCCCTGTGAGGTTTCTCTTTCTGTGAGACTACTGATAGAATGTGCCACTGTTTTCAATTGGAGAACACAGAGGTTTCTTCATCCCTTAGAAAATACAGTAACCATTTGAAATGTCAGTGTCCACTACAGCAAGTTCCGAAATGCTGAGAATGAATGGCCGAAAGATCGGGCTTGCATATACCAAGTCTGAGATGCCATTTTTTAGAATATTCCCTGTTCTCTGAGGTATGTCGATCTCAGAGTTGGTATATATATATATATATATATATATATATATATATAAGTTTGGGCGTGTGGAGGGGGGCTTGCCCCCACATGGGAGGGTGCTCCCTTGCAAAAAAAAAGTTCGAAGGACAATAGAGATTTCTGAGTTTCGGTCTTCTGCTTACTGTGTTTTTTGTCTTTTGACTGTTCAGTACTCAATATTTTGAGTGCCAATATTTTGGTAGGATGCCAAAAATACTACTAGTTGTTACAGAAAGAATTTCCAGAACTTACACCCATTCCTTATCTGCTTTAAAGTATGTATGTGCCTCGGGATGTTTAAAGTTCCTCAGTCTTTTAAGTTTTTATACACCATTCCCAAACCTGACCCAGCAGGTATAATTTTAGTTGACCCCACTATTGATAAATGTTTAGTTAATTCCAATCCTACTGTTTCTGATAAGGATGGGAAAATTATTGATAAGTATAGGGAAAAAAGTTCTGCAACTTTGATTTTCAGAGTTTTGAATGGTCAGGCTTATATGTTAACATTTGATGTTAAGTTGTCTATCTTGCCTTCATTCTTGCTGGTTGGGTTCGGAGCCGATCCTCGGCTCCGACTCGTCCATCTTCAAAAGCTCGAGAGCTGCATACTGGCTCGAGGCCACCCCATATCCTATGATGCCTGGCGCTAGATACCCAGATCTCATTTGCCACTTCTGCTGCGAGGTTGCCTACTGGCTCAGGTCGTATATTTTCATTATTTAATCATTTTTAATCAATATTGATAGCTCATTAGTGTAGATTGTTTAGATTAGTTAATCTTTAGATATATAAATACTTGTAGTTTTCTTTTTCAAACTTCCCTTATTCCTTCAGAAAACTCGTTTTAGTTAGAAAGTCCCCCCCCCCTCTTTTCTGAAGTAGCCGTTTAAGTTAGAGGATATATATATATATATATATATATATATATATATATATATATATATATATATATAGATATATATCATAGTATTTACTTAGTTTAGTTTTCTTATAGTTGTTAGACTATTGTGTGTATCCTTCACTGTTTTTGGGTGTGGTAACTTTGTGTGTGTGTGCTTTTTTATATACTTAAATTGTTATAGCAGTGTATTGTGTGTGGTATCCCTTTTTTAAGTATGTCCAAGGATACCAAGGTGTCCGGGTTCAAGAAGTGTGATTCATGCTGTCAGAAGATGTCTCTGACAGATGGTTACACTTCTTGTGTCAATTGTCTTGGCGCCGTGCACCTGCAGGACTCTTCTTCGGTTTCCCATGCCTTCAGCCCAAGAGTCCTGCAGGAGCGTAAAAATAAGTTAATCCTACGTGGATTACTCAGGCAGGATTCACCGGCAAAGACTCAGCCCGTGAAGGCCTCTAAACCACCAAAATCTTCGGCTCCCAGTTCGGAGCCATCGATGGGTGAAGCTGTTTCTTCAGCCTCGGTTCCGGCCGGAACCAATTTACCTGCCTCCCAGTCAGTTCCGACTCCCCCTTCGGAGCCGACTGGGAGTCGAAAGAGATCTAGGTCTCCCTCCCTGGAGTCGATACACTCGGTTCCGAGGTCTCCTCTGCTCCAATCGGAGCACAGTCATCGATCCCACTTTTCTTGGTCCTCAAGACTATCTGATCATGACGTGGAGAGAGTGGTCAGTAGGCTGTTAAAATCACAGGCCCTAGCAAAAATGTTGTCCAGCCCCCTCATCAGGTGTCGGCTCCGTCCATATCTGCTGTTATTCCTCCTCCGACTCCTTCCTTGAGCTCAGAGCCGGAGTTCTTTGGGGTTCGAGTCGTGAAACCGTTGGCACTGATACCTTCTGCTTCGGTTCCGTTGTCGGCTCTGATCACTTCTTTGGTACCGTCCTTGGAAGGATCTGGGCGCCAAGACTCCCTCGTCGGCTCCGAGGGGGCGAGTGGCATCGGACCCTTATCTGACCCCGTTCTCCCTCTCGGAGCTTCGGCGCAGGTGAGCTCTGCTCCTACTTCGGCTTCGGAGCTGTCCCCCTTGGTGCAAAGAGGGATTCCGGTCTCTTCGGAACTGGTGCCTTCTCCGCATCTGAGCAGGGACGCCTTCAAGGTCATAAGGAGCGTGCTGGCTCCTAAGTCAGCTCCACGATCATCCCCACTGGCTCCTCCAACTATGGCGCCTGCGTCAGCCTCTGTCCCTCCTCCAGACCCCAAGTGTGGGGAACCAGTGCTCCAGGGCACCCCCTTGGGTGTATATTCCTCTTCCGAGGCCTCCCCTGATCATTCAGAGGAGCCACCTCGTAAGAGGAAATGCAAGAGGAAGCATGTTGACTCCCTTGAGTCTGTCACATCAGATACCGACTTGGAGGATTCGGAAGGGTCCCCGAGATCCCCCTCTGAAGATGTCTCCTTTTCAGACATCCTTGAGATGCTTAGGCAGAGGGAGAACTGGACTACCCTAAGCCCCTCCGAGGATGAGTCGGTATTCCTGGATGCGTTTGGTTCCTGACCTTCCACCTCCTGGGTGTCTCCGCCTTTCGAACCACTCATGTCTGTGGTGGCTCGGGAGGCGTGGTCAGCTCCAGACACAGTGGAACCCACTCCCAGAAGACCCGCTAAATTCATAACGACACCACAGGATAAACAGTTTTTGACCAGAGGTGTCCCTGTTGTTGCCATGGTTGTAATGGTGGCCATGAAGAAGGAGTTGGCTGCAACTTCTTCATCTGTCCATCCCCCTAACAAGGAGTCCAGGACGATGGACAGATACGGGAAGCGGATGTTCTCTTCAGCGACTTTTTTTATGAGGTCTCTGAATTACTTGTGCCACTTTACCTGCCTTCAAAGGGATCTCCTTAAGGAGCTCGGAGATACCCTCCAAGATCCATCAGCTGAGGGGGCCCGGGCTAAGGCAGCCTCCCAGCTGGCGACTCTTAATTCAGTCTTATGCAGCTGATGGTGCGAGTAGAGTCGCAGGCACAGGTGTTGCTCTAAGGAGACACGCATGGATGCGGCTATGTAACTTTGTGGAACCTTTCAGAGCGTCTTTCACCAACACCCCCTTTGATGGTTCCTCTCTTTTTGGATCACAGGTGAAGGACACCCTTACCAGGTGTGAACAGGAAGGCAAGACTCTCTGCCATGGGAGTCCGTTTTTCCACTCCTTCCAGACCATATCCCAAAGGTCAGAAGAGCGGAAAGATGTGGTTCCGGAAATCTCAGGGAGCATTGCCGGACACACGTGGTGAGTTCCCATCCAGGGGCAGAGGAGGGAACAATAATAGATGCCGCCCTCATGGCAGAGGGGGTCCGCAAAACCAGGGCAGCAGAGAATCCTTCTCTGAGAAGCCCTCCCATCATCCCTGAAGGGTTGCCCGACTGCTCACCTCCGGAGGCAGTCGGGGGAAGATTATCACTGTACCCAAGAGCCTGGCAAGGCATAACACAAGACAAATGGGTACGGTCAGTTATATCCATAGGCTACAGAATACCCTTCATTCACACTCCCGTAAAGTCATGCGCAAGTCCCTTCCAGATGTTCCACCCAATCTAAGGGACCAAGCATTACAAGAAATTTCAGAACTGCTAAGAAAAAGAGCCATCCAGCAAGTCCCAGCAGACCAGCAAGGATCCGGAATTTACTCAAGGTTCTTTTTGGTACCAAAACAGACAGGGGACTGGAGACCCATTCTGGATCTCAGCAGACTGAACAGGTCTGTACAAAGAACCAAGTTTCGGATGGTCATGCTACAGTCCATTATGCCCTTTCTGGGTCAGGCCAATTGGATGTGCTCTATAGATCTTCAGGACGTGTACTACCACGTCAAAATGTCAGACGCTCCAGGAGATTCCTCCGATTCTGGCTGGGAGTCAGCCATTACCAGTTCAGAGCTCTGCCCTTTGGTCTCACCACAGCCCCCCGGGTGTTCACCAAATGCATGACAGTAGTTACCGCTCACCTGAGATGGCAAGGATTCCAGGTGTTTCCATATCTAGATGACTGGCTCCTTACTGCTACCACCAAGCATCACCTTCTGCGAGCCAGAGACTTCACTATCGACACTTGCTCCAGACTAGGTATCTCAACAAATTTCAGAAAGTCTGCATTGTCGCCCTGTCAGTCTATCACCTTTATAGGCGCAAATTTAAATACAGAAGACATGTCAGCGAGCCTTCCACCAGACAGGGTATTAGTGATTCATCAGCATGTACAGATCTTATTAGCATGCAAGAGAATTCAAGCCAGGTTCGTCCTCCAAACTCTAGGTCTCAAGGCAGCAGCTATCATACTTGTTCCTCTAGCTCGTTTTCACATGAGGATCCTCCAGTGGCTGCTTTTCACCCAATGGTCCTTCCAGCAGCTTCCCATGTCTCACATGATTATGATCACAGAAGCATGCAAAAAGCACCTTGCATGGTGGATGGTCTCCACATCAGTACCCCTAGGCAGACCATTTGTACTTCCCCCTCCAGTTGCTATGGTTACCACGGATGCTTCCCTGATCAGGTGGGGGGGGGGCATTATCAGGGCAGGACAGTCCAATGCACCTGGCAACCTCAGGAGTACCACCTGCATATAAACATCTTGAAGATGAGGGCCGTGCTTCTAGCGTTGCAAGCTCTACAGGACTCTCTTCCTACCGGGATCATTGCAATTCAAACGGACAATATGTCAGTAGTGTGGTACATCAACAAGCAGGGCGGAACCAAGTCCTACCCCCTATGTCGAGAAGCACTCAGACTCTGGCAGTGGGCGATCTCTTCCCAATGGTTTCTGATCGCAACGCACATCCCTGGGAAGTCCAACGTCATAGCAGACAGACTGAGCAGAGCAATTCTCATGCCTCACGAGTGGTCTCTGAATCAAGTAGTTGCGGACCAGATATTCCACAAATGGGGCCAGCCTTGCTACAACCTTTTTGCCACCCCCTTCAACAGCAAATGCAGCAAATACTTCTCTCTCCTTCCACTTCCCGGACATTCCCCCAGAGACGCTCTAGTCCATGATTGATCTCAGGGACTTCTTTATGCATTCCCTCCATTTCCCCTTATTCCAAAACTGATACAGAAAGCTACCATTTTGGGCTGCAAAATGATCCTCATTGCTCCTTACTGGCCTTGACAAATATGGTTCCCGTTCCTGCATCATCATCTTCTAGAGCAGCCTTGGACTCTGGACCCAGTTCCAGACCTTCTGATCCATCAATCAGGAGGGCTGCACCAATCCCTGCAATCTCTCCAGCTCACTGGTTGCTCCACTTCCAACCATAGCCAGGCTTCCAGATATCTCCCCGTTTGTGCGGGAAATTATTTTATCATTGCACAAGTCTACCACTAGAAAAACTTATGCTAGTAAGGGGAAACGTTTTTCTTCCTGGGCAGAGGCTAAAAGTATAGACCCCTTTTCAGCCCCTATACACTACATTTTGGGTTTTCTTGCGGAACTCTTCCATTCTGGGTCCGCTTCTGCTACAATTAGAGTTCAGTTAGCTGCAATTTCAAATTTTCACATTGGCCTGTTGGGAAATAATATCATGTCGCACAAGCTGTGTAAAGCCTTTCTCAAAGGTACCTCTCTGCTCATGCCTCCAGTGAGAGATCCCCCACCTCTGTGGGATCTAAATTTGATTTTAGCTTCTCTAATGTTGCCTCCCTTCGAACCTGCAGCTTCTTGTTCCCTGAAGTTTTTATCATGGAAAACTCTCTTTCTGGTAGCCATTACTTCAGCCAGAAGAGTTTCGGAACTGCAGGCTCTTTGTTCCCATCCTCCGTACCTAGTGTTCCACAATGATAGGGTTGCTCTCAGGACGAATCCTTCCTTTCTTCCTAAGGTCTCTTCAGAAAATAACTTGAATCAGTCCATAGACCTCCCTGTGTTTTTTCCCAACCACTGTTAAACCAAAAGGTCACTCCACCAGAGCTTTAGCCACTTCTGTGGCCTTTCAGGCTAGGTTGCCCATGGAATCTATTTGTGCTGCGGCTACGTGGGCTAACCCACATACTTTCATTTCGCATTTTAAGTTGGATTTGGTTTCCAGGAACAGAGCTGATTTTGGTTCCACTGCTCTGAAGAGTTTGTTCCGATGAGCCACCCAGGTTTTTAGGTGCTAGGGACGCTGTCCCAACCAGCAAGAATGAAGGCGAGATAGACAACTTAACATAAAGAAGTTATATGTTAAGTTGTCAATCTCGCCTTCATTCTTGCTTGATGGGTTCGGAGCCGATCCCTCGGCTCCGACTCGGCACTTGCTTTAGCTCGAGAACTCCTTTTACCAGCTCGAGGCAGCCCCATATCCCATGATGCAAGGCAGGAAGTACCCAGATCTCGTTTGCCGCTTTGCTTGGGAGGTCTTCTCTTTACCAGCTCCTGGTAAGTAATTCACTTTTGTGACATTTAAGCCCCTTTTACTTAAAAACCTTTTATTTTTGATAGTTTAACTTTAAACTTAACTTTTCTGACAGAAATCCCTGTCTCTTTTAAATTTTTTTAGTCAGTTAATTTCCCTTCCCATCCCCCCCCCTGTTAGGGTGTGTGTGTTGGTTTATTTTACTATATCCCCTTTTGGGATCAATTTAATTTAATTGGACTGGTGTGTGTGTGTTTTTGGGCACCATGTCTAAAGAGAGGGTTTCAGGTTTTAAGAAGTGTGACTCGTGCTGTCAGAAGATGTCTCTGACAGACGGTCACACTTCTTGCCTGTACTGTTTAGGCCCTCTTCACCTGCAGGACTCCTGTGCTATTTGTCACTCCTTCAGCCAGAGAGTCCTGCAGGAGAGAAGAATAAGTTGATTCTGAGGGGTCTTCTTAAGCCGGAGGGCTCTCCGCTAAGTCGGCCCCACAAAATCAACAAAATCTGCCAAGACCCAGGCTTCTGTTTCTAAGCCTGTGGCCTCGGCTCCGACTCCTATAGAGTCGAGATCGGCTCCGCTGGAGCCGATTCTGATCTGCTAAGCTTTCGCCGATGGCTATCGGTGCCGAATCTGTTGACCACTGTGGGGTCGGTTCCGACCGGCTCCGACACCACGCACGGGCATCGGTGTCGGCTCCGATCGGCTCCGACACCCATGTGGCACAGGCATCGGTGTCGGCCTCGATCGGCTCCGACACCGTTACTGGTGGCTGTATCGGCTCGGCTGGAGCCGATACATCGAAGCGTTCTGCCGGCTCCGAAATCGGTGCCGACAGGATCAATAATATCGGCTCCGATGACCCATTCCAGGAAGAGGTCGAGGTCTCCTTCCTTGGAGCCGATACTTTCGGCTCGGCCTCCTCTTCTATCGGAGCGGAGCCATCGGAGCCGATCTTCAAGGTCATCCAGGTTGTCAGACCATGACCTAGAGAGAGTGGTCAGTAGATTACTCAAGTCACAGGTACTGGCCCAAATGCTACACAGTCCGTCTCAGCAGACGACTGTTGGTCCACACCCCGTTACAGTTCCTCCTTCAACTCTACCCCAGAGTTTGGAGTTGGAGTCTTCGGGCAGGGTTACTGCTACGGCTGGAGGACGGATACCCCCTTCTGTTCCTTCAGCCCCTACTCTTATCTCCTCTTCCTTAGAGGGATTCGTGGTCGGGCTTCCATGGTCTCCTCCGAGGGGTGAGTGGCATCGGACCCTTGTCCGAACCCGCTCTTCCCCTTGGAGCCTCGGCCTTGGTGAGCTCGGCTCCGACATCTGCCTCGGAGACTTCCCTTTCGGTGGCCCCTGGAGTTCCTAGCTCTTGGAGCGGGTCTCTCGGACCTGCCTGGGAGGGAGCATTCGAGGTGATGAAGAGTGTACTGGCCACTGGTATCAGTCAGCAGTCTCTTCCCGTAGCTCCTCCCTCTATTGTACCTGTTGACATCTCTGCCACTTCTCTTGCTACAGGACCCAGAGATCCTCCGCCTCAGGTTTCCCCATTGGGAATTTCCCCCTCTTCCGAGGATTCTCCTGATGTTTCGGGAGATCCTCCTAGGAAGAGGACTTGTAAGAGGAAGCATGTAGACTCTCCTGAGTCTGTCACTTCGGATACTGACTTTGATGAGTCAGAGGGATCCCCTAGATCCCCCTCTGAGGATGTCTCCTTCTCAGACATCCTAGAACTTTTGAAACAGAGGGGAAACTGGCCCTCCAACAATCCCTCTGAGGATGAGTCAGTATACCTAGAGGCGTTTGGATCTCGGCCCTCCACCTCCTGGGTGTCTCCGCCTTCGACCCCTTATGCAGGTTATAGCACGAAGGCGTGGACAGCTCCTGACTCTGTAGAGCCAGTCCCTAGGAGGCCTTCTAAATTTATAACTGCCCCTAGTGACAAACAATTCCTTACAAAGGGTGTCCCGCTGATGCCATGGTGGTGGCTGCGGCCACCAAAAGGAACTTGCAGATCCTTCCGTGCCCGTCCATCCTCCTAATAAGGACTCTAGGACCATGGATAGGTACGGCAAGCGGATGTTTTCCTCAGCGACCTTTGCTATGCGTTCGCTGAATTATCTTTGTCACTTCACCAGACTCCAGAGAGATATCCTGAAGGAGCTGGGAGAAGTAGTTCAGGATCCTACAGCTGCAGGGGCCCAAGAAAAGATTGCTTCGCAGCTAGGAACCCTCAATTCCATTGCTAACTCCTCCATGCGGCTAATATCTTATGCTGCTGATGGAGCGAGTAGAGCCGCAGGCACAGGTGTGGCTCTTAGACGCCAAGCCTGGATGCGGCTATGTGATTTTGTGGATCCCTTTAAGGCGTCCTTCACAAATTCTCCCTTTGATGGGTCAGCTTTGTTTGGCCCTCAGGTGAAGGAAACCTTGACCAGGTGTGAGCAGGACGGCAAGACTCTTTCTGCTGTTGGAGTCCGTTTTTCCACTCCTTCTAGGCCTTATCCCAAAGGACAGAAGGGTGGGAAGATGTGGTTCCGTAAATCCCAAGGAGTCACGCCGGATTCACGTGGTCAGTTTACCCCTAGAGGCAGAGGGGGTAACAACAACAGACGCCGCTCTAGAGGCAGAGGGGGTCCGAAGAACCAGGGCAACAGGGAGTCTCTTCCTGAAAAGCCTTTTCAGCATCCCTGAGGTGTTGCCCGGCTGTCCCTCCTTGGAGGCAGTCGGGGGAAGATTATCACTGTACCCAGAAGCCTGGCATTCCCTCACTCAAGACAGATGGGTACAGTCGATCATATCCAAGGGTTACATAATTCCTTTCGAGGAAAGTCCCTTCCCCTCAAGTTCCCTTCCAGATGTACCACCGGTCTAAGGGACATTGGAGAGTTGGAGGTCGCCAAACTACTGCAAAGAAGAGCCATTCAGCCAGTCACCATAGGCCATCCAGAGCCGGAATCTACTCAAGGTTCTTTTGGTCCCCAAAAGACGGGAGACTGGAGACCAATATTGGATCTCAGCAGACTCAACAAGTCTGTCAGGAAGACAAGATTCCGAATGGTCACTCTTCAGTCAATTCTGCCCTTCTTACAGAAGGACAACTGGATGTGCTCAATAGATCTTCAGGATGCGTACTATCACATCAAAATTCACAGACGCTCCAGGAGATTTCTCCGCTTTCGGCTGGGGTCCAGTCATTTCCAGTTCAGAGCCCTGCCCTTTGGTCTCACTACAGCCCCGGAGTGTTCACCAAATGCATGGCAGTGGTCACGGCTCACCTGAGGCGTCAAGGATTCCAGGTGTTTCCGTATCTCGACGACTGGCTCCTGTCAGCCACCACCAGGCATCAGCTTATTCAAGCCAGGGATTACACAATAGACCTTTGTTCTCATTTGGGCATCTCAGTCAACTACGAAAAGTCATCCTTATCGCCCTGCCAGTCTATTACCTTCATAGGCGCAAACTTAAACACTGTTCGGATGTCAGCTACCCTTACAGAACAAAGAGTTTCAGACATTCAGAATCATGTCAGGATCATTCTGGCCAGCAAAAAGGTACAGGCCAGAATGGTTCTAAAGGTATTAGGTCTTATGGCTGCGGCCATCACTCTTCTTCCCTGGCTCGATTCTACATGCGCCTCCTTCAGTGGATGCTGTTCACACAGTGGTCATACCAGCAACTCCCAATGCGTCACCAGATTCTGGTGACACAAACATGCAAAGAACATCTTGCTTGGTGGATCACATCGTCTCAGGTTCACCAAGGCAGGTGCTTTGTACCTCCGTCCCCGATAGCCACTGTCACCACGGATGCCTCCCTGATCGGGTGGGGGGGGTCATTATCAGGGCAGGATGGTTCATGGGACGTGGCAACCGTTCGAGTACCATCTGCACATAAATGTCCTGGAGATGAGAGCAGTGCTTTTAACGTTGCAAGCCCTCAACGACTTTCTTCCCGTAGGGACAATTGCAGTCCACACAGACAACATGTCTGTAGTTTGGTATATCAACAAACAGGGCGGAACCAAGTCCTACCCCTTGTGTCGAGAAGCTCAGACTATGGCAATGGGCGATCTCCTCTCATCGGTTTCTGGTAGCAACGCATATCCCTGGGAAAACCAACATTATAGCGGACAGATTGAGCAGAGCTATTCTCATGCCTCACGAGTGGTCTCTCAAGCAATCCATAGCGGAAGAGATTTTTCTGGAATGGGGTCGTCCATGTTGCGATCTTTTGCTACTCCCCAAAACAGCAAATGTCCAGACTTCTTCAGCCTCTTCCCTCTATCAGGCCATCCCCAGAGACGCTCTGACCCAGGATTGGCCCCAGGGACTTCTTTATGCCTTCCCTCCATTTCCTCTGATCCCTCAGGTGATCCAGAAAGCTACCGTTTGAGAGCCAAATTGATTCTCATTGCCCCTTACTGGCCTCGACAAGTTTGGTTCCCGTTCCTCCATCGTCACCTTTTGGTGCAGCCGTGGCATCTGGACCCAGTGCCAGATCTACTGATTCACCAATCCGGTCAGCTGCACCGGTCAATCCCTTCTCTCAACCTCACAGCATGGTTGCTCCACTTCCTTCCTTAGCCAGGCTTCCTTTGATCTCTAACCCAGTTAGAGATATCATAGTAGCTTCACTAAAATCCTCTACCAGGAGGATTTACACAAGCAAATGGAAATGTTTCTCTTATTGGGCTAAGGCCCAAAATATTGATCCTTTTACTGCCCCTGTTCAGGCAGTTCTGGACTTCTTAGCAGAGATTTTCCATGCAGGCTCATCTTCTTCCACAGTCAGAGTTCAGTTGGCTGCTATTTCTAATTTTCATGTCGGGATAGCAGATCATAATATTATGTCCCATAGACTCTGCAGGGCCTTTTGAAAGGGATTTTCCTACTAAAGCCTCCAATCAGGAATCCTCCTCCTCAGTGGGATTTAAATTTAGTGCTGACATCCTTGATTCTTCCCCCCTTTGAGCCAGCTGTTTCTTGTTCCCTGAAATATCTTTCTTGGAAAACTTTATTCCTAGTGGCTATTACATCTGCCAGGAGGGTGTCTGAACTTCATGCTCTTTCGGTTCGACCCCCCTATTTGATTTTTCACAAAGACAGAGTATCTTTGAGAACTAATCCATCCTTTTTACCTAAGGTCGCTTCAAAAAACAATCTGAATCAATCTATTGATCTCCTGTATTTTTCCCAACTATTCAGATAGAGCTGAACAAAAGCTACATTATCTTGATGTCCACCGTCAGCTTAGATATTATTTGGACAGAACAAAAAAATTTAGAAAATCTGATCAACTTTTTGTTTCCTATGCGGATAATAAAAAAGGCCTTCCTGTTTCTAAAGTGACTTTGTCCAGATGGCTTTCTTCGGTCATCACTGAAATTTATAAGATCAGGGGAAAACAGCTGTGCTCAAAACCTAAAGCACATTCAACTAGGAGTTTAGCTACTTCTACAGCTTTTCAAGCTAGACTACCTTTAGACACTATTTGTGCAGCAGCCACTTGGGCCACTCCTCACACTTTTGTTTCCCATTACAAATTGGACTTGGCCTCCAGGGACAGAGCCAGTTTTGGCTCTACAGTCCTCAAGAGTTTGTTCCATTGAGCCACCCAGGATAGAGGTGCTAGGGACGCGGTCCCATCAAGCAAGAATGAAGGCGAGATTGACAACTTAACATTAAGAAGTTATGTACCTACCATAACGTTCCATGTTAGTTGTCTTCTCGCCTTCTTTCTTGCGACCCTCCCTCCTTTCCCCTGGCCTGGACAGACCTTGTATAAGAAACTATAATGCTAAAGACCATTTAGACCTGGTCCTTTTTCCATTTGTAAGTTTCTTCTTCCTTTGGGGAGTATTGTTTATGCTTGGTGTTATTGCCCTTTTGTCAACAAACGAGATCTGGGTACTTCCTGCCTTGCATCATGGGATATGGGGCTGCCTCGAGCTGGTAAAAGGAGTTCTCGAGCTAAAGCAAGTGCCGAGTCGGAGCCGAGGGATCGGCTCCGAACCCATCAAGCAAGAAAGAAGGCGAGAGAAGACAACTAACATGGAACGTTATGGTAGGTACATAACTTCTTAGTACCTACCATAACGTTCCATGTTAGTTGTCTTCTTCTCGCCTTCTTTCTTGCATCCCACCTTCCATCCCCCTATCCTTGTAGAGCGAGAAGAGTTCCTTATAGTTTTTTGTTCGCTGGCTGAGTCTTCTCTGGCTATTCCTTTCTGTCTAGTAGCCTCTCTGGAGGTTTTATATTTTTCAGGATAGGATCCTTTCCTTTGTTATGTCGGCAGTTAGTCTTACCAAACAAGATATGGGTATCTAGCGCCAGGCATCATGGGATATGGGGTGGCCTCGAGCCAGTATGCAGCTCTCGAGCTTTTGAAGATGGCCAAGTCGGAACCCAACCAGCAAGAAAGAAGGCGAGAAGAAGACAACTAACATGGAACGTTATAGTAGGTACATAACTTCTTTTTCTAACCAATTGTGAAAATATGAGGAAAGTTTTATCTGCAGTTTCTTCTGGTGAGGAAAAATGTGCTATAAATAATTTACTTTTTTCTGTTGTACAGGTCAGTTCATTGTTTACAGTGTGTGTAGGGCTCTGTTGATACTTTTTCCAAGGCTATGCCCACTGGGTCTTTTTTGAGAATGTTTGCATGGCTGCATTGTCAGAATGTCCCAGATGATGTTAAAAATGAGATTTTAAGTTCTCATTTGGATAGAGATTTAGTTTTTGGCCTCTCTGCTGCAGTGGTTATCAAAAAGCTTGATGAAAGAGGTAAGCTGATCCAGGGAATCTCGAAGATGTTTTCAGCCCTCATTTTCCAAAATTTCTAAGGGATTCTGTAACTCCTCATCCAATTTTAGCAAAAAGCAGAATAAACAGTCTCAACAAAATATAGGCAAACAGATGTTAAGAAGAAATGGAAAGGGGGTTAAAAAAAGGGTTCCTATTAGATGACTGAAGACGCATTATATCGAATGCATCTTGGTTGAACTTAAAACAAAGAAAACACAAAATAGCAAAGCGGCTTTTAAGCAAATTCTTTCCCAGGGAAAGAATTCGCTTGGCCGCTTCCGTTACTTTGCTGTTTTCGGCACTGTAGTGTGTTCTCAGAGTTAGTATATTTAAGTAGGGGGTGTGGGGGGTGAAGCCCCCCACTTTATGTATTACTGCATTTTTTTTTTGGAACAGAGATTTTTTTTCCCTTGGAAAAAAATCGCTGTTCTGAGCTTTCGAGATTGTAAGCTTTCGGTTACATGGGTTCGATTATTCATTGTTCGCTTTTTTAAGCGTTCAATGATATAATATAGACCCAAAAAAAAGCCTTGAACCTCCCAAAACCAAAGACAGTCCAACAAGTCTGAGTAGCTATTCAAGAGACCTTGTGATCCCCTCCCACCCTGGCCCTTTTTTTTTTCTTTTAGAAAGTCTGAATTTTCATTTCTCTCTTTGGTAACAGATAGTTTCAGACAAATGGATTCTGAAGATCATTCATCATGGTTACAGATGGCAGTGGGAGGAAATTCCTCCTTTTCAGGGAGTCATTCCTCATCCTCCTGATCAGACTCTTTTGTTTCCTCTGGTTCTTTATCACATGCTGTTCCAAGGAGTTTTAGAACCAGTTCCTCCTTCCTAGGTGGGAATGTTTTTTATTCAAGGATGTTCTTAGTACCAAAGGAAAAATGCTTTGAGACCAGTTCTGGATCTTTCTTTCCTAAACCTACTTGTGACAGTGCCCAAATTCAAAATATATCACTTCACAACCTATTGCCTCTTCTTCCTTTTCAAGTTTCTTGGTAACACTAGAATTAAAAGATGCTTATCATCACATCCCTATTCATCCAGACTTCAGACGTTTCTTAAGGTTTTGTGTGTCTGGATCATATTATCAGTTCTGTGCCTTACCATTTGGACAATCCACTGCACCAAGTGTGTTCACAATGTGCCTAGCACCAGTTAATGCTCCTTGCAGGCTACAGAGTATTCACATTTTCCATAGTTAGACAACATACTTATCTTTGCAGAGTCTTTTTTCAAAATGTCAGGAATCTGTTTCTTGGGTGAGAGATCTCTTACACAAGCTGGGATTCCAAGAGAACATTCATGAGTCTGTCTTGACTCCTCCTCACCGAACTGTGTTTCCGGGATGTTAACTAGATACTTCTGTTCAAAGAGCTTTTCTTTCATAGTTAAAGTAAATCTAGATCTATTTCTAAGGTTTTCCACTCAGTCTTTGGTCACTGTGAGTGAATACTACAAGATTTTGGGTATCATGGCTTCTATGATTCTCATGGTACTCCTGGCAAGTATCCATATGAGAAAGATATAATAGTATCTGAAGTATCTTTGGCCCCAGCAATAATGCCTTTTTTCTTTTCAAGTCCCAGTGCTGGGGTTTATCAGAAGAGAAATCATTTGGTGGAAACAACAAATATCCTTAAATCCAGTTCTCCCCTTCTCCTTCCCTGTTCCAAAACAGTCAGTAACCACAGAGACCTTGAATTTTGCTTGCTGAGCAGCTTCAGGAGGGATAAAAGTGCAGGGGGTGTGAGACACCAATGACAGGCACAAGCACATAATTGTCAAATAGATGCTTGCCCTGATCAAGACACTCAACTATCTGAATCATCTTTGGTCTCTGGGACGTCTTCAAGTTGTTACAGACAGTACCACAGTCATGTGGTACATCAACAAATGAAGGGATCCAAGGTGTACTCCCTTTGCATAATAGCCATGTTAGCTTGGGATATAGCTTCACAGTACAATCTCACTTTACAGGCATTCTGCAATCCATCAGAGATAGTGTGGTAGACAAGCTGAGCAGGACCAGGGCAGAACTTCATAAATGGAAATTAGATCCAGCATTTGATCCATCTGTAGGGAGTTCCTCAAGTAGACCTCTTTGACTTTTCTCTGAACAATCAGTTGGCAAGATTCTCTTTCAGGACTCCATGCAAGAAGGCCTGGAAGACAGATGCCTTTTCTTTTCCTTGGACAGGAATGGTCCTGTATGCTTTTTCACCCTTTCCACTAATATCCATGGTACTTCTGAATATTCACAAGGGATTCCCCAAGATCCTCATCATTGTAGTGACTTCTTTCTAGCCCAGGCAATAAGCGTTCTATCTTGTTTTGGAAATGACCAGGGGCAATTACCACAAGCTTCCTCACACACTGGATCTACTCACACAAGAACAGAGGTTTTGATACACCCCGATATCAATCAACTTCTTTTGACTGCCTGGATATTAGGGTCTTAATTCCTTTTAGATACCTGTTTACTGAGGACATGCAGCAGGTACTAATGGAGGCAGGAAAGCCTGCTACTACAAAATCATATATTAGCAAATGGAATGTTCTCTGGTTGTTGCTAACAACATAACCAGAGCCCAATCCATTCAGGGTTAATTGTCCACTGATTTTAGTATATTTGTATGAGTTACTAGCCTATGACCTTTGTTATTTCTCTATTAAGGTTCATTTATTGGCCATTTCAGCATGTCCGCCCATGGATCTGCTTCTTTCAATGCAGTCTCACGTCAAAATGTTTCTGAAAGGAGTTTTGCACAAGAGGCCTCCAAGTAAAGTGGTAGCCCCTCCTTAGGATCTTAATTTTGTGTTAGAGAAGCTAACACTCACTCCATTTGAGCCAGCTAATCTGGATGTCTTGAGGCTGTTAACATGGAAAACAGTTTTACTGGTTGCTCTAACCTCTGCAAGAAGAGTATCTGAGTTGTGAGCTCTTATGCTGAGTAAGCCCTATCTCATTTTCCACAGGGACACAGTTTCTTTGAGAACTAATCCTTCTTTTATGCCTAAAGTGGTATCTGAGTTTACTTTAAGCCAAACCATCCCTCTCCCCATTTTATCTCTTGAATCTAAAAATTAAAGAAAAAAGATACTCCATTCCGTGGATGTCCACAGATAACTTGGGTAGTATCTTGACAGAACTAAATCTTTCAGATCTTTGGATCAATTGTTCATTTCTTGTGAAAGTAAGAAGGGGCAGCCTGTTTCAAAGCAGACTATTTCCAAACGGTTGTATAAAGCTATTATATTTTGTTATACTCACCATAACAAAACTATTCCAGACAGAGTCAAGGCCCACTCTACCAGGACCTTGGCTTCATCTATGGCTTTAGAAGTTAAGACTTGTTTCTGTGCACATACTTTTACAAAGCACTATAAGCTTGATTCATAGGTTCATAGGTAGATACTAGGCTACTGGTCCTAGGGCCTATACAAGCCTAGCCAAAAAGGTACCCTAGCTTTCGCCACCCAAGAAAATTATTTTCCTGTGCCCCTGTCAAGCAGAACCACAGAAGTGATCCCCGGGGTGAATTTCCTATTACCCATCCAATCATCAAGATTTTTCTTGAAGAGTGCTAATGAGGAGCTCTGTTTGACATAGATAGGTAGTCTGTTCCAGACTATGGGAAGTCTCTGGGACAGAAAACTGTTCCTCCAGCATGTTTTGTTTATTGTGGTGACAAGGTTTTGGTCCCTAGAGCATGTAGCTTGGAGAGATTGGGATTTCTTTAAGTGCAGCATGTCCAACAGCTTTGGGTTTGACATAGCTTTGTATGTTAGGCAGAGATAGCCTCTGAGTAGGCGATATGTGAAGGAGTAAAGCTGGAGTTTTTTGAATTGGTCTGCGTAGAGCATCTGTTTGAGGCCAGTAATCCCCTTTGTGAGGTATTTCTGCGGCCTTTCCAGTTGTTGTAGATGTCTTGTGAGGTACATACCAAAAGAGGCACTGTACTCCATAATGGGTCTAATGAGTGATGAGTAGAGGGGAACAATGACCTATTTCTTTCTGGATGAGAAACCTTTTGTGATGAGGTGTGCCACATAGAAGGATTTCCTGACCACTGTGGCGATGTGATTATCAAAGGAGAGACTACTGTCCACCTGTGTCCCAAGGTCTCTTATCACACTTTCCGTGTTAAGTAGACTACCGCCTATGTGGTAGTTCATGGGTACAGAGTTTTTACCAAAGGAGATGACAATGCACTTTTTGGCATTGACCTTGACACCATGGCTTTGACACCAGGCATCTGTCTCAGTGAGGCCCTTTTGTAGGATGTCCCCATCGTTAGGAGTTTCAATTATAGGTTCATAGGTAGGTACTAGGCTATCTGCCCAAGGGCATTTATAAGCCTAGCCAGAGTGTGTTGGCTTTTGCCACCCCATTGATTAATTAACTGATCCTCTGTCAAGCAGAGCCAATGAAGTGATCCCAGGGGTGTATTTTCTGTTACCCATCCATTCATTAAGGTTTCTCTTGAAGAGTTAGTGAGGGGCTCTGCCTGATGTAATTTGGAATTTTGTTCCAAAGCATGGGATGTCTCTGTGACAGGAATCTATCCCTCCAGCATGTTCTATTTATTGTTGTGGCAAGGTTTAGCTCACTAGAGCGCATGGCTCACAGTGACTTGGATTTCTTTAGGTGGAGCATATCCATCAATTCTGAGTTGGACATGGCTTTGTAAGTCAGGCAGAGATCACCTCTGAGTAAGCAATATGCCACTGAGTACAGCCGGAGTTTTTTCAGTCAGGCTACATAGGACATATGTTTGAGACCAGTAATCCTCTTGGTGAGGTACTTTTGTGGTCTTTCCAGCTGTTGGAAGTGTCTTGTGAGGTACATCCCAAATGGGGCATTGTACTCTGATGGGTCTAATGAGTGACGAGTAGAGGGGCACTATAACATCCTTATTTCTAGATGTGAACCCTTTAGTAATTAGATGGGCCACATAGAAGGATTTCCTAACTACTTTGGCAATATGATTGTCAAAGGAGAGATTACTATCTACCTAGGTCCCCAGATCTCTTATTGCTTCTTCTGTATTAAGGGGGCTGCCACCTATGTGGTAATTCGTGGGTGTTTTGTTTTTCCCAAACGGGATGACTATGCATTTTTTGGCATTTAGCTTGAGGCCATGACTTTGACACCAGGTGTCCATCTCAGTAAGGCCCTTTTGGAGGAAAGTCCTTGTCAGCCGGAGGGTCACTTATGGCTCCCAGTTTGCAGTCATTGGTGAACTTGGTTAGCCATAGTCCTCCTGTGTTTGCCTGTACTTCTGAGAAGTATATGCCAAACAGTAGGGGTCTCAGGACCGAGCTTCGTGGGACACCACTTGTGACTGGTTTAGAGTTGGACCTGGAAGCCACTATTCTTACTGTGTGAGTTCTGTCTGTAAGCCAGTTGGCAACCCATCTTGTGATGTAGGGGTTTATGTTCAGGCTGGTGAGTTTTTCTGTAATACCCGAGTGGGGAATGGTGTCGAAAACCTTGGCGAGGTCAAGGTAGGCTGTGTGAATGACCTTTCCCTCATCTATGGCCTTGGTGACTTTCTCGAAAAAGTCAACCAGGTTTAGTAGGCATGATCTGCCTTTAACAAAGCTGAACTGGGTCAGGTCAAGTGTTTGGAGGTTCCCAATGTCTTTGTTAATGAGTTCCATGATGATGCGCTCCATAGCCTTGCAGACCAGGCTAGTCAGGCTTATGGGGAGATAGCTACCAGGGTCAGTTGTGGCCTCTCCTTTGTGGAGAAGAATAACCATTGCTGTGTGCCATCCTATGGGCATGTAGCTGTGGAGAGGCTGAGGTTGAACAGTTTGTTTAGGTGGGGGGTTAGTTTGTTCTGTAGTTCATGCAAGACGCAGCCTGTGACACCATCTGGTCCCATTTACGCTGTTTTTGGCTTTTGAAAGGGCTGTTTTCACCTGTGCGTCTGTGATTTTTGGGACACTACACTTTTCCGGCATTGTTGTGGGCCCTTTTGGAGGTGAGAGGGGGGTGAAGTTTGCATTGAATCTATCTGCCAGGATGTTGGCAATATCAGTAGGTTCAGTATATTTTGTACTAGTTCAGTGCATATCTGCGAGTTGCCACTTAGATTCTTAAGATAGCTAAAGAAGGCTTTGTGGTTATCTTTTGAATCCTTGGCTATTTTTCTTTCGAAGTTAGCCTTGGATGATTTCATGAGGGACCTCAGTTTCTTACTGATACTGATCAGGGATGTCTTTCCTTCTTGGGATTTGTTTTTTTTTTCTGAACTAGTTTCCTCCTTCTACTGTATAGCCTGTTTATTGCAGGGGTCCACCAAACTGGTTTCCTTCTCTTAGAGGAGTGAGTCTTGGTTTTGCTAGGGATGGCATGATCCATGCATCCTTGTAGGTGCTCATAGAGTGCATTTGTAAAGGATTCTGCATCTTGGGCAGCATTATCCTTTAGAGTGAGGGCTGTGAAACTTACCACCTCTGTCTTAAGTAAGGTGAAGTTTGCTTTAGAAAAGTTTTTTACTGTGGTTTCCTTAGTTGGGGTGGTGGTGGGGTGTGGACATCCAGAGTGATTAGTTTATGGTCTGATCTAACCAGTGACGGGTTGACCTCCAGTGTGGAACACCTGTCGCCCATGTTGGTGATGACCAGGTCCAATATGTTTTCACCTCTGGTAGGGGAGTTTACCAGCTGATCCAGGGTGTTTGAGTTGATAAATTCCAGGAAGCGCTGGGCCTGGGAATTTGTACTCGAGTAGTTTTCCCAGTGAATGGTAGGGTAATTGAAATCGCCCAATATCAGGGTGTTTAGTAGGACCTTCATGTTTTCCAGTGTCTCCAGAAAGGTGGAGTGGTGGTCCTGGGTCATGGAGGGTGATCTGTAGCAAGCCACAATTTGCATTGCAGATTTGCCCGATGTTAGTTGCACATGGATGATGTCAGAGGTATCATGCTGCGCCGCTAACCTGGAGGTGTAGGTATCCTTGATGTATATGGATACACCCCCTCCTTTTGTGTCTCGGTCCGTGTTCTGTGGCTGAAACGTGTGGTATGAGTTGTAGCCCGGTAGTGCTGGGGTGCTCTCTGGAGCCTTGAACCAGGTTTCAGTTACTGCACAGATGTTGACGTTCTCCATACTGAGGAGTGCTTCGAGCGCGTGCATTTTGAGATTTAAACTCGTGGCATTGAGTAGCATAACCCTCAGTTTTTTGGTAATTGTGCTGTTTATGGAGGTGGGTTTACTTTTGAGCCTTGCCTAAAAAAGGCACTATGGGGGCAGGAACAGCCTTGGCCAGTATTTGAAAGCCTAGGGGTGACAGGTGCAAGCCATCTCTTGCAAAGCAACGCAGCTTGTCGAGCATGTCATCCCAGGCTGAGAGACACTGAATCCCCTTTGAATGACACCAGAAGCTTAGCCAGTTGTTGAAATTGATCATTTCTTCTTTATACTGAGGTATCATTCTTGGTGAGGGCAGGATGCTGCTTAGGGTCAGGGTCATACCAGCCTGGGCTACATGATCAGAGAGCTCTTCCATGTCTCTTTTCATGTAGTACAGGGAAGTACGTCTCAGGTCATTCACACCAACATGAACAATGACAGAGTCATATTTGTACTTGTTCTGGAGTGACCTGAGTGCTTGTGTTATGTGGCAGATTCTGGCTTCCGACAGGCAGCTAACAATAACCTTCTGCTTGTCCAGCCTAGTGAGTGGGACGTCAGTGTGCCTGACTATAGAGTCACCTATTACTAGTGTGTTAGGTATGTTATTTCGCCTTAAGGGCTGTGATTGTACGGCACACTGATTTTGTGTTTTATGTGTTATCTGGTTTGTGACAGGAAGTGCAGGTTGTTTGGGTGTCTGCTTTGGAGGACTCTGATGCTTTTGCAGGGTTTTATTTAGAGCCTCCGAGTATGATTTTGTGTATTTATGTGTATTTTTTGCCAGTGCTGTTTTAGTAGGTATGTGTGCGGCTGGAGTTGTGGTGCATGTGTTAACCTTCTCCTCTTGACTGTCTATTCCAGTCTTGGGCGGAGACAGCTTAGCTTCCAGTTTGGCTGTATAATTGCATCTCTCACATATGTTAGTGTTTTGTGGTAGGAGGAGAGGGTTGTCTGTGTACATGAGGCAGTTGTAACATTGCCTCAGGATAACCAGATTCACCAGCTGGACTGGAGAGTGCACCTGAAGTTGCCCTTTGGTCATGCCTGAATAGTAGGGTGAGCTGCTTAGTCGCTTGGTTGGTGAGGGGTGAATAAAGAGCCTTGCCCTGCTAGGCAGTCAGTGTCAGCGTATATTAGTGCTTGCTATTAGGTCTGAGCAAGTGCTGGGCTGTAAGATGCTTTTTGAGTGCTTAAGTTGAGAGTTACACTAATTTCAAGGGAAAAACTGAAGAGGAAACTTAGTGGAGCCAGGAATAATTTAATCGTAGCTAACCGGCACTGCCCTGTGCGCAAAACCGTGTAAACGCGGTTTTTATAGTAGGAAAATGAAAGAGATAGAAATTAGCCCAAAATGGACAATAAACTACTAACTTCTGGGCTGGAACCACTCCTCCAGGGACAGATAGGTTACTCAAAGCTCCCCTCTCTCACAGGTGAACAGAGAAACTTCCTTCTATCCAAGTAAGGTATGGGCAACTCAGAAACTAGTATCACAGCCCTGAATTCAGCACTAGCCTGAAAACTGGGCTATACTAGTGTAGAAAGGTGGGAAACAAGGAATGTTTTTGTTTTTTGTTTGTTTCTTTGAAAAGATAAGGCAAAACAGTAAAAAATACACTTAAAACAGCTTTAAACGTCTACAAATGATCAGAAAAGGCTATCGCACTTTAGTGTGTAGCCTACAACAGTTAAACAAATTATTTAAACAAAAAACAACTTTTTAAAAGTGCAGGCAGTCAAATAAGTACAATATGTGAAAAAACAAGCTTTTAAATCACAGTAAATGCTGGAAAACTGTATTTAGGCGGAAAACAGTTAAGTACAGCAAGAAAGTACAGAAACCTGATACTTAATCACTCCAAAGTCTCTCTCCTAAGCTAGAAGGCTTGTATCAGTCTAAGGCTTTTTAGTGCTACCCAGTAGGTTAGTTACAGGAAAGATGGGAAACAAGCGCAGATGTGGTCTTTTAAACCAGAAAGTTGAAAGAGACGGACAAACTGTCCAAATGGTCAATAAACTACAATTTCTAGGCCAAGAACCTCTCCTCTCATGGTAGATAGGCTACCTAGTGCTTACCATTCCCACTGATAAGCTAGAAGGCTTTCCTCCAACACAGAAAGGCTTGGGGGACTCAGAAGCTTACAAAAGGTCTTGGAATACAGCAGATCTGTACCTGGACTAGACTAGTTACAGGAAAGGTGGGGAACAAGTACAAATGTAGTCTTTTAAGCCAGTAAGTTGAAAGAGATGGAAAACTGCCCAAATGGCCAAATAAACTACAATTTCTGGGCCAAAACTCACTCTTCCCATGGAAGATAGGCTACCTAGTGCTTACCACTCCCACTGATAAGCTAGAAGGCTTTCCTCCGACACAGAAAGGCTTGGGGGCTCAGAAGCTTACTAACAATCCTGGATATAGCAACTCTGTAACTGGACTAGGCTAGTTATAGGAAAGGCGGGAAACAGGTACAAGTGCGGCTTTCAAGCCAGAAAGTTGAAAGAGATGGAAAAAAACTGCTCAAACAGCCAATAGCTACAATTTCTGGGCCAGGGATCACTCCTCTTGTGGTAGATAGGCTACCTGATGCTTACCACTCCCACTGATAAGCTAGAAGGCTTCCCTACAACACGGAAAGGCTTGGGGGGGCTCAGAAGCTTACAAAGAGTCCTGGCTACAGTAAATCTGTACCTGGACTAAACTAGTAACAGGAAAGGCAGGAAACAAGAGAAAACACAGGCTTTTAAATCAGAAGGTTGAAAGAGATGGAAAAGCTTCCCAAACGGTCAATAAACTATCATTTCTGGGCAAACAAATTACTCCTCCTGTGGTAGATAGGTTACCTAGTGCTTACCACTCCCACTGATAAGCTAGAAGGCATCTCTCCAACACAAAAGGGCTAGTGGGGCTCAGAAGCTTACCAACAGTCCTGGAAACAGCAAATCTGTACCTGGATTACATTAGTTATAGGAATGACGGGGACCAAACGCAAAACGAGCTTTTAAACAGAAAGTAGAAAGAGATGGAAAAACTGCCCAAATGGCCAATGAACTACAATTTCAGAGCCAAAACCCACTCTTCCCATGGTAGATAGGCTACCTAGTGCTTACCTCTCCCACTGATAAGCTAGAATGCTTCCATCCAACACAGAAAGGCTTGGGGGGCTCAGAAGCTTACCAACAGTCCTGGATACAGCACGTCTGTATCTGGACTTTAGTAGTTACAGGAAAGGCAGGAAACAAGCTTAGACTTTTTTTTTTGTTACAGAAAAGCAGCTAAAACTGCAGTAAATACAATTCAAATGGTAGTGCAGGCCAGCAAACCCGAGCATGTAGCAACACTACGGCAAATACAGTTGAAATAAATGCACTTAAATTAACAAATGACTAAAAAGCAAGTGCAGAAGGCAGCAAATTAGAAGGCTACTAACAAGCAGTAATAAGTGCAGAGTAAGAGTGACTGAACAGATAACAGCACGCAGAAGAGCAACTAAGACAGTTACAGTAAGAGCAGATGTATAAGATATATATATATATATATATATATATATATATATATATATATATATATATATATATATATTTTTTTTTTTTTTTTTTTTGAAGGAAGGAACAGAGCAGGATTAAGAGGCAACAGGGGTTATCCTTCCCAAATGCTGTCTTTGTAAACAGTAGGAGTACCTGAAATCAAAATATGATCTCACTGCACTCAGTTGAGTGAGCAAATGAGATGGGCCCAGAAGGACTATCCAAAAGCAAATCTAGATGAGGGGCGGGAAATTTCAAAGCCACTAACATTAATACCAAAACAAGAACAAGGAGGGTGGGTGCGGAACGAACTGTAGCCATAACTTCAGTTAAGTTAATATTCAGTGAAAAACACAAATAAGTAAATTAAATACAGTACTATATGCAAAATAGCAGATAAAAGTGTACTTAAATTCACTTATACATCCAGCTGATTTCAGGTAGAAGTTATCCGGCCAAAGCTCTGGTATTAAGCAGAGATAACTCAAAATGTACCACTTATATAAGGCAAGACAGGATGTCAGTGATGAGGTGAAACTACCCCCCACTGCTATCTATGGCTACACAAAAATTCTAAAAAGTACTCTGTAGAGAGACAGCCACAAGTTTAGTTGAGTTAATATTCATTGAAAAACACAAATAAATAAATTAATTATAGTACTATATGCAAAAGAGCAGATAAAAGAGTACTTAAATTCACTTATACGTCCAGCTGATTTCAGGTAGATGTTAGCCGGCCAAAGCTCTGATATTAAGCAGAGATAACTCAAAATGTACCACTTATATAAGGCAAGACAGGATGTCAGTGATGAGCTGAAACTAGTCCCCACTGCTATCAATGGCTACACAGAAATTCTAAAAAGTACTCTGTAGAGAGACAGCCATAACTTCAGTTGCGTTAATATTCAGCAAAAAACACAAATAAATAAATTAAATACAGTACTATATGGAAAAGAGCAGATAAAAGTGTAATTAAATTCACTTATACGTCCAGCTGATTTCAATGAGATGTTAGCTGGCCAAAGCTCTGATATTAAGCATAGATAACTCAAAATGTACCACTTATATAAGGCAAGACAGGATGTCAGTGATGAGCTGAAACTTCCACCCACTGCTATCAATGGCTACACAGAAATTCTAAAACGTACTTGGTAGAGAGACAGCCACAACTTCAGTTGCATTAATATTCAGTGAAAAACACAAATAAATAAATTAAATGCAGTACTATATGCAAAAGAGCAGATAACAGTGTACTTAAATTCACTTATACGTCCATCTGATTTCAGGTAGATGTTAGCCGGCCAAAGCTCTGATATTAAGCAGAGATAACTCAAAATGTACCACTTATATAAGGCAAGACAGGATGTCAGTGATGAGCTGAAACTACCCCCACTGCTATTAATGGCTACACAGAAATTCTAAAAAGTACTCTGTAGAGAGACAGCCACAATTTCAGTTGCGTTAATATTCAGTGAAAAACACAAATAAATAAATTAAATACAGTACTATATGCAAAAGAGCAGATAAAAGTGTACTTAAGTTCACTTATACGTCCAGCTGATTTCAGGTAGATGTTAGCCGGTCAAAGCTCTGATATTAAGCAGAGATAACTCAAAATGTACCACTTATATAAGGCAAGACAGGATGTCAGTGATGAGCTGAAACTACCCCCCACTGCTATCAATGGCTACACAGAAATTCTAAAAAGTACTCTATTGAGAGACACCCACAACTTCAGTTGAGTTAATATTCAGTAAAAAACCCAAATAAATAAATTAAATACAGTACTATATGTAAAAGAGCAGATAAAAGTGTACTTAAATTCACTTATATGTTCAGCTGATTTCAGGTAGATGTTAGCCGGCCAACGCTCTGATATTAAGCAGAGATAATGCAAAATGTATCACTTATATATGGCAAGAGGCTCCTAGCTTGCAGTCATCTGCAAATTTAGTTAGCCAAAGACCTTCTGGGTTAGCCTGTACTTCAGAGAAGTAGATATCAAACAGGATAGTACCCAGGACTGAACCCTGTGATTCCTTCTCTAGGTACAGGTCAGACTTTGCTAGGGCCATTCTCTATGGGCTCCTGCACCCCCCTTTCACTTCCTAGTTATTCTAAGCTATGATGATCTACCCATTTAGCTTAGCCTACTGCAGCAGTGATTAATATGGTGAACATAGTATAGCTGTCTAAGTAAACTTACCATAACAAAAGATGTTGAAATTATCACTGCTGCAGTAACGGCTGCCTTTTCCATCCCCTTGTTTTTTGGTGTGTTTTTATGCCATGGTGTAGACATTGGCTTAGCCCATCTCTGTCAGTGTTCATGAAAGCTCAAAAGCGGTTGGCCCCCAGACCTGTCTTTTTGTCAGCCATGAAGTTTAGAAAGCAAGGCGGCTATTATATCCTTTACAGCTATAATCCATATAGATTAGGCTACTGCAGCAGTGGTCAATCAAACATTTACTGTTATCATATGTTTACTTACACAACTGTGCTTTCTTCTTCCACTCTCACCTGCAGAATTGTAAATTGTCATGCTCAAGTCTAACTTTCTTTTGTCTTCTTTTGACGATATGAGAAAGTTAATAGTTGAACTCCCTTCTTCAGAGATTAAAACATCTCTGAATTCTTTAGTTTCTTCTGTCTCTCAGGTAACCAAACGTGGACAATATAGACTAGTTTAGAAAGATTGCTCTTAAGCAACTATTTCTTTATAACAACTTCAGAGCACAAAAATTTTAATGCAGTGACTTAGAGAATAGAAAGTAGAAGGGGTTGTTGACGGACTTAGGGAGCCTGTAACAAGAAAAATAACCAGAGATCCTGTAGCAGTAGTAGAGATGCTTTTTAAAATTTTATGAAAATTTATATAAAGCAGGGAAGTGCACAAATGGAAATATTTATGGAAGACGTAATTATGCCAAGGTTGGAGGTAAATGCGGCTCAACAAGAGAAGATAAAATAATCAATATCCAGGAAAATCTCCAGAATTGGGTGATATTATTGTGGAAGTTTGGAGGGAAGAAGGTAATAACATTCTTAAAGGTTTTATTTAACAGTAGAGGAGGAAACACAAGCATCTTGGCAGAAAGCTGTGGTTGCTGTATTACCTGAAGATAGTAAAGACTCTTCAGACCTAGCTTCATATAGACCCATTTCAATTTCAAACCATGATTATAAAGTGTTTATGTCTATACTAGCTAAAAGAATGACAAAGGTGTTGCCAAAATCAATAGACATGGATCAATGTGGTTTTGTGGAGGGGAGGCAAACATTTGACAACATTAATAGAATAATGATGACACAGAGGGAAGCAGAATTTAAGAAAATACTGCTGTTATTGGTGGGTCTTGATGCAGAGAAAGCATTTGTCAGAGAAATCTGAAATTTTATTAGTAGGCAATGGAAATATTTGCATTCCCTGATGCAATAATAGGGTTAATTAGGAAGATATCTGAAGGATCAAAAGCAAGAATTAAAGTGAGAGGGTTCCTCTCTAATAAATTGCATTTGAATAGTGGAACCAGGCAGGAGTGTATTCTTTTTGCTTTGTTATTTTCTTTATATTTAGATCCCTTGGCAATGAAAATAAAAGACTCAGAAATTCAAGGACGTAATTGATATGTTAATCAACAAAACTTGTCTTTATTTATAGATGATATTATTTTGCACGTGATAAATCCAGAAAATATCAGCTCAGTGATGTAGAATATTCTGAGACAGTTTCAGGTCTTTTCAGGATATAAAATTAACAAAAATAGATAAAACAAAGGCTATAGCCATTAATTGTGTATCACACACACAAACTGGTTCGGTAATACTCATATTGATGGAGACACAATAAAATGAAATATTTAGGTGTATGGATTAAAAAGGCTTCTGTTATGACATCTAAGGATATGTGGTAAGAGACTAAGCAAAAGATGATACAAAAACTGAGGAACTGGAAGCCATTGTTTATGGATATGGACTGTAAGATACAAGTAGTGAAAATGTTTTTAGTCCCTTTTGTTTTATATGCAGGTCAGGCATAGTTTTATTAACCAGAGGAGAAGCTGTGGACAATAATTAACAGCGTGAAAGAAATTTATCGGGGAGGTTTATCAGGGGGGGAAAGGGCAAGAGTTAAGTGCAGTACATTGAGCCTTAAAATAGAACAAGGTGGTTTAGGATTACCTAATTTGAAGGACTATTTTGAAGCTACACTGTTAAGGCTTATATCTGTCTATATATCTATATATGTGTGTGTGTGTGTATGTGTATATATATATATATATATATATATATATATATATATATATATTTTTTTTTTTAAACACAAGAGGAAGGCTATAGTTCAGAGTAAAAAAGTTCAAGAATAAGGACAGAGTGAAATTTTGGATGCAGATTCTTAAAGAGAATAGTAACAACCATAAATTATACCATATCCACAAAGTAGCAGAAAGAATTCCAACAACTAAGCTAACACAAGAATAAAGAAAAGAGATTTTGCCAATAAGGTTGAATGCAAGTAGGGGTGCAGAAAGTAGGTAACACGGGGCAGGAATTTTCTGGAGAAAACTGGCAAAGGATCCAAGGTATTGGGAGTAAATAACTGAAAAGGGTAAGGTAATGAGTGGGTTGAGGCCAAGATGACATTTGAAATGCAGGCTAGAGACTGACTTCTCTACCAGGGATTGATACTGGAATATAGGCAAAGAGAAAGGTATGAGGGAATCATACACGAAAAACTTGCTCTTGTAGAGTTATTAGTTGAATCTAGAACAGAAGCTGCAGTTAAAAAGGAGTTAATTTCATGGTAACTGCAAGAATCAACCAGAGGAAGTTAGAAAAGATTGGGAAGTGACACTAGAAAAGCAATTTCCAAGGGAACAATAGGAGGAAGAATATATGTCTCCCAAGTATGCCACAAAGTGTAGAAGATTTAGGATTTTTGCTTGGAAATTTGCACAGGTAGTTTTATACTACAAGCAGTCTTCAAATGATTTTTCCTCGTGCAGATATCAAATATTGGAGGAGTGATTGGGAAGAAAGAAGTAGATGGCAACATGTTTTGGGAGGGTGCAATAAGTTGGCATATTTTTAAAAATTCCCTATGGAGTACTCTGTCAGAAATATTGGGTGAGCAAATGGCTGTAGCTAAGGAAATTATACTTTTGAGCGGAGACACAGGCTCTGAATTGCCTAGACATAGTAAGTGCTTCTTAAGTTTAATTCTGTTGCCAGCCAAAATTCAGTTACTAGAAAGTGGAAATCACTGTCTAAACCAACCATATTTGAAATACTGAATATTGTAAAAGAGATAAAAATACTGAAGTTGAGATCCTTAGAAAAGGGAGGTAACAAACTGCATAGAAATAAATGGGAATTGTGGGAACAATACATGCAGAATAATGTTCAGGAGGAAGAGTCAGGTTTAAGGGAAGGCATGATTCCAGCAATTTGTGAAATGCTGGACTGATGAAAGTTGTAAAGAAGGAAAATGTATGTAATGTATAATGTATGTTAATGGAAAAAATGTTAATATGGTTTGTTTTTTTTTCTGTTTGTGTATGTTTACCTATAAAAAGAGGTATTATTTTACTATTCCTCTGCTGAGGTCCTTAAAAAAGTCTGACGAAAGAGGAAAGTTAATTCCATTCTAAAATACAATAGAAACTTTGCTTATAGTTCAGGTTCTTTTTCTAAGAAACAAAATAAACAATCTCAGAAAGGCCAGGCAAAGAAAATTCCGAAAAGGAATGGCAGGGAGGTTCAAAGAAGAAGGATGGATCCTCCCGGTACCAAGGACAATCTAAGTAAAGCAGAATGACTGTACCACATTCATGTTTTTTCCCATCCCCCTTTGGAACTCCAGTAAAGCTTTCCCCAAGTCTTAAGTTATTAACTTCTCTTTGTGGCAATAGATAACCTCAGAAACTTGATTTCTGAGAATCATTCAGAAAGGCAACTGCTGGCAGTAAGGCTCCCATCCCCTTTTTCTAGGGATTTCTCTGCATCTCTACAATGAAACTTCCCCTATTCACGATCAAATGTTACCTCAGGGAGTTATAGAACATGATCCCCCAGATCAAAGAGTTCTATTCAAGAATATTTCTGGTGCCAGTCACTCCAGTGTTGTAGAAGGATAAGGCCCTGAATACAGCCCAGCAACTTGGGTTCAATTAGTGTTGAACTGATGGAGCAGCAAGAAGGGATGGGCATACTGGTCTTGGGTGAGAGCACATTTGTCGATGATGCTCCCCAAGGGCAGGCTGGTCCAAAGAGGGGAGTTGCCCTCAGACATAATCAATGAGTGCGGGAAGTAGGGAAGGGTGTGGGTAGGTCATATAAAGAAGAAAAAAAAACAGATATATGGAAAGGCACTCATTCCCCAGGATGCTTTAAGATCCACAGATGGCGCTGGAAATAACAGGGTAAGTTGTGGGATAGGAGATTAGCTGGTAGACCTGGCATGAATGTGGGATACAGGGGAGCCGGGCTGGTAGAATGATGAATGAGACAAAAAAAAGGATATTTTGGTGGTAAAGAAAGAGGATGCTTGGATACCTGTCTTATACATCTGATATTGTCCGTTTCATTCGTTCCTCAATGACTGAGTATCAGATCTGACATCAGATCTGAATTGGCTACATTTACAAGACTCTCAGATCCAACTCACGAGCTCCGCCCTCTACCCATAACACCCCAGACAATCTGCTATACCTCAGATCTCATTTGCTGCCGTAAAGCTACAGACGCAGATCCACCTGTAAGAGCTTTTGGGTGTTTTTTCATCATAATGTAAGTTACATATTTTTCATAATTTATTCCTACAATCTATATCTATCATACATCTCCCTCTCTTTGTTGTTAAATTCTTCAGAACTTCTTACATAGTGATAATTTTTCTTCTCTTTTTACCAGCTTTCTACCTCTGGTAGCTTTTGGTACCATTGATGGTATTTCATTGTACACCTTTTCCTTTTTTACCCTCTAGAAGGCATTTTCTTCCTACCATTGTTGGTAGTTAAAAAAAAAACAAAACAAACAAACACACTTTTTTCTCTTCTTTACTTTTAGATCATAAGTTGTATACTTTCATGTATTATGGCTGAAAAGCCAACATAATTCAAAAAATGCTCTTCCTGTGGGCATAAGATCCCTAACTCTTATCCCTACAGGAAGTGTGTCTACTACCTTGGAGATTCCCATCTCAATGCCGACTGCTCCATTTGTGCAGCCTTTAATTCTAGGGCCCTTAGTAACCAGAGGTACAAATTGATTTTGATAGGTTTACTGCTACCTTTCTTTTCCTCTTCAAGGACTCAAACCCCTGCTAATTCAACCAAAGCCTCTTTAGAGGTAAAGGAATCACACAAGTGGTCTCCAACCCATTCTCCAAAGACAGAGTCTTCTTCTTTGGATCATCTGCAAAAGATTCAGAAGGCAGTGGATTTGACAATCTTCAGATCTGAAACAGAAGCACTCGGATCCCACATCCCTGGATATGACTGCTGTTCATGCCAAGTCTCCAAGAACCCAATCTCCAGGGTTCACCACAGAACCTGTTTTTCCTTGGCTGCATTCCACTCTTCTTCAGGGGACTCTGAGGAGAGAGTCTAGGTCCCAATCCACCACTTCTTCCATTAGGTGCTCTAGAAACCTTTCAGAAGCCAAGATGGATATTATGATGAGGAAGTTTCTCAGAGCTCAGATTCAGATGGGGGTTATCCCAGCTCCATCTCACACTAGATCTGTGAGCCTCTCTTCTACTTCTCATGCAATGACCAACCTCTCCTTCTCCAGTCTGACCCATGGTTTCACAGCCCTCAGATCTGAGAAACCCAAGAGTGTTGATGTTGGATCCAAAAGACGGCTAGATCTTTGACTCAGATGGCTTCTCTGACTTGTTCTGTTCTGATTCCTTTGGACTAGGATGAGTCATGGAGCTGAAGCATCAGTGCCAAGTCGGGGGGGCAAGGTTCTACTCTGATGTTAGAGGTGTCCTTGACCCTGGTAGCTTCAGCGTTGGGCAGCGTGGGTCCATCTCCCACTTTAAGGTTTTCCCTCTGCCAAGAGATTTGGCTACTCTCTCCTCATCCTCCTTCCCCTTCCTTTCATCTCCTGGAGTGACCTTGTAGTTATTATGGAACCTTTGTTCCAGGTTTGAGCCCCAGCTCTGCTACTTCTACTCTTCTTTGACTATGCTTAGGTTTAATTACTCCTAGGGCTTATAAGGCAGCAAACTCAATGTGAGATATAGCAGGTTGACTAGTGCATTGCGAGTCGAGGGAGGATCTTGTGAGTTGGATCTAACAGTCTTGTAAATGTGGTCTAGTCAGATCCGAGGTGGGATCTGATACCCAATCATTGAGGAAGAATGAAGATGGACAACACAGATGCATAGTTATGGTGAGTACATAACTTTAATTTTCTTTTTCTAAACCTTCACATCACTATCTCAGAATTCAAAATGCATTTGTTGCAGTCTCTGTTACCTCTCATCCTACTTATATGTTTTCTAGTGATGCTCCAGTTCTCAAAGATTTCAGATGCTTTTTATGTTTTTCTGTATCTGGTTTTCATTTTCAATTTTCTTCTTTACCCTTTGGCTTGTGTGCAACTTGAAAAGTATTTAGAAAATACATGGCTCCAGTAAAAGCCCATTGCTGGCTAAAGAGCATTTACATTTTTTTCCATATTTGGACTACTTCAAAGTTGTGCAAGGCCTTTCTAAATAGAAGTAGCAGAGCTGGGGCTCAAACCTGGAACAAAGGTCCCGCAATAGCCACAAAATCACTCTAGGAGACAAAAGAAAGGGTGGGGAGTTGAGGAAGAATGAAAATGGATGACACATATGCATAGTTATGGTAAGTACATAACTAGTATTTGATATCATTTTCATTCATTCCTCAACAATTAGGACAGATTCCCCAGCTACATGAACCTTGGGTGGCCCTCATGGGAGGATATTCGGAGTACTGCAGAACCAAAAGCAGATCTGCTCCTAGATGTCAAATCTAATTTGCAGATTCTTGTAGAAGTTGCATAGAATCTCTGAAGTTGGTAAAGAGCAGTTTTCTCAGTCTGGTATTTCAAGTAAATATAGAGAAATATTCTCTAATTTCTTCTCACAGGATAGGGTTTCTGAGATGCCTCTTGGATATATCCCTTGTGTTGGCCTTTCTTTGTCAGGATAAAGTAGAATTTTACAAGGGATAATTTCTGATATTCTCTAACCAGTCCCTGACATCTGCCAGGGAATCTCAGGATACTGGGTTTCATACTGGGTGTTATGACCTCTGCAATGCTCATAAATCCTTTGGCCAGATTTAAAATGAGGAAAATTCAGTGGTTCCTCAAATCCATTTCGACCCAACACCAGCACACCCTGTCATTTCAGATTCCTGTACTGGGATCTGTAAAAGGTGAGTTACTTTGGTGGGTAGACAAGTTATCTTACAACCCAGATCTCCCCTTTTCCCTTACAGTCCCTACTCAGTCTGTAAGCACTGATGCTTCAGACTTTGCTTGGGTAGCTGTTTCCAAGAGGAGTGAAAGTTGAGGGTCTGAGGAATAAGCAGTACAGACTGAAATACATAAATGTCAAGGAAATTATGTCTCTGATAAATGCTCTTAAGTCTCTAAATCATCTTTGGGTTGTTGACCCTCTATTTGTAATCACAGACAACACCACAGTGATGTGGTACATAAACAAGTAAGGGGGAATCTGATCCTGCCCCTTTGCAGATTAGCTATGGTAGGCTGGAAATTAGCAACTCAGTGCAGTTTATCTCTGCAGGCTACCAAAATTCCATCAGAGCAGACTGTTTTTGCAAACAAGCTGAGCAGGACCAGTACAGACTCCCACTAATGGATATTGAACCAGGGAGTCATCCAGGAATTAATCCAGCTCTGGAGGACTCCTCAAATAGATCTGTTTGCCCCAATTCACAACAAACAGTCAGTTAAAGAAATTCTTTGCTGGGAATCCCTGCACAAAGGCATTGAAGATAGATACCGTTCCATTCCCATAGTGGGATTGTTTCTGTATGCTTTTCCACACTTTCCATTAATAATTAGGGTTCTTGTAAAAACTCAGAAGGACTCTCCCAGAATAATCATGGTGCCCTGACAACAGTGGTTGCCCCTTCTTTTGAAAATGGCCAAGGGCAGTTACCACAAGCTTCCTCACAGGATGGACTTACTCACACAAGACAGGAGTTGTTTCTTACAACCCAATCTTCAATTTCTATAGTTCACTGCCTGATAGAATTTTAACACCTTTTAGGTGTGGACTCTAAAAATATACTAGAAGCAGGAACTTGGTTATCTGTGAACTCTTTTTACCAAACAGTGCAAATTAGACAAATTAGACTCTTTCTTTAGGTCCACAGCAGGCTTTGCTAAGACTATTATCCAAGGCTGCTGGATTCTGATCCTCTTTCCTCCTTCTTTTCCTCCTAAGCTTTAGTATTCCATTCATATATCTTAGGCTGCTGCAACAGTGATCTAATGATGGACATAATTCAGTTTTGTAAGTAAACGTACAAAAGCAGTAGGTGTTCAAGTAGATCACTGTGGCAGTAGGAACACCCTCTCTATGTCTCCCTTTTTATTTATTGTTTTATGTCATGGTGTGTGTCTGTTTTTTCCCTTTCTCTTTGACTTGCTCCTAGCACATACATGGCATATACTTAAATGGTAGGGCTCTAGTCTTCCTTACTCAGAGGTAAGAAGGCTTTGAAGGTTTGGCATCCTAACCACTGACTTTATATTGCTGTCCTTGAGCTTTTCAGAGGTTATGGTGTGTAGAAGGTGCCCTTAAACTTTGGGAGCTGGCCAGTTAAGGTGCCCTTAAACTTTGGGAGCTAGCCAGTTGTCATATCCTTGGCAGAATATAACCCACATAGCTACTGCAACAGTGATCTAGTCAAATATCTATTTTTATGGTAAGTTTACTTCCACAACTGTGCTTTGCAGAGGTAATTACCTAAGCAAACCCAAAATCTTTTATAATCCAACTGAATTAAAAATCAGGAAACACTGTTTTGTATTTGGTCCAGCTACTGAAGTCACCAAGCACCACAATGTGCTAATGATCCAAGACTGAGTCAATGAGGAAATCTGTATACGTTTGAAAGAATGTACCTGGTGGATGGTAAAAGAAGAGAAACTTATAGATGTGATGTTGTTCTATATCGCCTTCATTCTTAGCAGGTTGGGTTCTGAACCGATCCTCAGTTCTGACTCAGCCTTATACAAAGCTCGAGGTCTTCCACTAGCTTGTGGCTAAAACCGTATCCCATGATGCACTATGAGAGCTCCCCAGATCTCATTTGCTGCTAAACAAGATTAGGTGCTCTTCATACTGGCTCGGGCTAAATAGTTTTTTTCTGTTTTATATTCTACAAATTGTTAGGCTTTTTTCACTCTGTTTTATTCCAGCTAATTGTTACTTAGTGAATTGTCTGTGTTCCACTTTTTCTGCTTTTGGCTATCATTTTTTCTGCTAGGCTTTTCTTCCCCTATCCTGGCATTAAACTTAACCTAGAAAGCCCATTTTAGTTAGAGGGTTTTTCTCCCTTAAGTATAGGCTAGTTCGTTTAAGTTAGAGGGCTGCCTTAGCCCGTTTAAGTTAGATGGCTTTTCCCTTTGTTTTCCTCTTTAAATTCTCAAGGCTAGCTCATTTAAGTAAGAAAACTGCCTTTGCCCATTTTAGTTAGAGGGCTTTTCCCATGTGTTTTGGCTGATCATTGTTGTACTTGTTGTTACAAAAAAAAAAAAAAAGAGTTGTTTAATAGTAGTAGTAGTAGTGGATTTATGTAGTTATATTTTTCTCTGTGTTTTTTCCCTATAGTTGTTAGCTGTTTTTTCTTGTTATTGTTGCTGTTTAGTCATGTCTTCCAAAGATTCTAAGGAAGCTAAACCCTCTGGGTTTAAAAAAAATGTGTAAAGTGCAGCCAAAAAATTTCCATAACTAATGGACATACCATTTGTGTCTACTACCTTGGAGCTGTTCCCCTTCAGAAATCCTGTGCTGTTACTCCTTTAGTCACAGGGTGCTGCTCGAGAGAAAGAACAAGCTCATTCTGAGAGACTTGTTGAAGACCCCTTTTTCAGAAGCAGCTGAAGAAGGTCAGAGTCCTTCAAAGTTGAGTTAATCCCCTTCTTTGAACTCGGGGAAAAGGACCTTATCATCAAGCTGTCAGTCGGAGCCATCAAAAAAGTTACCTAAAGTTTCTTCTTTGGACCTGAAGATTGATGGGCCCAAGAAGCCTTCTACCTCGGCTCCTTCTATGTCGGTGCCATTGGAGTTTCACTTGCGGAGTTGGTCCTCTGATTTGGAACTGGTATCTCCCACTTTAAGATCTCCTTTATTGCGGTCTTCCAGATCTCCTGCTCCCTCCACTTGATCTTTCAGGAGCCTGTCAGATGATGATGTAGAATGCATGATGCAGAGGCTGTTGGGGACACTGGCGCTCGCCAAACTTTTGTCAGATCCATGCCAGAGGGCTTCAGAACTGACCAAACCTACTCTTTCACCATCAATTCCTCCTCTGATCCAATCCTGGATCTCGGAGCCAGAATGTCCAGATATGATTGTAGTGGAACCGTCAGAACCAAGACCTATTCCAGGATCTTTGGTTCTGACTATTGCTCCAATGTCCTCGGTTCCATTCGAACTTCAGGACTCTAGGAGCTGACACTCTTCAGTCGGGTCCAGGGAGGGGAGTCGGATCAGACAGTTGTCGGATCCGAACTTGCCTATCGTGGCATCGTCTCAGGTGAGCTCAGCTCCTTCCTCAACCTCGGAGCCAACCCCTTGGTTCCGGGGATTCCCTTGGATTCTTCAGAGCCAGGAGTCTCCTCAAATCAGGGGCAGGGGGCTTTTGAGGTGATGAGGAGAGTGCTGTCTCCACAGACAGGTCCACTCTCAGGTCAGGACATTCCTCCCCCAAAGGTACCAGTGTATGTCTCGGTACCACTCCATCCACAGAGACGTGGAGACCCTAGGCCTCAGGATGCCCCATAGCGTGACCCCCTTTCTTCCAAAACCTCTACAGAACATCCTTCTGAAAAGGTCCCTCAGAAGAGGCTATGTAAGAGGAAGCATTTAGACTCCCCAGAGGAGTCAATCACTTTGGATACAGACCTTGATGATTCAGAAGGGGCCCCATGGGCACCCTCTAAAGATGTCTCCTTCACAGACATCCTGGAAATACTAAAACAGATGTGAGGCTGGAAGCCCATCAACCCTTCTGAGGAAGAGTTTGTATACCTGAAGGCTTTTGGGTCTCACCCTTCTACCACTTGGGTGTCTCTGCTCTTCAATAAGCTGATACAATTTGTTTGTTGAAAGGTGTAGGAGACTCCAGACTCAGAGGAACCTGTTCCTCGGAGGCCAAACAACTTCATCACCTCACCTTCAGACAAGGAATTTCTTACCAAGGGAGTCCCAGTAGATGCTATGGTGGTGGTGGTGGCAGCCACCAGAAAGGAACTTTCAGAGACCTCCTCTTCTGTCCATCCGTCGAACAAAGAGTCTCATACAATGGACAGATATGGAAAGCGCATCTTCTCTTTAGTGGCTTTTGTGCTCAGATCACTGAATTATCTGACTCACTTTACTAGGCTTCAGAGAGATCTCCTGAAACAGCTAGGAGATACCCTCCAAGGTTCAGTAGCGGAAGGGGTATCAGACAAGGTTTCCTCTCAGCTCTCCCCCTTAACCTCAGTGGTCAACTCCTCAATGAAGCTTATTTCTTATGCAGTGGATGGAGCATGCAGGGCAGTGGGTTCAGGAATTTCCCCTAAGGAGATATTCCTGGATGTGCTTGTGTGACTTTGTGGAACCCTTTAAATCTTCTTTTGTGAACACCCCTTTCAATGACTTGTCTTTGTTGGGGCTAAATGTCAAAGACACACTAACCTAGTGTGAACAAGAAGGAAAGACTCTGTCTGCCATTGGAGTCCATTTTTCTCTACCTACCAGATGTGGTTTCAATAATCCCAGAGAGCTTTTCAGGACACACGTAGTGATTCTTCCCCCAGGGGCAAAGGTGGAAGTGCTAATGGAAGATGCCAACCATGTGGCAGAGGGGGTCTGCAAAATCAGGGCAAAAGGGAATCTTTCCTTGGTAATCCCTTTCAGTGCTCCTGAAAGGGGGCCCACCTGTCCATCCCTGGAGGCAGTTGGGGGCCACTTATTTGTACCCAGAAGCCTGGCTAACAATAGCAAAAGACAAATGGATACAAAGCATTGTATCTAGAGGCTACTCCATACCTTTTTCCTTCCCCATCCCAAACACAAAAAACATCCTGGACATTCCACTCAGTCAAAGGGATCAGGCAACTCTAGACATACAAAAGTTGCTAGACAAAAGAGTCATCCAAGCAATCCCCACAGACCAAATAGGATCTGGAACATGCCCAAGGTTCTTTTTAGTTCCAAAGAAAACAGCAGACTGGAGACCCATTCTGGTTCTCAGAAAATTAAACAAATCAGTAAGAAAGTCAAAGTTCTGGATAGTAACACTGCAGCCAACACTCCCTTTTATGGGATGAGACAATTGGATGTGCTCTATAGACCTCCAGGATGCGTACTATCACATAAAAATGGACAGGCGATCCAGGAGTCATTTGCGCTTTTGGCTGGGAGCCAGTCACTACCAGTTCTGAGCTCTGCCCTCTGACCTCACTACAGCCCCCAGAGGGTTCACCAAGTGTATGGCAGTAGTAGTGGCTCACTTAAGATACCTAGGATTCCAAGTGTTTCCATACCTAGACAACTGGTTCCTAACTGCCACCACTGAGCATCTACTTTCCAAAGTGAGAGACATCACTTTACATTTATTTTATTTTTATTTTATTTTATTTTATTTTACATTTGTTGACCGGGCTGGTCCAACTAGATTTGAGTCCATTTTCAGTAGAGGCCTGGGGAGAAAAGCTCTGAATACGTACATTAATAAACAGAATTACAACTTTAGTTGGTGAGCATTAGCAAGTTCTTAAAGACACAACAATTTGGACTTAAATACATACTGATGGAGTACAAGTTGAGCAGAAGAGCAGAAAAGTAAGTTATAGTATAAAATTTGTAAGCAGAAAAAAATGGAAGTACTAGAAGCAAATGGAATGTTAGTCAGGGTTTGTGCAGTGGTAGAGCCAGCAGGTACTGAGGTAAGTTTTGAGCTGGGTTTTGAAGCAGTGATGAGAGGAGATAACAGAGAGATTGTCAGGAAGAGAGTTCCAGGCTTTTCCTGTAGCATCTGAGAACAAGGAGTTACCTGCCAAGTTGTTGGATTTACAAGTTGCTATAAGAAGTTTGTTAGAAGAACGTAGGCTTTTGAGGTTACAGTAAGGAGTTATAAGGGAAGTGAGTATAGGGGTGTTAGTAGGTTTGTACAGGACTTTTTTGGGCTAAGGAGAGTTGGTGAAATAAGATCAGATTTTGCAACTCAAGCCATCCTAATTTCTTTAAATTTATGCAATGGTGAGTTCTAAAAGTAGAGCCAGAGGCAAATCTGGCGATACTGTTGTAGGCATCAGACAGTTTGTTGAGGTTAGTTTTGGACAGGTAAGTGTAAATAGGAGAGGCATAAAGGAGGGTTGAAACCAGGTGGGAGTGGGCAATGGAATTTCTGGCAAGTGGAGTAAGGAATGGTTTAATCCTATAAGGGGAGCCTAGTTTTCTGTTAACTCATTTTATAGTGTTGTTTATGTGTGAGTCAAAGGATAGGTTGTTGTCTATCTCAACTCCGAGGAGCCTGATAGAGGGGTCAGGTGATATGCTGTTGCCGTTATTAGACAAGACAGAAGTTGAGAGGAGGGGATTTTCAGGTGGGGAGAAAAGTAACAATTTGTTTTTTGGGGGGTTTAAGATTAGACATCATTTTAGGAACCATGTTTCAATGGTTTGGAAAGTCTGCTGGGTGATAGAGTGCAGTTCAGAGGGGGAAGAGGCAGAACAAATCAAAGTAAAATCATTAACATATTGTATACAGGTTGCAAAGGGAATACTGGTTTGCAGATCATTAATAAAAATAGAAAACAGAAGGGGGCCAAGAATAGAGCCTTGGGGGACTCCGACGGTAATGGTTGGATAAGTTATTATGCCAGAGTACTGCTTGTTGTCTGGTATGAAGATAAGAGTGGAACCACTTTATGACACAAGAGTCTAGTGCTAATGTTTTCAGTAAATTTATTAGTATCTGGTGATTGACCATATTGAAGGCTTTGGATAGGCCAATAAAGAGAGCAGAGGTAAGGATATTATTATTCCGATTTTTGTTTATGCAGTCAGTGAAGGAAAGGAGGGCTAAAGTGTTGCTGTGGAAAGGTCTGAAGCCATGCTGACAGTTGGATAGGAGGTTGTTATTTAACAGGTGATTATGTAGCTGTTTTTGGATGCATTTTTCCATGATTTTAGCCAGGGTGGGGAGAGAAGGGCTATGGGTCAGTAATTAGAAAGTTCTATTGAGTTTCCACCTTTATGTAGGAGAATAATATGTGAAATTTTCCAGACTGAAGGAATGTAGCCTTCAACAATAGTTCTGTTAATCAGGATGGAAATTGGATAGGTTAATGGTTTGGCTGCAGTTTTTAGATACTGGGCAGGTAGAAGATCAGCAGATGGAGAGGAGGCCTTAAGTTTGTGGAGAAGAGAACAGATAAGGGATGTGGGTACTGGTTGCAGTAGAAATGTGGGAATAGAAATGCTAGGGGAGGTGGGCTGAGATGATATATCGGGGGCTAGTTGGTTAGATAGAGACTGGACAGTTTCAGTGAAGAATGTATTAAAGGCATCAGCAGTTTGTTTTGGGTTGCTCTGGGAAGTGCCTAAGGGATATGGGGTGTCGGAGAGGCCAGGCTTTGAGTCTATTTATTCCCACCCAAACCTTTTGTGGATTTTGTTGTTTAGTTTGTTGTAAATGGCAGTAGTAATTTACTTTGTCTAGAAGTACGGCTTTTTTTGTAATGTTTCTTATTTGTCTAAATTTAAGTTGGTCGCTGGGATCTTTAGCGCTATGGTATTTGGTCCAGAGCTTATTTTTCAGAATAATTTTATGCCGTGTATCTTTTGAAAGCCAAAGGGTTTGTTTTGAGCGAATTCTGATAGATCTTATAGAAGCATGAGAGTCTAGTATAGATAAGAACTTTGAGTTGAAGTAAGCTACAGAGTCATCTAGTGGCAAGAGTTTAAGAGGAGAGCAATCTTAGTTCAGATAGGAAGGATTCAGGGTTAAAATTTCTATTTGTTCTGACCATTTTATATTTAGCAAGGTTAGGGATAGGAGTTTTATGTCTAATTAAGTAGGTGAGAGCATTGTCACTTAAATCGTCAGGTAGTGTTCCTACTATATAATTTTGGTGGCGACTATTTATCAGAATCCTTTCCAATGTACTTTCTTTGTTATTAGATTTGTTAGTTCTTGTTGGGGCATGAATGGTTTATGAAAAACCATGGAGATTTAAAAGGGAGGGGGGACTCCTGAGGTGCAGGTTTTTGCAGTCAATATTGACATCACCCAGTACTATGGTTTCTTGAGGGAATTGAATAGGGAGCCAGCTAAGGATCTCTTCAAGAGTATTAATATTATTCCCAGGTAGAAGGTAGGTGCATATAATAGAGATGGATTTGTGGGTATTAAGGTGTAATTTAGAGATCAGGATTTCAGAGTTACTAACAGAGAGAGGTTTTTCATAAATAACAGTAATTTGCATACCAATTTTATAGAGAATTGCTAACCCAACACCCTTTTTGGTTTTATGGTCTAGTGTTAAAATGTTATAGCCAGGGGGGGTAATTTCCCTGTCTTGGGTTGTTGGTTTGAGCCAAGTTTCAGATAGGCAAAGGATGTCGAATGAGTGCACATTAAGCAGTGCATGGAGCTGGGCAATTTTATTATGAATGCTGCAGATGTTAAGGTGAGCTAGAGAGAGAGAGTTTGGGGGTTTGGAGGTTTGGAGGGAAAGTTAGAGCATAATGGTGGAGAATAAAGGGGGTTTGTAGTAACAGTGTTATTTGGGCAAGGGTCGGGATGAATATTACCTGCTAGAAGGGAGAGAAGTAATCTTATTTTTGTGTCAGAGGGTTTGGAGTAGATGTATAACGATTTTCTGTATGCCTGGTTAGTGTAGGTAATGTGGAACTTTCTATGAAATTTTGCAAGAAGGTAGCTAGGAGAAGAAATGTTTGAGAATGGTTGGAATGTGTTTTGGGAAGGTGAGCTAGTATGTTGAGTGAAAGAGCATGGTTCTTTGAGTCTAAGTAGTTCATATGAGGTTAGAAGGCATGATAGCATAAGGAAAGGAAGAAGTGAGAAAAGGAGGATATGTTTTAATTTATTAGAGTTTAGAAGTGGAGGCATAGTGATAGGGATGTATAAGAAGGAAATGTGGGAGGTAGAAATGAAAAGAAAAAGCATAGAGGAAATGAAGGAATAAACAGAGTATGTGTTAAAGTAGCATGAGGATAGGCATTGGATGAGCAAGAGGGTGGAGTAATGTGTGATTGGTGTGCTAAATGGGAGGAGTGGTTAGAGAAGTATAAGGTTAGGACTGCTGGGGGTGGGTGGGAATTGGGGGTAGGGTAGGGGAGTTGTGTGAGCCCGCAGGGCGAACAGAGCGGGTTAGAGCAAGTAAAGGATGAGAATCTAAGAGACAATCAGTAAGCAACAGATTATAGAGGAGCACTAGACAATTCCAGGTGAGTGGGTAGTACTACTACAATATTGTGTTTACAAGGGATAGAGGTGAGGGAAAAGGGAAGAGTGGGTAATAGTGGGGTAAGTACAAGAACTGTCAGATACAGGAACAAGGAGAGTAAAAAGAGAAGAAAGAAATTAAACAGTAGTGAGGGGTTGAATACTGGAGAAGGGAAAAGGGGATATAACACAAGCAAGATAAGGGTGCCACCTAGTGGACAAAGGTAGAATTAGAGTCAGTTGGTAAAGTAGAAAAGGTAAGAAAAAGGGTAAGTTAGTGTTTAGTAACAATGGAGCAGAAGAGTTAATTCAAAGGGGGAGAGTAGGGTCTGGCTGCTGGGTAACTGGCTCAGGAGAGAGCCTTTTAAACATACAATAGAAAAAGGGGATACAAACAGTTCAATACACAGTTTGGTTGGAGCATCAATGTACTTCCTCGAATCCTTTAGAATGAGGAACTTAAAGAATAGGATGAAAATATCCTAGGAATGCAGCTCAGATGACAGGATTTATTAGATGGGGGTCCTTATTGACCAGGCAGGTAAGTTCTCAGTCTTAATGAAGGAAGGAGGTTGAGAGTTCCTTGAATCCTTTAGAAGAAGGGACTTAGAGAATGGGACGAAAATATCCTAGGAATGCAGCTCAGATGGTAGGATTTATTAGATGGGGGTCCTTATTGACCAGGCAGGTAGGTTCTCAGTCTTAATGAAGGAAGGAGGTTGAGAAATATCCTAGGAATGCAGCTCAGATGGCAGGATTTATTAGATGGGGGTCCTTATTGACCAGGCAGGTAGGTTCTCAGTCTTAATGAAGGAAGGAGGTTGAGAGTTCCTTGAATCCTTTAGAAGGAGGGACTTAGAGAATAGGACGAAAATATCCTAGGAATGCAGCTCAGATGGCAGGATTCTCTGCTGTCACCTGGGAATCACAATAGACTACAAAAAATCTGCCTTGTTGCCATCTCAACATATTGTTTTTATAGGAGCAGATCTAGATACAACAAACATGAGGGCAACACTTCCCTCAGAAAGGGTTCATGTCCTATGATGTCAGTTCCTAAACCTTCTTTCCAAGAAAAAAGTACAAGCAAGAACAGTCCTCAAATTACTGGGAACCATGGCAGCTGCAATAACCCTGATTTCATTAGGACGTCTGCACGGAACTACCCATGTCCCACCAAATTTTGATAAAGGAGTCCTGCAGGAAAGACCTTTGTTGGTGGCTTTATTCCACTCATGTGACATTAGATCATCCCTTTGTTCTTCCCCAGCCATTAGCCAGAGTGATCACAAATGCTTCCCAGATAGGGTGGGGGGGGGCTTTATCTGGGAAGGACAGTTCAAGGCACTTGAAAGGACCATGAGGCCCATTTGCACATCAATGTTCTAGAGATGAGAGCAGTGCTTTTAGCATTGCAAGCATTCCAGGACTCTCTTCCACTAGGAACTATTGCAATACAGATGGACAACATGTCAGTTGTATGGTACATAAACAAACAAGGAGGAACCAGATCTTACCCCCTTTGTCAGGTGGCCCTGTGAGTATGGCACTGGGCAACCTCCTCCCAATGCTTTCTGATATCAATGCACATCCCAGGGAATTCCAATGTGATTGCAGACAAACTCAGCAGAGCAATTCTGATGCCTCATAAGTGGTCCCTTAAACAGGAAGTGGCGGAAAAGATTTTCCATAAATGTGGCCAGCCTTGCTGCGACCTTTTTACCACATCCATAAATGCCAAATGCAGCAGCTACTTTGCCCTGATCCCCACTCTTTATTACACTTGGTTTAGCGCTTTCAACTAGAAAAACTAGTCTTCATCAGAACCATACAAATCCATACCAGACAAGTTTATATACCCTTGTTGTTTAAAAATGGCGCCAAAACATTTAAAGGTGTACTGCTTAAAATGCATTTGAAAAAAAATCACAAAAAACTAATTACAGTGTCCTTAATTTGAATACCTAAAAAAGTATATAAAAATACATATGTAAAAATTATATAAAATATATGTAAGGAATATATATAAATTTAAAAAAACTTCTATGTATCATTTAAACATTAAATATCATAAAAATATATGAATACATAAAGGTCCACAATTTATAGATAGTAATGCAGGCATGCACTAAAAACTTAATGGCACTTTTGATTTTATTGAGCTAATACCAAAAAAGGTTTTATACTAATTGAATCATTTAATCCAGGAGCCCTAGTAGCATCTAATATTATTTGCCATTTACTTTCTAACGCAGATAACTGCATTTTCCAATTTCCACTAAATATTGAACTTTGCAGATGTTCAATAATGGCAAAACGGAAGGTATGGGTTTCTCCATATTCAAGCAAATGCCTGTACAATGCATTTTTATTATCTTTTTTCCTAATTCGATAAAAATGTTCATACACACGCTTCTTTAAATTCCTTTCCGTTTTGCCCACATAATAAGCAGGACAATGGCTACATGTGGCTAAATATACCACTTTAGTGGAATTACAATTGCCTTTCCTAAACTTAATAAACGTGTTATTACTGTCCCTTAGCCTAATGTTTTTGGCCTCATTAATGTGCCTGCACTGATTACAGGAACCACATTTAGTGGTGCCTGTAAAAGTGTGCCTTTGGTCACTATCATATGTATTACTTTCTATAATTCTCTTTAAATTTGCTCCTGTTTTGTACACTACTTTTGGCACAGATCCAACTATGCCTTCAAGTTTAGAAGCTAAGATAATTTCCCAATGTTGCTTTAATATGTCTATTATGACATTTGTATGGGGGGTATATGTCAAAACACACACCCTTCGATACTTTTGGTCATCCTTTGCTTCTATTTCGGGACTAACAGAATATTTTCCTAACAACGGAGGATATTTATTACCCCATTCTTTTTGCACATATTTGGTAATGTTGTTAACCATTTGCAACGGATACCCTCTATCCAGAAATAGTTTTTTAACATTGGCAATTTCAGTAGTCATAACATTTTTAGTTGAAGACATCCTCGCAACGCGAATACATTGCCCCTTAACTATGTTTGAAAAAATGTGGGGTGGATGACAACTAGAGAAATACAAATAATCATTGGAAAAAGTGGGTTTACGGTATAATTGAGATGTGAACCCACTGGACCCCAATCCAATAAGGACGTCCAAAAAGGGAATATCACTGATTGTCCTTTTTCCATCAGATGATTATGTGGCTAGGATACATGATATTTTACAACAGACAGAGGTATATGAGACAGTTTCCCTTAACCAGATTAATATAGGACATCATCGCATAGACTTGGTTATAGAGGAATATCTCATTGATAGTAGAATCACTAACGAGACCTACACATATTTAAAGAATGACCATCCGGTTTTAGCGAAGATCGTGGGAATTCCCAAAATCCACAAATCTGTGGACAACCCACCGTTCAGACCAATTATTTCTGGGTCTAGATCCAAAACTTTCAAGGTGGGGAAATGGATTGACCATCAGCTCAAGCACATTTATGGAGCAATTCCACAGATTTTGAAGGATTCTTGGAGCTTTCTAGGGAAACTCACCCATGACCACTGGCAGACCAACCTCACCCTGGTTACAATAGATGTAGTGGACCTGTTTTCATGCATTCCTAATCAACTAGGATTGGAATATTTTTCCAACAGCCTACGCAAATATTCAGGACTCAGCTGGGATAGGATTGGCTTATTATGCGACATGATGGGTCTGGTCTTGGAACATAACTACATCACGTTCCAAGGGGAATTTTTTAAACAAATCAAGGGTGTGGCCATGGGTTCCTCATGTGCTCCGATATTCGCAAACCTGGTTATGGTCGAGTGGGAGGAAGAGATTTTGTTCCGAAGCCCTTATTATGCGGACATCCATTTTTACGGACGATACCTGGATGACATCTTTATTCTGTGGAAAGAATCAGCCGACAAGTTGGATGAATTCATGGCCTTCCTCAACACTTCCTCTACTTTTTTGAAATTCACCCACAGTATTAGTAGCAGTGATATTCCCTTTTTGGACGTCCTTATTGGATTGGGGTCCAGTGGGTTCACATCTCAATTATACCGTAAACCCACTTTTTCCAATGATTATTTGTATTTCTCTAGTTGTCATCCACCCCACATTTTTTCAAACATAGTTAAGGGGCAATGTATTCGCGTTGCGAGGATGTCTTCAACTAAAAATGTTATGACTACTGAAATTGCCAATGTTAAAAAACTATTTCTGGATAGAGGGTATCCGTTGCAAATGGTTAACAACATTACCAAATATGTGCAAAAAGAATGGGGTAATAAATATCCTCCGTTGTTAGGAAAATATTCTGTTAGTCCCGAAATAGAAGCAAAGGATGACCAAAAGTATCGAAGGGTGTGTGTTTTGACATATACCCCCCATACAAATGTCATAATAGACATATTAAAGCAACATTGGGAAATTATCTTAGCTTCTAAACTTGAAGGCATAGTTGGATCTGTGCCAAAAGTAGTGTACAAAACAGGAGCAAATTTAAAGAGAATTATAGAAAGTAATACATATGATAGTGACCAAAGGCACACTTTCACAGGCACCACTAAATGTGGTTCCTGTAATCAGTGCAGGCACATTAATGAGGCCAAAAACATTAGGCTAAGGGACAGTAATAACACGTTTATTAAGTTTAGGAAAGGCAATTGTAATTCCACTAAAGTGGTATATTTAGCCACATGTAGCCATTGTCCTGCTTATTATGTGGGCAAAACGGAAAGGAATTTAAAGAAGCGTGTGTATGAACATTTTTATCGAATTAGGAAAAAAGATAATAAAAATGCATTGTACAGGCATTTGCTTGAATATGGAGAAACCCATACCTTCCGTTTTGCCATTATTGAACATCTGCAAAGTTCAATATTTAGTGGAAATTGGAAAATGCAGTTATCTGCGTTAGAAAGTAAATGGCAAATAATATTAGATGCTACTAGGGCTCCTGGATTAAATGATTCAATTAGTATAAAACCTTTTTTGGTATTAGCTCAATAAAATCAAAAGTGCCATTAAGTTTTTAGTGCATGCCTGCATTACTATCTATAAATTGTGGACCTTTATGTATTCATATATTTTTATGATATTTAATGTTTAAATGATACATAGAAGATTTTTTAAATTTATATATATTCCTTACATATATTTTATATAATTTTTACATATGTATTTTTATATACTTTTATAGGTATTCAAATTAAGGACACTGTAATTAGTTTTTGTGACTTTCTTTTAAATGCATTTTAAGCAGTACACCTTTAAATGTTTTGGCGCCATTTTTAAACAACAAGGGTATATAAACTTGTCTGGTATGGATTTGTATGGTTCTGATGAAGACTAGTTTTTCTAGTTGAAAGCGCTAAACCAAGTGTAATAAATAGTTTTTCCTGTGTACGAGGTTTGCTGATTTCTTAGTTCCAACAATTCTTTTATCTGATCCCCACTCTGGAGGAGTCACCAAGAGATGCACTTGTTCACAATTAGCCCTCGGGTCTCCTCTAGGCCTTTCCTCCCTTTCCTTTGATACCCAAAGTTCTTCAGAAAGCCAGTCACTTGGGAAAGAACTTAATACTCATCGCCCCTTACTGGCCACATCAAATCTGGTTCCCCTTCCTGTGGCCTCATCTCCAGGAGGTGCCGTGGATTTTGGACCCAGTTCTGGACCTCCCGACTCATGTATAAGGAAGGGACACTCCACCCCTCCCTTAAAACCCTCAAATTGACAGCTTGGCTACTCCGATTCCAACCATAGCCAGGCTCCCTAACCTTTCTATGTCAGTAAAACTTATCCTGATCTCGTCTCATAAGGCTTCGACAAGGTTATATAGAAGCAAATGGAAAATATTTTCTTCATGGGCCTTGAATAATCACATTGATCCCTTCTCTTCCCCATTAGCTTCTATTCTTGAATTCCTAGCAAAGCTGTTTAATGAAGGGGCAGCTGCAGCTACTATTCTGGTCCAGTTAGCTGCCATATCTAATGTCCATTTAGGAGAATCAGGCCTTAATGTGATGTCCCACAGACTTTGCAAAGCTTTTCTTAAAGGTACTCTTTTATTAAGACCACCTATTAAGGTCTCGCCACCACTATGGGCCTTGAATTTTGTTTTAAAATGTTTTATTCTTCCCACTTTTAAACCTGCATCATCCTGCAATCTCAAGTATCTGACTTGGAAAACAGTTCTTTTAATAGCTATTACTTCTGCTAGAAGAGTTTCAGAGCTGCAAGCATTATCAATAAAGCCATCCTACATGCTCTTCCACAAAAACAGAGTATTCTTACGAATGAACCCATGCTTTTTACCCAGAGTATGCTCAGAATTTAACCTGAATCAGTCCATAGAACTACCAGTTTTTTTCCCCAGCTATGGAAACAAGGCAGAATATGTGCTGCACCAAATGGATGTACATAGCCAATAACATTTCTCCTTACATAGGACAAAAGATTTCAGAAAATCCAACCAATTATTTGTATCCTTTTCAGACTCAAAGAAAGGTGTTCCTGTGTCAAACTTCACACTTTCGAAGTGGCTATCGGATTGTATTACCTTTGCTTAAAAATCTCAAAACAAAGAACTTTCCCATAAAGTAAAAGGTCATTCTAAAAGAGCAATTGCAACCTCTTCTTCTCTTCTTGGGTATCAAATAACCATAAAACACTATATGTGAAGTTGTTCTATCTCGCCGTTCATTCTTACAGATGGGTTCGGAGCTGATCCTCAGCTCTGAGTCGGCCAACTACAAAGCTCAAGGTCTTCAGACAGCTCGAGGCCAAGTCCCCATCCCATGATACACCTTGAGTTACCTCAGATCTAGTTTTCCGCTGCAACAGATTGGTGGTTTCCTCTCAGCTCGGGCCAGTAAAGAAAAATGTATCTTTATTAATAGCTTTTTTTGCAATTTAATAACTTTCAAAATTTGTATTAGTGTGTAGCTTAACATCTGATAGTGCTTTTTATAGCCTTGTTGGCCTTTGTTTATCAGGCCTTTATTATCTCCCTTCCCTTCTTTTTGGTGTGCCTTAGCAGACTGTTAATAGTTTAGAAGTGTGTTTTCAGCACACATAGCTTACTGGAGTGTGTTTTTACAACTTTAACAGTAAGACTCTATTTAGTAGTTTATATAAGAGTGTGTTGTTGCAGTTAATAGATTCTATTTAGTGTCATAGAGGCAGTTGTTTTAAGAGCTGCTTATATCTTAAAATACTTGTTTGGATTTGTTGAACATTTGTGTGTGTGACTTTAATATCTTATTAATACTTGTTTCTTGTGTGCATTTAAAAAATTGCTTATTATGGCTGATCAGGAAAAAACACCCAAGTCTGGTTTTAAAAAATGTCCAAAGTGTGGACAATAAATGTCTCTGACTGATAGTCATATCAGTTGTGTCTACTGTGTGGGTGCCCTGCACTTACAAGAGAGTTGTTCCATCTGCCATTCTTTTAGCAGCATGGTCCTACATGAAAGAAAAAGGAAGCTGATTGATGGAGGACTGGTAAAATCATCTTTTCAGGAAGCTTTGGGCAACCATGATAAAACTGGTAAATCCCTGAAATCTTCTAAGTCCTCTAAGTCTTCTTCATTGGAGCATAGAGTTTCGGATCCGACAACATCTAAAAAGACATCGACGTTGACTCCACAGCCTTCGGAGCCGAGCATCTTAACTTTTCAGAGCTGGTCCCCAGTCCTGGAACTGGTCTCCGAAGTACGTAAGTCACCTATCTTACAATCAGTGGCACCCTCGATCCACTCTTCTCTGTCCTCGATAAGCCTATCTGATTTGGATGTGGAGTGTGTGATGCAGAAGTTGTTACAAGCACCGGCGTTTTCAAAATTTTTATCGGCTCCAACCCAAGTGGTTTCGGAACTGAAAACTGTTCCTCCATCTTCTTCTTTTCCTCCTCCGAACCATACCCAGTCCTTCGGAACCAGATGATTGTGGAGCCTTTTGGACCAATGCCTGCTCCAGTGCCATCGGTTCTGATTACTTGGACCTCCTCGGAGCCCATTGAGGAGTCTAGGAGCTGTCACTCGCCAGTCGGGTCTTTACCTCTTGGGGCCTTGGCTTGGATGAGTTTGGCTCCTACCTCTGGATCGGAGCCTGCTGTTCCGGTGCCAAGGGAATCATCTGTTTCTTCAGATCCAAGTGTTCCATCCCACTGGAGCAGAGGTGCCTTTGAAGCCATGAGGAAAGTAATGTCCTCCAGGACATCCACAACTTCAGGGCCGACTACCTCTTCCCTAAAAATGCCTGTATCTACTTCTGCCTCACAGATCCCTTTAAAGCGTAGAGACCCTGAGCCTCAGGAAGCCCCATTGGGTAGTCCCTGCCCTTCTGAGATCTCACCAGAAGCTCCCACTGATGAGGTTCCCAGGAAGAGAATTTGCAAGAGGAAGCATCTAGACTCCCATGCAGGAGTCTTTCACATCTGACACTGACTTGGATGAAGCAGACGGGTCCCATGGTCCCCCTCCGAAGATATCTCGATTGAATATATCTTGGAAATCCTAAAGCAGAGAGGTGTCTGGAAGCCCACCAACCCTACTGAGGATGAGTCGGTCCTCCTGAAAGCTTTTGGGTCTCAGCCCTCCACCTCTTGGGTGTCTCCGCCCTTCGATGAGTTTATGGAGCTGGTCTCACGAAGGGCGTGGGAGTCTCCAGACACCATGAAGCCTGTCCCTAGGAGGCCCAATAAATTTATTTCTGACCCTCATGATAAGACATTTCTCACAAAGGGAGTGCCTGTTGAAGCCATGGTGGTGGCGGCAGACACCAAAAAGGAGATGTCAGAAACTTCTTCCTCTGTCCATCCTCCTAACAGAGACACTAGGATCATGGACAGATACGGGAAGTGCATGTTTAGTTCAGCAACTTTTGCCATGCATTCACTGAACTACCTCACACATTTTACAAGACTGCAAAGAGACCTCCTTAAAGAGCTTGGAGATGCTCTACAGGGTACGGTAGCTGAGGGAGCTACAGACAAGGTTGTGTCCCACATGGCTACCCTTAATTGCATAGTGAACTCTTCCGTGTGTCTGATTTCATATGAAGCTGATGAAATGAGTAGGGCAGCAGGTACAGGAATTGCTGTTAGGAGACATTCCGGGATGCACTTATGTTCCTTTGCAGAGCCCTTTATGCCATCCTTTGTCAACACCCCTTTTGATGGCTCATCTCTTTTCGGGCCCAAAGTTAAGGAAACTTTGACCAGGTGTGAGTAGGAAGGAAAGACTCTGTCTGCCGTCAGAGTCTGTCTTTCCACCCCTACGAGACCCTACCCTAAAGGTCAAAAGGGAGGAATGATGTGGTTCTAAAAAGCCCAAGGAGCTTTCTGGACACACATGGCAAACCCCCCTCCAGGGGCAGAGGAGGGGGCAATAATGGAAGATACCACCCTTGCGGCAGAGGGGGTCCACAAAATCAGGGTGACAGAGATCAGTTCCTTCGGAAGCCCTACCATCGCTACTGAAAGGAGGCCCTACTGTCCTACTCTGGAGGCAGTCGGGGGTCGCTTATCTTTGTATCCAGACGCCTGACTAGAAATAAACAACAACTGGGTACAAAGCATAATTTCCAGAGGATATTTTATTCACTTTGCCACTCCTCCCCCCTTGATAACAAAAATCCTGGATGTTCCACCCAGTTACAGGGAACAACCAACAGTAGAGGTCCAAAGGTTGCTAGAAAAAAGAGTCATCCAACCAGTCCCAGCAGACCAGATAGGATCTGGAACTTACTCAAGATTCTTTTTAGTTCCAAAAAAAGACAGGTGACTGGAGACTTATTTTGGACCTCATCACACTGAACAGATCTGTCAAGAAAGAGAAGTTCTGAATGGTCACACTACAGTCGATACTTCCCTTCTTACGGAAGGACAATTGGATGTGCTCGATAGATCTCCAGGATGTGTGCTACCACATAAAAATGGCCAGACCATCCAGGGATCATCTATGCTTCCTGCTAGGAGCCAATCACTACCAGTTTAGAGCCCTGCCCTTTGATCTCACTACAGCTCCCAGAGTGTTCACCAAATGTACAGCAGTGGTCACGGCTCACCTGAGGCATTTGGGATTCCAGGTGTTTCCGTACCTAGACGATTGGCTCCTCTCCACCACCACCAGACATCAGCTTATACAAGCCAGGGACACCACACTTGCTCTTTGCAATCAACTCGGGATTACCATAAACTCAGAAAAATCTGCCTTGTCATCATCGCAACATATTGTTTTTATCAGAGCAGATTTGGACACCACCACCACCACTTTAAAACTTCCTTTAGAAAAGATATCAATACTTTGTCAGCAAATTCTGAATGTCATTTCCAGAGATAAGGTGGGTGGCCATGGTGGTGCAGCGGTTAGTGTTGTCACCTCACAGCAAGAGGTTCTCCATTTCGATTCTCGGCTGGGGTGCCTTCTGTGCGGAGTCTGCATGTCCTCCCTGTGGTCGCATGGGTTTCCTCCGGGTGCTCCGGTTTCCACCCACATCCCAAAGACATGCTGTAGGTGGATTGGACACTCTAAAAATTGGCCCTACGTGTGAGTGCATGCATGTGTATGCCTTCTGTGGAAGGTTGGGCACTGGGCTGGCAACTCGACACTGTAAAACTCCAGTGCCAATCATGAGCAGACAGCTGATCCATTGTGTCGACCCCTAACCGGGAAAAGCTGAAAGAAGAAGAAGAAGAATTTCCAGAGACAAGGTGCCAGCCTCAGAAGTGCTAAAATGATTGAGTATGATGGCAGCTGCAATAATAGCAATTCCATTGGGTTGTATGCACATGTGGATCCTACAATGGCTTCTGTTCACACAATGGTCTTATCAAGAGCTCCCAATGTCACATCTCATTATTCTAACAAACACATGCAGAAAGGATCTCCGATGGTGGTTGATCTCTATCCAGGTAATGGTAGGTCGTCCTTTCATCCTACCCTCACCATCGGCCATGGTGACCACAGATGCTTCCCTGATTGGGTGGGGGCATTTTCAGAGAAGAATAGCTCAAGGTACATGGACCAAACAAGAAACACATCTGCATATCAGTGTTCTGGAGATGAGAGCGGTACTCTTGGCGTTGCTGTATTTTCTGGACTCTCTCCCTCTGGGGAAAATTGCGATTCAGACGGACGTGTCAGTAGTCTGGTACTTAAACAAACAATGAGGAACCAGGTCCTATCCCCTTTGTCGAGAGGCCCTAAAAGTATGGCAGTGGGCTACATCTGATAGCAATGCACATCCCAGGGAAATCCAACGTGATTGCAGACAAACTGAGCAGGGCAATTTTCATCTTGGTATTGAAGGCTTTAACATAATGTCACACAAGCTATCCAAAGCCTTTCTCAAAGGGACTTTCCACCTTAGACCACCAGTAAAATCCCCTTATTTCCCCTGGAACCTAAATTTTATGCACTCATGCATTATTCTCCCACCTTTTGAGCTAGCTTCTTCATGCAATTTGAAATTTTTGTCTTGAAGACTATCTTTTTAGTAGCCATCACGTCTGCTCGAAGAGTCTCAGAACTACAAGCCTTGTCCATAAAACCTCAGGTCTATGCCATAAAACCAAAAACACAAACTCTCGAATGCTCACATGAGCGAATAATCAAAAACTCAAAATTGGTATTGTGGGGGGCTGCACCCCTCACCCCCCGCTAAATATATATTCCTATTCAGAGTTCGCACTACAGTGAAGAAAGGGCAAATATTCCAAACTTCACTGTACTGCGATCCCAAAATACCAATTTTGAGTTTATGATTATTTCCTCATGTGAGCATTTGAGACTTTGCATTTTCCATTCTAAAGTAGACCCAAAACCTCTGTATTTGGTTTTTCATGCTGACAGAGTTTCACTGCAAACAAATCCTTCTTTCTTAACTAAAGTTTGTACTGGAGCTAACCTTAACCAAATTATAGCTTTACCATTGTTTTTTCCCTAAACACACCAACAATTTGGAGTATATGCTGCACAAACTGGATGCTCACAGACAGCTCAGATTTTACCTAGATAGAACCAAAGAATTCAGAAGATCCAAACAACTTTTTGTTTCCTTTTCCGATTCTAGAAAAGGTATGCCTGTGGCAAAAACAACCCTAGCAAAATGGTTATCTGATTGCATCACTTTCACTTACTCAGCTGCCAATTTACCTCTACAACACAAAATTAAGGCTAATTCTACCAGAGCTGTGTCCACATCTTCTGCTTTTTCAGCTAGGCTACCAATAGACAATATTTGTGCAGCAGCCACTTGGTCAAAGTCTCATACCTTTATCATGCATTACAAAGTCGACAGGGCCTCCTTTGGTTCTACTGTCCTGAGAAACATACTCCCGTGAGCCACCCAAGAAAGATGGTGCTTGGGACGCTACCCATCTGTAAGAATGAACAGCGAGATAGAACAACTTCACATAAAGAAGTTATGTACTCACCATAACGTTCCATGTGAGTTGTTCAACTTGCCTTCATTCTTACTTCCCACCTTCCTACCCTCTCTAGGTTTTTCAACGACTGAGATTCATGTTTTATCATGGTTGCTTTGTCTTTCCTAAGGTATTTACTTTAAAAAGTGACAGAATGGCATATGGTATTATTAGACACAGCAAACAAGATCTGAGGTAACTTAAGGTGTGTCATGGCATAGGGACTTGGCCTCAAGCTGTCTGAAGACCTCGAGCTTTGTAGTTGGCCGACTCGGAGCCGAGGATCAGCTCCAAACCCATTTGTAAGAATGAAGGCGAGATGAACAACTCATATGGAACTTGATGAAGCAGTTCAGAAATTTAACAGACTTCTCCTGAAAACCCTCAATAATTTGGCTCCACCTAGAACAAAATGAGAAAAGAACAACTATATTTCTTGGTTATCCACTCACAGCAAGCATGTAATGCATGAAATAGATATGGCTTGAAAATAATGGTTAAACACAGATATCTCCAAAACCTACAACACTCTAGAGAATTAAGCAACTGTAATAAAAGACAGATTAATGCAGGCAAGAAAATCTAATACAGTAGCCCCTTACTAAATCAGTGTTCCAAACACAAAAAAGTCTGGTCTTCTATTAACAATATACTCCATCTCAAATGCAGCAGACGAGATCTGGGGTGAGAGGGGACCAGAGTATTGAGGGTAGGGAAGAGCTTGAGAGTTTGTAGGCTTCTGTGAGCTGTAGTAATGGCTGAGTCGGATTCAAGGTCGGATCTGAGTCCCATACATTGAGGCTGAATGAAAATAGACAACACAGATGGAATGTTATGTTGCGTATATAACATTTTTTCCTTCAGTAGATAATCTTCCAGCAGAATATCTCAATCTTGCTGCCAGTTCCATAACTGTGTCTATCCTAATTAACAAATCTGCCAAGGAATCACATTTTCCTGCTTTTTGGAAAAAAATTCTTCATCATCCCCCTTTGTAAAGGAGGAACCTCATCTGATATAAGCAGTTTCAAACCTATTGCCATATTATCTCCTTTGCCAAAAGTTCTGGAGAAGTGCATTCACAAACAATTACTTGAACACATCCTTCAGGAAAAGCTACTGACCCCCACAAAGCGTGGTTTTAGACCTGCCCATAGCACTACCATGGCCTTATTAACCTTCACAGATACTATTAACAAAGACAGAGACAAAAGTAAACTCATTTCCTCTTTATTCCTTGATCTCTCTAAAGCTTTTGATATAGTCTGTCACCAAAAACTCCTCTGTCAACCATCTTCCCTAGAGATATCACAATCCACACATCTATGGTTTAACAACTACTTAACCGATATATATCTGACTGTTAAATGGCTCTTTACCTGTTACTCTTCAATATATTCACTAACAATCTACAGAAATCCTATCAGCAAGCTTTCCTCATACAATATGCTAATGATTCTACCCAAACATGCATTTCTGATAACCTCATACATCTTCAGAGCATTATTCAAGAAGCCTTTAACTCTGTTGAAAGTTGGCTACAGTATAATCATCTGCTACTACTGTAAACCCCCCCAAAATTAAATTACTTCTCTTTGTTCCAAAATCCCATTTCCATGAAAAAACAACTAAAATGTATTCCTTACATAATACCATGATTGATGTTACTTCACATACAAAACTACTTGGCATGACAATAGATGACAATCTTAAATTTTATTTACATAGCCACTATACCATCAAGAAAACCCATTAAAAACTAGGTACTCTTCATAGAGTAAAGCAATTCCTTACAGACTCTGCTAAGGTAACTCTGGTGACCACTTACCTCTTACCTTCTCTCCTATATGTTAGTGACCATCCTACAAGCCTCATTTAGTTCTAAACTTGAACAATGCTGCAACAAATTTAACTGATTTGCTTGCAAAAAAAACCTTTCCAGCCTCACCACTGTTTTTCACTAAAAGCACAAGTGTCTTGATCTTCCTCACCACCTATTGTATACCCAGCTCATCTTAACCCAGAAAATCATCTATACCCCATTTGCCTGCCAAGCAATTAGCCTCATACTCCAACTTTTGTCTAACAAACTATCCCCTTCAGTCAGATGATAAACAATTGCTTACCATCTACAAAAAACAAAAGGCTGCTGGGGGTCAGTCTATATTCCAAAAATGTAGATAAAACTTGGAATACAGTTCCTATATCTCACCTTCATCTTTTCAAACATCACTAAAAGACTTCCTCCCTGCCTCCTGGCTTTGTCCCTACTCCTCATCTGGGACATAGCTTCTCTGAACATCCTTCATCACCTTAATATACTGCCCTTTAAGTGCTAAATCATGTAACATGCTTACACCTTCTAATACTTCACTTTATTGTAGGACTTAAACTACTGTAACTACTTCTAATTTAGCACAGCCAAATTTCCATTCCCTCCACTACTTCTCTATTAACACTTAAACTTGCTTATCCCCTCTATACCTCACTCTAATGTATTTTTTAAATGACTCCTACCTATCTTATACACCACCCTTCTATCTTTAAATGCTCAATACAATGCTGTATATCAATGTTTGTGAATATCAATAACAGTCAATGCTGTATATTAATGTTTGTGAATATCAATACAAATTTTATTATACTGACTATTATGCTATGTATACATTAACTGTATTATAAAATTTCTTAATGTAAATATTGATTGCATTAAATTTGTTACCTCGGTGTTTTTCTCCCTGGGCCTCCAGTGAAAAATTCCATGTGTGCCCAGTCAGACTTTCCCAGTAAACAAATGTCAATAAATATTTATTTATTTTACATTTGTTTACTGGGAAAGTCCGACTGGATACATGTCCATTTTCAGCGGAGGCCCAGGGAGAAAAGCTCCAGAAAGCAGAGTACAAATACATTAGGAACAATAGAAACATTTAGAGATAAGTATAATATGCAGTTTTCAGTAGGGTTACAAACTTAGATAAAACATAGTAGACAACATCAAAATCATGCAGCTTCAGTTTCAGACAATAATACACGCAGTTATGAGTTAAGTCCCATCAAGAATTCATACCCTTATTTGAGTATATAATTGAAATGCTTAGGGAGAGTTTGCAGGAACAGTGGGTGGTGATTAGTTGGGGTTTAAGCAGGGACATTGCCAATGCTGTTGGAAGTGTAGTTTGAGGCTTTTTTTGAACTGGGTTAAGGAGGATTGGTGAGTAAGTTCGGCAGGTAGCATATTCCAAGTTTTGCCTACTGAGTTGGCGAATAGAGAGTCCCCAGCCACATTTATGCTCTTAGTTGTTTGTACCAGCAGTTTGTCAGCAGAGAGTAGTGGCTTGGTTCAGGTTAGTGAAGAGGGGGGAGGCTTAGAGGAGGGTAAAAAGTAGGTGGGACCGAGCGATAGTGGTTCTTGCAAAAGCAGTGAGGAAGGGTTTGATCCTGTATAGGGAACCCCATTTTTTGTTGACAGATTTGATGGTTTTATTGACATGGATATCATATTTTAGGGCATTATTGACTGTGACCCCCAGGAGTTTTGGGTGAGTATCTGGGGATATAATTGTGCCATTGTTGGAACTTATAGTAAAGAATGGTGAGGAGGATTTACAGGTGGGGGAAAAGATGAGCAGTTTAGTTTTGTTGGGGTTTAATAGAAGCTGACAGTTTGCAAACCATTTTTCTGCATCATTGAAAGTATTCTGGGTTAGGTTCATAAGCTCAGTCGAGGAGGAGGCGGTACATATTAAAGTAGAGTCATCAGCGTATTGGATGCAGTTGGTCTTGGGAGTGATGGTGGGTAGTTCATTGATAAAGACTGAAAAGGGTAGTGGTCCTAGTATGGAGCCTTGGGGGACTCCTAGAGTAATGGATAGGTGTGTGGATAGGGTATTCTGCCATAAAACTGCTTGTTGGCTATCAGACAGGTAAGATTGGAACCATTTGATTGAGCTACTGTTCAGTGACATTTCCTTCAGGGTACGGAGAAGCAGTTGGTGATTGACCATATCAAAGGCATTAGAAAGATCTAGGAAGAAAGCAGAGGTAAGTTTGTTATTGTTTTGGTTGATGGTGATAGAGTTAGAGAAGGATAGGATGGCTGATGTTTGGTGTAGTGTGGCCTAAAACCATGCTGAGAGTTGGCCAGTAGTTTATTTTGGGTGAGATAGTGCATTAATTGGTTGTGGATGCAATTTTCCATAATTTTGGCCAGTGGTGATAGTATAGCTATTGGTCAGAAGTTTGAGAGGTCTAAAGAATTCCCTCCTTTATGAAGGGGAATGACATGGGAAACCTTCCAGAGAGAGGGGATAGTGGCTTCAGTCAAGGTGCAGTTTATTATGATTGAGACAGGGTATGCAATAGCATCTGCCCCTTTTTGTTAATATTCTGGTGGGAGGAGATCAGCTGCCAGGATAGTGGGCTTTAGTTTAATTAGAGATCGGATGGTGGATGCAGTTACAGGTTGGAAGGCGAAAGGGAGTGGGAAGTGGTTGTGGAGGAGTTTTGAAAGGAGCTGGTGAGGGGTAGTTGGCTAGCTAGTGATTGGATGGTTTTGGTAAAAAAAAATGTTAATGATGTTAGCAGTTTCCTCTGGAGTTTTAAGGTCGCAAGTTGAGGGGGTGGGGGTGGAGGTTTTGCCAGGGTGGAGCAGTTTGTTTATGCCTGCCCAAAATTTTTGAGGTTTGTTCTGGTGTTTTTCCTGAAGGTATTGATAGAAGTTTTTTTTTTGTCTAACAGTGTGGCTTTCTTGGTATCATTCCTTAGATGTCTGAATTTAATATGGTCAAGTGGGTCTTTGGAGGTGTGCCATTTGTCCCATGCTTTATTTCTTGCTATGTTTTTGGTTTTGGTTACTTTAGAGAGCCAGGGGGCGGTCTTAGTTTTGGCTCTGAGGGTGCGGGGAGGAATTTAGAATTAAAGTAGGCTACACCATCATCGAGTGAAGGTTCTTTAAGTATGGCCCAATTGCATGCTCTGATTTCATTCTGAAAGTCAGTGGAGTTAAAGTTCTTGTTGTTTCTAATAGATTTATATAGAACTTGGTGGTGGTTTTCTACTTTATGTTTAATGATGTAAGTGAGTAGGTGGTCACTCATATCATCTAGGAGGGTACCCGTGTTATACAGGCCTGGGTGATTGTTGATAAGAATCCAGTCCAGGATACTGCCTTTGTAGCTGGATTTATTTATTCTGGTGGGTGAGCATATAAGTTGGGTATAACCATGAAGGTTTATATGGGTGGTGGGAGATTCAGAGGAACAATTGATGTGATAGTGTTCAATCTCGCCGTTTGTTCTTACACATGGGTTCGGAGCCGATCCTCGGCTCCGTGCCGGCCTCTTGCAAGCTCTGCATCGAGAAGAAGCTCGAGACAATCTAATACCCACAATCCCCCTCTGCCTTTACCTCAGATCTAGTTTGCCGCTGCTGCGTTTGCATCGCTGGGAGCTAGCTCGAGCATCTAAAGTTAAGATATAACTTAAATTGTTATATTTTATTGTTTTTTTTTGTTCTATTTGATATAACTTGATATACTGAGTGATTGTGTGTTGAGTGGCTTAAATTCTCTGTACCGTTAATCTTATTAATCAGTTAGAGTTTTTCGGGGCCTACAACCCTTCTTAAATTTAAAAAAAGGATTTGGCATTTAAACCGGATTTGACACTTTTTTCTCGGATTTGACTATATTACTGGACTTGTCTTTTTCTTGTAAAATGTCTGATAAGGTAAAATCAGGATTTAAGCGTTGTCAGTGTGGCCAGAAAATGTCAGTGACTGACAACCATAGTTCCTGCGTCTACTGCCTTGGCCCTCTCCACTTGCAAGAGGACTGTTCTGTCTGTCACTCTTTTAGTGGGAGGGTCATGACAGATAGGCGGAGGAAACTCATGGACAGAGGTTTATTAAAACCTTCTTTTCAGGAGGCTCTGGATGCTTCTGACCAGGCATCGAAATCCTCTAAGGAATCGAAGACGTCGGAGCCCAAGTCATCGGCTCCGAGCTCTTCAGCAAAAGTTAGATCACCGGTTCCACAGACTTCGGGGCCGAGTGTTCAACTGGTATCGGTTCCTGAGCCTCGAGTCTTGGAACCGGTGATGGAGCTCCCTCCTTCGACCTTATTGAGGTCGGCTCCGTCTTCGGTTCCTTCGACCCGTTCTTCTTCCAAACTCTCTGATATCGATGTGGATCGTGTGGTGCAGAAGTTATTGGAGCATTCGGCCCTGTCCAAACTTATTTCGGTTTCCACCCAGTTGGTGTCGAAACTTGAAGGCCTCCCAGTGTCTCCATCCATTCCTCCTCCGAGACCTGTTCAGTCCTTGGAGCCGGAAGAGGCTGATCTTCTGATTGTGGAGCCCTCAGGTCCAGAACCGTCTTTTTCTCGGTCTGTTCCTCTCACCTCGACTCCGTCGGACCCGATACCGGAGTCTCGGAGCCGACGATCTGTCCTTGGTTCCGGGGCCGAGAGTCGAACCGGCGTTCGGTTCCGACTCTTCCCTCGGGGCCTCGGCGCGGATCGATTCGGCTCCGTCCTCGGGTCGATGCCTTCGGTGCCTGTGTCGGGATTCTTCCCATTTCTTGAACCAGGAGATTCTTCGATGCGGGACCGGGGCGTTCGACCTAATGAGGAAGGTGTTGTCTACCCAGACAACCACATCAGTGGAAGCAACCTCTCCTCCCCATAAAGGGCGTTATCCTCCTCTGCACCCACGGCCACATCCAAGCGTCGGGCACCAGTGTCTCAGCCACCCTGGAGGGTGCCCCTCTTCCTCGGAGGCTTCTTGGATGCTCCCGAAGAAGTCCCTAGGAAAAGATTGTGTAAGAGGAGACACTTGGATTCTCCACAAGAATCCTTGACATCTGATACTGACTTAGATGAGTCAGAAGGGTCCCCTAAGTCACCTTCAGAAGATGTCTCTTTTTCGGACATATTGGAGATCCTGAAACAGAGAGGTGACTGGCAGTCCCTTCCCCCTTCTGAGGATGAGTCAGTTTTGCTGAAGGCATTTGGTGCTCGCCCTTCTTCCTCCTGGGTCACTCCTCCCTTCGACGAATTAATGGAACTAATTGCTCGAAGGGCGTGGGAGGCTCCTGACACAGTGGAACCAGTCCCAAGGAAACCCAATAAATACATTACGGCACCTCAGGACAAGACCTACTTAACAAAAGGAGCTCCAGTGGACGCTATGGTGGTGGCAGCGGCCACGAAAAAGGAGATGTCAGAGTCTTCCTCATCTGTCCATCCCCCTAATAAAGATTCTAGGACGATGGATAGGTACGGGAAGCGCATTTTTAGTTCAGCGGCTTTTTCCATGCGATCCCTGAACTATTTGACCCATTTTACATGTCTACAGAGGGATCTAGTCAAAGAGTTGGGAGATACCCTCCAGGGTACTACAGATGCGGCTGTCTCAGAGAAAGTGACAGCGCAATTTAATACCCTTACATCCATTGTGAACTCGTCCATGAGGCTGATTTCCTCATGGCGAAGGTTCGAGTAGGGCAGCAGCTTCAGCGATTGCTCTTCGCAGACAATCCTGGATGCGCTTATGTTCCTTTGCGGAAGCCTTCAAGTCTTCCTTTACTAACGCCCCATTTGACGGTGCCACTCTCTTTGGCCCCAAAGTAAAGGAGACCCTTACCGGTGTGAACAGGAGGGAAAGACTCTGTCTGCAGTCGGAGTCCGTTTTCACACCCCAACCAGACAGTACCCCAAAGGGCAACGTGGTGGAAAAATGTGGTTTTGAAAACCCCAAGGATCTTTCCCAGGCACACAGGAGATGCCCCTCTAGAGGCAGAGGAGGGGCAGAGGTGGAAGACGCTGCCCAGGCGGCAGAGGGGTCCGCAACATCAAGGTGACAGGGATACACTCCTGGTAAACCTTTCCAGCACTCCTGAGAGGAGGCCCGACTGTCCTGCTCTGGAGGCAGTCGGGGTCGCAGCTTTATACCCTCAGGCCTGGCAAAATATAACTACAGACAAGTGGGTAAAAAGCGTGGTTACCAGAGGTTACAACATACCCTTTCTATCCTATCCCATTCCAAAGAAAAGACTCCCAGATGTACCGCCCCATCTGCGAGAGCCAGCAGCTATGGAAATTTCAAAGCTGCTAGAAAAAAGAGTCATCCAACCAGTCCCAGCGGACCAGCAAGGATTCGGGACTTACTCAAGGTTCTTTTTAGTTCCAAAGAAAACAGGGGACTGGAGGCCCATCCTGGACCTAAGCTACCTCAATACCTTCGTCAGGAAAGAAAAGTTCTGAATGGTCACGCTTCAATCGATCCTTCCATTCTTACAGAAGGACGACTGGATGTGCTCAATAGATCTAGAAGATGCATACTACCACATCAAAATGGCCAGGGCATCCAGAGATCATTTGCGCTTCCGGCTGGGGGCCAGTCACTTTCAATTTCGAGCCCTGCCCTTTGGTCTGACCTCAGCCCCAGGGTCTTCACCAAATGCATGGCAGTGGTAGCGTCTCACTTGAGACGCCAAGGATTCCAGGTGTTTCCGTATCTGGACGACTGGCTCCTTTCTGCCACCACCCAGCGTCAACTATTACAGGCCAGGGACTTTACCCTTCAACTGTGTGTTCACCTAGGGATTTCCGTAAACTTCGGAAAATCCTTGCTTCAGCCATCACAAAATATCTTGTTCATAGGAGCAGAATTAAACACAAGTCAGTTAATTCTAAGACTTCCCCCAGAAAGGATATTATCACTTCAGACTCACATACGTCTTCTACTTTTGTCAAGGAAATCTCCAGCAAAACTGGTACTGAAGGTTTTGGGACTCATGTCAGCCTCCCTTATTGCAATACCCTTGGGAAGGCTGCACATGAGAGTCCTACAATGGCTGCTGTTTGCACAATGGTCGTTTCAACAACTACCTCTAACACACGAGATTCTTATAACGAAAACATGCAAGACACATCTAAAATGGTGGCTTCAAACGTGCAACCTTTCCAAGGGGAGACTATTTGTGCTACCCACGCCTACAGTTACGGTGACCACGGACGCTTCCCTGATAGGGTGGGGGGGCATCTTCCAGGGACAGACAGTCCAAGGTGAATGGACCAATTTGGAGTACAATCTGCACATCAATGTTCTAGAGTTGAGGGCAGTGTTTCTAGCGTTGCAACACTTTGCTCCCCTTCTTCCTCTAGGAACTATTGCAGTTCAGACGGACAACATGTCGGTAGTCTGGTACATAAACAAGCAAGGGGGAACCAAGTCCTATCAGCTATGCAGAGAGGCCATGAGAATCTGGCAGTGGGGAGTCCACGGGTCGCTTTCTAATAGCAACGCACATCCCGGGGTCATCCAACGTCATAGCCGACAGGCTGAGCAGAGCAATTCTGTTACCACACGAGTGGTCCCTAAAACAGTCAGTGGCGAAAAGGATTTTTCGCACGTGGGGCCAGCCTTCCTGCGATCTGTTTGCGTCTCCAATGAACGCCAAATGCAGGAGCTACTTTGCCCTATTACCCCTCCAGGGAAGTCCCCAGGGACGCACTGATTCACGATTGGCCCCGGGACTCCTGTACGCATTTCCTCCATTTCCCCTGATATCAAAGTTTCTCCAGAAAGCCAGAAACCTTCACAGGACAATAATCCTCATTGCCCCATTCTGGCCTCGTCAAATTTGGTTTCCCTTCCTGAAGACACACTGCATTCGGGGACCCTGGATTCTGGACCCAGAGCCAGATCTATTGACTCACTCGTCAGGGGCTCCCCATCCCGCGCTCCGGTCCCTCCATCTAGCAGCTTGGTTGCTCCAATTCCCAACTTAGCCAGGTCTGATCTCCTTTCGCCAGCAGTTCGGAATATATTGGTGGCTTCTCATAAAGCTTCCACTACTAAAACATAATGTGATAGTGTTCAATCTCGCCGTTTGTTCTTACACATGGGTTCGGAGCCGATCCTCGGCTCCGTGCCGGCCTCTTGCAAGCTCTGCATCGAGAAGAAGCTCGAGACAATCTAATACCCACAATCCCCCTCTGCCTTTACCTCAGATCTAGTTTGCCGCTGCTGCGTTTGCATCGTTGGGAGCTAGCTCGAGCGTCTAAAGCTAAGATATAACTTTATTTGTTATATTTTATTGGATTTCTTATTACTATTTGATATTTCTCTGATATTCTGTGTGATTGTGTTGTTTACTGGATAATTTCTCGGTACCGTTAAACTGTTTTATCGGTTAGAATTGTTCGGGGCCTACAACCTTTCTTAAATTTATTAGGATTTGACCTTTATACCGGATTTGACAATTTTTACTCGGATTTGACAATTTTTTTCTTGGATTTGACTGCATTACTGGACTTGTCTTTTACTTTTATAATGTCTGATAAGGTAAAGTCAGGTTTCAAGCGTTGTCAGTGTGGCCAGAAAATGTCAGTGACTGACAACCATAGTTCCTGCGTCTACTGCCTTGGCCCTCTCCACTTGCAAGAGGACTGTTCCATCTGTCACTCTTTTAGTGGGAGGGTCATGACAGATAGGCGCAGGAAACTAATGGACAGAGGTTTATTGAAACCCTCTTTTCAGGAGGCTCTTGATGCTTCTGACCAGGCATCAAAGTCCTCTAAGGAATCGAAGACGTCGGAGCCCAAGTCATCGGCTCCGAGCTCCTCAGCAAAAGTTAGATCACCGGTTCCACAGACTTCGGGGCCGAGTGTTCAACTGGTATCGGTTCCTGAGCCTCGAGTCTTGGAACCGGTGATGGAGCTCCCTCCTTCGACATTATTAAGGTCGGCTCCGTCTTTGGTTCCTTCGACCCGTTCTTCCTCCAAACTCTCTGATATCGATGTGGATCGCATGGTGCAGAAGTTATTGGAGCATTCGGCCCTGTCCAAACTTATTTCGGTTTCCACCCAGTTGGTGTCGAAACTTGAAGGCCTCCCGGTGTCTCCATCCATTCCTCCTCCGAGACCTGTTCAGTCTTTGGAGCCGGAAGAGGCTGATCTACTGATTGTGGAGCCCTCGGGTCCAGAACCGTCCTTTTCTCGGTCTGTTCCTCTCACCTCGACTCCGTCGGACCCGATACCGGAGTCTCGGAGCCGACGGTCTGTCCTTGGTTCCGGGGCCGAGAGTCGAACCGACGTTTCGGTTCCGACTCTCCCCCTCGGGGCCTCGGCGCGGATCGATTCGGCTCCGTCCTCGGGGTCGATGCCTTCGCTGCCTGTGTCGGGATTCTTCCCATTTCCTCGAACCGGGAGATTCTTCGATGCGGGACCGGGGCTCGACCTAATGAGGAAGGTGTTGTCTACCCAGACAACCACATCAGTGGAAGCAACCTCTCCTCCCCATAAAGGGCCGTTATCCTCCTCTGCACCCACGGCCACATCCAAGCGTCGGGCACCAGTGTCTCAGCCACCCCTGGAGGGTGCCCCCTCTTCCTCGGAGGCTTCTTCGGATGCTCCCCACGAAGAAGTCCCTAGGAAAAGATTGTGTAAGAGGAGACACTTGGATTCTCCACAAGAATCCTTGACATCTGATACTGACTTAGATGAGTCAGAAGGGTCCCCTAAGTCACCTTCGGAAGATGTCTCTTTTTCGGACATATTGGAGATCCTGAAACAGAGAGGTGACTGGCAGTCCCTTCCCCCTTCTGAGGATGAGTCAGTTTTGCTGAAGGCATTTGGTGCTCGCCCTTCCTCCTCCTGGGTCACTCCGCCCTTTGATGAATTAATGGAACTAATTGCTCGAAGGGCGTGGGAGGCTCCTGACACAGTGGAACCAGTCCCAAGGAAACCAAATAAATACATCACGGCACCTCAGGACAAGTCCTACCTGACAAAAGGAGTTCCAGTGGACGCTATGGTGGTGGCAGCGGCCACGAAAAAGGAGATGTCAGAGTCTTCCTCATCTGTCCATCCCCCTAATAAAGATTCTAGGACGATGGATAGGTATGGGAAGCGCATTTTCAGTTCAGCGGCTTTTTCCATGCGATCCCTGAACTATTTGACCCATTTTACACGTCTACAGAGGGATCTAGTCAAAGAGTTGGGAGATACCCTCCAGGGTACTACAGATGCTGCTGTCTCGGAGAAAGTGACAGCACAACTTAATACCCTTACATCCATTGTGAACTCGTCCATGAGGCTGATTTCACGCAGCGAAGGTTCGAGTAGGGCAGCAGCTTCAGCGATTGCTCTTCGTAGACAATCCTGGATGCGCTTATGTTCCTTTGCGGAAGCCTTCAAGTCTTCCTTTACTAACGCCCCATTTGACGGTGCCACTCTCTTTGGCCCCAAAGTAAAGGAGACCCTTACCCGGTGTGAACAGGAGGGAAAGACTCTGTCTGCTGTCGGAGTCCGTTTTTCCACCCCAACCAGACCGTACCCCAAAGGGCAACGTGGTGGAAAATGTGGTTTCGAAAACCCCAAGGAGCTTTCTCAGGCACACAGGGAGATGCCCCTCTAGAGGCAGAGGAGGGGCAGAGGTGGAAGACGCCGCCCAGACGGCAGAGGGGTCCGCAACATCAAGGTGACAGGGATACACTCCCTGATAAACCTTTCCAGCGCTCCTGAGAGGAGGCCCGACTGTCCTGCTCTGGAGGCAGTCGGGGGTCGCTTACCTTTATACCCTCAGGCCTGGCAAAATGTAACTACAGACAAGTGGGTAAAAAGCGTGGTTACCAGAGGTTACAACATACCCTTTCTATCCCATCCCATTCCAAAGAAAAGACTCCCAGATGTACCGCCCCATCTGCGAGAGCCAGCAGCTATAGAAATTTCAAAGCTGCTAGAAAAAAGAGTCATCCAACCAGTCCCAGCGGACCAGCAAAGATTCGGAACTTACTCAAGGTTCTTTTTAGTTCCAAAGAAAACAGGGGACTGGAGGCCCATCCTGGACCTGAGCTACCTCAATATCTTCGTCAGGAAAGAAAAGTTCCGAATGGTCACGCTTCAATCGATCCTTCCATTCTTACAGAAGGACGACTGGATGTGCTCAATAGATCTAGAGGATGCATACTACCACATCAAAATGGCCAGGGCATCCAGAGATCATTTGCGCTTCCGGCTGGGGGCCAGTCACTTTCAATTTCGAGCCCTGCCCTTTGGTCTGACCTCAGCCCCCAGGGTCTTCACCAAATGCATGGCAGTGGTAGCGTCTCACTTGAGACGCCAAGGATTCCAGGTGTTTCCGTATCTGGATGACTGGCTCCTTTCTGCCACCACCCAGCGTCAACTATTACAGGCCAGAGACTTTACTCTTCAACTGTGTGTTCACCTAGGGATTTCCGTAAACTTGGAAAATCCTTACTTCAGCCATCACAAAATATCTTGTTCATAGGAGCAGAATTAAACACACGTCAGTTAATTCTAAGACTTCCCCCAGAAAGGATACTATCACTTCAGACTCATATACGTCTTCTACTCTTGTCAAGGAAATCTCCAGCAAAGCTGGTACTGAAGGTGTTGGGACTCATGTCAGCCTCCCTTATTGCAATACCCTTGGGAAGGCTGCACATGAGAGTCCTACAATGGCTACTGTTTGCACAATGGTCGTTTCAACAGCTACCTCTAACACACGAGATTCTTATAACGAAGACATGCAAAACAGATCTAAACTGGTAGCTTCAAACGTGCAACCTTTCCAAGGGGAGACCATTTGTGCTACCCACGCCCACAGTTACGGTGACCACGGACGCTTCCCTGATAGGGTGGGGGGGCATCTTTCAGAGACAGACAGTCCAAGGCGAATGGACCAATTTGGAGTACAATCTGCACATCAATGTTCTAGAGTTGAGGGCAGTGTTTCTAGCGTTGCAACACTTTGCTCCCCTTCTTCCTCTGGGAACTATTGCAGTTCAGACGGACAACATGTCTGTAGTCTGGTACATAAACAAGCAAGGGGGAACCAAATCCTATCAGCTTTGCAGAGAGGCCATGAGAATCTGGCAGTGGGCGGAGTCCACGGGTCGCTTTCTAATAGCAATGCACATTCCGGGGTCATCCAACGTCATAGCCGACAGGCTGAGCAGAGCAATTCTGCTACCGCACGAGTGGTCCCTAAAACAGTCAGTAGCGAAAAGGATTTTTCGCACGTGGGGCCAGCCTTCCTGCGACCTGTTTGCGTCTCCAATGAACGCCAAATGCAGGAGCTACTTTGCCCTATTACCCCCTCCAGGGGAAGTCCCCAGGGACGCACTGGTTCACGATTGGCCCCCGGGACTCCTGTACGCATTTCCTCCATTTCCTCTGATTCCAAAGTTTCTCCAGAAAGCCAGAAACCTACACAGGACAATAATCCTCATTGCCCCATTCTGGCCTCGTCAAATTTGGTTTCCCTTCCTGAAGACTCACTGCATTCGGGGACCCTGGATTCTGGACCCAGAGCCAGATCTATTGACTCACTCGTCAGGGGCTCCCCATCCCGCTCCTGTCCCTCCATCTAGCAGCTTGGCTGCTCCAATTCTAACTTAGCCAGGTCTGATCTTTTATCGCCAGCAGTTCAGGATATATTGGTGGCTTCTCATAAAGCTTCCACTACTAAAACATATTCTAGTAAATGGAAGCGATTTGTATTCTGGGCAAATACACACCAAGTGGATCCTTTTACAGCTCCCTTGAATAATATATTAGAGTTTTTAACGGACTTATTCCATCAGGGTGCTTCTCCTGCTACACTAAGAGTTCAATTGGCAGCCATTTCAAATTTCCATGTGGAAGAATGTGGAGCTCCTATTATGGCTCACAGACTTTGTAAAGCCTTTCTAAAAGGGGTTTTCCATATTAGACCACCAGTCAGATCTCCTACGTCACCTTGGAGTCTAAACTTGTTGTTATCTAAATTAATGTTGCCCCCCTTTGAACCTGCCTCTTCTTGCCCATTAAAATTTTTGTCTTGGAAGACTCTATTTTTGGTAGCCATTACTTCCGCTAGGCGAGTGTCTGAACTTCAGGCTCTCTCCATCAAGCACCCTTATTTGATCTTTCACTCTGACAGAGTTTCTCTTCGAACCAATTCATCTTTTCTCCCTAAAGTGTGTTCTATTAACAATATTAATCAGTCCATTGAATTACCCACTTTCTTCAAAAATCACTCCAACAAAATGGAGTACATGTTGCATAAATTAGATGTTCACAGACAACTGAGATTTTACTTGGATAGAACAAAAGATCACAGAAAAACTGATCAACTCTTTGTGGCTTTTGCTGATAGCAGGAAAGGACTAGCAGTTACCAAAAGAACTCTTTCTAAGTGGTTAACAGACTGTATAATCTATGTCTACGATTCTTCAAATCAAACTCTTTTGCACAAACCCAAAGGACATTCCACAAGATCAGTGTCTACATCTTTGGCTCATGCAGCCCGCCTACCACTGGACGCTATTTGTGCGGCTGCTACTTGGTCTAAGCCACATACATTTATTTCTCATTATAAGGTAGACAAGGCTTCTAGGGACAGGGCAACCTTTGGTTCCACTGTGCTCAAGAACGTCCTTCCGTGAGTTCCTCAGGAACAAGGAGCTAGGGACGCTACCCATGTGTAAGAACAAATGGCGAGATTGAACACTATCACATATAGAAGTTATGTCCTTACCATAACGTTCCATGTGGAGTGTTCATCTCGCCTTTGTTCTTACATTCCCACCCTCCCGCCCTAAGAAGAACGTTCTTTGATGCCTGGCCAGGATCATCCTGCTACTGCTTCTACAATTATTGTGTACATAGTTGACATATATATATATATATGTATATATATGTCTATTTGTCTTACTATATATATATATAGTTATGTATAAATTCTTATTTCTGGACATATGTGATGTAAGCATGAATGTGCTCTCTCTGGAGATTGGTTTGCTTGCAAACTAGATCTGAGGTAAAGGCAGAGGGGGATTGTGGGTATTAGATTGTCTCGAGCTTCTTCTCGATGCAGAGCTTGCAAGAGGCGACGGAGCCGAGGATCGGCTCCGAACCCATGTGTAAGAACAAAGGCGAGATGAACACTCCACATGGAACGTTATGGTAAGGACATAACTTCTATTTCTAGTAAATGGAAGCGATTTGTATTCTGGGCGAATACACAGCAAGTGGATCCTTTTATAGCTCCTTTGAATAAAATATTAGAGTTTTTAACGGACTTATTCCATCAGGGTGCCTCTCCTGCTACACTAAGAGTTCAACTGGCTGCCATTTCAAATTTCCATGTGGAAGAATGTGGGGCTCCTGTTATGGCCCACAGACTTTGTAAAGCCTTTTTAAAAGGGGTTTTTCATATTAGACCACCAGTCAGATCTCCTACGTCACCTTGGAGTCTAAACTTGTTGTTATCTAAATTAATGTTGCCCCCCTTTGAACCTGCCTCTTCTTGCCCATTAAAATTTTTGTCCTGGAAGACTCTCTTTTTGGTAGCCATTACTTCCGCTAGGCGAGTATCTGAACTTCAGGCTCTCTCCATCAAGCACCCTTATTTGATCTTTCACTCTGACAGAGTTTCTCTTTGAACTAATTCATCCTTCCTCCCTAAAGTGTGTTCTATTAACAATATTAATCAGTCCATTGAATTACCCACCTTCTTCAAAAATCACTCCAACAAAATGGAGTATATGTTGCACAAATTAGATGTTCACAGACAACTAAGATTTTACTTGGATAGAACAAAAGATCACAGAAAAACTGATCAACTTTTTGTGGCCTTTGCTGATAGCAGGAAAGGACTAGCGTTACCAAAGAACTCTTTCTAAGTGGCTAACGGATTGTATAATCTATGTCTATGATTCCTCAAATCTAACTCTCTTACACAAACCCAAAGGACATTCCACAAGGTCAGTGTCTACATCTCTGGCTCATGCAGCCCGCCTACCACTAGACGCTATTTGCGGCTGCTACTTGGTCTAAGCCACATACATTAATTTCTCATTATAAGGTAGACAAGGCTTCTAGGGACAGAGCAACCTTTGGTTCCACTGTGCTCAAGAACGTCCTTCCGTGAGTTCCTCAGGAACAAGGAGCTAGGGCGCTACCCATGTGTAAGAACAAGCGAGATTGAACACTATCACATATAGAAGTTATGTCCTTACCATAACGTTCCATGTGGAGTGTTCATCTCGCCTTTGTTCTTACATTCCCACCCTCCCGCCCTTAAGAAGAACGTTCTTTTGATGCCTGGCCGGGAGCATTCTGCTACTGCTTTGCAGATGTTGTGTACATAGTTGGCATATATATATATATATATATATATATATATATATATATATATATATATATATATATATATATGTCTATTTGTTCTTTTATATATATAGTTATGTATAGACTCTTGTTTCTGTGCATATGTGATGTAAGCATGAATGTGCTCTCTCTGGAGATTGGTTTGCTTGCAAACTAGATCTGAGGTAAAGGCAGAGGGGGATTGTGGGTATTAGATTGTCTCGAGCTTCTTCTCGATGCAGAGCTTGCAAGAGGCCGGCACGGAGCCGAGGATCGGCTCCGAACCCATGTGTAAGAACAAAGGCGAGATGAACACTCCACATGGAACGTTATGGTAAGGACATAACTTCTATTTCCAGTCAATATTAACATCTCCTAACACCATAGTTTCATGGGGGTATGTGTTGGAAAGCCATTGGAAAAAGTCTTCTAGGGTATTTGCATTGTTGCCTGGGGGCATATAAATGTAGGCAATGAATATAGATTTACTTTTGTTAAGCTGTAGTTTGATAACTAGGGCTTCTACATTATTGAACAAGGGGGTTGTTGTAGGGCTAGTGTGACATCTATTGTGTTTTTAAACAGAACTGCTACTCCTCCACCTTTCCTGGTGTTATGGTCTAGTCTAAGTATGTTGTACCCTGGTGGGATAACCTCATAATTTTTAGTTCCTGGTTTTAGCCAGGTTTCTGTAAGACATAACACACCAGGTGAGTAGCTTGCTAGAAGGGCATGAAGATTATGGACCTTGTTGTTAATACTCCTGATGTTTAGGTGACAGGTCAGGACAGAGTAGGGGACTTTGAATTTGACCATATGTTGAAGGTGGTAGTGGGCTGGGAGCTTGTGAGAAGTGTGTGTCCAGGGTTAGGGTGGATGTCCCCATCCCTCATCAGAGTAAATTGTATAGTGATTATTAGTTTCAACACTTTACTTATTATTTTATGATAATATCTAGTTTGGGGAGAGATGGAACATGGTCTGGTTAGTTGGTGGTTGTTAAAAGTGGAGAGGATAGGTTTTGTAGTGAGCTAGTGGTTGGTCTGATTCACTCAAGGTGGGAGCAGGGATGGTATGAGATATGGGGTGGTGAAAGCCAAGATAGGGCTGGTTTTCATAGATGATGAGGAGATATAGCCTAGGCAATATAACTGAGAGGAACATAATTGGTCTCATCTTGATAGTAGTGGTACTTGGTAAGGAATGTGGGTGGAGAATTAAGATGACTTTTGGGAGGAAGGGGTGGTGTATGGGGGGTGTATGGAGGTGTGGGTTATCTGTGATAGGTTGTAGGAGGGGAGAGTGGTTTATTGGGCTTAAATTTAGCACTAGTGAGGGCAGATGGGACGCGGAGCGAGCCCAAGCGAAGCAAGGGCGAGCAGAGCAAGGCTATACCAAGCTACAAGGATTTCCAGGGTCTGTGAGTATGCAGGCTTAAAGAATACAACTTTACAGTGATTTTACTCAGTTCTTTTTAAAGTGAGTTGCAATTTACCCAATTTTACTCAATTCATTTGAAAGTGAGATGTGTTTTACTCAATATTGTATTAAACAAAGTTTGTAGTTTAGCCAGACAATTTTACTGACTGTTGGGAGTAAGCAAGCTTTAAACCTGAACTAAATAAAATAAAATAAAATAAATAAATATTAAAGGAGACTTGTCTAGTCAGGAGTGCTAGGAGAAGCCTGTCTACTCTGGAATGATAAGGGAGACCTATCTAGTCAGGATCATCTGAGAGTGTGGCATTCTTGAGATCACAACTTAGGTGAATGTTGTTCTCTAGTTCTCTAGATCTGCTTAGTTCAGCAGGGGAGTTAGCAGTTTGTGTGTTCTTTTTCCAGTGGGAGTATATATTCATATAACTTTTTATAATGTGCTGCGGTAGCGTTGTCACCTCACAGTAAGACGCTGTCCGGTTCGATTCTCAGCTAGAGAGTCTTCTGCGTGGAGATATGCGTGAATGGGCGTACCTTCATTGAAGGTTGTGTGTCAGGGCTGGTAACTCGGCACGTAAAAATCAACTACCAATCATTAGCGGACCAGAGTTCCGCTGTGGCGACCCCTAACTGGGAAAAGCCGAAAGACACAAACAAATGTCAATAGAAATCATACCTAAGACAAAAATAACATTACCAAAACATGCAAAATACAATAAACTAATTTTAACAGTAAGTGAAATATATAAACAGTATCAGGACTAATGATGCTTAGAAACATCTGAACTTTTGAAAAAAACTGAATTAAATAAAATCATATCTGCCTATAGTACCAGCAATACAAAATTGCCTACCCCAAGTAGTACAGGAAGTATTAGCTGTCACATCTAGGAACAGCTTTTCTGCTGCTACACAAATATGCAGAAGTGTTAAACTTTTTTTGCACTTTTTGTCCCTGCTATCAGTTATCAGCCCTCATCTGACCATTTGACCCATTTGCACCATATCACCAGGATGAGAGTCACCTGGGAGCTGCCACAATTCAGACAGCTATCAGGACTGGGTCCGGGTTTTTTTCTTTAACCCTAGCTTCCCATGCATGTGCTTGGCCAAGCAGCAGAAGGGGTACTTGCGATGGGCTGTCTGTGCTAGGTGTCCCTGACATGTCATTTTCACAGGGGAGCTTCAGCTTCAAAAGTATTTCTTTTGAGTGAGGAGTTACAACTATCTAAAATTTTAGACTTAAAAATGTTAAAAACAATGCAGACACTTACTACAAATGTACAAATACAAAAATGAATAAAACGAAAAGCAATTTTTGAGAAAGGGCTGTACATCTCCAAAGATAATAAACCGATTTTGCCATCTAACTTGTTTAAATATGCAGCTTTGTTGAGCCATGGGCAATGCCATGTCTCAACAGGGGGAGGGTACAGTTAGTGAATCGAGTGTTTACGACGTATGGATTTACAAACTACACAAAAAATGTTTGTGCAGCATGCCATGTTTGTAACAAGCATCATGCACAAGGGGCATTGAAACCTAAGCAAGGGAGTTTCCCTACACCACCGTATCCATTCCATACTATCTGTATGGATTTTATAGAGCTGAACAAATGCGAAAATAAGAAGTACTGCCATGTCATTATAAATATGTTTTCCAAATGGGTGGAAGCTTTTCCAACTAAAAATCCAGATGCAGCTACTGTTGCAAAAGTCCTCGTTAAAGAAATTATTCCTAGATTTGGCATACCGGAAAAGATTTATAGTGACAATGGCACACACTTTGTAAATCAAACTATACAATAATTAAGCCATTACTTTGGGATTTCTCTGAAAAACCATTGGGCATACCACCCCCAATCTGCAGGATTAGTAGAGCGGCACAATGGAATTTTGAAAAATAAGCTTAGGAAATTGATTAGTGAGACACAAAAGAACTGGGTGCACTGTCTACCTCTGGCACTGTTGAGTATGAGAACTGCTCCAAATGTAAAAGGGTTAACTCCTTTTGAATTTCTGTTTGGGAGGGCATATTATACACCTCAGTGGAAACCTCTCATGCCTGCAGACCAGGAGGCTGACAGTTCACTTGCAGAGTATATGAGGCAATTTTTGAATAACAAACTTTTGCAGTTAAATTCTGTTTCAGATAAAGAACAAACCAGACCATCGGAAGCAGCAATAGTCCCAGGCACGTGGGTCTGGGTGAAGGTTGTGAAAAAAAAGAACTGGAGTTCTCCGAAGTGGAAAGGACCGTACCAGGTGCTACTGTCGTCACCCACTGCAGTCAAGATCTCAGAGCGAGTGTCCTGGATTCATCTGACACACTGTAAATTGGTTAAGAACTTTGAACTGGACAAAAACCTTGTTACTGTTGTACAACGAGAACAAAATGACCAGGTATAGAATAAACAGAGATGCAGAACAACCTCAGAAAATTTGCATGATTATTCTAATAGTTATACTAATAACAATGATCTTTTTGCTGTGGCCTTTCCTTTTCCTAGCCACACGAGTTGAACTGAACAAACGTGATGCATTACTCATAGACTGGCATCCAAACTTTAACACTTACCAAGCAATTAAATATGTGTATGCTGAGACTTTTAATGTTTCGAACTGCTGGATTTGCACAACTATACCAACAGCATACGGGGGATTATTGATGACTGCTGTCCCCCTAGGGGTCAATGAGACCTGGAAAAACTTGATTTTTGATACTACATCTGTGAAATCACAAGACAAAATAGCATTGTACCTACCTGTTACACAAAAAAGGGATTGTATGTTTTTACAAAAATAACACTATTCAGGTGGGTTGGAGCAATTGCAATGTGACTGTTTCTTATAAATGTTATATTAAGGCCAGTAAGACAAAAACTATTTGTGATACAAACTATGATGCATATTTCGAGAAGATGCATAAAAGTGTTAATAAAATACAACATAATCCTGTTCTTTTAAAGCAGATTTCTATTATTGATAAGAAAATGTTTCATGCAGGGCAAGCTTATATCAATACTAAGGTAGAAAATTGTTATTTTGTTTGTGGGAAAAAAGCATATAAATGGCTACCTGAGAATTGGTCAGGTCCGGCAGTTGTTTTTTGGGTTACCTGGTTCCGGCCATACGACACACTGCAGCTTTGCCTCAGGGAAAAATTCAAAACGTCAGAGAGGTCAGCAGTAAACCTAAAAGTCCAATCAAAAGACCTGAAAATCCAGTGGGACGAATCAAAGCAGGGTGGAAAAACCATAACTCTGTGAAAAACAAAGATAAACTGACACACATGGACTTGAGTGACACCATTATATTGTGGGCAGGCATAGCCCCTGCATATGGCGCAGTAAAATCGATTTGGGAGTTGAGAAAACTGTCTAAACTTCTCAAAGTTATGAGCAATGCAACTTTTTCTGCTCTCAAATTAGTGACTAATAAACTAAATGCTATGAGAACTGTGGTACTTCAAAACCGCATGGCTCTTGACTTCACCCTAGCGGCGAGAGGTGGTACGTGCGCTTTAATAAAAAAAAAAAATGCTGTTCGTATATTCCTGACAACCAGCACGAAATAAACTACCATCTTGAGGTGATCCAGCAAGTGTCGACCATGACCAAACCAGACCCAAACCCTCTGATGGACTTTTTCCAGAATATGTTTGGGGGGTGGGGTTCCATCCTAATGAACATCCTGATTGCCATTTGTGTGGGATTACTCCTATTAGGAGCATGCATTTGTTGTGGTATTCCCTGCATGAAAAAGTTAATCAAAGATTTTATAGACATGTCAGTTTCTGAGACTTTGTATCAAAGTACTGAAATTGAAGAGTTGTTGAAAAGTAAAACACTTTCATAAGTCTAAACTGAATGACTCTCTTAACTGCAAATCCTGAATGGAAGAGGTTAGGAAAAAAAGCAAACTGTTTATGCATTTGAAAATAGAATTAAAAAGTATTAACAGGGGGGAAATGTTAGAAAAATATGTATTAATGTGTGTGCTTAATGCTAATTAAAAGCTAAAAGAGTTAACACGTTTGTCATTCTATTTTATATACACTATTTTATATACAGCTTAGTTTTATATGAGACTAAAAAGATGCTTTTGAAACTGCAGTGTGCTTTCTGAAACTTGCAAGATGCCCTCTGACCTAGTAACTGCTAGCACAGCAAAATTCATGTTTATGCCTTTTGGAAATGTATTTGAAAAACAGGTGATTATCTGCTAGGTCAGGAAGCAATGAATGAACAATGCTATATTCTATAATGTTATGATTTTAAACAATTAGCTCTGTTCGTGGTATGAGAACGTGCACAGCTGCAGAAGGAAGAGATAAAGACAGACAAAGAACTGTTGAAGAAATAAACTGCAATCTATACTTGCTTTGTGCTCAAATTAGCCATAGTACCTTGAATGGTAACATTGCATATATCTAACCGGTGGTAGCCAAGGCCATGTTGTTTTTCTTAGGACGTTTCTCACAAAAATTGATAGTACAAGTAGAAAAGTATAAAAACAACTGCTATGTAATGATGATGTTAAATCTTGTGATCTGCTACGTCAGCTTGGTAGGCAATGTCTTATTAGAAAATGTATAAAAATGCTGGTATTTCCTGATTCTAGTTAGACAAACTCTGTAATAGCATGTTTTTGTCTCCTTGCTGCAAGATTAAAGTGCCTTAACCTAAACCTACAGTGTATTGATAATTTTTTAAGTATATTTTTCCTTTGACATCTAAACCCTCACTGCTTCATATTTATATATACCAACTCCATGGCTACAGAACATTGGAGAAGTTAGAGAGTCCTCAAAACAATGTACAGTGATCCTGATCAATGAATATTAACTATCATGTTAAACATCTACACCAATGACAGTCTCATGGTCTAAAACCCATCTATTCATATCGACACTAGTGTCCACATACAAATGATATTTTAAGAAACAAATGCATTCCTCTTCAACAGAACAAAGCACACACACTGTTATATATGCTATTACTGTTCACATTTCTGTTCCTTCAATATCTGCAGTTTATGGTATTATCCACTGCACTATTCAGACCAATGGTCATGTTCACAAAGACTCAGTTTGAGCCTTTCTTCCTTTCCATCTTCTTCTGCACCTGGTATTAAAAATGACAGAAGAAAGACAAAAATAAATGTGGTTATTCTGCTTGAATGGCCAAGAAGGACGTGGTTACACTCTTCGTGACTTAGTTGTACAGGCTTCACATCCTAATCCAAGCCAACCGAGGACAGTTCTGTTGAGAGAAGAGTTGGCTCCATCTTTGCAGTTTTGTACTCTGGTAGAACCCCTAATTCCTTTCAGCTTCCTGGTGGCTGCTTTGTAATGACTGAAGCTGCCAAGAAACCTGCAAGACTTATGATGCTAAATGTTAGATGATCTCCATTTGACAGATAATTATCTGCTACTGCATCAATCAATAAGTTTGAAGATAGTCCTTGTCTACCTCAAACACCTGTGCAATTTTAATTAGTTATTCCTCACTCATGGTGCAGATTTCTGCCACTCTCTTACACGAAACAATGCCAAGCACAAGCTTGTTATTCAGCTACTTAATGGGATTCTATGTTTCATCTACATTTAAAGCATCCTTCTACGTCTAGACATTTGAATGTCCTGAAAAACAGACATGCTTTTTCCTTGTACTGTTTTTTTTTTTTTTTTGGTAGATTAGATGTTAACCTCTTGGAAGGTGCTTTCTGAGGAATCAATGACTGCCCACAAAATTTTGGAGTAGCAAGCTGTTATCTGTAAGGAACTCTGTTAGGTCATTCACAGAGTTTGGGGTCCCTTAAGAATAACCCACATTTCATGGTGAAGCTGTGTTTAGACTGCTTGCTTAATCTGTGCATTTTCTTTGTGGGGTCCAAACTCCAAGGAGAGATAACTATTCAAACCCTTATGCGTCATCAGTAAAATTTCTATCTCAGACTTATGCTGTATTTCAGTAAGAAGGACCATCTGTTCATCTTCTTTGCCCTAGATAAGGAGAATCTAACTGTATATAAATAAACACTATCTAAATAGATTGGCAACTGTATGATTTTTTTGCCTGTGTGCAGTAAATTTGCAATGACAGAGGCTAGTCTTCCACACACATGACTGTTTCTAGTGGTTATTTCAAGAATGTGCTCATTGCAGACATTTGTGTTGTAGCCACTTATTCATTGTTGACATTCTTTCCAAGCACTAGTGTTTGGAGCACAATTCCAGAAATCAGATCTCCACTGGCATTTTAGTGCTTCAGGACCTTGCCTTCTGAAGCTTTTTCCTTTTCGCTTCACTTTGACTCATCACAATGGGTGATTTTTTTTTTTGGAGGGGCTTCTTGAGATTCTTTCCAAAACTGATCCACTGCGGGTGGTCTTTTAGGCCGAATATAGCAGATATGTGTAGTCACCTTATCAGTTGCATTAATATCTACAATATGAAGACAATAAAACCCTCTGCATTGTATATTCATTAACCTCCAGGCATTCCCCTGTATTTGAACAATCTCTCCATCCAAGTTCATTGGCTAAATGTTCTTGCAGTTTAGGCAGTTATACCAGTTTAGATTAATTTTTATGACTTTATAAGTGTTCTTGATTAGTTATTGTGGGGAGAGAGGGCAAACTTGAAGGTGCATTGGTTGGGTGTATCCATATAATTCAACATGGGCATTACATATGCCAATGAAGGCCATGAACCCCTGAGTGTGGGAGATGGAGAACACAAAAATGTTATGCTGAAATTTGGATCTCAGAAAAAGAAAATCCATCATGTGACCCATTACAGAAGATCATTTTGCAAATCATCTGATAGGGTGAGTACTCATATCTGTTATTTATGATGAGTATCTCAAAAACATTCACTATAGAGTGAATAATTAAATAAATCACACTTCAAGTGCTTCATTTTTAAGTTTTTTTTCTTGTAATATCAGGAAACTGTCTAATAAGAAGCTCATCACCTAGTTATTCCCCAAGAAATACAGACAGTCTTTGTACATTTCCATCTAACATGGTAAGTAGCATAGACTGACCTGCTTTAGTTACAAGTTTAAAAAAAAATCAGTGCTGGAGTTTTGTTTATTTTAAATGTCAAATGAAAACAATAGTATAGAACATATCATGCTTTCCACTTTGATATAGTTTCTGACGAGTATTCTTATGACCTAATGTTCATTTGTTGGAATTGCTTGAAAGTAGTTTTGTTCTATTTGGCTAGAAGAGTAATTTTGAGAGAATAAAATGATGGCTTCATCCAAATGTCAATTAAATGTCAACTTTTCTTATCACGTGGTGCTTTCCTTTCCCTTTAATCCAACCACATTGGTGCCCTCCGAAGAAAACATAATTTAAGTAGTAATTTCACAGATTTCTTCCTACAAAAAAAAATCCAGGCATTTTATGAAACTTTGCCTTATTTTCTTTTGGAGTGTATCACATCATCTCTGGCATCATAATGCCTGGGAGGAGTAGCTACATCTCAGACTTTTGTGACCTTAAGAACACAAGTGAATTACTATTTCTACATTTGGAGTTAATAAAAACAGGTTTTAAACAGAGACACTGACTGCAATCAGTTTTTTTTATATGTGTGCGTTATTAGTCACAGATGAACAGCTTTACAGCTCATCGAAGCAATGTGGCTTGGGACTGCAATTCTGAGTCTGAAGAGAATCCCTAAATAAGCTACAGTTTTAAGCCTAATGTTCAGGCATAACTTAAAAGGCTTTATAAGAAATGACCATCAACAAAAATTAAATGATGTTATGGCAAAAGACAAAGTGATGTTCTTATCAAAGATATAAAAAAAATAAAAATGAAACTGTCACTCACTGGAGAGATTAACACAGTAAATGATCTTCTCAGCACACTATACTCAATTATGTCTTTCTTTATCACTATTGCAGTTTTTTTTCTTTTTACGAAAGGAATATCCTGCCAAGAACAGTTGTATGTCAGGCCAGAATACCAAAGCCTTAGACCCTTCCAGGCACCGTATGCCACATGTATGTCCTAATTCCAAGATGTAAAGTATATAAATTATGTGCAAGCACCTAATCCTCAGAACTTCTTTGCTGCCTAACTGAACGCTACTTTTTGAATTTAGTTTGCGAGTTATTTATTGCATTTGGCTGTGCAGCTTGGTGGGTTAATGCACTGTTATTGAGGTGCAATGGTCCTGGGTTTGAAATAGGGCACAGGTGTAATTTTACCTTATCTGACCAACTCCATCTTCAGTGATACAATTGTACAAAATGTAGATGTGTAATGTTTCTAAATAACTTGTACTGCTATGTTTATATTATTTCCATGCATTGAGACTGTATATACTCTTTATTGTGTGCTAATGTGAGTGTGGGAGTAGTTTCCCCATAAAGACAGGCATGACAAGTGCCTTTTCTGCCTTGCTGTAAACCACAATCATACTCAGTGTGAAACTGGTCAGGCTTTTGTATCCAAGTCCTACGTAGCCATTTTCATCTCTTTTGGTGTATTTGGAGAGCAGATGTCTAAAATTGCTAGCCCACTGAACTATGGATTCTGGATCTGCCTGCCCAGATATTCAGATGCTTGTTAAGAAGTTCAAAAAAGATGCATTTAGAGACTTTTACTGTCCAGGCTATATGAGCTGCGGTGGTGGTGCTGTGGTAGCGTTGTCACCTCACAGTAAGACGTTGTCCTGTTCGATTCACAGCTAAAGCGTCTTCTATGTGGAGACATGCGTGAATGGGCGTACCTTTGTTGAAGGTTGTGCGTCAGGCCTGGCAAGCCAGTACATAAAAATCTATTGCCAATCATTAGCGGACCGGAGTTCCGCTGTGGCGACCCCTAACTGGGAAAAGCCGAAAGATACAACAACAACAACTGTCCAGGCTATATGGGACATCTCTTTTGTGTGAGATGATGAACTTGGGGACTATCCAGTTTTGATGTCAGCTCCCTCTATCACAACCCAGTTGGAGGCCGATACATGGTTGGTTACCTGCATGTTGAGTGAGGGGGAGCCATGGGTGATTATATTAGGAAGAGCCTAGGGGGATTCCTCAGATACTTGTTAGGGAAGAAATTCCTGGTTCCCTTATTGAAATCAGGCATGGTCCTGTGCTCCAAAACAAAAGTCTAAGCAAGTGGCTCATGTGGCCAAGGATCCTCATGAAGAGTGGAAGGATTTCACCCATGTTCCTTTCAAGGCCCTTATGACCTTGAAGCCTTATCACCCACACCCACCCACCACCAGGGTTGTCTATGCCACCCACTGTTCCTTTTTCTTCTCCTCCCTCTAAAAGGCTTCAGGAGTCTGACTACTCTGATAAAGTTGTGGGGTTGGATTCTGGGTTAGAGTCATTAGTATATTCTTCTCAAGTCCATTCTCCACTTGCTTTGGGGATGAGGAGGATGATGATACTCTTTCTCCTGATTCCCCTATTGAGGAGCTTTCTTTTGAGGATGCCATAGTAAAAATGATGGAGCATTGTCAGTGGTAAAGTTGCCAAATGTCTGAGGTCCAAAAGAGGTATTATGCCCTTTTGGATACATTTTCTTCTGCTTCCCAGGCCCCTGAATCTCAGCCTGTGCTCATAAGAAACCTAGGCTTTACAAGGTGCCAGAAGCTCAAAAGTTCTCATGTAAGAATTTTTCCTCTGATCCTGCAGTCATTTCTCTTTCTACTGCCAAACCTTCCATATCACTTTCTACTTCTGTACTTTCCACCTCTGACAAAAAAGAAAGGGCTGTAGAAAAGTGTGAGAAAAAAGCATATACCTAGGCCAACCTGGCCTTCAAAGTCATAAACTTCCATACCCATATGAACAGGTTTGTGCTGGCTCTTCTTTCTAACCTTGGAGGTGATTTGACTGCTATGCCTGACTCCAAAGCTAAGACTTCTGTCATTTCTTTTTTGAGCTCTGCTTCTCAGGTGGCTTGCCACTCCATCAAATGCAACTGTGATGCTGTTGATTCTTCTTCTAAGGTGGCTGCATCAGGGTCTGTTATACAAAAGTACTCCTGGATTAGGTTACACTCTCCCTGAAAATGTAAAGGCCAAGTTGTTAGATTCTCCCATGGACACTCAGAATATGTTTGGTTCTGCTGCTGCAGTGCTTTTAAAACTTTACAGGATAAAAGGAAGGTTATACAGGACCCCAAACAAAGTTTTCTTTCACCTATCCCAAATTTCAAAGGAATTATCCTTCTTAGTCTTCCTTTGTGAGTAGGCAGCAGAAACAACCTTTGGTGAGCAAGAGAATTGCTAAAAAAATGATGTGAAGTTGTTCAATCTTGCCTTCATTCTTACTGATGGGTTCGGAGCCGAAAACTGGCTCTGATTCGGCCAAATAGCAAAGCTCGAGGTCTCTAACAGCTCGAGGCCAAGCCCTATCCCACAATGCACCACTACATTTCCCAGATCTAGTTTGCCGCTGCAACTGATCAGGTGTTCTTTACAGCTCTTGGCCGTTTCTTTGGATTAGATAAGTGTGATTTTCAAAAAATTCTACCTTTTTCTCTCTATTATTGTAGTTTAGGTTATTAGTACTAAAAGTGCTTGGCTTGTTGTCTGTTTGGACTTATATCCAGTTGGATAGTTTTTTCTTTTCTTAGTGTGTTAAGATACTTGGGCGTGGTCCTGTTATTTTAGTTGGCGGTTGGCCTTTTGTGGTTAGTACATAGCTGTATCCCAGCCTGGTTAGGCTTGCTGCAGTTTTTTGCACCTTTCTTTTTAGCTGGTTAGGCTTTTGGCTGTTTTCTTGGCCATTTTGTTTTCATACTTGAGGCTTTTTGCTTATACTATTATCCAGTTAGGCTGTTAGTAGTAGTCTTGCTGCCTTATAATAAGCTAGTTTCATAGCCGATAGGCAGATAGGTATATTTGTTCTTGGACTTAGCTGTTATTTGGATATAGCTGTTATTTGGACCAGAATGTCAGAGAAAGCTAAATCGGGATTTAAACGGTGTCCCAAATGCAATCAAAAAATGTCAATAACGGATGGTCATTCCACATGTGTGTACTGTCTAGGGGAGGTACACTAGCAGGAGGTTTGCTCCATTTGCCATGGATTTAACTCCTGGGTTTTAGCCAAGAGAAAGCATACATTTGTTGAAAGGGGCTTAATTAAAACAGCCTTCTAGATGGATTTGGATTCTGCTTCCAGTCAGCCCGAACCATCTTCTTCTGCATTGTCATCTGGTTCAGCACCAAAGGGCTCTTTGGTCCCAAAGGCATCTATGAAGGCTACGGTTTCAGCTCCAGTGCCATCGGAACTGACCGTTCAGGTTGCTGGTAGGAGCCGGTCCCCAGTTCTGGAACCGGTATCTCCTACCTTAAGTCCCCAATCATGGGGTCACCAGCTCCATCAGTGGTATCCTCTCAGGCTTCTAGACTATCCAATTTGGATGTAGACTGAGTGGTGTGGAGATTTCTGCAGGACCCAGCGCTTGCAAAAATTCTGTCAGTTCCAACTCTCACAGCATCAGAACCGACAAAGTCCTCTCGTATTTTTGTTGTTCCTCCTCTGACTTGCACCGACACTTTGGAGCCGCAGGAGGCCAGTCAGTCATTGGTGGAGCCATCAGTGCTGACACTCACCTCTGAGCTGTTGGTACCAACCACCCTGATATCCTCTGCTCCAGCGATGGAATCTGGGAGCCGACACTCTCCTGTCAGCTCGGGGGGGGGGGGTCAAACCGATGCATCAATTCTGACTCTTCCTCTTGGGGCATCGGCATGGATGAGTTTGGCTCCTACCTCTGGCTCGGAGCCAGCGGTTTTGGTGCGGGAGGAGTCCTCGGTGTCTTTGGACCTGGGTGCTTCCTCGCATTGGAGCCATGGGGCCTTCGATGCCATGAGGAGGGCTTTGTCCTCCAGGTCTTCCACAACCTCTGATATGGCCACCTCCTCCTGAAAGGTGCCTGCTTCTTCTCTGCTACCACAGGTTCACCGTAAGCATAGGGACCCAGAGCCTCAGGACGTCCCCTTGGGGAACCCTGCTCTTCTGAGACTTCCCCAGAGATTCCCACTGAGGAGGTCCCTCAGAAGAAGCTACGTAAGAGGAGACATCTAGATTCCCCTCAGGAATCCATCACATCGGACACCGATTTGGAGGAATCGGAAGGGTCCCCAAAGTCCCCCTCTGAGGATATTTCCTTTGGGGATATCCTTGAGATCCTTAAGCAGAGAGGGGACTGGCAGCCCCAAAACCCTACCGAAGATAAATCGGTGCTCCTGAAGGCTTTCGGGTCCCGACCCTCTACCTCTTGGGTGTCTCCGCCCTTTGATGAGTTGATGGATCTTTTATCTCGAAGAGCATGGGAGTCACCAGATTCTATGGAGCCTGTTCCTAGAAGGCCAAACAAGTACACATCAGCACCCCATGACAAGGCTTTTTTATCTAGACCCATACCTGTTGGTGCCATGGTGGTGGCGGCAGCCACTAAAAAGGAGATGCCAGAGACTTCTATATCTGTCCATCCTCCTAATAGACAGTCTAAGATAATGGACAGATTCGGGAAGCACATGTTCAGTTCTATGATATTTGCACTTCGGTCATTGAACTACCTGACTCACTTTACATGTCTACAAAGAGATCTCCTCAAGGAGCTTGGAGATACTCTCCAGGGTGCAGTAGCCGACTCGGTGATGGACAAGGTGACATCTCAGCTTGCTACTCTCAATTCCATTGTAAACTCGTCCATGCCCCTTGTGTCTTACGCAGTTGATGGAACGAGTAGGGCTGCGAGTACAGGAATTGCTCTGCGGAGACATTCCTGGATGCGCTTATGTTCTTTTGCAGAACCCTTTAAGTTGTTGTTTACAAATGCCCCTTTCGATGGTTCCTCCTTATTTGGACCAAAAGTAAAAAAGACCCTCACCAGATGTGAACAAGACGGTAAGACTCTATCTGCCATTGAAGTCCATTTTTTTACCCCTACTAGACCTTATCCCAAAGGTCAACGGGGTGCGAAGATGTGGTTCCATAAGACCCAAGGAACCTTTCTGAACTCACAAGGTGAAGCCTCCTCCAGGGGCAGAGGGGGAAGCAATGGTGGAAGACAATACCCACGTGGCAGAGGGGGTCCACAGAACCAGGGTGACAGGGATCAGTTCCTTGGGAAACCCTATCAGCGCTTCTAAAAGGAGGCCTGACTGTCCTGCTCTGGAGGCAGTCGGGTGACATTTGTCTTTGCACCTGGCTAAATATCTCAGAAGACCGATGGGTACAAAACGTTATATCCAGAGGATAGTCCATGCCCTTTCTCTCCTACCCCAGACAAACAAAAGGAATCCCAGATGTTCCACCTAGCCTACGGGATGCAGCATCCATAGAGGTCCAGACATTATTGCAAAAAAAGAGTCATCCAGCCAGTCCCAGCAGACCAGCAAGGATCCGGAATGTACTCAAGGTTCTTTTTGGTACCAAAGAAGACAGGGGACTGGAGACCTATTCTGGACCTCAGCAGGCTCAACAAATATTTGGTGAAGATGAAGTTCTGGATGGTCACGCTACAGTCCATTTCCCATTTCTAGGGAAGGACGATTGGATGTGCTCTATAGATCTCCAGGTTGCGTACTACCATATCAAAATGGCAAGGCCATCCAGGGATCATCTGCGCATCCGGCTGGGAGACAGTCATTTCCAGTTTTGGGCCCTGCCCTTTGGTCTCACTACAGCCCCCAGAGTGTTCACCAAATGCATGGCAGTGGTCATGGCTCACTTGAGACATTCAGGAATCCAGGTTTTTTCTTACTTGGAAGACTGGCTCCTTACCACCCGTACCAGGTATCAGCTTATTCAGGCAAGGGACGCTACCATGGATCTTTGTTCACAGCTGGGCATTACGATAAATTTAGGAAAGTATGCCTTATTGCCATCAGAGTGTACAGTCTTTAAAGGAGCAGATTTAGATACTGTCAGCATGTCCCTGAAGCTCCCTCCTGAAAGAGTGCTTGTCCTCCAGCAAAAAATTGTAGATCTCCTATCCAAATAAAAAGCACCAGCATCACAGATTCTCAAACTGCTCGGCACTATGGCAGCAGCGATTATTGCAATACCTCTTGCGAGATCTCACATGTGAATTCTTCAGTGGCTGCTATTCACGCAATGGACATTTCAGGAATTACCCTTGAACCATCTAGTGCTGATTACCGACTCTTGCAAGAACGACCTTTGCTGGTGGCTTACGTCGGAGACGGTGACTATGGGCCGCCCTTTTGTTCTCCCCTCTCCAGTAGCAACGGCAACCATGGACGCCTCCCTGATCGGGTGGGGGGGCATTATCAGGGACGGACAGCCCAAGGTACTTAGCAGGCTCACAAGGCTCATTTGCACATAAACGTCCTGGAGATGAGAGTAGTTCTTCTAGCATTACAGGCCTTTCAAGACTCTCTTACCCTCGGAAAGATTGCAATACAGTCGGACAACATGTCCATGGTCTGGTATATAAACAAACAAGGAGGGACCAAATCCTACTCCCTGTGTCGAGAGGCTCTGAGGTTATGGAATTGGGCAGAGTCCAACCGGCGTTTTTTGATTGCAATGCACATCCCAGGGAAATCCAACGTAATAGCGGACAGACTCAGCAGAGCTATTCTGCTACCTCCTGAGTGGTCTCTCAAGAATGAAATAGAGGAAATCATTTTCCGCAGATGGGGCCAGCCTTGCTGTGACCTTTTTGCCACCTCCACAAACACCAAGTGCAGCAACTACTTTGCCCTGATCCCTCAACAGGGTCAGCCACTGAGGGATGCTCTGGTCCATGACTGGCCTCCAGGACTCCTTTATGCCTTTCCCCCCTTCCTGCTGATTCCCAAAGTATTGCAGAAAGCCAGTTTCCTGGGCAGGACACTCATCTTAATTGCCCCATATTGGCCTCATCAAATTTGGTTCTCCTTTCTGAAGCCTCATCTACTAGAGGAGCCTTGGATCCTAGACCCAGTGCCGGATCTGTTGACCCATTCATCAGGAGCTCTTCATCCCTCTCTTCAGTCCATCAAACTGACAGCTTGGCTGCTCTAATTCCCAGAATAGCCAGGTTCCAGAATTTATCAGAAGAAGCGTGACATATCCTTTTGTCGTCACACAAATCATCTACTAGGAAACTTTACCTCAGTAAGTGGAAAAGGTTTTCCATTTGGGCACAAGAGAATAATATTGACCCTTTCCAAGTATCTATAGCAGATATACTGGAATTCCTAACGAAACTATTCAATGAAAGAGCTGCAGCAGCAACCATTCGAGCCCAACTCGCTGCTATTTCTAATTTTCATTTAGGTGCAGCTGAAAATGGTATCATGTCTCATAAGCTGACTAAGGCTTTTTTGAAAAATACAATGCACTTAAAACAACCGATCAGATCTCCCACTACTCCCTGGAACTTAAATCTAATCTTGTCCAAAATTATTTTTCCACCATTTGAACCTGCCTCTTCTTGTGAGCTGAAGTTTCTTTCATGGAAGACTATATTCTTGGTGGCTATTACATCAGCATGTAGAATTTCAGAATTGCAAGCCCTTTCCATCAAACTGCCTTACCTAATATTTCATAAAGATAGGGTTTCCCTCAGGACAAATCCATCGTTTCTACCCAAGGTGTGTTTTGAATTTACACTGAATCAGACGATTGAGTTACCCATCTTCTTTCCTAACCATTCAACCCAGTTGGAATATATGCTTCACAAACTTGATGTGCATAGACAACTTCGATTTTATTTGGACAGAACAAAAGATCTCAGAAGGGCTGATCAGCTGTTTGTCTCCTCAGATTCAAAAAAAGGTGCACCTGTGTCCAAAACTACCTTATCGAAATGGCTCTCTGATTGTATCTCATTTATCTACAGTAAAGCGGGTATTGCATTACAGAACAAGGTCAAGACTCATTCTACAAGGACGGTTTCTACTTCTGCAGCCTTCTTGACCAGGTTGCCTATAGATTATATTTGTGCAGCTGCCACCTGGTCAAATCCACACACTTTTATATCTCATTACAAAGTGGACAAGGCCTCTAGGGACAGAGCTTCATTTGGATCTGCTGTCCTGAAACAGGTACTCCCGTGAGGCACCCAAAATTGTGGTGCTGGGGATGCTACCCATCAGTAAGAATGAAGACAAGATTGAACAACTTCACAGTAAGAAGTTATGTACTTACCATAACGTTCCATGTGAGTTGTTACTCTCGCCTTCATTATTACAACCCTCCCTCCTACCCCCTTCCTGTGTCTGGAAGCACAAGAGGTATCACTTGGTTTGGTTTTGGTTTTCTTGAAGATATTTCCTTTTACCCTGGATTTATGATTTCCTTGAAATCTGGGATAGGTTTCTACTCTAGTTGGCAGCAAACAAGATCTGGGGAATGTAGAGTTGCATTGTGGGATAGGGCTTGGCCTTGAGCTGTTAGAGACCTCGAGCTTTGCTTATTTGGCCGAATTGGAGCCGATGTTTGGCTCTGAACCCATCAGTAAGAATGAAGGCGAGAGTAACAACTCACATGGAACATTATGGTAAGTACATAACTTCTTATTTCCTGATAAGCCTGATCAGAATTCTAGAGGTTAGAAGTCATCTTTCCCAGACAAGTCTGCTTCTATTTGACATTCATCCTATCCTTCCTTGTCTCTTGGCCAGATTCTTCTTTATTCTTCTTCCCCTCAGGTTAAATATCTTTTCCAATATGGCAGCAGAACACCACAGATTCCTGGGTTGTTTCCATAATTTAAAAAAGGTTAATTCATAGTTTTGAAATCCATACTTCATGGTTTTGAAATCCCTTTCACCCTTTTCAAGGATTCCTCAGCCTCCGCATTGCCAGCTTTCTCACTTTCCTCTTATTCTTCATGGCCTTTTAGATATGGTTGCTATTCAGACTGCTGTACCCCTCCCAGAGAGGCACAGGTTTTTTTTCCAGGATGCTGTTGGTTCCCAGTAAGGAGGAAGGGAGGGCTTTTGGAGGCCCATTTTGAATTTTTCATTTCTCAACACTTTTCTAAACATCCCCTCTTTCAAAATGTCTCTCCAGTCCCTGTTTCCCTTACAGCTTACACAGACCTATTTGGTCTCTGCGGACCTGGAGGATACTTATCTCCACATTCCTGTTCACTCTCTCTTTAGGAGGTTTTTATGGTTCTGTGTTTCTTCTTCACATCATTAGTTCTTTCCTTTGCCTTTTGGTCTTTCTAGAACACTGGGGGTCTTTAATAAATGTCTAGCTCCTGTCATTGCCTACTACTTACTCCATGGTGTCCAGATTTTTCCCTCTATGGACAGCCTTCTAATTCAAGCACCTTCTCAGCAGATTCTGCTACAAAATCTGAAATTTACCATGCTTCTGTTATGCGATGTGGGGTTCACCCTCAATATAAAAAAAATCTGTTCTAATCCCTTCACAGGATCAAGTGTTCCTGGGTGCAGGATTCAAGCCCTACTTATGATGGTGTAGAAAATACTGAAATTCAACATTATTTGTATTCTGAACAAGAAAGGGTTAAGCAAAATAATATTTTCTGGGTGCTAACTGAAAATGTCTTTCAATGTGCTTATGAAAAGCAGAAGTTAACCTTTAGCTTAGCAAGATAACATTATCTACGTGCTAACTGAGAATGTCTTTCACTGTACTAATAAAAAGCAGAAGTTAATGTTTGACCGTTGATAAGAAGAAGTTAATGCTGTAAAAATAGCTATGGAACAAACTGGTAAAAACAAGTTTTTAAACTGTAATTTCCTCTTGATATCCTTTATGCTACGTGTACCTAAGAGCAGCAGGGTAGAACTCAGAGCACGAGTAGTCAGACTGCTAGCATCCTACTGTCAGGTAGCAGATCTCCATGCATGTAAAATAAAGCTGTTTTTACTTGCTTACCAAGAACTTGGCGTGATTCTTCCAGCATATGTTAGAAGAGTAAAATCCTTCGACAGATGGCTTTTCTTCCTCCTCCCAAGATCATCTTCTTGACAGCTTTTTTTCAGTCTCTTCTTCCTTTACAAGTGGTGTCTGCAAGAGAGTTTTTGCAAGCCTTGGGGTATGTGGCCTTCACCATTCCTGTGGTTCTTTCAGCAGACTCCACATGAGGAAATTTCAGTGGTATCTAAAGACAATTTGGCTACAGCATTGCCATCCTCTGGACTTTCCCATTCCTCTCTTGCCTTGTCTTAAACAAGAGTTTCTGTGGTGGATTCATCTGATCTGTCTGAATCAAGGCCTGTCCTTTTAACTTCTTCCCCCCACTCAGGAGCTATATATGGACATTTCATATCTGAGTTGGGGGGCTTCTTCCAACATCAGGGTCTAGGGGGTTTGATCTGCCCAGCAAGTGAAAGTCCACATCAACATCAAGGAGATGAGACCTCTGCTTTTAGTTGTTCAAGCCCTGCATTCCCTCTGGGTTCTGGGTCCTCTCAGAGTTTTCACAGACAACACCACTGTCATGTGGTATGTCAAAAAGCAAGGGGGCAAAAGGTTGTGCTTTCTTTGCAGACTAGCTCTTCTTGTTTGGGAATTTGCTATCAGCTATCATCTGATCTTTCAGGTGGTTTACATTCCCTCAGAATACAGTTTAATGGCAGAAAATCTGAGCAGATCCAGGGCAGCTTCTCTTGAATAGATGCTTCACGAGGAGGTCTTCCTGGACATTATCTATTGGTGGGGTATAATCCTCAAGCAGATCTTTTCACCTCCCCTCTCTGAACAACTTCCCATGTTCTGTTCCAGAGTGCCAAGTCTTCTGGCTTGGAAAGTGAATGGCATGTCTTTTTCTTGGAAAGAGATGCTCCTGTATGTTTAGCTCATACACAAGATCATGTAGAACAGGCCCAAAATCTTGTTGGTGATTCCCTTTTGGTCCAGATAGCACTGGTTCCTCTTTCAGTTTCATCTCACACGTTACCTCACAGGATGGATTTCCTCATACAGGACAAGGGCTGTGCCATTCACCCTCATCTGCTCACCCTAAATTTGACTCTTTGGGTGATAGGATTTTGATTCCTTCTAGACACCAGTTTTTTGAGGATGTGCTTTGGATTCTGCAGGAGGTCAGAAAACCTAGCACTAGAAAGTCAAATGTTGCAAAGTGGAAACATGAAAAGATTTTCTATTTGGTGTTGCAAGCATAAACAGGACCCTCTTTTAGTTGGTATTCATACTGTTCTTTCTTATTTTCTGTGACTTGCTCAATTCTGGTCTGGTGCACTCATCTATAAAAGCTCATTTGTCAACCATTTTTGCTTGTCTGCCTTTGGATCTACCACTTTCATTCAGATTTGAAGTTAAACAGTCTTTGAAATGTGCCACCTTCTTGAGACCTTAATTTTGCTCTGGCTTCCTATTGAACCAGCAGCTTTTTCTATTCTGCAATTCTATACTTGGAAGACTGATTTGTTGGTGGCTGTTCTGCCAAGAGATTTTCTGAACTTAGGCCATCATGGCAGTTCCCCTTCTTCTGTTTATTTCACAAGATTTTCTTCACACCAGTCATAGGTTCATAGGTTCATAGGTTCATACTAGGCTATCTGCCCAAGGGCATTTACAAGCCTAGCCCATAGTTTTGTGGCTTACGCCACCCCTTTAGTATGGGGAACTATACCCATTATTTTGCTGTGCCTCTGTCGAGCAGTGACACTGAGGTAATCCCTGGGGTATATCTGCGATCACCCATCCATTGGTCAAGATTTCTCTTGAACAAGGCCAGCGAGGTGCTCTGCCTCACATATACCGGGATTTTGTTCCACAGCATAGGGAGTCTTTGGGTGATGAATCTATCCCTCCAGCACGTCCTATTAATAGCCATGTCGAGGTTTAAGTCTCCGCCCTTGTGGCTCTGATGGATCTAGATTTTTGAGGTGAAGCATATTCATCAAATCTGGGTTTGACATGGCCTTGTATGTTAGGCAAAGGTCACCTCTGAGCAAGCGGTAAGCGACTGAATCGAGCTGGAGTTCTTTCAGTCGGGCAGCATAGGACAGATGTTTGAGACCCTTTATCCTTTTGGTGAGGAACTTTTGTGGCCTCTCCAGCTGCTGCAAGTGTCGGGTCAGATACATTCGAATGGGGCATTGTACTCAATCATTGGTCTGATGAGTGATGAGTATAGGGAGACTATGACCTCCCTTGATCTAGATGAGAATCCCTTCATGATAAGGTGGGCAATGTAGAAGGTCTTCCTAACTACTTTAGCTACATGGGTGTCGAATGACAGACTACTATCAACCTGGGTCCCCAGGTCCCTGATAACTTCTTCTGTGCTCAGTGGATTGCCACCTATTTGGTAGCTAGGGGTAACCTTGTTTTTCCCGAAGGGTATGACTATGCATTTTTGGCATTTAACTTTAGGCCATGGCTCTGGCACCAGTTATCCGTTTCTGTGAGACCCTTCTGAAGGATATCTGTGTCAGATGTGTTTTCTACTATGGCGCCCAGTTTGCAGTCATCTGCAAACTTTGTCAGCCATAACCCTCCTGTGTTTGCTTGTACTTCGGAAAAGTAGATGCCAAACAAGAGTGGGCCCAGGACTGAGCCCTGTGGTACACCACTTGTGACAGGCTTTGAGTCTGACATGGCGCCAGCAACTCTGACCCTGTGGGTTCTGTCACTCAGCCAGTTTGCAACCCATCTTGTGATGTACGGGTTAACATTTAAGCTGATGAGTTTTTCAATGATACCCGAGTGGGGTATTGGCCTTCGCCAGATCGAGGTAGGCTGTATGGACTGCCTTTCCCTCATCAATGGCTTTGGTGACTGTTTCGAAAAAGTCAACCAAGTTTAGAAGGCATGATCTGCCTTTGACAAAGCCAAACTGGGATGGATCCAAAGTCTGCAAATTCCCTATGTCTTTATTTATGAGGTCCATTATGATCCTCTCCATGGCTTTGCAGATAAGGCTTGTCAAGCTAATGGGCCGGTAATTTCCAGGGTCGGTGGAGGCACCGCCTTTGTGAAGTGGGACCACAGTTGCAGTGCGCCACTCCCTGGGTACGTATCCAGAGATAAGACTATGATTAAACAGCTGTCCTAGCTGTGGGTTTAGTTCCTCGTTGAGTTCATGGAGCACACAGCCGGGGACACCATCAGGTCCCATGGATGCTGTGTTTTTTGCTTTGGAGAGAGCAGTTCTCACTTGGGCGTTGGAGATGTTTGGGGGCTGCAATCGCTTGGTATAGATATCTCTCCTTTTGGGGGGGGGGAGAAGTTTGCACTGAACCTGTCAGCCAGTATGTTGGCAATGTCTGTAGGATCAGTAATCTTCACATCATTTTGAACTAGTTCTGAGCATATCTGGGAGTTTCCTCCCAGGTTTCTAACATAGCTAAAGAAGGCCTTATGATTGTCTTTTGAGTCTTTAGCTATTTTTCTCTCAAAATTTGCTTTGGATGATTTTATGAGAGCTCTTAGTTTTTTACTTATAGTGATCAAGGGTGTCTTACCTTTTAAGGATTTTGCTCTATCTTGTAGTAGCTTCCTCCTTTTGTTGTAGAGTTTGTTTATGGCTGGGGTCCACCAGACTGGACGCTTGCCTTTGGTACAAAGAGTCTTTGTTTTGCTTGGGATTGCCTTATCCATGCAGTCCTGCAGGTGCTGGTAGAAGGCATTTGTAAGTGATTTAGCGGCTTGAGTACTGTTTTCTGCCGGCTTGGGGGCCTTAAAGGAGACCACACTAGTCTTTAGAAGTGTGAAGTCGGCTTTCGAGAAGTTCTTTACTGTGGTCTTTTTTATTTCAGGTGGGGGTGGGATGAGGACCTCCAGCGAGATTAGTTTGTGATCTGATCTCACCAGTGAGGGGTATACTTCCGGTGTTGAACATTGTGCTCCCATGTTCGTGATGATGAGATCAAGTATGTTTTCCTCTTGTGGGGATGGTGACTAGTTGTTCCATGGCATTTGAGTTTATGAATTCCAGGAACTTTTGGGCTAGGGTGTTTGGGCTTGAGTAGTGTTCCCAGTCTATATTAGGGTAATTGAAGTCACCTAGTATGATGGTGTTTGGTGATACATTTATCCCCTCTAGTGTTTTCAGGAAGGCCATGTGAGGTTCTTGAGTTTGTGAGGGTGGCCTGTAACATGCTACAATTTGCAGAGCAGTCTTGCCTATGGTTAATTGCACCTGGATGGTCTCCGATGCATCGTGCATTGCCACCAGTCTTGAGGTGTGGGTGTCCTTGATGAATATGGATACCCCTTCTTTTTTGCCCAAGGTAGTCAATGACTTGTCCTTAAATTATTCCATACATATTCCTTCCTTTGTCCCTTTATCTCAGAATAGTGGTGACACGATTTGACATGCTTTAGATTTGCATAGACAACTCAGATATCGTGTGGATAAGACTAAAGATGTGAGGAAATCCGAGCAACTTTTTGTTTCCTTTCATGACAATAAATTGGGTTTAGTTCTGTCTAAGCAACTTCTTGTAATTGCAAGCAGATTTCTTCTTCAGTTCATCCTCATTTTACAAGGGTGGTAGCCTCTTCTGGTGCTTTTGTTTTAAAGGGTCTGGATGCTAGATCCATTTTGGAAGCTGCTACTTGGTCTTCTGTATGTACTTTTACTAAACACTAAAAGTTAGACAAAGTTTCTAGGTCCAGAGATTGATTTTCCAGGACTGTCTTGCTGCATGTTTTTTTTTTTTTTAAGAGGGATTGTCTGTTCTTTTCCTCCTCCCATCCTTTTCATTAGCTTTTGTACTCTCCCTTTGGTAAGGAATAGTAGAATAGTGATAAGGAACGATATTGTATAGTTCTCTAAGAACTTACCAAAACAGAAAATGTTGGACTTTTCACTGTTGCAGTATTCCATCCTTCCCCCTATATTGTTAAGTTTCCTTACCTTCTGGCTGAAGGGTCTTTCTTTCTCCCCTTTATGAATGCACATCTCCTTATGTTTCTATTCCTTTTGAGTTGCTGTTGTTCTCCTAGGATAATTCAGTTCTGTGGATTAGGTGCTCATATGTCACTTATGTACCTTATGTCTTAGATGTAGAACATACTTCTGATATAGGGCACCTGGAAGTGTGTAAGGCTTTGGTATGTTGGCTGGACATACAGCTGTCCTAAGCAAGATATCTCTTTGGTAAGGAATTCTGCAACAGTGAAAAGTAGGACATCTACTGTTATGGTAGACAACTGTACTTTCTTGAAAAATTCTATCATGAATATGAAAACATTTACTATAAAACAAAAGGACATAGCCTGGCTAGCCTCATCAGGACATTTTTGGGTATAACAATTTAGAAAATCATGTTTACCACTTAAAATGATGCCAGGACATTAGTACTGCAAAAAAAAAAAAAAAAAGATGAAAAATATGTTTTTTTTTTTGGGGGGGGGGTAGATTTGTCTTTTATATTGTGAATAAAGCAGTGGTTACAGTGCACCACTTAACTTTAATGTTCTCTAAAGTTGTTTAGGGTGAAGACAGATGGAGTTTTAAAAGAATCCAAATATTAATTTCAGATAAGCACATTCATATATTTGTCTGTCATTGTGTTATGTATAGATATTTTCATGTATATATTGTAGTTGCTTTCTGAATGTGAGAGTCAGGCATTTACTAGTTAGTACAAAAAATGAGTAGTCCTGTTATATAGTACAGACTTTATTGCACATCTTGAACTGTAAGCTTGTTGCCCAGTGCATTTCTATCTCACAGATCTTTGTCCATGCAGTATCTATACCTCACATATATAGTAACATATTTTACTGTTTACTTATGTGTTAGAAGACTAAACCTATCCAATTTCCTACTGCATTGCTTCATGTTGCAGTGTGTGTGTAGGATATATATTTCACAATCAGAGCTCTTTGAGACAGAAACCCAGTGGATGACAAGCTTACAAATTTAGATGTGCAATAATATCAGTACTGTACACACCTCAGCATGTCTTACTGCTCTTAAGGAATAGATGTATTTGTTTGTTGGGATAAAGGGATTACTTGATACAAGCCAGTTCAACAAAAAACATCTCATTGAGAGTCGCTGTTTCTGACTCTTCACCACTCACTGAGATTGTGCAGTCACAGATTAGGGGAACAGTTTTTGCATAAAATTTAAACTGGTTCTCTTTCCCAATGATTGTGTAATGTGAAAGTTAGTATATAATGGCAGTAGATAGAGTGGGGGCTGCAGCCCCTCACATGCCAGAGTGTGGGGCGTTTAAAAAGTCTTTTGGCTTTTCCCGGTTAGGGGTCACCACAGCAGAACTCCCATCCGCTAATTATTGGCAGGGGATTTTTACGATGCTGAGTTGCCAGCCCAATGCCCAACCTTCAAAGAAGGCACGCCCATTCATGCATGCACCTACCTGCATGTCTTTAACGTCACTCAACCACGGGGATGACATGCAGTGGGGAGTTTGCATCCCTGCAAAAATGCTACAGTCAATTTTTTTGTTGCTTTTCTGTTTTACTGACTGTAATGAAGGGCTTAAAAAGGTAGACATGAGGTTGAGTGCTGTGTCATCTCCAATTAAAATGTTCTTAACTGCACTATTTCATGGGACATTTTCTGCTTATCTGAGGTTTCTTCTTTGCAAAGCCAGTTTTGAATTTGCCAGGTCACCTACTAGTTACATATTCATCATTCTCACTGCTGCAGTAGCTTTTGGGTTATATGGGCTGCCTGCGTAGGAAACAGCAACTGGATGGCTTTGAAAGCCTCTCTCTCTTTCACACTTTCACTTTGACTGCTGATTGGCTTACTCCAAGGAGGAAATCAGCAGTCAAAGTGAAGATTTCTTCAGTGCAATCATGCCATCTTGAGAAGAAGCATCTGTTGGACTTCACAGGAGCAGCAATCAGCTAAGAGCTTTATTTCTGACAGATAAGTCCTAGTTGAGGAACCCCTCCACACAGAAATTGTTTTTTATTTTTTGGCTAAAGTGGTGTTTCCCCTGCAATAAACCCATTATTTTTCCACAATATCTGAAGTTTCCTTTCAGGGGGCATTATTTTTAGCTGTTAATGTCTATTAATCTAATTAGGGCTATTTTTGTGAGAACTAATATATTGCTTGTGTAAACGCTGAGTTGTTGGACAAAAAGTTTTACTGTAGGGAAGGTTAGGAATTTATGTATCAGTGTAATGCTTATGCTCACTTCTTGAAAATTTACCTACCATATTGCTTTCTGTCAGTGTGTGGAAGTGTTTGAACAGGGTACTGACAGATTATGTTCTTCTTGTCCTTTTCCCTTGTGAAGGGACTAGGAAAAGTATTGTGAATATAAGTGTGCTGCTTTTGAACACTCACTGATAACTTATCATCTGACTGACTCCAGCAATGTTTACCACTTTTGGCTCCTCTTCCTCCACTACATGGATACTTGTTTTGGCCCTGCTGTTTCTTCTACCACTGTAACTAGAAAGAAAAATCACTTACCAAGGATTCATGGTCATTGTAATGGATTTAGTTTACTCTTCAGCCAACAGTGGATTAAGCTGCAGTGGACATTGGTTATTGCTCACAGCATTCACTTACCTTTCCAGCTTCTTCTGTTGTAGTCCTTTTGGTCATCATGAACTGGGGCTCAGCCATATCCTCTTCAGCTGTTTCTGTGTCCAACAGGGGTATGGGAAAACAATCTTTTCTATGCATGGGAGGCAGTCGGAGAAATCTTTCTCGGGCTAACTGGAGCAAGAGACCATTAGACACAGGTAGCCATCCCTCCTTCAAGTCAGTCTTCTTCTACAAGGATTGCTAGTAAGAAAAAAACAAAAGACTGAAGATTGTTCATCTGAAAAAGTAATTACATTTAAGAAAAATAAATTTCATACCTCAACAAAACAGATATTTTAGGGAATGAATCCTGGTACACAGAAGTCATTACAGATGGGCATCTCCTGGAAAGTAATATCTGAGGAAATAGGATCTAATGATTCTGACTTTTTAAGAGATAGGCTTCTTCTCCTACAGATTCCCAAGCCCAGCTCTCTGTTTGTAAGGAACATAGTTATTCGTATCCTTCTGTGGATAAATTTTTTTAATCCAACAATAGCCAGGATGACTGAGATATTTAAATATTTTAATAGGCAAAAAGCAATGATCCCCCTGAACTGAGGAGGTGCTATAATATCTTACAAATGGATATACCTCATTCCTTCTCCATCCCTACCATACTGCCAGCTCTGGAGGATGTGTTGAAAGCTGCATGCAGACATCCTGATACCCAGCTGTTAGTCCCTAAAAAAAGCAGATGAAATGTATAAGGTACTAGAGGCTAATACATTTCTTTTCTCTCACTTTAGATGTGGTCTAGCAGCAATTTCAACTGTGTTTCTTGCTTACAACAGGTTGTCCATAACACAAAGAAGACAAAGTGTTAGACAGCATAGATAAGAGAATATTTTCTTCTTCCACTTCACCCTTCTGAATTTTTAATTACCAGGCATATATGTGGAAATGTATGCTTAGTCATATGGCAGTCTGAGGGAATTGGCTATTTTTCTTTCTACAGAAGAATGCTCTTTTTTTGAACCAAACTGTTTTAGCCCTGTCCCACGTATCTAAACTTGCTTTGAAAAGTGTGAATGAGTGTGCAGATACTGTTTCTTGGGTCACTACTACTGCTACAATGTTGAGAAGATATGCTTGCGTGCATAACCCACTTTGTTCATGAAATAAAGTCTGAAATCTTAGAGTCTACTTTAGACATAGAGGCACTGTCTCTTCTGGTACTTAGGTTCACAGACAATATGATAAAAGGGCAGAATTGATTCAGGGAGTTTCTAAGATTTTTTTATGCACCTCAGTACAAATCTTATTGGTCTTCCTTCCTCTTTCACAAAAAGCCAAAGGAAAACAGTCTTTTTCTAGCAAACAAGTTGCTAAAAATAGATGGCCAGAGGGAAATAACAACAAGAAACAGTGGTCCTTTCAGGAGAAATGGACAGACCAACAATACAGAATGACTGTGCAATTCTTTCCTCCCTTTCCTGTCCCCAGGAGTGAGGGGACTTTTGATGGAGAGAGTGCTGTCATCCCAGACAGCTCCGCTGTCAGATCCATATTCTCTTCCCTCATAGGCACTGGTGTTGGTCTCTTCTTTGCCCACTCCCCCCAAGCGTAGAGATCCAGAGCCCCAGGAAGCCCCTGCAGGCGGCATTGTCTCCCATGAAACTTCTCCAGAGGATCCCTCAGAGAAAGTCCCTCAGAAGAGGCTGTGCAAGAGGAAGCACATAGACTCCCCTGAGCTAGTTACATCGGACACTGATCTGGATGAGTCTGAAGGGTCTCCATGGTCCCTGAGGATGTCTCTTTTGCTGACATCATTGAGATCCTGAAACAATGGGATGGCTGGAAGCCCACTAACCCTTCGGAGGACGAATCTGTGTACCTGGAGGCTTTCAGATCTCATCCTTCCACCTCCTGGGTGACTCCCCCCTATGATCAGTTCCTTAATGTTATTTCTAGAAAGGCCTGGACTTCCCCTGATACAGTGGAACCTGTTCCACGGAGGGCCAATAAATTTATCACTGCTCCTACAGATAAAGAGTTCCTGACTAAAGGCATCCCTGTAGATGCGATGGTGGTGGCTGCGGCCACTAAGAAGGAGTTATCGGAGACCTCCTCATCTGTTCATTCTCCCAACCAAGAGTCACGGACTATGGACAGATATGGAAAGCGTACCTTTTCTTCAGCGGCCTTTACTCTGCAGTCACTGAATCATCTGACCCATTTTACAAGACTTCAAAGGGATCTCCTCAAAGAGCTAGGAGATACCCGTCAGGGTACTGTAGTTTCAGGGACTGCAGACAAAGTTTCTTCACAGCTCTCAACTCTCAATTCTATTGTCAATTCCTCCATGAGACTGATTTCATGTGCAACTGATGGAGTGAGCAGAGCAGCAGCTAAAGGAATTTCCCTAAGGAGACATTCCTGGATGCATCTTTGCAACTTTGCTGAACTCTTCGGGCCTTCCTTCACCAATGCCCCCTTTGATGGTTCTTCCCTTTTTGGACCAAAGGTGAAAGAAACTTTGACCAGGTGTGAACAGGACAGAAAAGCCTTGTCTGCTGTTGGAGTCCATTTTTCCACCCCATCTAGACCTTATCCCAAAGGTCAGAAAGATGGTAAAATGTGGTTCCGCAAGTCCCAAAAAGTTTTTACTGATGCATGTTAAGGTGGTGCTGATGCTAATGGTTAAGGTGTTTGCCTTACAAACACAAGGTGCAGGGTTTGAGTCTCACAAAGGATAATTGGTTAGGCTTAAAATGGCTCACAAGGGCAGTTAGCTTAGTACTAATCTATGAACCTATAATCTATGGAAGAGTATGAGTGAGGAAGTGTAGGAGACATGAGTAGTTAGCAGAGAGGAGGTGAGGAAAATGAAAGTGGTGTGTGTACTTTTAAGCCATACAGAATCGGGCTAGGTTTATAATTGCCCCAGGGCAGATAGCCTAGTATGAACCTATGAACCTATATACTCAAATCAAGGGGTGGCGTAAGCCATACAGAATCGGGCTAGGCTTATAATTGCCCCAGGGCAGATAGCCTAGTATGAACCTATGAACCTATGTGGTGACACTTACCCCAGGGGCAGAGGGTGAGGTGCTAATGGAAGACACTGACCTCGCAGCAGAGGGGGGTCCACACAATCAGGGTGACAGAGATACGTTCTCCTGGAGGCCCTTCCAGTGCTCCTGAAAGGAGGCCCACCTGCTTTTCTCTGGAGGCAGTCGGAGGACATTTGTCACTGTACCCAAATGCCTGGCTAGAGATTTCCCAAGACAAATGGGTACAGACTATCATATCTAGATGATATTACATCCCCTTTTCTACTCCCCCTCCCACAAACAAGTCTATACCAGACATTCCACCCGGTCAGAAGGACTATGCAACACAACAGATACTCATCCAAGATGTCCTCGCAGACCAGATTGGATCCAGAACTTACTCAAGGTGCTTTTTAGTACCAAAAAAGACAGAGGACTGGAGACCTGTACTGGATCTCAACAAATTAAACAAAGCTGTGAAGAAGTCAAAGTTCCAGATGGTAACACTGCAGTCAATATTTATCTTTATAGGGAAAGATGATTGGATGTGCTTGATAGATCTCCAGGACACGTATTGCCACATAAAAATGGACAAGCAGTCCAGGAGATATTTACGCTTTTGGCTGGAAGCCAGTCATTACCAGTTTTGAGCCCTGCCCTTTGGTCTCACTACAGCCCCCAGAGTGTTCACCAAATGCATGGCAGTGGTCACTGCTCACTTGAGACGTCAGGGATTCCAGGTGTTTTCATACATAGACGACTGGCTCCTGACCACCACCACCAAGCATCTACTTCTGCAGACAAGGGAAGAGACTATGCTACTTTGCACCAGGCTAGGCATTACAGTAGACTTAAAAAAATCTGCCTTGTTACCTTCACAGCATATTACTTTCTTAGGCTCAGAATTGGATTCAAAGCAGATACTGGCAAAACTTACCTCCGAAAGAATTCAGTCCCTTCATCAGGAAGTGAAGATATTGATATCAAAAAGAAAGGTTCAAGCCAGGATGGTGTTACATGGCAGCCGGGATTCTTTTAGTTCCCCTAGCATGACTACACATGTGGGTTCTACAACGGTTACTGTTTGCCCAGTGGTTCCATGCAGGATCTTCCTCTATTACACCAGATAATTATTATGGAGTCATGCAAGAAAGATCTTCTATGGTGGTTGCAGACAGATCAGTTGTACCTAGGCTGCCCCTTTGTTTTTCCACAACCAACAGCAGTACTGACCACGGACGTTTCCCAGATCGGGTGTGGGGGCATTGTCTGGGAATGACGGGCCAAGATTTATGGCAGGAACATGAGAGCCACTTGCACATCAATGTCCTAGAGATGAGAGCCGTGCTGTATGCATTGCAGGCATTTCAAGACTCTCTTCTGATAGGAACAGTTGCAATTCAAACAGACAACATGTCAGTGGTATGGTACATAAACAAGCAAGGAGGAACCAAGTCATATCCCCTATGTCGAGAGGCACAACAAGAATGGCAGTGGGTGATCACTTCTCAACATTTTCTGATAGCAATGCACATCCCAGGGAAGTACAACGTGATAGCGGGCAAACTCAGCAGAGCTATTCTGTTGCATCGCGAGTGATCCCTCAAACCAGAAGTTGCGGGAGAGATCTTCCGTAAATGGGGCTGGCCTTGCTGCGATCTTTTTGCCACCTCCATGAATGCCAAATGCAGCAGCTACTTTGCTCTTATTCCCCTCCGGGGAAATCACCAAGTGATGCACTTGCCCATGATTGGCCCCTGGGCCTACTTTATGCCTTCTCCTCCTTCCCCTTAATACCCAAAGTATTACAGAAAGCCAGCCTGTTGAAAAGCACTATGATTCTCATTGCACCTTACTAGCCTCTACCTGTTACAGCTTATTGTGAAACATTATAACCAACATGTTTGTGTTCTCCTGAAGGAGATTGATGTCTTAGACAAGGAGATTAAAGCAGACTTGAATTTTGTAAGGTACAGGTTCGACTATGACCGTACCCTTTCTAGTATTAACACGCTTCTTGTCAAACTAAAGCTTAACAAAAATAAAAAATTAGTCAGAGACAGATTGGCTTATCAGGATAACGTTGCATATCCTAAATTACAGGCTTCTGAATCTCACAACTCTACTACTAGTACCCACCAGGAACATCCTAACCCTGCACCCCACCCTGTCTCGGCCAGCCCTCACTTTCACGAAGATGAGGTAGGAGTGGACGAGGTAGGCCCTAGACGCAGTGACAGGATTAAAGGGTTTAAGAAGGGTAATCAAGGCAATAATAACACCAACACAAATAGGACCAATACTAACAAAAACAACAACAGTTTTTTAGGCAACCGCAACCACCGACAGTTTCACAACAAGAGATAGAAGTGGAAGAAGCTTCCCCTGGTCTCTCAGTTCTTGACTGTTCGGACTCTCATTTCTCTTACACAGCAGGTGTCTCTTCCTCCTTCACCATGACTGCTGACCTTAACCCTTGTTTCCTACATCAAGGTCCAAGAATTATACTTAACCGTAAAGGGGACTTCACTATGTATAATTTCACAGACTTGGAACTAAGGGAGGAATTAGTTGAGTTACTTTCCCTTGGTTACACATTTGTCCCTAGTAAAATGGGTGACATATCCAAGGAACTTATTGAACTAAAATGCTTTGTCCAAAAGTTAAATTTCAAGTTACTGTTTAGCAATGAAGTTGCCTTGCCACATGATTCTCTCAAACTACCGAGTGTGTATAACCCCCCCATCCACCCTTCTCTCCAGCTTTTTGAAAGGATCTGTGAAGCAGACATCAGACATTCCTTTAAGGCGTGTAATAGTTATACCGAAACTCCACGGTATAACATTACTAAAGAACAAGTCTCCCTCTTAGATGAATTATGCCATTACCCAGTTCGAGTAGTCAAACCTGATAAAGGGGGTGGACTTGTAATTATGGACAATTCACTCTATAACGAAAAAATGCTCGATGTCCTTAACACACCTGCCTATTCCCCTGCTTCTCTCAATGAAATACATCGTACCCATAGTATGATGAGGGCCGTCTTCCGTGACTTGTTCTTGCAGGGTAAGATTGACATAGAAACTTACAATTACATCGACATCTCTATGCCAAAAATTCCAGTCATGTTTGGCATCCCCAAGGTCCATAAGGATGTCAATAATCCCCCCATGCGTGCGCTGGTTGATGGTAGATCATCTATGACATATCCCAGCGCCAGATTGGTAGACACTATCTTGTCTAAATACCTGAAGGACCTTCGGGGTGTATGTAAAGACTCCTGGTCTTTTTTAGACAACTTCAACAACATTCCGTTCGATGATGGGAATAATTTTCTCACCATCGACGTTGTTGACTTATACACCTCCATTCCACACCAAGAAGCTGTGGAATGGATTTCCCTCCTGCTTTTAGACTGTGGAGCACCACAGACTGAAATTGACTTGGTTACAGAAGTCTTGGACATAGTCCTTTCATGTAATTATTTCCTTTTGATAAGGATTACTTTTACAGAAAAAGGCGTGGCGATGGGCTCGCCTTGTGGGGCCTCAGTCGCCAACTTCTTTATGGGTTTTGGGAAAAGAACTTCCTTTTTCCAGTGAAAGGATGCAGACAGTGAAATTTTACACACGTTACCTGGATGATATTTTCATCCTCTTCCATGGTAATGACACTGAAGCCGTAGACTTCTTACAGTTTTTAAATGGTACTACTGACTTCTTGAAATTCACTTCTAATTTTTCACCTGTAGAAATCGATTACCTCGATGTAAAGTTGAGAAAGGAAGGGAACACCTACACATCTTGTGTTTACAGAAAGCCAACTTACTGTAATTCGTTCCTGCACTTCACAAGCCACCATCCCTTCAAACAAAAGAAATCTATTGTGAAGGGCCAAATGGTTAGGGCTGTTAGAATGTGTAGTGATTTTGACACCTTTCAGAACGAATGCACACTTTTGTGTAACATGTTCCTTAATAGGGGTTACCCGAGGAATCTCATTGATGAAATTAGGCTTGAAGTTACAGCCAAAAGGACAAATGGGGTTTATAAACCTATCTTGCAAAGCCATGTACTACTTGACCTTAGTTCTAACAACATACTACTGTCACCCATTGAGTGTTCCCCCTCTCCCAATGACATCTCTCTGACCAACCATGTACGCGATTTTGCCATTAGTTACGTCCACACATTTAGTCTTAACACTCAGACTACCACTGCTTTGATTAAGAAAAACTGGCAATTTATCTTGGGAGTCCTGGCCTCTCTGAGAAATTAGGCCCCTGTCCTAATTTTGTCTTCAAGAGGAACAACAATCTTAAGGAACTTCTACAGAGGGACCTAACTAAAAAAACCTTTAACAGGCGCACAGGGATGTACCCATGTGGTTTTTGCAACTGGTGTTATAAAATGAAGGTAGGGCAGACCTACACTATAAGGGACAGGAAGTTTTTAATCCAAGCCCCACTCAACTGTGAAAGTAGATCAGTTGTATACCTGGCTCTTTGTGATTGCTGTCCCTCATTTTATCTGGGAAAGACTGATCGCAGACTTAGGGACCGTGTCTATGAGCATATGTATGCAATTAAGAAAAACTCTGACGTTAACGCTTTGGCTAAACACATTGCCAACCACCCTGGGCACTCTTTCTCGTTTATGGCCATAGATCAAGTGACCAATAACATCCGGGGAGGCCCAATAACTCTACTCTTAGAAGTACGTGAACTGGAGTGGCAACTGCGGTTAGACGCATTTTGCTACCCGGGTCTAAACGAAAACTGTAACATCTCAGCAGTACTCAAATTGAGGAGCTATTTAAGGTAGTACCACCCTTTGTAGATATTCCTTACTTTCTTATGCATACATAAAGACTTTTTTTAAAACATACAATATTTTTTTGTTTCTGACTTCATGTGACGTGATTTTTTTGTTTCTGACTTCATGTGATGTGCCTTTGTTGTAGCACCTCTCATGTTATATATTGCCTAGATTTTAGTTATTATTGTTGTTTATACAATAATATCTTTAAGGTACACAGTTGCTCATTATGGTTCATACTTATAATGGATTACCATTACTTTTTTACTAAGATTTAATCCATTACTGCATATTATACTTACTTTTTTATGAGTTGCTATTTGAATGACTTTTTATGTTGAATTTTTACTTTAATGCTATGATTTCTTCCACATATTTTAAGAATTTAAAATATGTTTATTTCTTTGGTAACATTCCACACTTTGAAATGCTTATTATTAACATGAATTAATGTTTGCATTTTCTCTTTGAGGAACAAGTTGTTCTTGTGAAGGCTTCTACTTGTTTACCAATTACTACAATGAGTTTCACCTTATCCTGTTGTCATTTCCCTTTTGCTTTGGATAAAAGGGGCGTGCACTTTTACCTCATTGTTAATTTGTTTTCTCTGAGGAAGCTGCACCTTTGTGCGGCGAAAACGTTTGTGATAAATAAATTCGTTAAGACTACCTACTTGTTGTTGCTGGTACAAGGGCTCCGTGGTACGTTTTTGGATTCTAGCCTCTACAAGTTTGGTTCCCCTTTCTCTGGACCCACTTACTGGAGGCACCATGGATTCTGGACCCAGTTCCAGACCTTTTGACCCACTCATTGGGAGTGTTTCATCCATCCATCCATCCATCCATCCATCCATCCATCCATCCATCCATCCATCCAAACACTCAAGTTGACAGCATGGCTGCTCCAATTCCACGTTTAGCCAGGTGTTACAAATTTTCCCCTGCAGTTAAACATATCTTAGTCTTTTCCCACAAACCGTCTACGAGAAAACTATATTCAAGTAAATGGAAAAAATTTTCTTATTGGGCTGTTAAACAAAATTTAGAACCTTTTACGGCCCCTATTACCGCAATTCTAGAATTTCTCTACAAGCTCTTTGACAAAGGAGCAGCAGCACCCACTATCAGAGTTCAGCTGGCAGCTATCTTGAATTTTCATACTAGTGAGATGGGAATGCCTATAATGTCTCACAGATTATGTAAGGCTTTTCTGAGAGGTACATTCTTGCTCAGACCCCCGATCAGAGAACCTCCAACTCCTTGGGACTTTACTTTTGTGCTATCTGAATTGGTTTTTCCACCCTTTGAACCCACAGTATCTTGTGATATGAAGTTTTTATCATGGAAAACTCTTTTCTTGGTAGCTATTACTTCCGCCAGACAGGTGTCAGAACTTCAGGCTCTTTCTATATGCCTGCCTTATATAGTTTTTCACAAAGACATCATTAAGAACTAATCCTTCATTTCTACCCAAGGTTCGTTCAGAAAACAATCTAAATCAATCTATAGATTTGCCTGTGTTCTTTCTGAATCATACCAACAAGGCAGAGTCTACATTACATCAATTAGATGTACACAGACAGCTTCACTTCTATTTGCATAGGACCAAAGACTTCAGAAAGTCAGATCAGATTTTTGTGTCCTTTTTGGACAAGAGAAAAGGATTGCCAGTTTTGAAAGCGACTTTGTCCAAATGACTTACGGACTGCATTTCCTTTTCATACACTAAGAATAATAGACAATTATCAGGTAAAGTAAAAGGTCATTCCACGAGAGCGGTTTCAACGTCTTCTGCTTTTCAAGTTAGGCTCTCCATGGATGCAATTTGTGCAGCTGCCACATGGGTGATACCTCATACCTTTATTACACATTACAAAGTAGACGTGGCCTCCCAGAACAGGTCTTCCTTTGGTTCCACTGTATTGAGAAGTCTTTTCTCTTGGGCCACCTTAGGGTAGAGATGCTAGGGACGCTGTCCCAACCAGCAAGAATTACGGCAAGATAGGATAACATAACATTAAGAAGTTATGTACTCACCATAACGTTCCATGTTTGTTGTCTATCTTGCCTATATTCTTGCATCCCACCTTCCCCTCCCCTTTGTTCCTGGAGGAACGGGTGGATAATCTTATTGCTATGTATATAGTTATGACGGTTTGGAGTTTGATTATCCTTTCTAGATAACTGGTATGTTATACTATGTGAGCATACTAAGTTAGTGTTTTGTTTGCAAACAAGATCTGGGGATTTTACCAGATGCATCATGGGATAGGGGTTGGCCTCGAGCCAGTGGAAGCTCTCAAGCTTTTCTATTCGGCCGAGTCAGAACTGATGCTCGGTTCCAAACCCAGCCAGCAAGAATATAGGTAAGATGGACATCAATCATGGAATGTTATGTGAGTACATAACTTCTTAATAAATGAAAGGACTACCCATACGTTTAGGTTTATGGTGTTAGAGCTCACTCACAGGAGTTCCCGGTTGGGTAACATTAAAAATTTTACAGAGAGAGTAGAAACAAAATGGATCATTAGGCTACAAGCAGATAGGCATTATGGCTCAGTGATAGGGTGTCTATAAAACCATTTTTATTAGCTAGACCCCTGAACAAGTAGGAGTGTATATACATGTTTTTAGGTAGATGTTTTTTCTGTTTATCTATTTTTATTTTGATGTTTTACATAGATGAAGATTTTTTATATTGAATCTTTTATACTGAATTTTTTATGCTAATGTTTTATTCTACGTTACAGGTGTTGTATTCAGCTCTAGAATTCTATGCAGACTACTCAACTGCAGTTTCACATTTTGCAGTCATTTTTTATATTAGTTGCCCTTCTTGAATTAGTCTCCCTTTAAGGTTGAATTGGATGATGTGACTAATGTTATCTCACTGGATGTTTTAAACTGTGGATTAGGTCTTTATAGAATGTGTTTTGAGGCTGTTATTATAATATGATGAAGCATCACTTTTAGACATGAAAGCGCTCATTTTCATTAATGTTTTTTATTACAGTATCACCTACATGCCGTGCTTGTGTTTGCCAAAAACACAGCATCCATGGGACCAGACAACATCCCAGGCTGCGTTTTACACGAACTTCAGAACGAATTGGCTCCCCACTTAAGCACCATGTTCAATAATAGCCTTGCATCAGGCTTTGTGCCCACTGAATGGTGCACAGCAACAGTTATCCCACTCCACTAAGGGGGAGCCACCACTGATCCTGGGAACTATCGACCTATTAGCCTGACGAGCCTGGTCTGCAAGGCCATGGAACATATCATCATGGAACTCATAAACAAAGACATTGGTAACCTCCAAACTCTGGATCCCACCCAGTTCGGGTTTGTGAAAGGCAGATCATGCCTCCTGAACCTGACCGACTTCTTTGAGGCAGTCACCAAAGCCGTAGATGAGAGTAAGGTGGTTCACACAGCCTATCTTGACCTCGCCAGGCTTTCAACACCATCCCCCATTCTGGAATTATTGCTAAACTCACTAAACTAGGTATAAATCTCTATGTCACAAGATGGGTTGCCAAGTGGCTCACTGACAGAACCCACACTGTAAAAGTTGCAGACTCCAAATCTGAATTCAAAGCAGTGACAAGTGGAGTACCACAGGGTTCTGTCCTGGGACCTCTCCTGCTTGGTATCTACTTCTCTGAAGTTCAGGCTAACACAGAAGGCCTCTGGCTAACGAAGTTCACAGATGACTGCAAACTAGGAACCATAGTCAAGTCCCAAAATGATGTGGACATCCTACAGAAGGGCCTCGCTGAGACAGATGCCTGGTGTCAGAGCCATGGCCTCAAGCTCAATGCCAAAAAGTGCAGTGTCATCCCCTTTGTTAAAAACTCTGTACCCATGAACTACCACATAGGCAGCAATCTACTTAACATGGAATGTGTAATAAGAGACCTTGGGACCCAGGTGGACAGTAATCTCTCCTTTGATAGTCACATCGCCACAGTAGTCAGAAAGTCCTTCTACATGACACACCTCATCATAAAAGGGTTCTCATCCAGGAAAAAAGAGGTCATTGTTCCCCTCTACTCGACACTCATTAGACCCATTATAGAGTACAATGCCCCTTTTGGAATGTACCTCACAAGACATCTGCAGCAGCTGGAAAGGCCACAGAAGTACCTCACAAAGAGGATTACTGGCCTCAAACAAATAGCCTACACTGACCGCCTCAAAAAACTCCAGCTTTACTCCGTAGCATATCGCCTACTCTGAGGTGATCACTGCCTAACATATAAAGCTATGTCAAACCCAGAGCTGTTGGACATGCTACACCTAAAGAAATCCCAAACCCTCTAAGCTACATGCTCTAGGGACCTAAACCTTGTCACCACAATAAACAGGACATGCTGGAGGGATAGATTCCTGTCCTAGAGACTTCCCATACTCTGGAACAGGCTACCCATCTATGTTAAGCAAAGTTCTTCATTAGTACTCTTCAAGAAAAATCTTGATGAGTGGATGGGAAATAGGAAATACACCCCGGGGATCACTTCTGTGTCTGTGTTCGACAGTGGTACAGGAAAATAACTTTCTTGGGTGGCGTAAACCAGGGAACCTTGCTGGCTAGGCTTACGTAGGCCCTTGGGCCAATAGCCTAGTACCCACCTATGAACTTGTTGCTTTTGCATTTGGTTTTATTTTTTTTTGTGCAACACTTAATTCTTGGGACTATTTATTGTTTTTTCTGCTTAAATTTTGGTTTGGCCCCCTGGAGCTTGAAGGTGTAGAAATCAAACTGGATTGTAACCCCACACATGATATGCTGAAGAATAGAATGAACACTTTCAAGAGTCTGATGCTGGCCGAAGGAATCCACTGCTAACATGCAATGTCAACGTTGCCTATGTTAATATAACCACGAGTGTGGAAGATGGCAGGATAATGAGACTAACTAGAGAGATAAGTAATAAAATGTTAAAGTTGAAACATACTCAATGGCAACGCAAGTGTCTAGAAGTGTGCTTGTGTTTTAAAGTTATCCCGCAAGGTTTACGGGTATTGAATATGCCCACTTATGGTTCCTAGTTCCCGGAATTATTAATAAAGTGTCAGAAAGTGAATATTGACACTAGTAATACCTATATGAGATTGTTGATTGACCATAATATGCTACAAGAGAATGTTATGTCGGATGAGATATTTGGTCTACAAAATGAAATTATTTCTATTTTACCATCGGACAGATGCACAGCATTTTTTGATGACCTATCTAGTAGCATAACAGCTTCTGAGTTTAGAATACATCGACAGAAGAAAAAGAAATTGGAAAGAGATTTGGGTGATTTTCCCATGTATTCTCATGGTCCAAAGAACCCACAGAACGAATACAAACAGAGAAACAAAGTGAATCCCCTAATCATGTTACAGACATAACAAACCAACCTAGTTTTGATTCCAGAACCAGAAACCAATCTCCTGTTGAGGCTTCAGTGATCACCACCAATGAGATCCCTGGAGGTAAAACCCTATTAAACACTTGCATTCCGATGTTCAACCAATCCACAGTGCTTTCCACTACAGTTAATGCCAGTTTAAGCAAGAAAGGGCAGAGACGGTTGTTTCTGTTTCAGTGATTTCGGAAGAAAGAAAGTCATGTTGCTCCACCCTTAATGTTTTACTCACATCAGGCACTACTGATATAAAAAGAAAAACACATGGTGTATATGGGAATAGCATTTCAGATAATTTGCGTCAGGGTTTTCCTACACTTCCATTACCAATGAGGACCAAACAACTGAGGCAGAGACTTTACAGCAGGAGCGTAAAAAGACGCTCAACTTCATACGAGCACTCGGAAGAAGGATCAAGACACAAGAAAGTTTGGACATAATTTCTCCGTCACTAATTAACATTTCTGGATATGTATTAACAACAGCAAAGAAATGTCTTCTAGAAAAAGGTAAATGTATTTGCATTTGTATTTTGCCGTATTATACTATATTAGTTTTAGTTTTATTTGTATAGTTAGTATTATTAGTGACTTCATAAACTGTAGTGTATTAGTCTGATAGTGGAGCTTTTCTCCTCGGGCCTCTGCTGAAAATGGACATGTATCCAGCCAGACTAGCCCGGTTAACAAATGTAAAATAAAATAAAATAAAAAAAATAAATTTATACCGACTTTGAACACTGATATTCTTGATGTGGTGACAGATATTAAGATTTTTGTTAGGAGCGTTATGTGTAGGTTGATGTTTAACAATAATCTTGATAAAACCCAGTATTCATTTTAGAAAACTGAATGCCTTTACTCCTGTATTACTTCCTTTGCTTGAGGCATTCAATAAATTTTGTGAAGATTTATTACATTTAATTGAGACTGAAGAATTTAAGAATTCTTTTTACAATATAACCTCAGACAAATTTAAAGCTGTCAAATCTGTGCAATGTAACAGAAATATTATAATTAGACCAGCTGATAAAGGAGGGGCAGTAGTCATTATGGACATGGAGTTTTATGTGAATAAAATGTCTGCTATGTTGAGTGATCTTGGAACTTATATGCTTCTGACCAATAATGAATTGGGTCAGAATATTAAAAGTGTCTATGCTGACCTATGTGACTTGTTAATGTCTCATCAGCTTGATGCTGATTTGTATAAATACTTCTTGGTTAATTTTCCATTGGTACCTGTGTCAAGAGGATTGCTAAAGGTTCATAAGAATTCTGTTGACCCCCCCCCCCCATTTAGATCTATAGTTACTAGTAAAGAGTGGTTAACAGAGCTCATTTCCATCTATATTGAAAAGAAATTGAGACCTGTATTTAATAATGTAGGATTATTCTTGAAAGTAACAGAGCATTTCATTACGTCATTATCAGATAGTGACTGCAACAGTGGATACACTCAAACATCTACATTTATGGTAAGTGTACACAACTGTACTTTGTGACACCAGAAGAAAATCATACTTGTGCTAATTTTATTTATTTATTTTATTTGTCCTTTGATAGTGTAGCCACAGTGGTGCAGCGGTTAGCGTTGCTGCCTCACAGCAAGAGGTTCTCTGGTTCGATCCTCAGCTGGGGTGCCTTCTGTGTGGAGTCTGCACATCCTCCCTGTGGTCGCGCGGGTTTCCTCTTGGGGCTCCGGTTTCCTCCCACATCCGAAAGACATGCTGTAGGTGGATTGGATACCCTAAATTGACCCTAGGTGTGAGTGCGTGTGTGTGCCTTCTGTGGAAGGTTAGGTGCCGGGCTGGCAACTCCACACCGTAAAACTCCACTGCCAATCATGAGCAGACAGGTGATCCGCTGTGACGACCCCTAATCGGGAAAAGCCGAAGGAAGAAGAAGATTATCAGATTTTGTGTTTTCAGATAAATATGATTCAGAATGTTTTTTTGTAATGTTGGACGTGACATCCCTTTTTACCTCAATACCCAATGAGGAGGGGATTGACTTTATTAGACATTTTTTATCTACTTTGAGGAATGAAACAAGTGATACAGTTACCTTGTATTGTATATTATTAAACTTGATTTTGACTAACAATGTATTTCTATACAATGGGCAATATTACTTGCAGAAAAAAAGGATAGCCATGAGTACACTCTGTGTGAATACGTATGCTTATTTAGTTATGGCAAATTGGGAGAGTACCTATATTATGGCCGATGAATCACTGGTTCAGTGTATACCGTTCTATAGGAGATTTGTTGATGATTTTTTTTATATTGGAATGGCACTGAACAACAACTAATTGACTATATTTTGTATTTGAATAGCACCACAAGCTTTTCAAGGTTCACAGGTACATGGTCAAAAGAAAGTATCAACTTTCTAGATGTTAAGATCACTAGATGTATTGATGGGATCTTTACTATTTACCAGAAGGAGTGTAAAAGGATTAACCTCTTATATAGGGGGAGTATGCATCCTCCCCATATTCATAGAAATATTATACAAGGACAAGGTGTAAGAACTTCTCGTTTGACAAGTAATAATAATGATTGTGAGATGATTTTGGATAGATTACATTCTAAGTTTAGCAAGAGAGGTTACAAGCCTTAAGAATGTTCTATTAACAGAATTAAAGAAAGAGCTGATCGCAGAGGGAAGGGGAGACCTATTTTAGGGACCGGAATTTAGATACAGATACATCTGTTGTACCTAATCTTGAGATTCCATCACATAATAAATATAGAATCGTTATCCCTTACATGAAAAATAATATAGATGGAGAAAAAGTTATTAACAAGAATTGGAAGATTTTGTTAAGAGACGATAGACTTAGAAGGATAGTAGGAGAAACACCCAATTTCTCTTACAAGAATAATAAGTCTTTACAGAGGTTTTTATGTTATCAAACAGATAGGAAAAGGAGCCAACCTACTCAGAGAAAGGGCACTTTTCCTTGTAGGATATGTAATTTTTTTTTGCTCATACATAGGAGACAGACACACACTCATTCATCTGAGCACAGCTAAGGAATATGAATTTCATTTCTATGCTGATTGTAGAAGTAAAGATTTAATATACCTAGCATATTGTGTCAAACGTCCAGCTTTTTATGTTGGAAAAATGAACCGTACTCTTTGAGAACGTGTCCGTGAACACATATATGCTATCAATAAGAAAGATGAGACTAATGCCATAACCAGACATATATTAAATGAAGGGACTACCCATAAGTTTAGATTTATGGTGTTAGAGCTCAGACACAGGAGTTCCCGGTTGAGTAACATTAAGAACTTTACAGAGAGAGTAGAAACAAAATGGATCATTAGGCTACAAGCAGATTGGCATTATGGCCTCAATGATAGGGTATCTATAACACATTTTTATTAGATAGACCCCTGAACAAGTAGGAGTGTATATATATGTTTTTAGGTAGATGTTTTTTCTGTTTATGTATTTTTATTTTGATGTTTTACATAGGTGAAATTTTTTTATATTGAGTCTTTTATATTGAAATTTTTGTACTGATGTTTTATTCTACATTACAGGTTGTTGTATTTAGCTCTAGAATTCTATTCTTACTACTCTGGTAACTGCAGTTTCACATTTTGCAGTCATTTTTTATATTAGTTGCTCTTTTTGTATTAGTCTTCGTTTAAGGTTGAATTGGATGATGTGACTGATGTTATCTCATTCGATGTTTTAAACTGTTGATTAGGTATTTATATAATGTGTTTTGAGGCTGTTATTGTAATCTGATGAAGCATCATTTTTAGACATGAAACCGCTCATTTTCATTAAAGTGTTTTACTACAGTATCACTCACATGCCATGTTTGTATTTGCATTTGTTGCTTTTGGATTTGAAAATAAAATAGAAAATCTTTCAGGGGAATTCCTCCCCACCCTCTAAACCAAAGAGAACTATTTTCTTAGGTTTTCAGTCTTTACATACCAAAGGAGTCACAGAACCAGTGCCCCTAAGTGAAAGCAAAAAATTCTTATATTCTAGAATGTATGTTTCTGGTACCAAGGAAAGAAACCTTTTGGGGAATTCTAAGATGGCTGCACACCGATCAGCAGCTTATTTTAAGGTCTCTCACTGTGGAAACAGAAACTGAGAAAAAGGAGTGCCTTGAAAATGTTATTTTGATAAAGTTCGGTTAGTGACTGGTAAGTATACTGCCTGGATGCCAGCAAAGAAGAAATTTGGAGAACATCAGCTTTAACAATTGACATCAGCTTTAACAATTGGCTTAAACTCTGGTGTCATTCAAAGGGGATCCAATGTCTGTCTGCCTGGGATGACATGCTGGACAAGCCACGCTGCTTCGCAAGGGACGGCTTGCACCTGTCACCCCTGGGATTCCGGATATTGGCAAAGGCTCTTGCCACCCCCATAGTGCCTTTTTTAGGCAAGGCTCAAATTCTAAACCTACCACCCTAGAACACAAAAAAGGAAAAAAACTAAGGGTAATGCTGCTCAATGCCAGAAGTCTAAATCTCAAAATGCACGCACTCGAGGCCCTTCTCAGTATGGAGAACATCGATGTCTGTGCAGTGACAGAAACCTGGTTCAAGGCTCCTGAGAGCACCCCAGCACTATCAGGTTTTACCTCTTATCATGCGTTCCGGCCCCAAAATCCGGACAATACCAAGAAAGGAGGGGGTATCCATATTCATCAAAGACACCCACACCTCAAGACTGGTGGCAACGCACGATGCATCGGAGACCATCCAGGTGCAATTAACCATAGGCAAGACTGCTCTGCAAATTGTAGCATGTTACAGGCCACCCTCACAAACTCAGGAACCTCACATGGCCTTCCTGAAAACACTAGAGGGATAAATGTATCACCAAACACCATCATACTAGGTGACTTCAATTACCCTAATATAGACTGGGAACACTACTCAAGCCCAAACACCCTAGCCCAAAAGTTCCTGGAATTCATAAACTCAAATGCCATGGAACAACTAGTCACCATCCCCACAAGAGGAGAAAACATACTTGATCTCATCATCACGAACATGGGAGCACAATGTTCAACACCGGAAGTATACCCCTCACTGGTGAGATCAGATCACAAACTAATCTCGCTGGAGGTCCTCATCCCACCCCACCTGAAATAAAAAAGACCACAGTAAAGAACTTCTCGAAAGCCGACTTCACACTTCTAAAGACTAGTGTGGTCTCCTTTAAGGCCCCCGAGCCGACGGAAAACAGTACTCAAGCCGCTGAATCACTTACAAATGCCTTCTACCAGCACCTGCAGGACTGCATGGATAAGGCAATCCCAAGCAAAACAAAGACTCTTTGTACCAAAGGCAAGCGTCCACTCTGGTGGACCCCAGCCATAAACAAACTCTACAACAAAAGGAGGAAGCTACTACAAGATAGAGCAAAATCCTTAAAAGGTAAGACACCCTTGATCACTATAAGTAAAAAACTAAGAGCTCTCATAAAATCATCCAAAGCAAATTTTGAGAGAAAAATAGCTAAAGACTCAAAAGACAATCATAAGGCCTTCTTTAGCTATGTTAGAAACCTGGGAGGAAACTCCCAGATATGCTCAGAACTAGTTCAAAATGATGTGAAGATTACTGATCCTACAGACATTGCCAACATACTGGCTGACAGGTTCAGTGCAAACTTCTCCCCCCCAAAAGGAGAGATATCTATACGAAGCGATTGCAGCCCCCCAAACATCTCCAACGCCCAAGTGAGAACTGCTCTCTCCAAAGCAAAAAACACAGCATCCATAGGACCTGATGGTGTCCCCGGCTGTGTGCTCCACGAACTCAACGAGGAATTAAACCCACAGCTAGGACAGCTGTTTAATCATAGTCTTACCTCTGGATACGCACTCCAGGAGTGGCGCACTGCAACTGTGGTCCCACTTCACAAAGGCGGTGCCTCCACCGACCCTGGAAATTACCGCCCATTAGCTTGACAAGCCTTATCTGCAAAGCCATGGAGAGGATCATAATGGACCTCATAAATAAAGACATAGGGAATTTGCAGACTTTGGATCCATCCCAGTTTGGCTTTGTCAAAGGCAGATCATGCCTTCTAAACTTGGTTGACTTTTTCGAAACAGTCACCAAAGCCATTGATGAGGGAAAGGCAGTCCATACAGCCTACCTCGATCTGGCGAAGGCCTTTGATACAATACCCCACTCGGGTATCATTGAAAAACTCATCAGCTTAAATGTTAACCCATACATCACAAGATGGGTTGCAAACTGGCTGAGTGACAGAACCCACAGGGTCAGAGTTGCTGGCGCCATGTCAGACTCAAAGCCTGTCACAAGTGGTGTACCACAGGGCTCAGTCCTGGGCCCACTCTTGTTTGGCATCTACTTTTCCGAAGTACAAGCAAACACAGGAGGGTTATGGCTGACAAAGTTTGCAGATGACTGCAAACTGGGCGCCATAGTAGAAAACACATCTGACACAGATATCCTTCAGAAGGGTCTCACAGAAACGGATAACTGGTGCCAGAGCCATGGCCTAAAGTTAAATGCCAAAAAATGCATAGTCATACCCTTCGGGAAAAACAAGGTTACCCCTAGCTACCAAATAGGTGGCAATCCACTGAGTACAGAAGAAGTTATCAGGGACCTGGGGACCCAGGTTGATAGTAGTCTGTCATTCGACACCCATGTAGCTAAAGTAGTTAGGAAGACCTTCTACACTGCCCACCTTATCATGAAGGGATTCTCATCTAGATCAAGGGAGGTCATAGTCTCCCTATACTCATCACTCATCAGACCAATGATTGAATACAATGCCACATTCGGAATGTATCTGACCCGACACTTGCAGCAGCTGGAGAGGCCACAAAAGTTCCTCACCAAAAGGATAAAGGGTCTCAAACATCTGTCCTATGCTGCCCGACTGAAAGAACTCCAGCTCTATTCAGTCGCCACCGCTTGCTCAGAGGTGACCTTTGCCTAACATACAAGGCCATGTCAAACCCAGATTTGATGAATATGCTTCACCTCAAAAAATCTAGATCCGTCAGAGCCACAAGGGCGGGAGACTTAAACCTCGACACGGCTATTAATAGGACGTGCTGGAGGGATAGATTCATCACCCAAAGACTCCCTATGCTGTGGAATAAAATCCCGGTATATGTGAGGCAGAGCACCTCGCTGGCCTTGTTCAAGAGAAATCTTGACCAATGGATGGGAGATCGCAGATATACCCCAGGGATTACCTCAGTGTCACTGCTCAACAGAGGCACAGCAAAATAATGGGTATAGTTCCCCATACTAAAGGGGTGGCGTAAGCCACAAAACTATGGGCTAGGCTTGTAAATGCCCTCGGGCAGATAGCCTAGTATGAACCTATGAACCTATGAACCTATGAAAGAAAATCAACAAAGGGAAAAGTATTAACAATTGGAGGCAGCAGAGCATTTGTGGATAATGATTATTCATTGGCCAGCAGTCAGAAGAGAAGCAAATTTATCCCCGGAATCAGGGAATGTCGAGAGGTAGTTATGAGATTCAAGCTGATCTATCCTCTTGTCTACAGAATATTTTTTCCCAGAGGATCAAATATATTTTTATGCAGAAGAGGCTAAGGAGGGAATAAAAACCTTAACCATCAACCAAAAAAAAAAAAATTTGAGCCAACAAGTGGAAGGGGACACTGCTTCTCATTCTTCTAACAAAAGAGTTGATAGAGACTTTGCCAGTGAAATCTTTACAATTTTTCTGAGATGCAAGCCAAAACCAGTGGTCTGTGGCTGACCAATTTTGTAGATGGGTGCAAGCTGGACACTGTCATAAATTACCGTAGTGATGTGAACATCCTACAAGAGGGCCTTACCCAAACTAATGACTGGTACCAGAAGCATGGCCTCAAACTGAATGCCAAGAAATGTATCATTATCCCCTTTGGGAAAAATGGCAACCCTACTAATTATCACATTAATAACAAAGTACTAAGCATGCAATCAGTTGTGAGGGACTTGGGCACCCAGGTTGATAGGAACCTGACTTTTGACCACCACATTGCCTCCATTGTATGGGAGGCTTTCTATATGGTCCACCTCATAAGTAAGGGTACTGTATTTTATCCAGGAACAAGGAGGTCATAACATCCCTGTACTCCTCCCTTATCAGACCCATTATCGAGTAAAATGCCCCCTTCAGCATGTACCTTGCCAAGCACATGCAGCAGTTGGGGAGACCACAGACATTCCTGACCAGGAAAATCCAGGGTCTCAAACACCTATCCTATACAGATAGGCTAAAAGCCCTGTCCCTCTACTCAGTCTCGTACAGACTGCTCAGAGGTGACATTTGTCTGGCATACAAAGCTGTCTCAGACTCAGCCTTGATGGGGTTGCTACATATCTGTAAGCCAAACTCCACTTATGCAACCCACATGCAAGGCCTCAACCTAGTCTGTGACATTAATAGAACTTGTTGAAAGATAGATTTGTGTCCCAACAACTTCCCCATCTGTGGAATAGATTCCCGCTCCATGTCAAGCAGAATACCTCACTAGACCTCTTTAAGAGGAACCTGGACAACTGGATGGGAAACAGAAAATATACCCCTGGGATCCCACCCATGTCCCTGCTGGACAGGGAAAAAGGTGCTGACTTTGTGGGAACATTGGTGAAATTCTTGGCTAGGCTTATAAGGGCCTCCGAGCCAATAGCCTAGTATTGTTCTATGAGCCTATGAACATTGCAATGGAAAATGCTTGAGAGTCAGAAAAAAAAAACATAGGAATTGACTACAAGAATCAGGAGTACATTCTTATGTTAGGCGATGGAAATGATCAGGAAGAAGACCAGCATCACTAAAATTGGTGAATAAATTGGAGATTATAAAGCAACAGTCATATTTGTGAAATGTGACTTTGCAAGTAAAAGTGCCAGGAAAAATAAATTTTTCTGTTGGCTTTGTTAAACTTGGGAATAGACTGTTAAGCATATGCCCCATTTTATGCCCAGAAGGACACTAAGGGGAAAAAAGAAGAAAGCATAAGTAAAACAAATTTTGTTCTTTTTAGTATTTATATAAAGCATTTCATGATATAAACTGCATGTTATATTGTAAAGCAGCTTTTCAGTGTGCAAGGTTTGCCCTTTTAAAGTATGTAGTCAGTGGCACTTTAATGTGTGTGTAGGGGGTGTCTTTTCAGTGACTGTTTTATGTGTTAAAGATATTAAAGTAAATAAGTACGTTTTAGTTGTAAAAATGTAGATTTTACGGTATGAAAAGACAAGAAAGGTTGAACAGAAGCAAGTTTAAGTTAATATAATGCTGTAATCAGGGCTACTGGGGTTGGGGTGTAATAGTGCACTAATTATATTATATATTGAACTAAGATGACAGTTTTCTTGTTTTTACAAGGGTGGAAGTTGAGATTAATGTCCTTGACTTAAGATATAAACATGTTTTCTTTTTGTAAGCACATAGTCTTGAAAAAATAAGACAAACTTGATGAAAGCCATAACACTGCTAATCTTCTTGCATCTGCAAAGATATTAGCTTGTTTTTTTTTTCATTAGAAGCTGAAGGCAGTTAGCCAGGGGAATTCTGTACATTCTGTTCTGAGTGAAATTTATAAAGAGTCCTTCATGCATCTGCAAGTTGTTAGCTGTTTGTTTCAATGTGATTGCTTTTATATGGTACAAGCTGTCTGCAGGTGCAACCAGATAATCTTGAGTGTCCTGAGTATTTTTGCTGTGAGAAATGTAAAATTTAAAAGTACAGTAGTAAGTAGTTAAGTGAAAAATAGTTTAAAATTATCGAAAGTCAATAAGAGATATTAGCCTCCCCAATCAGCCTTAATATTGTAATGCATTTTCTAGAGGAGTACATAATTTAATTTTATTTAAATAAAGACATAGCACTTTTTATTAGGGCTAAAAGTTAATGTTTTCTGAAAGCATACAAGCTGTTTTTTCACATCTGGGAGTGGAATAGAGATTAAAAAATAACAGACAGCAAATGGTAATAATGGGAGCTCAGGTGGTAACTTGCTTTAGCATGGGTAACCTTAAATTTTGATCAGGTTAGACCTGTGAGTGCAACTGTCGATTTGGGGCAGTTGTCCCTGTATGGAGATTAAACTTCATTTGTTAAAAATGTACATAGTTGTGTGAGTTTGTTCTAAGTTAATAGGGGATGAGGGTGTTCTGAAAATTTGTTTGAGGGTTTTCATTAAAACAAAAAAAATCTTAAGAAATGTAACATAGGTTCAAATGGAGACAAGAAGCAACAACTGTGTAAAGGATCAGCCTGCCAAACATTAGTGTGTGCATGTAATACAAAAGTTGGAAATATACATTCAAAAAACTGTCATGTATAATAAGTGGGAAGACTTTTTTGCATCATAATGGCTACTCTGTCCATAGTATCTTGGAATGTAAATGGCAAAAGTGAAAGTGTATTTAATTATCTTAAGAAATGCAGATCAGAAATAGCAATGCAACAGGAGATACATTTGGAAAGAAATTAACATGTTAACCTGACAAAGGAATGATTTTAGGATGGATATTCAGCAGAATATCAGGGACAAAATAAACTGGAGTAGTAATGCTGAATACTAGACAGGCTCCAATAGACATAGAAGAGGAAAAATGACACAGTAATGGTAGATTTATTGTAGTAAGGGGCTACTGGCAAGGAAGGAGGATTAAACTTCCAACTATTTTTATTCCACCAATAACTGCTATTATGGAGCTTAAGAAAATGTGGGGAGTAACAATCCGCTTTCAGCAGGGAATATAAGTTATAGGTGGGGAAGAGAACTTGAATTGCAACAGTGTGGGTATATCAGGGGGACACTGAAAGGGAAAATTTAACAAAGTACAGTAGATTTCTGAAGAAATTTATGAAAGTATTCGGTATAGATGACATGAATTCAGTAGCAGGAACTCTGACAGCATTTGCATATTATTCCTTAAGATACAATAAATGGGCTAGACTGAAAAGAAATTATAGTTCACATGAAAATGTCCATTTAAATGAAAACTTTGATACACATCCAATAGCTATTTCAGATCATGCACTGATAAAAACAAAGATAAAAGTGCAGGATAATGAAGTTAAAGTGATACACTGACACTTTCTTGCCTACTTGTTAAAAAAGAGGAATTTAAGAAATGGGAAATGGAAATTAATCAAGAGTTATTAGGGAAGACAGAAATTTCTTCAGAAGGAATAGCTAGTGAGTGAGATAAAATGAAAGTGAAGTATAAAAATAGGGTGGAAATAAAAGAAAAAGAGATATGGTTAAAAAGTAACTGGAATTATTTAGAGGGGATGACAAAGGTTAAAGTATTGCAGAATAAGGGGAACCACACAGAAAAAAATAGCAACAACTGCAGAATGTTAAAGAGAAAATAAGCGAGTATTTGGATAATATGCATGAGTTTAGAAAGATGGCTATTAAGCAACTATTTTTTGATAACTCCATAGCTCAAAACTTTTAGTACAGTGACTTAGGCAGCAGAAAGTAGAAAGGGTTGCCACCAAACTGAGGGAGCCTATGACAAGAAACATTATCAAAGATCCTACAGAGGTATTAAAGATATTTCAGAAATGTCATGAAAATTGGTATAAAGTGTGTGTGTATGTGTGTGTGTGTGGGGGGGTGTTGGGTTTTTACCTCACAAATATAAGGTACAGAAGGTAAAGAGTTTGAGTCTGGTCTCTGGTTATTGGCTAGGCTTGTAATGGTCTGCAGACTGATAGCCTACTATTTGTCTATGAACCTAAGAGAAATGTGGAAACCAAGAAAAAGCACAAATGAAAATATTTATGGAAAACTTAATTATGCCAGAGTAGCGGAATATGAGCTCAACAGCTAATGGTTAAGATAGGTGGAGTTGAGATAAAAACAGTGATGTATAATTAATCTGCAGGGAAGTTTCCAGGAACAAATGGCTTTCCTATGGAATTTTGGAAGTTAGGAGGGAAGGATGTGATAAAGATCTAGAAGATTTTGTTTAGTAGTAATTTAAAAGGGGGAGCACCAGCATCTTGCAAGAAAGCTATGGTGGCTGTATTATGCATTAATGGTAAAGATCCATCAGACGCAGTCTCATATTCCTAAAGGATGTACACACCTCCAGACTGGTAGCCCAACATAACACATCAGAGATACTTCAGGTGCAGCTATCATTCGGTAAGACAGCAATTAGGGTCATAGCCTGCTATAGGTCCCCAACCATGTCCCAAAACTCGCACTTCACATTCCTAAGCACCTTGGAGAATATTAGGGTCTAATTTGACACTCTGTTACCAGGCGACTTCAACTACCCCTCCATTAACTGGGTAAACTACTCATGTACCAATACACTTGCCCAATGTTTCCTGGAGTTCATTAATTCCAATGCCGTGGAACAGCTTGTTCTTACCCCCACTAGAGGTAACAACATCCTTGACCTGGTCATTACTAAAATGGGCGACCGTTGCTCTACACCAATAGTCAGGTCCTCCCTGGTTAGATCAGACCATAAACTGATCACTTTGGAAATCCCCCCCCCCCCGCAAAGGTAACTACAATGAAAAACTTCTCCAAAGCTAACTTTCGTCTCCTAAAAACAGAGGTGGTTGATTTCACGGCACTCATGCAAATGGACAATAGTTTGTGTGACTGCAGAATCATACACCAATGCACTGTACGAACATGTACACAAATGCATGGATCTTGCCATACCCAATAGAACCAAGACGCTCTCCTCCAAAAAAGTAAGCCAATCTGGTGGTCCCCTGCCATAAACAAACTCTACAACAGAAGGAGGAAAGTGATGCAAAATAAGGTGAAGTCCCAATACTGAAAAAACTCCCTTATCAGCCTCAACAAAAAGTTGAGATCCCTTATCAAATCCTCTAAAGCAAGCTATACAAACAGAATTGCAGCAGATTTTAAAGACAACCACAAGGCCTTCTACAGTTATGTAAAGAATCTCCACAGCAATACCCAGATTTTCCCTGAGCTACTGCACAATGGTACCTCCTATACCAAGCCAACAGATATTGCCAGTATATTGGCCAACAGATTCAGTGCCAACTTTACCCTTATCTCCCTCCCAAACAACCAATCACAATACCAGTAGATTGCCAGGCACCCAGTATTACTGCTGCACAGGTTAAAACAGCACTGACCAAGGCCAAGAATACAGCTTCTATGGGACCTGATAATATCCCTGGTTGTGTTCTACATGAACTACAGAGTAAACTGGCACCTCACCTGTGTGCCCTGTTCAGTCACAGCCTCACCTCAGGCTTTGTCCCTACCGAATGGCGCACTGCTACAGTCATTCCTCTCCACAAAGGAGGAGTGGCTACAGACCCTGGGAACTATCTTCCCATTAGCCTGACGAGTCTGATATGCAAAGCTATGGAACACATTATCATGGACCTAATAAACAAGGATATAGGGAATCTCCAAACTCTGGATTCCACACTGTTTGGTTGTGCAAAGGGTAGATCATGCCTGCTCAACTTGGTCGACTTCTTTGAGTCAGTCACCAGAGCTGTGGATGAAGGCAAGGTGGTTCATACAGCCTACCTCGATCTGGCCAATGCTTTTAATACCAATCCCCACTCAGAAATCATAAAAAAACAAACTATGCTTGGCATCAACCCCTATATCATTAGGTGGGTTGCAAACTGGCTCACAGATAGAACCCACAGTGTAAAAGTAGCTGACTCCAAGTCAGACTGCCAACTAGTCATGAGTGGAGTCTTACAGGGTTCGGTCCTGGTCCTCTCCTGTTTGGGATCTACTTCTCTGAGGTCCAGGCCAATATGAAGGGACTCTGGCTGACAAAGTTTGCAGACGATTGCAAGTTGGGAGCTATTATTAACTCCCCGAGTGATATTGACATCCTACAGAATGGCCTCACTGAGACCAACGACTGGTGTCAGAACTATGGCTTTAAGTTCAGTGCCAAAAAATGTGTCGTCATCCCCTTTGGGAAAAAAACATTTCCCATGAATTACCCCATTAATGGTAGTCCACTGAACACAGAAGGGGTTATAAGAGATCTGGGAACACAGGTTGACAGCAACCTCTCTTTTGATCACCACATTGCCACTGTGGTCATAAAGTCCTTCTATGTGGCACATCTCATTATTAAGGTTTTGCATCCAGGAAGAAAGAGGTCATTGCCTCCATCTACTCTTCCCTCATTAGGCCAGTCATTAAGTACAATGCCCCATTTGTCATGTACCTCACTAGACACCTGCAACAACTGGAGAGGCCGCAAAAGTACCTCACAAAGAGGATCCTAGGCCTTAAACACTTGTCCTATATGGACAGACTCAGAAAACTCCAACTATTGTCTGTTTCATATTGCCTACTTAGAGGCAATCTCTGCTTGACTTACAAAGCCATGTCTGACCCAGTTCTGTTAGAAATGCTACATCTAAAGAAATCCCAATCCCTCTGCACCACACGGTCCAGAGACCTCAACCTCATTACCATAATTAACAGAACATGCTAGAGGGACAGGTTCATAACCCAGAGACTGCCCATACTATGGAACAGACTTCCCATACATGTCAAGCAGAGTACCTTGCTAAACCTTTTCAAGAGAAATCTTGATGAGTGGATGGGAAAGAGAAAATTTACCCCGGAGATAACTCTTGTGGCTCTACTCGACAGAGACACCGGGAACTAAGGTCGGGTGGCACTATGCCAGGGTAATCCTATGGCTAGGCTTGTAAAGACCCCAGGGCCATTAGGCTAGTACACACCTATGAACCTATATAGACCAATTTCAATTTTAAACCATGATTATAAAGTGTTTATGTCTATACTTGCTGAAAGAATGAAAAAGGTGTTTACGAAGCAGATATATATGGATCATTGTGGTTTTGTGGGTGGGAAGGCAAACACTTAATAAAATTAATAAAACAATGATGATCTAGAGTGAAGCAGAATATAAGAAAACACCACTCTTGTTGGTGGGTCTTGATGCAGAGAAAGCATTCTACAGAGTAATCTATGATTTTATGATTGGGAGAATGGAAGCATTTGGATTCCCTGAAACAATAAGGTTAATTAGGAGGATATATGAAGGATCAGAGGCAAGAATTAAAGTGTGTGTGTGTGTGTGTGGGGGGGGGGGGGGGTTCCTCTCTGAAAAGTTATGTTTGAGCAGAGGAATTAGGTAAGGGTGTCCTCTTTACACTTTGGCATTTGCTTTATATTTAGAGCCACTGGAAAAGAAAATAAGGGACTCCAAAATTCAAGAATATAATCTGTATAGTAACCAAGAAAAGTTGACTTTATTGGCAGATGATATTATTTTGTACTTCAGAAAATGCAGAAAAGGACGTGTCAGTGTTGTGGAACATTTTGAGACAGTTTCAAATCTTTTTGGGATATAAAATTAATGAAGATGAAACAAAGACTATAGCCTTAAAATATGCACCCACACATGACTTGGTCCTGCAATACCCATATTTGAGGGCATGATAAATGAAGTATTTAGAAATACAGGTTAAAAAGGCTTCTGTTATGGAAGCTAAGGATATGTGGGAAGAGACAAAACACAACTTAATACAAAAACTGAGAAACTGGAAGCTGTTGTTTATGGATATTGTTAGTAAGATATAAGCAATAAAAATGTTTTTCTACCTTTAGTTTTCTACACAGGTCAGACATATTTTTATCAAACAGAGGAAAGGTTGTGGACAATAATTAATAAAGAGTTAAAGGAATTTATCTGGGAAATAAGGAGAGCAAGAGTTAAGTGGAATAAGTTGATCCTCCCAAAAGAAAAAGGTGGTTTAGGATTACCTGATTTGAAAGGATAATTTAGAGCTACACAGTTAAGGCTCATATACATAACCCACAGAAGGTTATAATTCAGAGTGGAAAGGGATGATGATGAAGTGGGGGGTAGTTCAAGAAATAAGGAGAGTGAAATTTTGGATGCAGATCCTTAGAGAATAATAACCACCATACAAAATATTATATTCAAGAACTTAGAGAAAGTATTCCAAGAAGTAAGACAACATGACTGCAGATAAGGGTACAAAAAATAGGCGAGGGCAGGCCGGAATTTAATGGAGAAAACTGGCAAAGGAACCAATGTATTTTGAGCAAACAACTAGAGAGGAAAAGGTAAGAGTGGGATAAAGCCAAGAAGAATTTTGGACTGCAGGTTAGAGACTGCCTTCCCTAACAGGGTTCATAGGTTGGTACTAGGCTATCAGCCCTAGGGCCTATACAAGCCTAGCCATAACAATTCCCTGGCTATTTCTTCCCACACTATTTACTTCCCTGGACCCCTGTCTAACAGGCTGACTGACGTGATTCCCGGGGTGAATTTCCTTTCTCCCATCCAATCGTCAAGGTTCAAAGAGGCACTCTGCTTGACATGTATGGGCAATCTATTCCAGAGTCTGGGGAGTCTCTGGGTCAGGAACCTACCCCTCCAGCATGTTTTGTTTATTGTGATGACAAGGTTTAGATCCCTGGAGCGTGTGGCTTTGAGGGATTGGGATTTCTTTAAGTGTAGCATGTCCAACAGCTCTGGGTTTGACATGGTTTTGTATGTTAAGCAGAGATCACTTCTGAGTAGATGATATGTGACAGAGTATAGCTGGAGTTATTTAAGGCGGTCAGCGTAGGGCATCTGCTTTAGGCCTGTGATTCTTTTAGTGAGGTATTTCTGTGGCCTTTCCAGTTGTTGCAGATGTCTTGAGAGATACATACCAAATGGGGCATTGTATTCTATAATGGGTCTAATGAGGAATGAGTACAGTGGGACAATGACCTCCTTTTTTCTGGATGAAAAGTCCTTAGTGATGAGGTGAGCCACATAGAAGGAGTTCCTGACTGTTGTGGTGATGTGGTTATCGAAGGTGAGACCACTGTCCACCTCTGTCCCTAAGTCTATTACCACACTTTCGGTGTTTAGTGTACTGCCACCTATATGGTAATTCATGGATACATGTTTTTTCCCAAAGGGGATAACTAGACATTTCTTGGCATTGAGCTTGAGCCCATGGCTCTGGCACCAAGCATCTGTTTCTGTAAGGCCCTTTTGTAGAGTATCCACATAATTTGGGGATTCAATAATGGCTCCCAGTTTGCAGTCATCTATGAACTTTGTTAGCCATAGTCCCTTAGTGTTGGCCTGTACTTCAGAGAAGTAGATGCCACACAAGAGCTGTTCCAGGACTGAACCCTGAGGTACTCCACTTGTCACTTGTCTGGAGTTGGATTTGGAGTCTGCTACTTTTACAGTGTGGGTTCTGTCAGTAAGCCAGTTAGCAACCCATTGGGTGACGTAGGGATTAATGCCCAGCTTAGTAAGTTTATCTATGATTCCAGAGTGGGGGATGGTGTCAAAGGCCTTGGCAAAGTCTAGATAGGCTGTGTGGACCACTTTACCCTTGCCCATGGCTCTGGAGACTGATTCAAAGAAGTCAATCAGGTTCAGGAGGCAAGATCGGCCCTTCACGAACCCAAACTGGGTGGGGTCCAGTGTTTGAAGGTTGCTAATGTCTTTGTTTATAAGTTTCATGATAATATGCTCCATGGCCTTGCAGATAAGGCTCATCAGACTGATGGGACGGTAGTTTCCGGGATCCAAGGTGGATCCCACCTTGTGGAGTGAGATAACTGTAGCTGTGCACCACTCAGTGGGCACGGAAATTGAGGTGAGGCTATGATTAAACATGACACTTAGGTGAGGTGCCAGTTCATATTGTATCATGTAATACACAGCCTGGGATGTCATCTGGTCCCATGGATGCTGTATTCTTAGCTTTGGAGAGTACGTTTTTTTTGGCCATTATTACCGGTATTTGGCAATATTCCGGTATTGAGATCGGCCATTTAGGGGGTGAGAGGGGGGTGAAGTTGACACTGAATTGATCTGCCAGGACATTGGCAATATCCTTGGGATCAGTATATTTAATGCCATTCTGTTTTAGCTCAGAGCAGATCTGAGCATTGCCATTTAGATTCTTGACATAGTTATAGAATGTATTGTCACAAAAACTAAGGTTTCAAGCAAGGCTCACAGAAATAATAAATAATCCTTAGGAAAACTGAGAAATCCTTTATTCTGTTGAACAGGTAAGTGCTTTCGCGGTTCAAATCCACTTCATCAGACCATATTAAAATCACAAGTAAACTGACAAATATTTAAAACACAGAACAACCAATTAAAACAACTGAAAAAGGGAGGGAAAACTTATGCAATAGATATGTAAAACCTGGCTGTTCAAAAAAGCACTTCAGGAAAAGTAATCTATCAGCAACAATAGTGCAACATATAAATGCAGAGCATATACATATATATATATATCTATATATATATATATATATATAAGAACCAGTGTTGTAGATACATTCTATGCAAACCTATATGTGAATAATTATAAAAAATATATATAAAATAGTATAGTATATAAAAAATATATAAAATCCATATTGTTCATATAAGCACAATTCTGCATAAATATATATCTATATACATAAAATATATATATATATATATATATATATATATATATATATATATAAAAATACATATCAAAAATGTGGTATTGGTTAGATATACTAAGCCCATCTTCTGTTCTTATATACGTGTAATGTATAAACATGAGTAAAGGTCAATGTTTAAGCGGTCTAGCTTTCAGAAGAGGTTCCAAAGAAACCTTGCTATTTAACCCGGGGGGGGTCTATCAGCCTGAAATTGTAATATCCATTTCTGTTCCTTGGATTCGGTTTTATTTATAAGGTCTCCACCCCTAACACTGGGTCGTATAAGTTCTAAGGCTAGGAACCTAAACTTATGTGCAGAACCTTCATTTTTGACATGCATAGCCAATGCATTTGTCTCTTTAGCATTTCTAATATCCCTCAAGTGCTCTAAAATTCTCTCTTTAAATGCTCTGTTGGTTTTACCTATATAAAAAGAAAAACATAAAATACAATAACAAAAATATACCAAATGTTTGGTAGAACAATCTGCATAAAAATCAATATCAATTTTAAAATTAAGACTTGGATGGAGAAAGTGACCACCTATATGTAGGTGAGCACAAGCCATGCATTTTCTACAGGCATAAGTGCCTTTTCTGTCAGATGAAACAAAGTTTGAAGAATTCAAAAGTATATAACAAAGTTGTTGCTTAAGGGTTCTATTATTTCTAAAAGTAAAATCTGGTTTCTCACAAATAAACCCATGGAGTTCAGGTATAGTTAATGAAATGTCCCAATTAGTAGTGATAGTTTGACATACAAAATCAATATTACTAGCAAAAGTCAAAGGCATACGAATCTTTTTGTTATTATTTATAGCTACTACATTAGAATCAGAGATGTTATCAGGCTCTAATAAAGTAGAGGTGGATGTATTTTTACCATAATAGGGTTTACATCTCTTGTTCCTTTCTTTCCATGCTTCAGATATCTATTTATCAATAACCTTACTCTTGTAACCCCTACTCATAAATTCTTCTTTTAATAAAGTTAAAGCTGAAACTAACTTAGTATCATCATTGTGTAACCGCATAGTGCAAAAAATTTGCCCTCAAAGTACATTAGAGTTAACATGATTTGAATGCATGCTACTGTTATGTAGAATACTATTACGTCTGACACTCTTCCTATAGACGCTAGTCAAAACTGAATGTAACATATCTTTACTAATCTGCACATCTAAAAAATCAATATCTGTAGTTGAATATTTGAAGGTAAACTGAAGAAAATTGTTAATACTATTCAAATAGTCCAAAAATTCAATGAGGAGGTCCTCAGTACCACGCCAGAGAAGAAAAATATCGTCTACGAAACGAGTGTACCAAAGAATGTGACTACTATACTTAGCATTAAAAAGAACATAGTCAGTCTCCCATTTTACTAAAGTTAGGTTGGTGTAGCTGTTGGCAAATGCTGTGCCCATTGCTACGCCTACCTTCTGTAAATATAGCTTGTCATTAAAGATGAAAACATGATTTTCTAATATAATCTTTAGTAAGGTACATAAAGATTAATCTTGTTAATAGTAAAACCATGCAGGGTCAGTATCTGTCTAATGTTATCAATACCCGAATTATTGGGGATAACAGTAAATAATGAAGCTATATCTAAAGTAACAAAAAAACAAGGACCTGAAATAACATTAAAATAGTTACTCAGTTGTGAAAGAAAGTCCTTATCTCTCAAGATAGTATCACATTTGTTCAATACAATGTGCATATTCTTTTCTACAAAAATTGATAAAGGTTCAGTTAACCAGCCTCTACTAGATACTAGAATCCAAGGAACAGAAATGGATATTACAGTTTCAGGCTGATAGACCCCCCCGGGTTAAATAGCAAGGTTTCCTTGAAACGTCTTCTGAAAGCTAGACCGCTTAAACATTGACCTTTACTCTTGTATATACATTACACATATATAAGAACAGAAGATGGGCTTAGTATATCTAGCCAATACCACATTTTTGATATGCATTTATATATATGTATGTATATTTATTTTTTTATGTATATAGATATATATTTATGCAGAATTGTGCTTATATGCACAATATGGATTTTATATATTTTTTATATACTATACTATTTATTTTATATATATATTTTATAATTATTCACATATAGGTTTGCATAGAATGTATCTACAACACTGGTGCTTTATATATATATATATATATATATATATATATATATATATATATATATATGTATATAATATAATATATATATATATATATATATATATACTAATTTAGTAATCTATCAGCAACAATAGCGCAACATATAAATGCAGAGCATATACATATATATATATATATATATATATATATATATATGTATATGCTCTGCATTTATATGTTGCGCTATTGTTGCTGATAGATTACTTTTCCTGAAGTGCTTTTTTGAACAGCCAGGTTTTACATATATATTGCATAAGTTTTCCCTCCCTTTTTCAGTTGTTTTGATTGGTTGTTCTGTGTTTTAAATATTTGTCAGTTTACTTGTGATTTTAATTAATTAATTAATTAATTAATTAATTAATTAATTAACATTTGTTGGCCGGGAGTGCCCGACTGGACGTAGGTCCATTTTTAGTGGAGGCCCGAGGAGAAAAGCTCCACAGTTAAAATTACATTGGATTACATAGCGATTAACAATTTAACATAGCAATTACTTACAACATATTTACAGATGAAGAAGAACATAGTACATCAGTAGACAACTAGAATCTTTATCTGTGAAGTACATAACAGACATTAACAAATGTTACAATAAGAAGTTCCTGCTGTATAATAAGTACTAGGCTTATGAGCATCTGAGCTTGCTATAATCAAGGTAGTTAGTGGAGTGGAAAGAAAGGTAGTGGTTGGATGGGGTGCATGATATTAGAGTGGGAGTTGCAAGGGCATAGCCAGCATATTTTTAGGTGCGCTTTTAGTAAAGTTTTGAAGTGGGTGTATGATGGTACGGAGGTAATTGTGGGTGGAAGGGAGTTCCATAATTTGGCTATGGTGCAAGAGAATAGTGCTTCACCAGCAGAGTTATTGGCTTTAGTGATCTGCATGTGATTTTTGTTGCTGGATCTTAGTGGTCTGGTGGTGCGATAGGGTTGGAGTAGATTAATATGATATGATGAAGCGGATTTGAACCGCGAAAGCGCTTACTTGTTCAACAGAATAAAGGATTTCTCAGTTTTCCTAAGGATTATTTATTATTCCTGTGAGCCTTGCTTGAAACCTTAGATGTTAAGTTGTCTATCTCGCCTTCATTCTTGCTGGATGGGTTCGGAGCCGACCTCGGCTCCGACTCGGCCACTCTAAAAGCTCGAGAGTTGGTTCCACCGGCTCGAGGCTCCCCTTATATCCCACAATGCTAGGCGAGAGTTACCTCAGATCTTGTTTGCCGCTACAGCTATCGAGGTTGGTTTTCTACCGGTTCTTGGTAAGTGACTTTTTCTTGTGTAATTTAGTCTATTAAAACCCCTTTAATTTTAATATTTTTACTTATTTCCCTTAGTTTAGAGAAATTTTTATCCCCTTCTAAAAAATTCCCGTTTTTTTCCCTCAAGAACTTTAGGTTCTTCCCTTGGGCCTATTGGCCTTTTCTCTTTCCCTAGGGAGTGTGTGTATTATTTTTATTTTAAAAACCTAGTTAGTGGTTTTATTATAATTTAAACTTGACAGGGTGTAATTAGTGTGTTTGTGTGTGTGTTTGATTACACCTTTTAAAAATGTCTAAGGAAGCAAAGGTCTCCGGATTCAAGAAGTGTGATGCGTGCTGTCAGAAAATGTCTCTGACAGACGCTCACACTTCTTGTGTCTACTGTCTGGGACCTTTGCACCTGCAGGACTCCTGTGCTGTGTGCCATGGCTTCAGCCCCAGGGTCCTGCAGGAAAGAAAAAATAAATTGATCTTAAGGGGCTTACTCAAGCCAGAGGATTCCCTTTCTGTTTCTACTGGGAAGCCCTCTAAGGCATCTAGGTCTTCGGCTCCGACAACTGAGCCGAGACCTAAGGTTTCTAAACCTCTGCCTACATCGGCTCCGGCTGGAGCCGATGAGTCTCAGTCCACAGTTTCTGTGGTTCCTCGGCTCGGCGGGCCGAGGTATTAAGTTCCGTGTCGGCTCCGACCAGACCTTCGGAGCCGACAACTAGGAAGAGGTCCAGGTCACCATCTCTTGGCTCCGTTCATTCGGCTCCAGGATCTCCCCTGCTGTCTGAGCGGGCCAAAGATCTCACTCCTCTAGGTCATCGAGGCTGCCGGATCATGACCTTCAGAGGGTAGTGAGTCGACTTCTTAAGTCCGAGGCACTGGCCCAGATGCTTCAGAGCCCGACTCACCAGTCGATGCCTGCCCCGGTCCATCAATATATTCCTCCTTCGACTCTCTTGAGCTCGGGCCGGGTCGTCGGAACCGAGACTGTGATAGCGTCGGAGCCGATACATTTGTCTTCGGCTCCGTCGGCTCCGATTTCTTCCTTGGAAGAATCTCGGCGCCGGACTTCCCTCGTCGGCTCTGAGGGGTGAGTGGCATCGGACCCTTGTCCGACCCCCTCTCCCTCTCGGTGCTTGGCTGGTGAGTTCGGCTCCGACATCGCCTCGGAGCCATCACTGTCGGTGCCGAGGGGTTCTTAGCTTCTCGGGCGGGGACCTCTGGCTCTGCCTGACAGGGGTGCATTCGAGGTCATGCGGAGTGTGTTAGAGCCTGGCTCTACTCCACAGTCGGCTCCGTCCGCCCCTCCCTCTACAGTGCCTCAGGTTAAGTCGACTCACTCCCTCATCCCGGACCGCAGGGAGCCAGCTCCTCAGGAACCCCTGTGGGGATTTCATCCTCTTCCGAGGCCTCTCCTGATTTGGCAGAAGAGCCCCCTCTGAAGAGGAAGTGTAAGAGGAAACACATTGACTCACCTGAGTCCATCACGTCAGACACAGATTTGGATGATTCTGAGGATTCCCCCGTTCCCCTTCTGAAGATGTCTCATTTGCAGACATTCTGGAGATCCTGAAACAGAGGGGAAATTGGCCAGCCCTCAACCCTTCGGAGGACGAATCTGTGTATCTTGAGGCGTTTGGCTCTCGTCCTTCCACCTCCTGGGTGTCCCCCCCCTTTGACCCCCTCATGCAGGTGGTTGCTAAGAAGGCATGGACGGCTCCTGATTCAGTGGACCCCACTCCCAGGAGACCCTCCAAGTTCATAACGGCACCAGCAGACAAACAGTTCTTAACAAAAGGAGTTTCTGTGGATGCTATGGTGGTAGCTGCTGCCACTAAGAAGGAGCTAGCTGATCCTTCAGTACCTGTCCATCCACCTAACAAGGAATCTAGGTCCATGGACAGGTGCGGAAGCGGATGTTCTCGTCAGCGACATTTACCATGCATTCGCTGAACTACCTGTGCCATTTTACTCGTCTTCAAAGGGACTTGATCAAGGAAGCGAGTGAAATGTTAAAGGACCCTACAGCTGCGGGTTTCCAAGATAAGATGAACACGCAGCTGGCTACCCTTAACTCCATAACCAACTCCTCCATGCGCCTTCTTTCTTACGCGGCTGATGGAGCGAGCAGAGCCGCAGGGACAGGTGTGGCCTTACGTAGGCATGCCTGGATGCGGCTATGCAATTTTGCGGACCCCTTCAAGACGTCTTTCACTAACTCCCCGTTTGATGGATCATCCCTCTTTGGTCCTCAAGTGAAAGAAATTTTGACTAGGTGCGAAACTGATGGCAAGACCCTTTCTGCCGTCGGAGTCCGTTTCTCTACTCCTTCTAGGCCTTACCCCAAAGGCCAGAAAGGTGGAAAGATGTGGTTCCGTAAACAATCTCAAGGGACTTCGCCTGACGCACAGAGTCGTTGCCCCGCCAGAGGCAGAGGCGGGAATAACAATGGTAGACGTCGCCCTAGGGGCAGGGGGGGTCCGCAGAACCAGGGCAATCGGGAAGCCTTCCCTGACAAGCCCTTTCAGCATCCCTGAGGTGTTGCCCGACTGCCCATCTTCGGAGGCAGTCGGGGGAAGATTGTCACTGTACCCAGAAGCCTGGCTATCCCTGACTCAAGACAAATGGGTACAGTCCATCATTTCCGAAGGCTATTCTATCCCCTTTCTTCGCATTCCAAATCAGTCAAAAAAATCCCTTCCAGATGTTCCACCCGCTCAAAGGGATCTAGCGGTTTTGGAGATTTCAAAACTGCTTGCAATAAGAGCAATTCAGCCAGTTCCAGCAGACCAGCAGGGATCCGGAATCTACTCAAGGTTCTTTTTAGTTCCAAAGAAAACAGGGGACTGGAGACCAATTTTGGATCTCAGTATCTTGAACAGATCAGTCAAGAAAACAAGATTTCGGATGGTCACGCTGCAATCCATCCTTCCCCTTTTGGGCAAAGGAAACTGGATGTGCTCTATAGACCTTCAGGATGCGTACTATCACATAAAAATGAACAGACGCTCCAGAAGATTCCTCCGCTTCAGGCTGGGAACCAGTCATTTTCAGTTCAGGGCCCTGCCCTTTGGTCTCACCACTGCCCCCCGGGTGTTTACCAAATGCATGGCAGTGGTAGCTTCTCACCTGAGACGACAAGGATTCCAGGTGTTTCCATATTTGGACGACTGGCTCCTCACAGCTCCCACCAAGCATCTCCTTCTGATGGCCAGGGATTACACTTTTTGCATTTGTCAAAAGCTGGGTATTTCAATAAATTGCGAAAAGTCTGTTTTGTCGCCTTGTCGTACTATTACCTACATAGGCGCAAATCTAGATACAGTAAACATGTCTGCGAGACTAACACATCAGAGAATAACAGACATTCACAAACTGGTATCACTCCTTTTCAACAACAACAGAATCAAAGCCAGGTTAGTTCTGAAAGTGTTGGGAATTATGGCAGCGGCCATACCTCTGCTTCCATTAGCCAGATTCCACATGCGGATCCTTCAATGGATGCTCTTTACTCAATGGTCATACCAGCAACTTCCAATGTCTCACACCATTATGATCACGCAGGCGTGCAAAAATCATCTCATGTGGTGGATGTCTTCCCCTCAGCTCTTGTTGGGAAGACCCTTTGTTCCACCCCCTCCGGTTGCTACTCTGACAACGGATGCCTCCCTGATCGGGTGGGGGGGGCATTATCAGGGCAGGACGGTCCAGGGCACATGGCAACCAAACGAATGCCACTTGCACATAAATGTTCTGTAGATGAGAGCAGTGCTTTTAGCGTTGCAAGCCCTTCAAGACTCTCTTCCCTTGGGAACGATTGCAATCCAAACAGACAATATGTCTGTAGTGTGGTACATCAACAAACAAGGCGGAACCAGGTCATATCCCCTGTGTCGAGAAGCACTCAGACTGTGGCAATGGGCGATTTCTTCTCAGCGGTTTCTGATAGCAATGCACATCCCCGGAAAGTCCAATCAAATTGCGGACAAGTTGAGCAGAGCTATCCTCATGCCTCACGAGTGGTCTCTGAAAGACTCTGTAGTGAGAGAAATTTTTCTCAAGTGGGGTCAGCCTTGCTGCGATCTTTTTGCTACTCCCCAAAACAGCAAGTGCAGAGAATATTTCACTCTATTCCCTTTACCAGGCCAACCCAGCAGAGACGCTCTAGTCCAAGTTTGGCCCCGGGGACTTCTGTATGCATTTCCTCCTTCCCACTAATCTCTCAAGTGATACAGAAAGCTATCGCTCAGAAGGCCTCATTGATCCTCATTGCTCCTTACTGGCCTCGACAAGTGTGGTTCCCCTTTCTACATCGTTTTCTTTTGGAGCGACCGTGGAATCTGGACCTAGTTCCAGATCTTTTGATCCATCAGTCGGGTCAGTTTCATCGCTCCCTCCCTCTCTGCACCTCACTGCTTGGTTCCTCCAGTTCCAACCTTAGCCAGGCTTCCTCAATTATCTCACTCTGTTAGAGATATTTTGATAGCTTCCCATAAATCTTCCACTCGGAAGATTTATTTGAGTAAGTGGAAGCGCTTCACATATTGGGCTCAAGGAAAGGACATAGATCCTTTCACTGCTTCCATCCAATTAGTCCTTGATTTTCTAGCTGAACTCTTCCATGCAGGTTCATCTCCCTCTACACTTAAAGTTCAATTGGCAGCTATTTCTAACTTTCATGTGGGTATTTCTGAATCTGCCTTAATGTCCCACAAGCTTTGCAAAGCCTTTTTGAAAGGAGTTTTTCTTCTCAGACCTCCTATAAGAAATCCTCCTTCTCCTTGGGACCTAAATTTAGTTCTTGCTTCTTTGATTCTTCCCCCTTTCGAACCTGCAGTCTCCTGTTCTTTAAAATTATTATCATGGAAGACTCTTTTTCTGGTAGCCATTACATCAGCTAGAAGAGTTTCAGAGCTTCAAGCACTCAGCTGTCGTCATCCTTATCTTTCGTTTCATAAGGACAGAGTATCCTTACGAACTAACCCGTCCTTTTTGCCTAAGGTGGTCTCGACGTCAAATCTAAACCAAAGCATTGATCTACCTGTCTTTTTTCCAGAATACTCCAATAGGTCTGAACAAAAATTACACTGCCTGGATGTTCACCGTCAATTGAGGTACTACTTGGATAGAACAAAACAATTCAGAAAATCTGATCAGCTGTTTGTCTCCTATGCGGAAAGCAGAAAGGGACTTTCAGTTTCAAAGGTATCATTATCCAGATGGCTAACATCTTTGATTTCCCTTGTATATGAAATTAGACACCAAAAGCTGCCTAATAAACCTAAGGCCCATTCCACCAGAGCTTTGGCTACTTCTTTAGCCTTCCAAGACAGACTGCCTATTGACACCATTTGTGCAGCGGCTACTTGGGCTACTCCTCACACTTTCATTTCTCATTATAAGTTGGATTTAGCTTCTAGGCATAGAGCTAACTTTGGTTCCACTGTTCTCAGGAGTCTGTTCCGTTAGGCCACCTGGGACAAGGTGCTAGGGACGCGGTCCCATCCAGCAAGAATGAAGGCGAGATAGACAACTTAACATATAGAAGTTATGTTCTTACCATAACGTTCCATGTTAGTTGTCTTCTTCTTGCCTTCTTCTTGCGTCCCACCCTCCTTCCCCCTGGCCTGGACAGACCTAGAGGAGTTGTGATTGTGACCTCTCTTTCTACCACCTCTTTCTTAGACATATGCTGTTGTGCATATTTCCTGGTTCAGGATGTAGGTCACCCTTCTTTTTCCTGTTGTTAGAGGTGGACTCTGTTTACAGTTATACTGTTACTATTATAAGCTGGGGTTAGCTTACAAACGAGATCTGAGGTAACTCTCGCCTAGCATTGTGGGATATAAGGGGAGCCTCAAGCCGGTGGAACCAACTCTCGAGCTTTTAGAGTGGCCGAGTCGGAGCCGAGGTCGGCTCCGAACCCATCCAGCAAGAAGAAGGCGAGAAGAAGACAACTAACATGGAACGTTATGGTAAGAACATAACTTCTATTTTTTGTGACTATATTTTCATTTTTTGCTTTGCGGTTTCTTCATCAACAACAAGGTATATATATTCTTTCTACATTGTATAGTAATAAAATGACTTGTGGTTGTCTTTGGAATCTTTTTTGTAACTAGCTTTGGAGGATTTTATGAGGGATCTCAGTTTCTTACTGAGGCTGGTAAGGGAGTTTTTTGCATCCTGGGATTTTCCTCTTTACTGCAACAGTTTCTTCCTTTAGTTGTAAAGTTTGTTTATGGCAGGGGACCACCAGATTGGCTTCCTTTGTTTGGATGAGAGCATCTTGGTTCTGTTTGGGATGGCATGATTCATGCATGAGTGAATTTGCTCGTACAGTGCCTTAGTGTAGGATTCAGCAGTTGAACATTCAGTTCCCGTCTGCATGGGTGTCATGAAGTTTGTCATTTCTGACTTGAGTAGCATGAAGTTAGCTTTGGAGAGGTTTTTTATGGAGGTTTCCTTACTGGGTGGGTGGGGGTGGGTGGGATGTGGATGTTAAGGGTGATTAGCGTATGGTCAGACCTGACTAACGAGGGGGTGACCATAGGTGTGGAGCATCGATTTCCCATATTGGTAATGACCAGGTCTAGGATATTGGAGCCCCTGGTGGGACTATGGATTAGTTGATCCAGGGCATTGGAATTTATGAATTCCAAGAACCGTTGGTTAAAGGTGTTGGTACATGAGTAGTTTTCCCAGTTAATGGCAGGGTAGTTAAAATCACCCAATATTAGGGTGTTTGGTTCTATCTTAATATTTTCCAGTATGTTTAGAAAGGTGTAGTAAGAATCTTGGGGTATGGTGGGGGATCTATAACAAGCTACAATTTGGATTGCAGTCTTACCTAGTGTTATTTGCACCTGGAGAATTTCAGATGCATTGTGTTGGGTAACTAGCCTGGTGGTGTGAATATCCTTGGTGAATATTGACACTCCTCCACCTTTAGTGTTTCGGTCCTGGTTTGGTGGCCGAAAAGTGTGGTAAGAGTTGTAGCCTGGTATTGCAGGGGTGCTCTCTGGAGCCTTGAACCAGGTCTCAGTTACTGCACAGATATCTATGTTCTCCATTTTTAGGAGTGCCTCAAGAGAGTGCATTTTGAGGTTTAGACTTCTAGCATTGAGTAGCATTACCTTCAGATTTTGCATGCTTGTACCTGTTACGGTAGTGGTTTTGTCCTTTGAACTTTGCCTAAAAAAGGCACTATAGGGGTGGCAAGAGCCTTAGCCAGTAACCTGAATCCCAGGGGTGACAGGTGCAGACCATCTCTGTCAAAGCATCGTGGTCTGCCGATCATGTCATCCCAGGCAGACAGATACTGGATCCCCTTTGAATGACACCAGAAGCTTAGCTAATTGTTGAAGTCAATCATTTTGTCCTTATATTGTGGTATCATTCTGGGCAAAGGCAGGATGCTACTCAGGGCTAGGGTCATACCTGCCTGGACCACATGATCCGAGATCTCTTCCATGTCTCTTTTCTTGTAGTCCAGGGAGGTACGTCTCAAGTCATTCACTCCAACATGGACTATGACAGAGTCATATTTGTACTAGTTGTGTAGTGACTTGAGTGCATGCGTTATGTGGTGGATCCTGGCACCCGACAGGCAGCTGACTGTAATTTTCTCCTTGTTCAACCTGGTGATTGGGACATCAGTGTGCTGGACTATAGAGTCACCTATGACTAAAGTGTTAGGTACGTTGTCTTGCCTTAGGGGCTGTTGCTGGGTGGCACACTGGTGTTGTGAACTATATGACACTTTGGTTGTGATTGGTGTTTGTTTGCGTTTCAGCTTCAGAGGTCCTTGTTGCTTGGGCAGGTTACAATTAAGGGCCTCTACATATGTGGATTTAGTGTTGCTATATGTGGATGTTGGTGGTGTGGGTTTAGAAGGGCTATGTGTTGCTTGAGGTGTAGTGTGGGTGTTAACCTTCTCCTCTTGACTGTTTAGCACAATCTTGGGTGGAGAGAGCTTTGCTTCTATTTTGGCTATGTAAGTGCATCTTACAGGTTGTAGTGTTGGCTGGTAGGAGGAGAGGGTTGTCTGTGTACATGAGGCAATTGCTGCATTGCCCCAGTATGCCCAGATTCACTAGATGGACAGGGGAAATCACTGGAAGCTGACCCTTGGACATGCCTGGTTGGTGCTTTTTTTTTTTTTTTTTTTTTTGTAACGTACAGGAGCTGTTTTCCCTTACATTAGCAAGGTACTTGCAATTATAGGCTGTTTAGTGCCTACGATTAATTTCCCCTTATTAACAAGGAGAGTTGACTGCTTGTTTCAGTTTAAGGTTTCCTAGTGCTTTCCAGCAGGTATTAGAGCAAGTGCTAGTCACAGGGATGCTTAAAGATAAGATGAAAAAAAAATGCATACTGCAGTGTGCACTAGAGAAGTTAGATGTGAAAGTAGGTAACTTAAGATGTTATGTAGTCCAATCTCGCCTACATTCTTACTCGCGGGTTTGGAGCCGAATATCGGCTCGGACTCGGCCAACTTTTATTTACTAGCTCGAAGTCTCCCATTGGCTGGGCCAAGCAGGTATCCCATACTGCACTGCTCCATAACCCCAGATCTTGTTTGCTGCTCGTGTAGCTAGGACGTGGTCTCGCTTGGCTGTGGCTAAGTACCTTCTTTTTTTCAATTTCTCTTGAGAAATTTGTTAGTTGTTCAACCACAAAAGCTATTTTAATAGCTATTCTTCTTGTTGCTTGTTTGCAGTGTTTTTTTGTTTGTGTAGTTGGTATCCCTAACTGTTCCGGTGGGCTAGGCCCATTTTACTTAGAGGACCTAGTCCTCCTTTATGTGTAGTGTTCCATTTCCTTTTTGTGGATAGTGTGTTGTGAGTTAGTAAAGAACCGTGTTACTTGGAGGTTCTTTGGTTGCCTTTGTGTAGTCTGATCAGTAGTTCTCCCGCCTTTGCTGTTTTTTCCGGCTAGGTTGTTTTCAGTGGTCTGGTTTGCCCGCCTTTGCTGTTTTTTCTGGCTAGGTTGTTTTCAGTGGTCTGCTTGTGCAAGATGTCTAAGGATCAGAAGGAACATAAACCTTCCGGTTTTAAAAAATGTTCCAAGTGTAGTTACAAAATGTCCATTACGGATTGGCATTCCGTGTGTTTACTGCCTAGGAGCAATTCATTTGCAAGAGTCCTGTAGCTTCTGTCACGCCTTCAGTCAGAGGGTGCTCCAGTTGAGGAAAAATAAACTAATATTGAAGGGACTCCTAAAACCTTCATTTGAGGAGTCTTTAAACTCGACTTCTAGTTCTCAGTCCAAGTCTAAAGCTTCGAAGGTGAAGAAGAGATCTCCGGCTCCGTCTGTCTCCTCGGAGCCCCCGGAGAAAGTCTCTAAACTTGACTCTACCTCCTCGGCTCCTCTGTCCTCGGGGCCGCAGGAGGTATCTGTAGTACTGGAATCGGCATTGGCTCCTATTTTACTGGAACCCATTCGGAGCCAGTCGCCCAGTGTTAGGCATGGTTCTCCTGAGAGGAGATCCCAATCTCCCTCCCTGTCCTCCAAATCCTCCAGGCTTTCTGATTTGGATGTCGATAGGGTGGTACAGAGGCTCCTGCAGTCGCCGGTGTTGGCAAAATTATTCTCGGCTCCGACCTAGTCGGCTCCGGAGCCCTTCCCGCTGCTTGTGTCGATGGTTCCTCCTCCGAGCACTTCATTGTCTTCGGAGCCAGAGTGCTCCACTCCGAGTGATGTTCCTGCACCGGCTCCGATACCCCTCAAGGGTTTATCGGTGCCGACATCGGCTCCGACCCTGTCTGCTCCGTCCACAGGTTTCGGCACTCGGGTTTCCTCAGTCGGGCCCGAGGAGGATACTTTGGGACACCTGTCGGTTCTGAGCCTCCCTCTCGGCGCATCGGCTCGGGGGACTCCAACCCCGGTCATGGCCTCGGAGGCCGGTTGGTCCTCAGATTCGGGGGGGACCCGCCTTCAAGGCCATGCGAAGCGCACTGGCCAGATCGTCAGTTACATCACCCGGATCGGTCATTCCGTCCCCTTCCACCTTGGCTAGAGCCTCTGAAGTCTCCCTATCCATAGATGGCGGAGCCCAAAGGTCTGGGGTTACCCCCATGAGCAGTCCCCAACTTTCTGAGGGCCCCTCAGAGTCTATGCCTGAGGAGCCCCCTAGAAAGAAGTCATGCAAGAGGAAGCACATAGACTCCCAGGACGAGTCTCTCACTTCTGATACCGACCTCAAGGAGTCGGAGGGGTCCCCCAAGTTGTCCTCTGATGATGTCTCTTTCTCCAACATCCTGGAGATATTGAGACAGAGAGGCAACTGGCCATCCAAAACCCCCTCTGAGGAGGAGTCGGTATTCCTCAAGGCCTTTGGTGCTCAACCCCCCACCTACTGGGTGTCTCCACCCTTCGAGCTCTTGGATTTAATTTGTCGAAGGATGTGGGAGAATCCTGATTCGGTGGAACCTGTACCCAGAAGGCCCAATAAGTTTCTTTCTGCCCCCCCGGGGAAAGAGTTTCTGTCCAAAGGGGTTTCTGTAGATGCCATGGTGGTGGCGGCGGCCACACAGCAGGAAGTAGCCGAGTCTTCTTCCTCTATCCATCCTCCTAACAAGGAGTCTAGGAGCATGGACTGGTATGGGAAGCATACCTTCTCATCAGCGACCTTCACCCTACAGTCACTGAACTACCTCTGTCATTTTACTTGGCTCCAGAGAGATCTCCTCAAGGAGTTAGGAGATATTCTAGCGGGTAATGTACCTGAGGAGTTAGCGCACACGGTTAACGCCCAGGTGTCTACCCTCAATTCTATTGTCAACTCGTCCATGAGGCTCATATCGTATGCAGCCGAGGGGGGGGCGAGTAGGGCAGCCAGTTCGGGAGTAGCCCTCAGGAGGCAAGCCTGGATGCGCCTATGTCATTTCGCTGAGGCCTTCAAGTCTTCCTTCACTGATGCTCCTTTTGATGGGTCCTCGCTCTTTGGGACCAAAGTGAAAGACACCCTCACCAGATGTGAGCAAGAGGGAAAGACTCTGTCTGCTGTAGGGGTCCATTTTTCCCTCCCCTCGAGGCCTTACCCCAAGGCTCAGAGGGGAGGGAAGATGTGGTTCAAGAAATCGCAGAAGTTTTTCCCGGCCGCACAAGGTGAGTCCCCCTCCAGAGGCAGAGGAGGGGGAGGTTATTCTGGAAGACACCACCCTAGAGGCAGAGGAGGCTCCCGCAACTCGGGAGACCGTGATTCCTTTAGCGGTTCTTCCTACCATCATTCCTGATGTGTTGCCCGACTGTGCTATTCCAGAGCCAGTCGGGGACCGCATATCGTTGTACCCGGAAGCCTGGGAAAGCATCACCCAGGATCGATGGATATTACGAATAGTTTCCAGAGGTTATGCCATCCCTTTTTCGTCAGACCCCCCTCCAGTCAGGAAAATCCCGGACGTTCCACCCAGTCAAAGGGATCACGCAGCATTAGAGGTTTCAAAGCTGCTAAAGAAGGGAGTCATCCAACCTGTCCCCTCAGACCAAATCGGATTAGGGACTTACTCAAGACTCTTTTTGGTGTCGAAAAGAACAGGGGACCTGAGATCCATTCTAGATCTCAACAGATTAAATCACTACGTTCTGAAGTCCAAGTTCTGAATGGTCACCCTTCAGTCCATTTTTCCATTGCTGGAAAAAGAAGTATGGATGTGCTCCATCGACCTCAAGGATGCTTACTATCATATCAAAATGGACAGGGCATCCAGGAGTCACCTATGCTTCCGGCTGGGAGCCAGTCATTTTCAGTTTTGTGCCCTGCCCTTTGGTCTCACCACAGCCCCCAGGGTGTTCACCAAGTGTTTGGCGGTGGTGACAGCTCACCTGAAACGTCAAGGATTCCAAGTGTTTCCGTACCTGGACGACTGGTTCCTCACCGCCCCCACCAGGCATCTACTCATCCGAGCCAGGGACACCACCATTACCCTCTGTCAATGACTAGGAATAACATTGAACTGGGAAAAATCTGCCTTACTGCCCTCACAGTGTGTCACGTTTATAGGCACAGAGCTAGACACCATTCAAATGCGGGCCTTCTTGCTGCACGACAGGATCAGAGTATTACAGAATCAGGTTCACACTTTATTACCCCTCAGGAAAATACAGGCGAGATGGGTTCTTCAGCTTCTGGGCACCATGGCAGCTACCATTATGTTAGTGCCTCTAGCGAGATTACACATGAAGCTTCTTCAATGACTTCTCTTTGCCCAATGGTCTCTCCAAAAACTCCTCCTTTCCCACCAGATCCTACTCACGGACCGATGCAAACAGGATCTCGGTTGGTGGCTGTGCTCCACCAATCTGGACGAGGGGAAACCGTTTGTTCCTCCATCATCTGTCACCACGGTGACCACAGATGCCTCCCAGATGGGGTGTGGAGGCATTATTTTGGCAGGACGGTCCAAGGCACGTGGCAAGATCACGAGGTACATCTGCACATCAATGTCTTAGAGATGAGAGCAGTGTTACTGGCGTTGCGGGCACTTCAGAGCTCTCTTCCTCTGGGGACAATTGCAATACACTCGGGCAACATGTCTGTTGTGTGGTATCTAAACAAACAAGGAGGAACCAGATCTTACCCCCTGTGCAGAGAGGCCATGCAAGTGTGGCAGTGGGCAGTGTCTTCCCAACAGTTTCTAATGGCAACACACATTCCGGGGGAGGCCAATGTGATAGCAGACAGGCTGAGCTGAGCTATTCTGATGCCTTACGAGTGGTCCCTGAACTGTCTGGTTGCGGAACAGATTTTCAGCAGGTGGGGGTCAGCCTGGCTGCGATGTTTTTGCCAATCCCCTCAATGCCAAATGCAGCAACTACTTCACCCTGATCCCCTCACAGGGGGCGTCACCCAGGGTCGCTCTAGTCCACGATTGGCCCTTCTGTCTGCTCTATGCTTTCCCTCCATTTCCTCTGTTACCAAGAGTGATTCAGAAAGCCATATCCTTGGGAAGCAAGATGATTCTAATTGCCCCACACTGGCTTCGCTAGGTCTGGTTCTCCTTTCTCTATCCATTCGCTGTGGACAGTCCTTGGATTCTGGATCCAGTACCAGACCTACTGACACACATTTCGGGACAGTTCCATCCCTCCCTGCAGACCCTCAGGTTGACAGCCTAGCTACTCCACTTCCATCGTTAGTCTGACTTCATCGTTTTTCACCTGAGGTGGTGCACATTTTATCCTCTTCTCATAAGTCTTCGACTAGGAAGATTTAGTCCAGCAAATGGAAGAGATTCTCTATTTGGGCTCATGCCCAAGGAATTGACCCTTACACAGCCCCAGTTGCTGCTGTTTTGGATTTCTTGTCCATGCTCTTTCAGCAGGGCTCTGCGCCCGCTACCATTAACGTCCAGCTTGTGGCTATTTCAAACTTTCATACCTCCTATGAGCCTTCCCTTATGGCCCATAAACTCTGTAAGGCCTTTCTAAAGGGCACCTTATTACTCCGGCCTCCTGTGTCAGAACCTATCATGCCCTGGGATCTAAACTTTGTTTTGCAAGCCTTTACTTCCCCACCTTTCGTGCCGGCTGCCACCTGTGAGTTAAAGTTTTTGTCCTGGAAGACAACTTTTCTAATAGCCATCACATCAGCCAGACGGGTGTCAGAGATTCAAGCTCTCTCCATCAAACCCCCATATTTAATTTTTCATAAGGACAGAGTTTCTCTTAGACCTAATCCGTCCTTTCTTCCCAAGGTAACATCTACTGTTAATCTCAATCAGTCTATTGAGCTGCCAGTGTTCTTCCCTCAATTCCCAAACAAGGCAGAGTTTAGATTTCATCAACTGTATTTGCACAGACAATTACGGTTCTATCTACACAGGACCAAACACCTATGAAAATCTGACCAATTGTTTGTTTCCTTTTCAGTAAATAGAGCGGGTTCCCCTATTTCCAAGGTTACCATTTCCAGATGGATTTCAAATTGTATTTCCTTTATTTATTCTTCAACGGGAAAAAATCTACCGTTTCCCGTCAAGGCTCACTCTACTAGGGCTGTTTCTGCGTCTATGGCATACCATGCCAGACTATCTTTGGATGATATTTGTGATGCAGCCACGTGGGCTTCCCCACACACCTTTATTACTCATTATAAACTGGGCGTGGCTTCTAGGGGCTGGGTTTCCTTTGGTTCCACAGTCCTCAGGAGTATCTTCCTTTGAGCCTCCCAGGATAGAGGTGCTGGGGACGCTGTCCCACGAGTAAGAATGTAGGCGAGATTGGACTACATAACATCAAGAAGTTATGTACTCACCATAACGTTCAATGTATGTAGTCCATCTCGCCTCACATTCTTACGTACCCTCCCACCTGCCCTCTTCCTGGAGGATCTGGAGGTTGGGATTGGTGCTATTACCCTTCAATGGTAGTTTGTTTTTCTTATTCCCCTTGATAGTGTTCCACCTTATTGGATTGTTGTTATGCATGAGGTGTGATTGTTGGATTCGCAGAAAACTAGATCTGGGGTTATGGAGCAGTGCAGTATGGGATACCTGCTTGGCCCAGCCAATGGGAGAATTCGAGCTAGTAAATAAAAGTTGGCTGGTTTGAAGCCGATATTCGGCTCCAAACCTGCGAGTAAGAATGTGAGGCGAGTTGGACTACTTACATCGAACGTTATGGTGAGTACATAACTTCTTGTTTTACCTGTTTAAAAAGTTAAGGTTTAGTGGAGAGTTACTATTTTTAAAACAGCAAGATGGATTGAAAGGGGTGGTCACTTATGTATTCTGGTACTATGGAATAGAGTAGGATGGCCAATAAATTTAAATAGTTGAAGGGGAGGGATTTCAAAAATAATGATTTTTGTGATGACTCATACAAGCCAGTGAAAGCAGAGATGAAATGAGATATATGGTCAGATTAACATAGGAGGCAGGCAACTAGAAAGTTGAAGTTTGAAGTTTTAATATGCAGTTAAAGCAGAATGCAAGTAAAACACAAGGTAAAGAAAACAAACCACAGTATTAAAAATATAAAAAGGCAATAAAGTAATACAAAATACAACAAATGAAAGCAAAATTACCTTTCCTTCACAGCAAAGTGTAGCAGAGTCCGGATGAGCCTTTCTGGTAAAGGGAATGATATCAGAATTTAGGCAAACAAAAAGAAATGGTGGAGTCCTAAGTGAAGAACCTAATCCCAAAGAGTTTTTAGTAGAATTTAGAACAGAAGCTGCCATTAAAAGGGGGATTTAAAGTAGGGCATATAAAGTATTGCATGATAACTTTAAGAATCATAAAAAATGAAAAAGCACAAGAATCTGTCTAGGCCCAAACTCACCACCATGTGTGTTGAGGAAAAAATAAAAAAAGAAAAACAAAGAAACTAGTGGTCTTAAAACTTTGTTGATGAGCTCAGCCACAATAATTTCCAAAAAAAAATCATGAAACCCAGATAGTGTTCCAAAGCAACAAGTCTTTGTCACAAACAAGCGATCTCCAGTAATAAAAATAAGAAATATTTTAACAATGTTAAACATATCAGCTTTTATATACTTAAAAGTAGGCGTTGAAAATGTCTATATTGTTTAATTTTAAACCAGCGTATTCAAGGAAAACAGTATAAGCAGGGCCGTACAAGTGCATTTTAGAACAAGTACCACCCCCACACACTACTACTGATTAGATCAAACTAAATCCTAGTTAAGGAAAATACTACCTATCTATTTGCAATCCACATTCCAAAATTAGGTATTAAAAAAGCATTAAATAAACATAAAAATATTTTTAACAAAAACTGCTTTTGGCTGCCTAATGCAATAAAGCCTTCACCAGGTCTGTGACAAGAACTAAAATCAAGAAAAAAGACATAGCTATCTAAAAATAAACAAAATCTAACTAGAACACTATAAATATAAGAATACATCTGTCTAATAATATCATCTAGCAAATATCCAACCATGTGTATTAGTGTGCATAAAAAACTAAGTAATTAACATCTCAGAAAAGAAAATCAGAAAAAATGTCACTGCTTTGCAAGAAAAAAAACTGTTGTGACAATTTTCATGTTTACAGCCCTAAAACATATTTATACAAAGAAAACTAATAGAAAACTCATGCAAAAATACAGAAAACAGTGGCTGAAGTAAACTAATAATGTATAAAAGTGTGCATTTGTGTGCATAAATGTGCAGAGTGTGCCTGAATGTCCACCAGTATGGTAAATGGGGGAAGTATACCAATACTACATTATAATAGTGGCATGAATGTGTGTTTAGAATTTACCATTTAAATCTCTGGTGTGATGCAATAAATCTAATTAAAGCAGAACTGAGGTTAAAGTAACTAAGCATATACACATTTAGACACATTCTACACATATTGTTGTTATTATTATTTAGTATATTTTTAGTACTAAAAACATTTCCTCAAAAAATTCCCTAAAAAACTTTTACAGATTGTGTGACAGCTTACATAAATTCAATACAGCAATAATAGTTAAGTCCTGGTTTTCTGAATGCATTTAATTTCAACTGCCAGCATAATTATTTTTTCTCCAAAACACCATTGATGTCCTCCTTTCAGCTCATCCATCTCCACACAGTCCCGAATGATAAATTTAAAACCAGAATGTCTGGGGTGTTCTAATAGGTGTTTGGATGAGACGTTCCTCTGGCATTTACATCTGATGTCAGAAAGATGATCTGAAACTCTCCTTTTCAGTTTATTCATAGTCTTACCCACATAAATGTAGGGCAGTCATTGCACATGGTCCTATATATAACTTTTTCAGTATTACAGTTACCACCTGCTGAAGATTTCACCATCTTTTTAAGATATGGGCACTCAAATGAGTCGTACCCCATTAAGCATTCACAGAAAGTGCAGTTAGGTGGCCCACAGATTTTAGTGCTCATGTCATCCTTGTGTTCCTTATACATAGCTACATATGCATTTGCTCTTTTAATATACAAAAGTAGGGTGATCTCCAAAAACCATTAAAAGCTGTGGACTGTCAGCGAGGATCGCCCAGTTCTCCTTAATAATGGCTTTGTTTGTATTGAAATCCCAGGTGTAAGTTAGGATGCAGCTATCCTTACTTTTCTCTTCTTTTGGGTTAGGGTTGCATAATTGTACCAAAAGACCTATTCCACATAGGGTCATTGTTAGTTTTAGAATCTCTAATGGGATCCAGGATCATATGTAACATGTTTGATTCATATCTTCTGGTTAATAAATCATTTTCAACATCATTCATATTTTTCAGAACAGGGGCCAAATCTGTGGTAATGTGTGCTAATCTGCAGCCTTGTGGTTTTATTATATTGTGCTTAGTTTTTACTGGATGCATACTGTCTCTGTGAAGTAAGTAGCTCACTCTTGTTGGTTTTCTGTAAAAGTTACTAATTAATTGTCCTCTGTCTTTATCAATACTAACAGTCATATCAAAGAACTACACTGACTCCAAGCTAATGGAACTGGTAAACTTTAGGGTGGAGGTGAAGTTATTGATATAATGGATGAACTCAATGAGTCTGGATTTCTCACCTTGGCAGACAGTGAATACATCATCAAAGCGATGGTAGCTGGTCATAAAACTCTGGTATTCACTTTGTAGTACAAATTCCTCCTCCCACTGGCCTAAGGCTACATTGGCCAGGCTAGGGGCCATAGCTGCACCCATGGCTATCCCCTCATCTCTTTATAAGCCGGGCTATTGAAACTGAAAAAACTGTAGCTCAAAACCAAGTTTATTAACTTTGCTGAGCATTCAGTTTGCCCTTATGTGACATTGTTATTTCTGCTACAAGCCTCTGTAGCTGCTTCAATACAGTACATGTGTGGTAACACAGTGTAAAGGGCTTCAACATCAGTTGTTACAAAAATGCTTTGTTCATTCACATGTATTTATCACCCTACTTTTGTATATAAAAAGAGGAGAAGTAAGCATAGCTATGTGGAAAAGAAAAATAAGAAACACCAGGATGACATGAGCACAAAAATCTGTTGGCCACCTAACTGCACTTTCTGTGAATACTTCATGGAGTGCGACTCATTTGAGTGCCCGTATCTTAAAAAGATGGTGAAATCTTCAGAAGGCAGTAATGGTAATACTGAAAAAGTTGTGTACAGAGCCATGTGCAATGACCAACCTGGATTTTATTTGGGCAAGACTATGAATAAACTGAAAAGGAGGATTTCAGGTAATCTTTCTGACATCGCATGTAAATGCCAGAGGAATGCCTTATCCAAACACTTTTTAGAACACCCCAGACATTCTGGTTTTAAATATATCATTCTGGACTGTGTGGAGATGGATGAGCTTGAAGGGGATGTTAATAGTGTTTTGGAGAAAAAAAAATTATGCAGGCATTTGAAATTAAATGCATTCAGAAAACCAGGGTTTAACTATTATTGCTCTATTAAGAGTGTATTGAATTTACATAAGCTGCCGCACAATTTGGAAAGGTTTTTTAGAAATTTTCTGAGGAAATATTTTTAGCACTAAAAATATAATGAATAATAATGCAACTTATGTGTAGAATGTGTATAAATGTATATATGTTTAGTTACTTTAACCTCAGTTCTGCTTTGATTAGATTTATTGCTTCACAACAGAAATTTAAACGGTAAATTCAAGACACACATTTTTTTCATGCCACTATTACTTTGTAGTCTTGGTATAATTCCCCCATTTACTATACTGGTGGATGTTCATGCACACTCATGCACACATCTGCACACTTTTATACATTACTAGTTTAATTCTTCCATTGCTTTCTGTATTTTTTGTATGTTTTTTCTACTAATTTTCTTTGTATAAACAAATGTTTTGAGGCTGTAAACATGAAAACTGTCGACAGTTTTTTTTCTTGCAAAGCACTGACATTTCTTCTGATTTTTTTCCGAGATGTTAATTACTTATTTTTTTAATGCACACTAATACACATGGATGGATATTTACTAGATGATATTGTTAGACAGATGTATTTTTATATTTATAGTGTTCTAGTTAGATTATGTTTATGGTTAGATAGTTATGTGTTTTTTCTTGATTTAAGTTGGTTGCAAATAGATAATGTTTTCTTTAACTAGGATTTAGTTTGATCTGATCAATAGTAGTGTGTGGGGGTGGGTACTTGTTCTAAAATGCACTTTTACGGCCCTGTTTATACTGTTTGCCTTGAATAGGCTGGTTTAAAAATTAAGCAATACGTACATTTTCCACATCTACTTTTAAGTATGTAAAAGCTGATATGTTTAACATTGTTAAACTTTTTCTGATTTTTGATACTGAGGATTGCTCGTCTGTGATGAATAAAGGCTTGTTGCTTTAGAACACTACCTATGTTTCATGATCTTTGGAAATTATTGTGATGGAGCTCATCAACAAAGTTTTAAGACCACTAGTTTCTTTGTTTTTTATAAGTATAAGAATCAATAACAGGAGGTTAGAAAAGATTGTGAAAAGAGGCTGGAAAAGCAATTTACAAGATAACAATGGGAGAACATATATAGGGCTCCCAAGTAGGCAACAAAGTCCAAAAGGTTTAGGATTTTTGCCTCGTAGTGTATTTCTATACCCTAGTAGACTTCAAAGAATTTTTCTTCAGGTGGATAGCAAATGTTGGAAGTATGATGGGTAAGAAAGAGGTAACTGGGAACATGTGATCTGATATTGTTAATCCTCGTTCATTCCTTACGTGTGGGTATAGGTTCCGACTTCGGAACCGAACAGGCTATCTTTCAAGCTCATGTCAGCTGCAAACTCTCGAGCTAAAGCAGATTGTATGACTTCTCATGTTGTGTATCTGGCTACCTGTATATCATGTGGCTCATTTTATGTGGGTAAAACTAATCGTCCTCTGTGAGATAGGATAAGAGAGCATGTTTACCATATTAGGAAAGGTACACTACATAATGCCTTGGCGAAACATGTAACTTTGTCTGGTGCAGGTCATGGATTTTTGTTTAGGGTTTTAGAGGTAGTAACTCCAAATAAGGGGGGGGGTGATATTTTGAATTATACAGAGAGTAAAGAATGTGAATGGATAGTTTTGTTAAGAGCAGACCGAGGATCAGGTCTCAATGAACGTGCCTGAATTAAACCAAGGTTGAAGCAGCGTAGGAATATTAGATGAAAGTATTGTATGTAATGCTATTCTTTGTGCGTATATGCATATGTTTTTTATATGTATTCATATATGTTTGTGGATATGTTTTTTTATATACATTTGTTTTTTTTTATATATTTATATGTCCTCAAGTTATGTATATATTGTTGTTCAGGTTTTAACATTGCTGTTTTTATTTGATGATATTTCTTTAAGTGTTTATTTAATTTATTATGTGATAGGCTGGTCAATTAGGGTTGTTCCCTTTATATTCCAGTGTTTCTGGTTTCAATTGTAGATCTGATGAAGCTTTTATAGCGAAAGCGCTTATCTGTTCAATAAAATCTGGTGTTTTTTATATAAGTGGATTTACTGACTTGTGGATTCGACACACTGGAAATTGCTTTTGCCTCACCTCCATTATTTTATTGATTATAGTTTTGTTTGTAGTAGTACTTGTAGTTTGGTTGTGGTAACTGTAGTGTGTAATTCTTAGTGGCTAGTTATTTTAACCTTTTCTGTGTGTGTTTCTTGTCCTTGGTTTTCCTCCAGGATGTCCAAGGATCCTAAACCGTCCTGATTCAAGAAGTGCGACTCATGCTGTCAGAAGATGTCTCTGACAGATGGTCACACTTCTTGTGTTTATTGTCTGGGCGCCGTGCATCTGCAGGACTCTTGCTCGATTTGCCATGCTTTCAGTCCAAGAGTCCTGCAGGAGTGCAAAAACAAATTGATCCTGAGGGGTTTGCTTAAACCCCAAGATTCACTGGTGAAGGCTCAGCCCGTGAAATCTTCCAGGCCACCTAAACCTTTGGCTCCCAGTTCGGAGCCGTCATTGGGTGAAGCCATACAATCTATCTTGGCTCCGGCTGGAACCGAGGTTCCTCCCTCCCAGTCGGCTCCAACATGTTCTTCGGAGCTGTCTGAGAGTCGGAAAAGATCCAGGTCTCCTTCTCTGGAGTCAATACGTTCGGCTCCAAAGTCGCCTCTGCTCCAATCGGAACGTAGTCATCACTCATCCCACTCTTCTCGGTCCTCTAGACTTTCGGACCATGACTTGGAAAGAGTGGTCAGTAGGCTGTTAACATCACAGGCCCTAGCCAAAATGTTGTCCAGCCCCCCTCATCAGGTGTCGGCTCTGTCCACAACTGTAGATATTCCTCCTCTGACTCATCCTTTGAGCTCGGAGCCGGAGTTCGTTGGGGTTCGAGTCGTGGAACCGTCGGCTCCGATACCCTCTCCTTCGATTCCATCGTCGGCTCCAATCCCTTCCATGGTACCTTTCCTGGAGGGATCTGGGGGCCGAGACTCCCTCGTCGGCTCCGAGGTGGCGAGTGGCATCGGACCCTTGTCCGAACCCACTCTCCCCCTCGGGGCTTCGGCTCAGGTGAGCTCGGCTCCCACATCTGCCTTGGAGCCATCCCCCTTGGTGCGGGGAGGGGTTCTGGTTTCTTTGGAACCGGAGCCCTCTCTATGTCTGGGCAGGGACGCCTTTGAGATGATAAGGAGTGTACTGGCCCCCGAGTCAGTCCCACAATCGACCCCATTGGCTCCTCCCCCTAGGGTGCCTGCGTCAGCCTCTGCCCCTCTTCCAGACCCCAAGTGTGGGGACCCAGCACTCCAGGACACCCCCTTGGGTGTATCCTCCTCTTCCGAGGCCTCCCCTGATCATTCAGAGGAGCCACCTCACAAGAGGAAATGCAAGAGGAAGCATGTTGACTCCCCCAAGTCTGTCACATCGGATATCAACTTAGAGGAGTCGGAAGGGTCCCCAAGATCCCCCTCTGAAGATGTCTCCTTCTCAGACATCCTTGAGATGCTTAGGCAGTGGGGGAACTGGACTGCCCTAAGCCCTTCCGAGGATGAGTCGGTATTCCTGGATGCATTTGGATCCCGACCTTCCACCTCCTGGGTGTCTCCGCCTTTTGACCCACTGATGTCTGTGGTGGCTTGGAAGGCATGGACGGCTCCAGACACAGTGGAACCGACCCCTAGAAGACATGTCAAATTCATTACTGCACTGCAGGACAAACAGTTCTTGACCAAAGGTGTCCCCGTTGATGCCATGGTGGTAGCGGTGGCCACAAAGAAGGAGTTGGCTGAAACTTCTTCATCTGTCCATCCCCCTAACAAGGAGTCCAGGACAATGGACAGATATGGGAAGCGGATGTTCTCTTCAGCTACCTTTTCCATGCGGTCCCTGAATTACCCGTGCCACTTTACCTGTCTTCAGAGGGATCTCCTGAAAGAGCTTGGAGATACCCTCCGAGATCCATCAGCTGAGGGGGCCCAGGCTAAGGCAGCCTCCCAGCTGGCGAATCTTAATTTAGTGGTAAACTCCTCCATGAGGCTCATTTCGTATGCTGCCGATGGTGCGAGTAGAGCCGCAGGCACAGGCGTGGCCCTAAGGAGTCACACTTGGATGCGGCTATGTAACTTTGCGGAACCTTTCAGAGCGTCTTTCACCAGCACCCCTTTCGATGGTTCCTCTCTCTTTGGATCACAGGTGAAAAATACCCTTACCAGGTGTGAGCAGGAAGGCAAGACTCTCTATGCCATAGGAGTCCATTTTTCCACTCCCTCCAGACCATATCCTAAGGGTCAGAAGAGTGGAAAGATGTGGTTCTGGAAATCCCAGGGAGCCTTGCCGGACACACGTGGTGAGTTCACATCCAGGGGCAGAGGCGGGAACAATAACAGACGCTGCCCTCGTGGCAGAGGGGGTCCGCAAAATCAGGGCAGCAGAGAATCTTTCTCTGAGAAGCCCTTCTAGCATCCCTGAAGGGTTGCCCAGCTGACCACCTCTGGAGGCAGTCGGGGGAAGATTATCGCTGTACCCAAGAGCCTGGCAAGACATAACACAAGACAAATGGGTACAGTCCGTCATATCCGGAGGGTACAGAATCCCCTTCGTTCACACCCCTTTAAGGTCAAACAAGTCCCTTCCAGACGTTCCACCCAATCTAATGGACCAAGCAGTGCAAGAAGTCTCAAAACTGCTAAGAAAAAGAGCCATCCAGCAAGTCCCAGCAGACCAACAAGGATCCGGAATTTACTCAAGGTTCTTTTTGGTACCAAAAAAGACAGGGGACTGGAGACCCATTCTGGATCTCAGCAGGCTGAACAGGTCTGTACAAAGAACGAAGTTCCGGATGGTCATGCTACAGTCCATTTTGCCCTTCCTGGGTCAGGACAATTGGATGTGATCTATAGATCTTCAGGATGTGCACTACCACATCAAAATGGACAGACGCTCCAGAAGATTCCTTCACTTCCGGCTGGGAGCCAGCCATTATCAGTTCAGAGCTCTGCCCTTTGGTCTCACCACAGCCCCCAGGGTGTTTACCAAATGTATGGCAGTAGTTACCGCTCACCTGAGACGGCAAGGATTCCAGGTGTTTCCATATCTCGACGACTGGCTCCTCACTGCTACCACCAGACATCACCTTCTACGAGCCAGAGACTGCACTATCGACAATTGCTCCAGGCTAGGTATTACAATAAATTTCGAAAAGTCTGCATTGTCGCCCTGTCAATCTATCACCTTTATAGGCGCAAATTTAAATACCAAAGACATGTTAGAGAGCCTCCCACCAGACAAGGTGTTAGTGATTCATCAGCATGTGAAGGATTTATTAGCATGCAAAATAATTCAATCCAGATTTGTCCTTCAAACTCTGGGTCTCATGGCAGCAGTGATCATACTTGTCCCTCTAGCTCATTTTCACATGAGGATTCTCCAGTGGCTTCTTTTCACCCAATGGTCCTTCCAGCAGCTTTCCATGTCTTACATGATTATGATCACACAAGCATGCAAGAAGCACCTTGCGTGGTGGATGGTCTCCACATCAGTGCTCCACGGCAGACCATTTGTTCTCCCCCCTCCAGTTGCTACGGTGACCACAGATGCCTCCCTGATCGGGTGGGGGGGGCATTATCAGGGCAGAACAGTTCAAGGCACCTGTCAACCTCATGAGTACCATCTGCACATAAATTTCTTGGAGATGAGGGCCGTGCTGTTAGCGTTGCAGGCTCTTCAGGACTCTCTACCTACCGGGACCATTGCAATTCAAACGGACAATATGTCTTTAGTGTGGTACATCAACAAGCAGGGCGGAACCAGGTCCTACCCCCTATGTCGAGAAGCATTCAGACTCTGGCAGTGGGTGATCCCTTCCCAATGGTTTCTGATTGCAATGCACATCCCTGGGAGGTCCAAAGTCATAGCAGACAGACTGAGCAGGGCAATTCTCATGCCTCATGAGTGGTCTCTGAACCAGGTAGTTGCGGACCAAATCTTCCGCAAATGGGGCCAACCTTTCTGCGACCTTTTTGCAACTCCCTTCAACAGCAAGTGCAGCAATTTCTTCTCTCTCCTTCGACTTCCCGGGCATTCCCCCAGAGACGCTCTAGTCCACGATTGGCCTCAGGGACTTCTTTATGCATTCCCTCCTTTTCCCCTAATCCCGAAGTTAATTCAGAAAGCTACCATATTGGGTTGCAAAATGATCCTCATTGCTCCTTACTGGCCTCGACAAATATGGTTCCCGTTCCTGCATCGCTATCTTCTCGAGCAGCCTTGGACTCTGGACCTAGTTCCAGACCTCCTGATTCATCAATCGGGCGGGCTGCACCAATCCCTACGCTCTCTCCAGATCACGGCTTGGTTGCTCCACTTCCAACTTTAGCCAGGCTTCCAGATATCTCCCCCTCTGTGCGCAAAATCATTTTGTCATCACACAAGTCTATGACTAGAAAAACTTAACGCTAGTAAGTGGAAACGTTTTTCTTCCTGGGCAGAGGCTAAAAGTATAGACCCCCTTTTCAGCCCCTGTACACTACATTTTGGAATTTCTTGCGGAATTCTTCCATGCTGGGTCAGCTTCCACTACAATTAGAGTTCAGTTGGCTGCAATTTCAAATTTTCACATTGGCCTGTCGGAAAACAATATCATGTCTCATAAGCTCACTGAAGGTACAGGACGGCACAACGATATCCCAGCTTGAACAGGTCACAGTTTCACAGTTTAATGAACAATTGTCAATAGTACAAAAGTTGAAACAGATTCAATAGCCAAAAGTTAAGCGCTTTCATCTGTCATACGCAGACTTCATCAGAACCACCATTTTTTTCTGAATTTCACTTATATACTTCAATTTGGCGCCAAAAACATTTAAAAATGCAGTTTAAAATTTAAAGACACACTAACATGTTTGACAAAACTTATGAACACATTAAATGATGTATAATATAAATCAATTATATATAGATGTTATTTTGTAAAAAATATAATAAAATTTATATATTTCTGCACTGCTGAATTCCATCTACTAATAATATGTTATAACCACACGCACTATATACTTGGGGCAAATCAAGTATACATTTCAGTCACAGGCTGGCAACTAAAAATATATATTATAAATAATATCTTATAAATATCTTATAAATATAATGTTAAATACTAAAACTAAGAACAACCTTATGTACATAATGCATATGTCATATTGAATAAAAAGCTATACCTGGCTTAAAAAAGGTTTGATGCTGATAAAATCATTTATGCCTGGTGACCTAACAGCATCCGTAAACATTTGCCATTTACTCTCCTTTTTGGCTAACCTATCTTTTATATTACCCCCTCTAGTTGTCATTTCAACCTGATCTATTATTGTAAATTTAAAGCTATGTGTCTCCCCATTAGATACTATGTGTCTACATAGGGCATTCTTTTTGTCTTTTTTCTTGATACAGTACATATGGTTATATATACGATGTTTTAACTGTCTCTCCGTTTTCCCTATGTAGAATGCAGGACATACCTCACAAGTAGCTATATACACCACAAATTTTGTGTTACAATTTCCTGCTCTTCCCTTTATGTATGTTCCATTAAAATTTTTTAATTTAAATTCTTCTTTTTCATTAATATATCTACACTGTTTGCATGTGCCACATTTGACTGTGGCCTTTTTCTTGTATCCATCATTTTGCATATTAAATTCAATCATTCTTTTCAAATTGGGTCCTGTTTTATAAACAAATTTTGGGAAGGTACCTACTTTCTGTGCTATTTTTTCATCCATAGTAATCAGCTTCCAATGTTGAATGATAATGTTCTCAATATATTTTACTACAGGGGAATACGTTAACACACATACCCTGTGAAATTTATCTTTCTTTACATCCATCTTTTGGACAATGGGATTGCCTAATGTAGGTTTGTATTTCCCTTCCCATTCTGAGCTGATATATCCAGCTACATCAGTGAGTAGATGTACAGGATATCCTCTTTCTCTAAACATTAGCTCAATGAATTGCACTTCATGTAACATAATTTCCTTCGTGGAGGACATTCGAGCCGCTCATATACACTGCCCCTTGAATATGTTTTTGAACACATGTTTGGGGTGGTTACTACTGAACTCCAAATAATCGTTCAAAAACATATCTTTTCTGTGTATACGAGATATAAAACCATGGTCCCCATGTTCTATATAGGTGTCCAGATAAGAAATGCCTTTTTCACTGTAATTAAATGTAAATTTTAAAAAATCTGTTGTATGGTTAAGATACTCAATAAACATTTCTATTAAATCAACAGGGCCATCCCATAACAAAAATAAATCATCCAAAAATCTCGTGTAAAACTTAACATATTTAAAGTATTCACAGTTAAATACATGTCCAGTCTCCCATTCCAACATAACCAAATTCGCAAATATGGGGGCACATGAAGCCCCCATAGCAACACCTGTGGTCTGTTTGAAAAATTCATTTTCATAGTAAATATAATTGTGGTCCAGAACTAATCCCATCATATCAGTAATGAGGCTTATCCTGTCCCATTCAAAATTAGAATATTTTCTTAAACTGTTACAGAAATATTCAAGTCCAACCTCTTTCGGGATACTTGAAAAAAGATCTATCACATCTATAGTAACAAAAATAAGCCCCTTATTCCAAATTTGGGGTGTAAGTAGACTCAGAAATACCCAAGAATCTTTAATCAAGTGTGGTACGTTGTTATAAACTGGTTTGACCCATCTATCTATTGCTACTCCTATGGGAAAAGTTTTAGACTTGCTTCCAGATATAATCGGTCTGAATGGGGGATTCTGTAAATTTTTGTGTATTTTTGGAATCCCTACAATGGAAGCTAATGTAGGATATCCAACTGTCAAGAACTGATATGTCTCTTCAGTTATTCTATGGTCAATGTAATATTCTTCTAAGGCAAGGTCTATACATCTATATCCAATATTTATTTCGTTAAGAGAAATGGCTACATATTTACCACATTCATGTAAAATGTCGTAGATTTCTTTAATATAGTCAAATTTGTTAAAGATGACTACACCTCCCCCTTTGTCGGGTTTCATGACCCTCACTTGATGATTGTTGATCAGTGTATCCAAACATTCTCGCTCCCCTTTAGTCAAATTATCATTCCATTCCTTACTTTTCTTCTTGTTGATTCTATTTGTTCTATAAAAACTATAGATGTCTTGACTGACAATTTTCTCAAAACTTCCTATAACAGGATTGCTTGTAGGTATACAAGTACTTTTCTTCTTAAGAACGTAACTATTCCTTGTGTTCATTGTGTAACTGGAGTTTTTGTCAATTTCGTTTTTCTCAAACTGGATAGCTAGATTCAATCTACGACAAAATAATTTGAGTTCAGTGATAGTGTCAACTAAATTGAATTCCATAGTAGGTATGAACTTCATCCCCTTGGAAAAAAGTTTGTAAAAATCTTCAGGTATAGCAAAATTGGTGTAATTGAAAACTTTAAAGCCTTTGTATGTGGAAATGATGTTGTTTTCCTTACACCCAAACGGTTCCAAGTCTTCACTTTCCACCTCAATCTGTTCATCTTCTACTATGAATTCTAACTGTCCATCTTTTACTATAAGTTCTAACTGTTTGTTGCCCCTTATCATATTTTCCTGATCATTGTGAATGTCATGAATAATAGTTTTGTTGTAATGAATTTCATGATCAAGAATATCTTGAACTGTTATCTCTTTCTTCTGTTCCATGCTGTACCTGAGTTTTTTGATGGGGGAACTACTCTATCTGTATAGAAATTCACCTATCTTTCACTAACACCTTCTTCAAATCTGTGGTATCCACCCTTTTCTCTTTCTTGCCTAGCCTTGGGCCAAATGTATGCTCTATGATGAGTGTATTGATCCATGTCTCTAACAATTTTCCTCCCTTTTCTATTGTGAATGACACATGCCTTCTGATCAGCTTGGGTATATTGTTTCTAATATAACGCAATCCATTGTGTGAACAATTCATCAGTCACAATATCCTGATTAAGTATTTCAACATCATGAATCAATAATGTAATCTTTTCATCATTTTTCTTAATTAATAATTCCATATATTCATATCCAAAGCTGTCAAATAATAAATTAAATTCATTCATAGTACCTGGATTCAAATCAACCCCTAAAGGTAATTTAAAAAATCTGATACCCTTAGGAACAATTTTCAAGGTAATACATTTGGTAAAATATACATTTTCTATTTTTAAATTCTTTATGGATAATAACTTTTTACCCAATAAATACATTTTGTCTTTAATAATGCCTGAAGCATCTTTTTTATAATGATCAACCACACTATCAATTCTGTTAATTCCATCTATCTTGTCGTATTTCGTAAAATCATAGTTATCCTTTAAAAAACACTCCAAATGTTCGCTGACAGTAGCACTCATATGTTTACTTTTACTACTATAATTATCAGTCCGTTTATTCTTATTGTTATTGCACCCATTTCCATTGTGGGTAGTAAATTGTTTAGTAGTAAATTCAGTACCTTTTAAATTGTCAGCAGTTGATTTCGAAACCCCAGCGTACGTTTTAATAGTCATAGGGCGCTTGGGTCTCGCTCCGATCCTTTCCGCTTCACTATGTGCATGAAATATATTGAAATCAAATGTGAACTCATTGGAAGAGTTCTTGCTGGTATTCCTACAGCGACTCGAAAATTGTCCCCCTAAGGATCGATTTGAGGACGGATTTTCTTCCAATATGTGCTGCCTTTGGCCATTCGGTATTTCACAAGGCGAGCTGGTGTTGATCCTTGCATGTGTCTCCACGCTCATAGCAGAAACCAAAACTGCCGGTATTTCCGGCTGTAAATCACAAGCTTTCACCGCATCAGTATTATGAAAAGCAGATAAGGAACGTCTAACCAGATCTGCCAATCGAGACATCTCCTCTTTAAGTTCGATAATTTCCCTTTGTAATTTGTTTAATTCACCCCTGTCCGATGCAGCCTGAGGACTTTCGTTCGAACCCTCCATACCAACACTAATGGGTAATTCGACAATGACAACAACGTAATTTCACTGAAGGTACAGGACGGCACAACGATATCCCAGCTTGAACAGGTCACAGTTTCACAGTTTAATGAACAATTGTGAATAGTACAAAAGTTGAAACAGATTCAATAGCCAAAAGTTAAGCGCTTTCATCTGTCATACGCAGACTTCATCAGAACCACCATTTTTTTCTGAATTTCACTAAAAGTATAGACCCCCTTTTCAGCCTCTGTACACTACATTTTGGAATTTCTTGCGGAATTCTTCCATGCTGGGTCAGCTTCCACTACAATTAGAGTTCAGTTAGCTGCAATTTCAAATTTTCACATTGGCCTGTCGGAAAACAATATCATGTCTCATAAGCTGTGTAAAGCTTTTCTCAAAGGAACCACTCTGCTCAGGCCCCCAGTGAGAGATCCTCCACCACCGTGGGATCTAAATTTGATTTTAGCTTCTCTAATTTTGCCCCCTTTCAAACCTGCAGCTTCTTGTTCATTGAAGTTCTTATCTTGGAAAACCATTTTTGTGGTAGCTAGTACTTCAGCCAGAAGAGTTTCGGAACTACAGGCTCTTTCTATTCGTCCCCCATACCTCGTGTTCCATAATGACAGGGTTGCTCTTAGGACTAATCCATCCTTCCTTCCTAAAGTCTCTTCAGTGAGTAACTTGAATCAGTCCATAGACCTTCCTGTGTTTTTCCCTAACCACTCCAACAGGGCGGAATATAAGTTGCATCAATTAGATGTTCACAGGCAGCTATGCTTTTATTAGCATAGAACCAAGTACATTAGAAAATCAGATCAACTTTTCCTGTCTTATGCAGTAGGTAAACAAGGTCTTCCGGTCTCCAATGTAACCTTATCCAGGTGGTTGACTTCTATCATCACATTCATATATCAACTGAGGAATAAAGATTTGCCAGTTAAACCAAAAGGTCACTCCACCAAAGCTTTAGCTACTTCGGTGGCCTTTCAGGCTAGGTTGCCCATGGAATCTATTTGTGCTGCGGCTACATGGGCCAACCCACATACTTTCATTTCGCATTACAAGTTGGATTTGGTTTCCAGGAGGAGAGCTGATTTTGGTTCCACTGTTCTGAAGAGTCTTTTCTGATGAGCCACCAAGGATTTTAGGTGCTAGGGACGCTGTCCCAACCAGCAAGAATGAAAGCGAGATAGACAACTTAACATAAAGAAGTTATGTACCTACCATAACGTTCCATGTTAGTTGTCTTCTTCTCGCCTTCTTTCTTGTGTCCCACCCTCCATCCCCCTATCCTAGTGGACCGAGAAGAGTTCTTCTTGATTTTTCACTGGCTGAGTCTTCTCTGGCTATTCCTTTCTGACTAGTAGTATTTCCAGTAGGCGTTATGAATTCTAGGATAGGATTCCTTTATTATTATGTCTGCAGTTAGACTTGCCAAATGAGATCTGGGTATCTAGCGCCAGGCATCATGGGATATAGGGGGGCCTTGAGTCAGTAAGCAGCTCTCGAGCTTTTGAAGATGGCCGAATTGGAGCCGAAAGAAGGTGAGAAGAAGACAACTAACATGGAACGTTATGGTAGGTACATAACTTCTTTTTCTCCCCATTCACAAAGACAATAGAGAAATGGACATGTGGGGTCAGAAAGTGTATACTTCTTCCACCCTAACCTTTAGGGCTATAAACTAACAAACTCAAATGACCAAATACTTGCTCTCTGTGCTACAGTCCTTAAGCAAGACCATCACAGAGCTGCACACTGCAGACTCAAAACAACTGATGCAGTTTTTAGTGGCCCAGGCTTCTCAAATACCTAAGCACAGATAAAATGTAGCTATGGTGCTGTGGAAGCCTCTTTCAGGGCAGTTGCCACTGGTTCAGTGATCAGGTGGTATGCCGGGGCCAACCTACCCCTGAAGATTTTAAATCTCAGATTTTAGATTCTCCCTTGAATAACAACCTCCTTTTTGTCTCACAGGCTGCCAGTTTTTTCAAGGGTTTGCAGGAACAGGGCAAGACTACGAAAGACTGCTTTCAAATCCTGCTGTCCACTGTTCCAAGGCACCACAGAAATTATCCAGTTAAATTCACCGCCTTCACCAAGAGAGATACTAGGACTCCTCATAGGCAAAGAAAAGCTCTCAAGAAATGATTTCTAGTAAACAACTCAGAGGGATACCCCTTCTGGGAGGCCTCAGTTTAGTAGCAGGCACCTGTGACTACTTATCTCTCGCCTACCACACCTACTGCCTTTCCTTCCACTGCTTTCCAATGACGATCGTTGTTCAACCAGACAAGCTGTCAGGGTCTTGGGACTCATGGCTGCCACATTCCTGTGTTGCCCCTCACTAGATTACACATGAGGAAAATACAATGGTATCTGAAATTGGTGTTGTCACAACACTCTCATCCTCTTGATACCAACATTCCTCTTCTTCCTTGCATCAAGAAGGAACTCATTTGGTGGAGGAACCAGGTTACGTTCAATCCAGGTTTGCCATTCATTCCAGCTCCACACAACCAATTCCTTCTTACAGATGCTTCATACAGGGCGAGGGAGGCTTGGACAGGAGACCACAGAGTCCAAGGGTAGTGGCTTGCCCATGTAGTCAAAGAGCACATCAACTTAAAGAAAATGAGGACAGTTCTTCAAGCCCTGCAGCTATTCTCACACCTTTGAAAACCAGGAACTCTTCTGGTACACACAGACAATGCCACAGTGATGTGGTACATAAACACAGAAGAAGGTACAAGATCCTACCCTCTGTATAGGCTAGCACAGGAAATCTGGCACCTAGCCTCTCAGATGAACCTCTCTGTCTCTCTCTCTCAGCAATGTGCGTTCCCTCCTAACAGGATGTGCTGGCAGACGCTCTAAGCAGAGACTTGGAGCTCTCTTGAATGGTCATTAAACACAGAGGTGTTTAAAGCTATCACTCTCCGATGAGGAACCACTGAGGTAAACCTCTATGCCTCCTCAAAGCACCACCTACTTACTCTATTTTGCACAAGGAATCTGACATTTCAAGTCTAGAGGACAGATGCCTTCTCTTTCACATGGATGGGGGAGTTCTTTTATGTATCCACCTTTACCTCTATTTTCTATTTTCAAGGCTCTTCCTGAAGGTCCAGAAGAAATACCCAAAACTCCTACATCTGATGTTGTCAGTTTTCATTCTATCCTCAACCTATGGGGTTTGGCTCCAAACCTTCAGATCTGACTCAGATGTTACAATAGCTCATAGTAACCAAAAAAACACTCGAGCTTCTCCCTTACCCATAATGTACCCTTCTTTATTATCCCAGATCTTGTTTGCTCCTATTTGCATTAGATGTGTTGACCAGTTGCTCTCGAATAGATAAGTGTATTTAATTGAATTTAAAATTTCTTTCTCTTCTAAATAGTTTTTGCATTTTCTCTGTTTATCTTTATAGCTTAGCTTATATTCCTTACATAGTGACTGCTTTCTTGTTGTTATTTCCCCTTTCTTTTCATATGAAAGTACCTCTGAATACTATTTTTAGTATTCTTTCCCTTTCACTTAGTGTATTCCCATGTTACCATTGTTGGTATCCCCCCCACCCTTTTTCTACATTTTCTCTTAAAAAAAAAACTTTCTAATGTTAAGTGGTCTCTCTCGCCTTCATTCTTGCTGGTTGGTTTTTGCTCCGACTCGGCCATCTACTAAAGCTCGAGAGCTATTTACTGGCTCGAGGCCTCCCCATATCTCACAATGCTTGGCACTAGATACCCAGATCTCGTTTGCCACTTCAGCTACGAGGTTGCTCTTTTACTGGCTCAGGTCGTATTAATCTTTTTTTTGTATTAGCTTAAATTTTACCTGTGTATTTCTCTTTTATATAGATAGTCTTTCCCTTTTAGTATAATTAGAGTGTGTATCCCCTAGTTTTTCCCACTCAGGAAACTCGTTTTTTGTTAGAGAGATTCTACCCCTCCCCCCCTTGTTTCTTCTCTTTAGTGGCTAACCACCCCTTTTTGTACCTGATAGGAGTAGTGTTAGCCTTTCGTAGCTACAGTTATTTAGCCTTGTAATATTTGAATATATTTACTAGATTCTTGTTGTTATTGTTGTTAGTTTAACTAGTGCGTGTGTGTGTTTCTGTGTGCCTTGTTTAAGCACTAGTTTAATATCCTCCCTTTGGTATCCCCTTGTCAGTATGTCCAAGGATACTAAAGTTTCAGGCTTCAAGAAGTGTGACTCGTGCTGTCAAAAGATGTCTCTGACAGACAGTCACACTTCTTGTGTTTATTGCTTGGGTACCCTACACCTGCAGGGCTCCTGCTCGGTCTGTCATGCTTTCAGCCCGAGAGTCCTGCAGGAGCGTAGGAACAAGCTTATTTTGAGAGGCTTACTTAAGCCAGAGGGGTCCCTGGTGAAGCCTCAGTCGGGGAAATCCTTAAAGCCTGCCAAGCTGTCGGCTCCAGTTCGGAGCTGTCGCCAGGCGGAGCATCTGCCTCCTCTTCGGTTCCGACTTGAACCGACATCTCTAGACCTCAATCGGCTCCGACTTTAGTGCTGGAACCGTCTTTGGGCCAAAAATGTTCTAGGTCCCCTTCCCTAGAATCGGTTTGTTCGGCTCCGAGGTCACCATTGCTTCAGTCTGAACGAAGCCATAGGTCCCACTCCTCTCGGTCCTCCAGGCTATCCGATCATGACTTGGAGAGGGTGGTCAGTAGACTCCTTAAATCGCAGGCCCTGGCCAAAATGTTAACCAGCCCTTCTCAACAGACTGTGGCTGTCCCTGTGTCTTCAGCAGTTCCTCCTCCGACTCCCCCTTTGTGTTCGGAGCCGGAGTTGGTTGGGGCTCAAATCATGGAAACGTCGGAGCCGATACCACACCTTTCAGCTCCTTTGTCGGCTCCGATCTCTTCATTGGTTCCGTCCTTGGAGGGATCTGGGCGCCGGGACTCCCTCGTCGGCTCCGTGGGGGCGAGTGGCATTGGAACCTTGTCCGACCCCGTTCTCCCTCTCGGGGCCTCGGCGCAGGTGAGCTCGGCTCCTACATCGGCCTCGGAGCCGTCCCTCTCGGTGCCGGGAGGGGTTCACGACTCTTCGGAGCGGGGACCCTCTGCTCTGCCTGATGGGGGTGCCTTCGAGGTCATGAGGAGCGTGCTGACTCCTGAGTCGGCCCCATGATAAGCCACTTCGGCTCCTCCCCCCATGTTGCCTGCATCGGTCTTTGCCCACCCTCCTGACCCCAAGCGTGGAGAACAAATGCTCCAGGTCACCCCATTGGGCGTATCTTCCTCTTCCGAGGCCTCCCCTCATCCTTCAGAGGAGCCCCCTCAAAAGGGAAAATGTAAGAGGAAACATGTCGACTCCCCCGAGTCAGTCACGTCTGATACCGACTTGGAGGATTCAGAAGGGTCCCCAAGATCCCCTTCTGAGGATGTCTCTTTTTCAGACATCCTAGAGATCCTTAAGCAGAGGGGGAACTGGACTGCCCTTAACCCTTCTGAGGACGAGTCGGTATACCTGGAAGCGTTTGGTTCTCACCCTTCCACCTCCTGGGTGTCTCCATGCTTCGACTCGCTGATGGAAGTAGTGGATCGAAGGGCGTGGTCAGCCCCGGACACAGTGGAACCAACTCCCCGCAGGCCCACTAAGTTCATTACAGCCTCACCCAACAAACAATTTTTGACAAAAGGTGTCCCCGTTGATGCTATGGTGGTTGCAGCAGCCACGAAGAAGGAGTTGGCTGACCCTTTGGTGCCTGTCCATCCCCCTAATAAAGAGTCTAGGGCAATGGACAGGTATGGGAAGCGGATGTTTTCCTCAGCGACTTTTTCCATGTGGTCGCTGAATTATCTGTGCCACTTCATCCGTCTTCAAAGGGATCTTCTCAAGGAACTGGGTGATACCCTTCAGGATCCATCAGCTGCGGGGGCTCAAGATAAGGTTAACTCCCAGCTGGCGACTCTTAACTCAGTCGTCAACTCCTCCATGTGGCTCATTTCTTATTCAGCCGATGGGGCAAGTAGGGCTGCAGGTACAGGTGTGGCTTTGAGAAGACATACCTGAATGCGGTTATGTAACTTTGCTAACCCCTTTAAGGCGTCCTTCACCAATATCCCCTTCGATGGTTTGGCTCTGTTTGGACCACAGGTGAAGGATACCCTTACCAGGTGTGAGCAGGAAGGCAAGACTCTCTCTGCCATGGGAGTCCATTTTTCTACTCCCTCTAGACCATACCCTAAAGGTCAGAAGAGTGGGAAAATGTGGTTTCGGAAACCCCAGGTAGTCGTGCCTGATACACGTGGCGAGTTTCCCTCCAGGGGCAGGGGAGGGAACAATAATAGACACCGCCCGCGGAGCAGAGGGGGTCCGCAAAATCAGGGTAGCAGAGAATCTTTCTCTGACAAACCCTTTCAGCACCCCTGAGGGGCTGCCCGACTGTCCACCTTCGGAGGCAGTTGGGGGAAGATTGTCACTGTACCCAGAAGCCTGGCAACTCCTCACACAAGACAAATGGGTACGGTCTATCATATCCGAGGGTTACAAAATCCCCTTTGTCCACCAAGTCCCCTCCAGATGTTCCACCCGGTGTAAGGGAACAAGCAGTGCCAGAAATTTCAAAACTGCTAGAAAAACGGGCCATCCAGCCAGTCCCAGCAGACCAGCAAGGATCCGGAATTTACTCCAAGTTCTTTTTGGTGCCAAAAAAGACAGGGGACTGGAGACCCATTTTGGATATCAGCAGGTTAAACAAGTCTGTTCAAAGAACAAAGTTCTGGATGGTCACGCTTCAGTCCATTCTACCCTTTTTGGGTCAGGACAATTGGATGTGCTCCATAGACCTTCAGGATGCGTACTACCATATCAAAATGGACAGGCGCTCCAGAAGGTTTCTCCACTTCCGGCTGGGAGCCAGTCACTATCAATTCAGAGCCCTGCCCTTTGGACTCACCACAGCCCCCAGGGTGTTCACCAAATGCATAGCAGTGGTTACGGCTTACCTGAGACAGCGAGGATTCCAGGTGTTTCCATATCTAGATGACTGGCTCCTTACTGCTTCCACCAGGCATCAGCTACTGCGAGCCAGGGATTATACCATCCAAACTTGGTCCGAGCTAGGTATCTCAATAAATTTCAAAAAGTCTGCATTGTCGCCTTGTAAGTCTATAACCTTTATAGGCGCAAGATTAAATACAAAAGATCCGTCTGCAAGACTTCCTCTAGACAGAGTGTCAGACATTCGCTGACATGCGCAGGTCTTACTACAGTGCAAGAGGATTCAGGCCAGATTTGTACTAAAAACTTTGGGTCTCATGGCAGCAGCAATCATACTAGTTCCCCTGGCTCGTTTTCACATGTGGATTCTTAAGTGGATGCTTTTTACCCAATGGTCTTTTCAACAACTTCCGATGTCTCACAAGATAATAATCACTCAATCATGCAAAGACCACCTGGCTTGGTGGATGGTCTCCCCTCTAGTACTCCAGGGCAGACCATTTGTTCTTCCTCCTCCTGTTGCCACGGTGACCACGGATGCCTCCCTGATCGGGTGGGGGGGGCATTTTCAGGGCAGGACTGTCCAGGGCACTTGGCAACCTCTAGAGTACCACCTGCACATAAACTTCTTGGGGATGAGAGCGGTGCTTTTAGCGTTGCAAGCTCTTTAGGACTCTCTACCCACCGGGACTATTACAATTCAACCAGACAATATGTCTGTAGTGTGGTACATCAACAAGCAGGGCGGAACCAAGTCCTATCCCTTATGTCGAGAAGCACTCAACCAGACAATATGTCTGTAGTGTGGTACATCAACAAGCAGGGCGGAACCAAGTCCTATCCCTTATGTCGAGAAGCACTCAGACTCTGGCAGTGGGTGATCTCCTCTCAACAGTTTCTAATGGCAACGCACATCCACGGGAAGGCCAACGTCATAGCGGACAGGCTAAGCAGAGCTATTCTCATGCCTCACGAGTGGTCTCTCAATCAGTCAGTAGCGGACAAAATCTTCCGCAGATGGGGTCAACCTTGCTGCAACCTTTTCGCAACTCCTCTCAACAGCAAGTGCGATGATTTCTTAACTCTCTTCCCCCTTCCCGGACACTCCCCCAGAGATGCTCTAGTTCACGATTGGCCCTGGGGTCTTCTGTATGCATTCCCACCTTTTCCCCTAATTCCCAAACTAATTCAGAAGGCTACCGCATTGGGATCCAGGATGATCCTCATTGCCCCTTACTGGCCTCGACAAATTTGGTTCCCATTCCTGCATCGTCACCTGCTGGAGCAGCCTTGGAATCTGGACCCAGTGCCAGATCTCTTGGTCCATCAGTCAGGTGGGCTGCACCAATCCCTTCAGTCTCTCAACCTCACAGCTTGGTTGCTGCACTTCCAACCTTAGCCAGGCTTCCACATATTTCTCAGCCGGTGCATGAAATCATCCTTTCTTCACACAAATCTACCACCAGGAAGACTTATGCTAGTAAGTAGAAACGTTTCTCTTTCTGGGCAGAGGCTAGGAATATAAACTCCTTTAAAGCCCCTTTCCATCACGTTCTAGATTTTTTAGCAGAACTCTTTCAAGCTGGTTCCTTGTCTGCCACCATTAGGGTCCAATTAGCTGCTATCACAAATTTCCACGCTGGCCTGTCAGAAACCAGCATCATGTCCCACAAACTTTGCAAGGCCTTTCTTAAAGGAACTATTTTGCTTAGGCCCCCGGTCAGAGATCCCCCGCCTCCGTGGGACTTGAACTTGATATTAGCTTCCTTGATTCTTCCCCCTTTTGAACCTGCGGCTTCCTCTTCCTTAAAATTGCTCTCCTGGAAGACTCTGATGTTCTTCATCTCACATTGCTGCAGTCCTTACATATGGGTAGTCCGCTGTCCTCGGTCGGCCCGAATACCAAAGTATTAGGCTGACGTCGGTCATGGGCGCTCAGATCTGACATCAGAGCATCAGGGTATAAAAGCGCATGACCGACGTCATATCCTCAGTCTTTTTTGCCGCATGGTCCGATGCAGAAGCAACGTTGCAAGTGCCGTTCGGCGTTCTGAAATTTTCGAATTCTGAGTTTCAGACCGAAACCAAGTTGGGCTAAGTACCCCGTTGGGGAATATTTTTGTTTTTTCTTGCCTCTGTTAATTCCGGATGTCAGAAAAAGTGAATAATTGTATTTCTTGTGGGAAACAGATACCGCATAGGGATTATCACTCTCTTTGCATTCCTTGTTTGGGACCGGAGCACGACGTAGTCGGGTGTCGGTTTTGTGCTAGGTTTAATAAGCGCACTATAAAAAGAAGGTTAGATTGTGCTAGGTTAGTTTTTGGTAAGCGGTGTAATTATAATATGCCATCGGATCCTCCGACGCCCGCTTCCACGAAGAAGCGCAAAGACAAATCCTTGAAACCTAGACAGGTTGATTCGTCCGTTTCGGACGCCGGTCCTGCAGAAACTACAGTAGAGCAGGTGGATCCGGCTGAAGTTTCTGTTGAGTCTCGGGGGAAACTTTGATTTTGCAGGATGTGGCCTCACAGGAGTCCGGTCAAGCTGAAGGGGCCTCTCAGGTTACTGTTCTCCCTTCTATGCCTAAGGTGGCTAGGCCTTCTGCTACTATTTCTAAGGCTTCTTCTAAGGGCAGGTCTGTTTTGCCTTCCTCTGGTGTCCCTCCAGGTACTTCAGGGTCTGTGCCTAAAAAGCACATGCTTAAAATGGCAGAAGATTTGATTACTTTAATTAGAGGTTCTATGCCCCCTCCTGATAAGAGGCCCAGGGTGGAGCCAGAGTTGGAAAGTTTGGATCAGGCCTCAGATGACTCAGACTCTTCTGCTGAAGATATTCTAGATTTTCCCCCTTATTCGGATTCTGATGCAGAGGATTCCACTCCTTCTGCTTCTCCTCCAGAGGATTTTTCATTTTCAGAAACTCTGCATTCCATGAGGGAGCATTTTAAGTGGGAAGGACAGGATTTCTCTGATTCACGGAAGAGGCTTAGGGAATTCTTGTTTTTACCACAGCATAGACCCTTGGCTATACCTCCTGTTTTGGATGTTGTTCAAGATGTTTTCTCGGAGGCTTCCCTTAATCCAGATTCTTTGCCTCCTGCGCCAGTTAAACCGGACCGGTATTACAGGGTGCCTGAGGCTCATAAATATCTGTATAAGAGTCCTAGGGCGGACCCAGAAACTATTAGTCAGGGGCCTAAGGGTGTTAGAGCTTCTGTTGTAAAGAATCCGGTTCCTCTAGATAAGGAAGCTAGAGCTTTGGAGAGATGGGGTAAGAAGGTGTATACCTCTTCTACTTTAGCAATGAGGGCTTTAAATTGCCAGTTTCATATGTTGAAATATCAGAATTTCCTCCTTTCTCAGCTAAAATCTAAAGTGGATGCTTTGGCAGAGGGCATAGAGTGTAAAGAATTGCAAGATTTAGTACATGTCTCTGAACAGGTGGGTAAGCATTATTTGCAGTGTGGTTTTGATGCTGTACAGGCCTCTTCTAGGGTGGCTGCCACTGGTTCAGTTCTTCGTAGGCACGCCTGGCTTAAGGATCAGAATTTGTCCGAGCATGTTAAAACTAGAATTCTGGATGCCCTTTACAGTCTGAAGTTTTGTTTGGACCCCCTGTGGAGTCGGTTTTGAAGAAAATGGAAGACAAGGCTAAGTCCATGCAGACTGTTAAAGATTTTTTGCAGGTGCAACCTCCAAAGTTTAGTAGAAATTGGCCTACTAAGGGGTGGACTTACCCTTCTTCTGATTCTCAGTCTAGGGGTAGATCTAGACGTGGCAGGGGCAGAGCTCACAGTACATTCAGGCCTAGAACTTGGAGTTCACCTGCACAATCTGCAGGTGAGGGCAGGGGCCAGTCCTTTCGTAAACAGGCCCAATGACCTGCATTTCCAGCTGCCAGATTCTTCTTCCCTGGCAGCTCCTTTGGGAGGAAAGTTAGCACTCTTCAAGCAAAACTGGCTTTTAGTCACCCAGGACAAATGGGTATTGGACATTATAAACCGAGGCTACAAGTTCTATTTCCATACATTGCCTCCTTTCAAAGGCATGCCAGACGTTCCTCCTCGGCAAAGGATAGAGGCTCACAAGCAGATTTCTTTACTTCTTCAAATAGGAGCTATACAGCCAGTTCCTCTGTCAGAAGTGGGACTAGGATTTTATTCTCGCCTGTTTCTAGTACCAAAGAAAGGGAACACGTGGAGACCAATTTTGGATTTATCTATCCTCAACACTTATCTGGACATTCCAAAGTTCGAAATGCTGACGTTACAACAGCTTTTACCTCTGTTGGGAAAAGATCACTGGATGGTAACTCTGGATCTCAAGGAGGCTTATCTTCATGTTCCTATCAGGCCCAGTTGCAGGAGGTACCTGCGTTTTCGGGCTGGAAATTTACATTATCAGTTCTCTGCATTGCCCTTTGGCTTATCTACTGTGCCCAGAGTGTTCACAAAGGTTCTGGCTCCAGTGATAGCCTTTTTCAGGTTAAGAGGAATACAGATTTATCCTTATTTGGACGATTGCCTGATTATTGCACAACACAAAGACGAACTTCTGCATCATCTACAGTATGTGATGGTAGTGTTAAGATGCCTAGGGTATTCTGTGAACGAAACAAAGTCCAGTATAGTACCCTCTCAGGACATGTGCTTTCTGGGTGTGAGACTGAATACAGCTTCCCAGATGGCCTTTTTGACCCTGGACAAACAAAGAAGCCTTTCTCTTTATTTCCATCAAATGTCTCTACAGTCCAGGCTGACTGCAAGGACAGTCCTTCAAGCCTTGGGGTTCATGGCATCTTGTATTCTGGTGCTTTCCAATGCCAAACTGCATATGAGGAAGCTTCAATGGTATCTCAAAAATGTATGGACACAACACTGCCAAGATCTAGACACTGTCATTCAGATAATACCTTGCATTCAGAAAGAATTTTTGTGGTGGGCTCAGGAATGTCACCTAAACAAGGGACTCTCTGTGACCCGACCAGAGGCGAGTCAGATTCTAACGACAGATGCCTCGGACAAGGCTTGGGGAGCACACCTCAATGGAAAATGGGTGCAAGACACGTGGCCTGTCAAACTTCAACATTTGCATATCAACTTGAAGGAGATGTTAGCAGTCCAATTTGCATTGATGGCTTTCAAGGATTTACTTCACCCAGGACAGGTGTTGATTCAAACAGACAACACTACTGTCATGTGGTACATCAACAAGCAAGGGGAACCCATTCGTACCCTCTTTGCAGGCAAGCAATGATTTTGTGGGAGACTGCTCTCAGTTTACACCTCAATCTTCAGGCAAGGTTTCTACCAGGAGCACAGAACTCCTTAGCGGATGTGTTGAGCAGACAAATTGTGGATCCTCACGAGTGGAAACTGGATCCTCATGTGTTTCAAAAGTTGACAGTGTTATGGGGACTCCAGACATAGATCTGTTCGCTTCTCCACTAAATTACCAGTTGCCAAAGTTTTGCACAAAAATGTTTCATCCCACAGCTTGGAAGGTGGATGCTCTATCATTCAGTTGGAGCAATCTTCATGTCTATGCCTTTCCACCTCTGCCTCTCATTCCCAAGGTACTCCTGAAGGCCAGAAAAGACAAGCCATTCATGATTCTGATAGCGCCGGATTGGCCTCGACAGCACTGGTACCCACTACTGAGGAGTTTGGTACGGGAGCCTCCATGGCCTCTGCCTTTGATTCCGCATCTTTTGTCTCAGGAGGGCAATCACTTCCTCAATGTCAAGGTTCAGTCTCTGCATCTCACAGCCTGGCATATTCTGTTTTAGACCCTGGAGGGTCTCAGCTTCCACAACAAGTTTTGAATGTTATTTTGGAGGCCAGAAGGCCTAGTACAAGGAAAGTTTACGCTGATAAATGGAGGAGATTTTTTCTTTGGAGCAAAGCGAAGGACTTTGATGTTTCCAAGCCTGATTTAAGTGTTTCTCTTCAATATCTTACTGAGTTATTGGACAAGGGTTTGTCTTTCTCCTTCATGCTGCAGCCATTTCTGCTCACTATGACTGTGACCCTCCTTTATTTTCCCATCCTTTGTTTAAGCAATTTCTTAGAGGGGCAAAGAACATAAGACCCCCATGTAGAGCTCCTACTCCTGCTTGGGATCTCAATTTTGTGTTGGAAAAGCTTACTCTACAACCTTTTGAGCCTGCAGCTACGGCCGAGTTAAAGTATTTATCATGGAAGACTGCTTTTTTGTTGGCCATTACCTCTGCAAGAAGGGTTTCTGAATTACAGGCCCTTATGGCAGTGGAACCTTTCCTGATTTTTCATAAGGATAGGGTATCTTTGCGTACTAATCCTTCCTTTATGCCTAAAGTGGTTTCTAGTGTGGCCTTGAACCAAACTATTCATTTGCCTACTTTTTATGCAAACCCCCAGAATAAAGGGGAGAAGATTTTGCATACTTTGGATATTCACAGGCAGTTACGTTATTATTTGAGCAGAACCAAGGGGTTCAGGCAGTCTCAGCAGTTGTTTGTTTCTTTTGCTTTGGGTTCTCAGGGAAAACCTGTTTCAAAACAAACTATTTCTAAATGGATTGGGTTTTGTATTTCTTTCTGTTATTCCCATCATGGTAAGGAGATTCTGGCTGGAATCAGACCTCATTCCACTAGAGCTACTGCCACTTCTACTGCCTTTCTAAGGGGTAGCTACAAAGATATTTTGGAAGCAGCCACTTGGAGTTCAGTACATACTTTTTCCAAGCATTACCACCTTCCTCTTTATTCTAAGTCTAGGGCTGGATTTGCCACTGCAATATTACAGGGCATTTTAGCAGCCCCTAATGCTTTATGATTTTGCCATCCTCCCTTTACCTCTGCTTTGGGATTCTACCCATATGTAAGGACTGCAGCAATGTGAGATGAAGAACATAGTACAGTTTTGTACCTACCATAAATGTAGATGTTCGAAGATCCACATTGCTGCAGTCCAATTTACCCTCCCTCCTTCCCCTCTGTAGTTTGGCATGGTTATATGGTTTGGGTGATGGTTGTTGTTGGGCATGTTTTTGGGAGGTATCCTGTGTTTGGGCTGTGGCCTTTCTTTTTAGGGCCTTCTGACATCTGGGGCAAGAAAAGACTGAGGATATGACGTCGGTCATGCGCTTTTATACCCTGACGCTCTGATGTCAGATCTGAGCGCCCATGACCGACGTCAGCCTAATACTTTGGTATTCGGGCCGACCGAGGACAGCGGACTACCCATATGTAAGGACTGCAGCAATGTGGATCTTCGAACATCTACATTTATGGTAGGTACAAAACTGTACTTTTTTAGTAGCCATCACCTCAGCTAGGAGAGTTTTGGAACTTGAAGCCCTCTGTATTCGCCCTCCTTACCTTGTATTTCATAAGGATAGAGTTTCACTCAGGACTAATCCTTCGTTTCTGCCTAAGATACCTTCCGAAACAAACCTGAATCAGGCTATTGATCTACCTGTCTTTTTTCCTAACTATTTGAACAAAGCTGAACAAAAGTTACACCAATTGGACGTTCATAGGCAATTACGTTTTTATTTGGATAGGACTAAGCAAACAAGAAAATCAGACCAACTCTTCCTGTCCTATGCTGAGGGCAAACAGGGCCTGCCAGTTTCTAAAGTAACCTTATCCAGGTGGTTGTCCTCTATTATTACTTTGATTTATCAGCTGAGACATAAAGAACTCCCTACTAAACCTAAATGTCATTCCACCAGAGCGTTAGCTACTTCGGTAGCTTTTCAAGCAAGACTACCAATGGAATCTATTTGTGCTGCAGCCACATGGGCCACTCCTCATACTTTCATTTCACATTATAAGTTGGATATGGCCTCTAGGAGTAGAGCTGATTTTGGTTCCACTGTGCTCAAGAGTCTGTTCCGATGAGTCACCCAGGACTAAGGTGCTAGGGACGCTGTTCCAACCAGCAAGAATGAAGGCGAGAGAGACAATTTAACATTAAGAAGTTATGTACCTACCATAACGTTCCATGTTAGTTGTCTTCTTCTCGCCTTCTTTCTTGCGTCCCGCCCTCCATCCCCCTAGCCTGGACAGACCAAGAAGAGTCCCTTTTTGAGGCCTTCTTCCTCTGGCTGAGTCTTATCTGGGTTATGTCCTCCTCTGTTTTAGTACTGTAGGTAAAACTTGTAGTTTGGACAGGTGTCCTTGAATTTTTATATGGTGTTAGCTCTGCCAAACGAGATCTGGGTATCTAGCGCCAAGCATTGTGGGATATGGGGAGGCCTCGAGCCAGTAAACAGCTCTCGAGCTTTAGTAGATGGCCGAGTCGGAGCTGAGGATCGGCTCTGAACCCAACCAGCGAGAAAGAAGGTGAGAAGAAGACAACTAACATGGAACGTTATGGTAGGTACATAACTTCTTATTCTTTGTTTTTGCTTAACCTTTTTCTCTCTTTAGCATGAGAGAAAAAGAAAAAGAGTCATCTGACTTCAAAAAGTGTGGAAAGTGTCAGAAGAAAATGCCTTATTCTGATTCACATACTTTGTCTATTGTTTGGGAACCCATCATCTCTGAGAAGATTGCTCTATTTGCCATGCATTCAACCACAGAGCTCTGGTTGAACACAAAAATAAACTGGTTCTTAAAGGTCTTCTTCCATCAGCATTCAGTGAGGCATTATCTGGAGCTTCCCCTTCTGATAAGGACAAGTCAACATCATCTGCCCCTTCATCTTCTTCATCTAAAACTTCTGAAAAATCAAAGAAGAGGCTTTTGTTGGCTCCAACTTCTCCATTGGATCCGTCAGTTAAAAGAACCAGGCTTTCAGATCTACAGCTTCCTTGGATCCCAAAGCAAGGACAGAGCAACATATGGATCCATCCACTTCTTTGGATCTGACTTCAGACAAGACTAAACCTCCACCAGATCAGACACAAATTGATTTGACTTCTAGCCTAACAACTTTACCAAGGACCCACTACTCACTTGACCAAGCTCCATTAAGGGTGCCTTCTCCATTTCTGGAAAGATCAAAATCACCTTCTCTGATGTCTACCCATTCTTCTAGGAGTCTGACCAAAGAGGACTTGGAGAAACTAGCGAGAAAGATTCTTTGGGCACAAAGTATGCCAAGGGTTTCCTCAGCTCATACCCCTTTGGGTCAGGAGTTCTGTCAGTCAACTACTCCTCCTTTAAATCCTCCTCTGACTTTGTTCAAAGCTTCAGAGTTCTTGAATCTGAGCTGCCCAGTTCCATCTGCTTTGGATCTGAAGATAACGCTATCATCAGATCCATCATTTGCTCTGAGTTCTTTGGTTCAGTCAAAGCCAGAGACCTCTTGGAGCAGTAGCTGCTTAGTCAGCTCTGAGGTGCTGGGATTGACTCTGAAGTTTTTGGAGCCATCCCTACACCTAGGGTCTTCAGCTCAGGTTAGCGCAGCTCTGGCTTTGGCCACAGTAAGATTTTTCTTGGAGCAGGGAGTGACTAGGATCTAGAGGTTCGCCCTCTCAGATCCAAAGTCCTGTCCCTCTCAGGGGAGATCAGCCTTTGAGGTTTTGGAGAGAGCCATGTCTGCTTCAGCAGCTCAGACAGTCCCTACCTCCTCTGATTTTCAGACACCAACCCTGTCATCTCTATGTACAGAGTCTCAACCATTTTCTCCACAGGGATAATGAGTACCAAAACCCCAGGCTTTCCTGCAGGGCATTTCCATTTTTTCTGATACCTCCTCAGAGCATCCCACTGAGGAAGTATCAGAAAAAATTGGATGCTCTGAGGAGAAAAAATGGGAATGCCCTGCTGGGAAGCCTGGGGTTTCCAGCAGGGCATTCCCATTTTTTCTGATACCGCCTCAGAGCATCCCACTGAGGTGGTCTTTCAGAAGAAGATGTGCAAAAGGAAGCACTTGCATTCCCTGAAAGAATCCTTCAGTGAAGACACAGACTTCAATGGGTGAAGGGTCCCCAAGGTCACCTCCTGACAATGTCTCCTTTTGAGACATTTTAGAAATTGTAAAACAGAGAGGTGATTGGAAGTTCAACAATCCTTTGTCTGATTAGTCTGTGTATCTGGAGGCTTTTGGTACCTGCCCGTCTACCTCCTGGGTGAGTCCGCCCACTGACAAACTCATTGAGTTAATATCACAGTGGGCATGGAAGGCCCCTGACAGCACTGAGCTGATTCTGCAGAGACCAGAGAAAATTATTACCACTTCTGAAGGCAAACAATTTTGAGCAAAAGGTGTGCCTGTGGATGCCATAGTCATGGTGGTGTCTACGAAGAAGGAACTAGCTGAGGAAAGTTCCTCTATCCATCTCCCAAACAAGGAGTCTCAAGTGATGGATAGCTTTTGGAAGCATGTCTATGCTTTAGCGACCTTCTCCTTATGATCCCAGAACTACCTGACACACTTCACTAGGTTACAGAGGGATCTGATTAAAGAGCTTTCAGGTACCATCTCAGGATCCATATCTGAGGAAGTATTAACCTTGGTTACTTCCCAGTTAACTACCCTTCAGTCTATTTCTATCTCTTCCATGAGGCTCATTTCACATGTAGCCGAAGGAATGAGTAGAGCAATGGGTTCAGGCATGGCCATCAGGAGGCAAACCTGGATGTTCTTGTATGACTTTGTGGAGCCTTTCAAGTCCACGTTCTTCAATGGTCTGTTTGATGGCACATCCTTATTAGGCCCTAAAGTAACAGACACATTGCCCAGGTGTGACAACGATGGGAAGACCCTATCTGCAGTGAGCATACTTTTCTCCACTCCTCAGAGATCCTTTTCCAGGAACCAGTGAAGCAATGGAAAAATGTGGTTCAGAAAATCCCAAGGGTTTTTTCAAGACACACGTGGAAGTAGTTCCCCCAGAGACAGAAGGGGGAACTCCAATGGTAGATGTTGCTCTCGCAGCAGAGGAGGTCCACAGAACTAAGGGGTCCGGAGAATCTTTTTTTTGGCAGACCTTTCCAACACTCCTGAAGGGAGGTCTGACTTCCCTCCTCTGGAGGCAATCAGGGGTCGACTGTCCCTGCATCTGAGAGCCTGGCTGGAAATAACATCAGATACTTGGGTGCAGAGGATCATTTTCTGAGGATGCGTTATACCCTTTTCCCTTCTTCCTCCCCAGTACAGCGAAATCCCCGATGTTCCACCCAGTCAGAGGGGAAACAAGGAGCTATTCAGATACAAAAGCTGCTAGAAAAACGAGTCATCCAAGAAGTCCCACCAGACCAGAGAGGATCCAGAACTTACTCAAGATACTTTTTAGTGCCAAAGAAAACAGGACTGGAGACCGACCTTGGATCTCAGCAACGTGAACAAATCAGTTTGATGAAAGAAGTTCTGGATGTTAACCTTTCAGTCCATTCTTCTGTTTCTGGAAAAGGGCGACTGGATGCACTCGATACACCTTCAGGATGCGTATTATCACTTAAAGATGAACAAATGATACAGGAGGTACTTATGCTTCTAGCTGGAAGCCACTCATTATCAGTTCAGAGTGCTGCCCTTTGGTCTCACCACAGCCCCCAGGGTGTTTACCAAGTGTATGACAGTAGTGGCAGCTCACTTGAGACTGCATGGATTCTGGGTGTTGTGTTGCCGTATCTAGACGATTGGCTCATTTCCACCCTGACCGGGCATCAACTATTGAAGGCAAGAGGCAACATTCTCCAGATGTGTTTATATCTAGTGATAACTATAACCTGTGAGAAATCCTATCTAGAACCCACTCAGTTTAAACTTTATAGGAGCAATCTGAACACAAAAGAGCCAATAGCCTCACTCCCCCCTTCAAGAGTGGAAACAGTCAGGTTGCAAGCCACAAGAATAATCTGCAGCAACAAAATCTCCACTTGGCTTGTTCTTCAGACTTTAGGATCCATGGTGGCAGCAATAATGCTAGTCCTGCTTGTCAGATTTCATATGAGAATTCTGCAGTGGCTGTTATCAGCACAATAGTGTACCCATTAACAATCAATGTTGACTTTAATAAAGATCACCAATATTTGCAAAAAAAAAGATCTCAAATGGTGAATTCAATTGGATCAGATACTACAAGGTTGCCTGCTTGTTCTTCCACAGCCCAAGGCCGCATTGACCATGGATGCTTCCCAGCTAGGATGGGGGCTGCATTTTCTGGGTAAAACAGTCAAAGGCACTTTGTCTCCCACAAAGGCCAACTTGCATATCAATTTTCTAGAGATGAGAGCAGTGCTTTAAGCATTGCAGGCTTTCCAAGATGCTCTTCCCTTAGGAACAATTGCAGTTTAATCAGTAGTCTGGTATTTCAACAAACAAAGAGAAACCAGATCCTACCCCTTGTGTCAAGAAGCTCTCAGAGTGTGGCAATCGGTGATCTCACCCAACTGCTTTCTCATAACAATGCATATTCTAGGAAAGTCCAGTGTGATAGCAGACGAGCTGAGCAGGTGCATTCTTTTACTCCATGAATGGTCCCTCAATCAGAATGTGACAGAAAGAATATTCTATTGATGAGGTCAGCCTTGCTATGATCTTTTCACCTCTTCCATAAACAACAAGTGCAGCAACTACTTCATCCTGATCCCCCCAAGTGGAGAGTCACTTAGGGATGCTCTTCTTCACAACTGACTCCCTGGTCTCCTTTACGCCTTTTTCCCGACTCCATTTATCCAGAAATTTCTGCAGAAAGTGCCCAGGTTGAAGAGCAAAGTAATTCTCATTGCACCATATTGGCCTTGACAGATTTGATTCTCCTTCCTCTGGCCTCACTTACTTCACCAACTGCGGATTCTGGATCCAACTTCAGACCTCCTGTCTCACCTGATGAACATGATTCACCCAGACATACCCAGTCTCAGGCTGACAGACTGCCTTCTTCAATTCCATTAATAGCCAGACAGCCTATGCTCTCTGCTCTAGTCTGACACATAATCCTGTCTGCTCATAAACCATCTGCAGGTAAGCTATATTCCAATAAATGGAAAAGATTAATTCACTGGGCATTAGAAAGTAACATTGATCCCTTCTCTGCCCTGATTCATGATATTCTTGAATTTTTAGCCCAGCTTTTCAAAGAAGGGTCATCTTCTTCGACTATCAAAGTCTAGTTGGCAGCAATATCCAATTTTCACATTGGTTTCCAAGGTTCTTCAGTTGATTTACACAAACTCTGCAAAGCATTTTTGAGAGGAACTTTCCTTTTAAAGCCTCCTTATAAAGACCTCTACTCCTCTTTGGGACCTAAATTTGGTGTTGCAGGCTATTATACTCACCCCCTTTCAAACCAGCAACTAAATGCAATCTCAAATTCCTTTCTTGGAAGACTATCCATAAGTAGCCATAAGTTCTGTAAGAAAAATTTCAGAAATTCAAGCCTTATCTTCCAGTCCACCTTATTTGATTTTTCACAAAGACAGAATATCTCTTCATACTAATCCATCCTTTTTACCAAAGGTGGTATCAGAGACAAATATCAATCAGTCCATCAATTTACCATTATTTTTTCCAAAATTTGAAAACAAAGATGAATACTTGTTACATTTATTAGATGTTCACAGACAATTGCATTTTTATCTTCATGGAACCAAATATATCAGGAAATCTGACCAGTTATCTGTTTCCTTCTCAGATGTTAAATTGGATAAACCAGTTACCAAAGTAACCTTGTCCAGATGGCTTACCAGATGTATTACTTTCATTTATGATTGTTTGGGCATGGCCTTGCCAAAATTGTTATGAGCCCGTTCTACTAGAGCAGTGGCAACTTCATCTATTTTCCAGTCTAGAGCCTCTATGGATGACATATGTGTAGCAGCAACTTGGGCTACCCCTCATACCTTTGTTATTCATTACAAACTGGATCTGGTCTCCAGGGGTAGAGCACCATTCGGTTCAGTGCTGCTGAGGAACATCCTTCCTTGAGTCTACCCAGGATCTAAGGTAGCAGGAGACTCTGTCCCATAGGTTGAGGATATAATGAAAACTGACAACATCAGATAAAGAAGTTATGTACCACCATAACATCCCATCTGTGTTGTCCATTTTTATTCTTCCTCAACCCACCAGCCCCCTACCTTTGAATTTCTAGATGAGCAAGTAGTCTTAAGTGGGCACTTACCTTGTACTGAGCTTCAGATATAGTCTCTCTGGATCCTCCTAATATTTTCTTTTACTTCTATTAGCAAACAAGATCTGAGGTACTTAGGAAGTGTGCATTATGGGTAAGGTAGAAGCTTGAGGGTTGTTTGGTTACCATGAGCTATTATAATGGCCAAGTCAGATCTGAGGGATTGGATACAAACCCTATAGGTTAAGTAAGAATGGAAATGGACAACACAGATGGAACATTACGGTGAGTACATAAACTCTTTTTCTGGCACCTTTCTAGCCAAGACACCATTGATTCCCACTCCTGCTTCACCTATCAAAGGGGAAAGTTCTGGAGAATCCCTCCAAAAAAAGATTTAATCACCCAACAGAAAGGACAGATTTATCCCAATCTGAATTCTCTCAGCCTGACCCTCTGAATGATAGAATTTTAATTCCTACAAGACACAACTTTTCTGAAGAGGTGGTTCAGATTCTACATGAAGCCAGGAGACGTAACCCAGAAAGTCTTACACGGCCAAGAGGAAGAGAGCTTCCAGTTGGTGATTTAACAGTGGCGCAGGGAACTAATGGCTCTGCTGGACAGGGGCACAGGGAGCTAATCTAAGGGGGTGGCGAAAGCCAACACATTCTGGCTAGGCTTATAAATGCCCTTGGGCAGATAGCCTAGTACGCACCTAAGACCCTATGAACCTAAACATAAACTCCAGCCCCTTCTTGTGGACAACCCCTCAGTACTCCAGTACTCATGTGATCTATTACATTCAAGATTGGCCTATTCCTCCATTAAGATTCACTTATTGTCCATTAATGCTTGCCTACCCTTGGATCTCTCTCATGTCCAGGACAGAGGCTAAACTTTTCCAAAGGGGGGTTTTACACCTCAACCCCCACGGAAACCTATTGGTCCTCCTTGTGACCTTAATTTCATTTTAGACAAGCTAACCTTACCTCCTTTTGAACCAGCTGCTTCAGATGTTTTAAAATTCTGCACTTGGAAAACAGTGCTCCTCTTGGCCTTGACTTTAGCCTGTAGGGTTTCAGAACTCCATGCTGTCATGGATTATCTTCCTTTCCTCGGCTTCCACAAAGATAGGTACATCTCAGGGCCAATCCATGCTTTGTGCCAAATGTGGTTAGTGAACTTGCTCTTAACCAATCAATCAATCTGCTTACCTTTTCCCATCTCCCAGAATAACGGGGAAAGAATATTACACTTTTTAGACGGTCAGAGACAGCTGCAGTTTTACCTAGACAAAACTACGGATATCAGGAAAAACAGCAGCTGTTTGTTTCTTTTATGGATTCCAGGCTAGGACAACCAGTTTCCAAACAATTTACTGCTTCCTGTATTTCAAAGGCTATTTCCTGCTGCTACTCTCACCATGGAAAGACTTTACTCTCCTGGCCAAAAGCTCACTGCACTGAAAAAGTAGCTTCTTCAGGTGCTTTCTACAAAAGAGTAGAAAACAGGTCCATTTTAGAAGCAGCTACCTGGTCATGTGTTCACACCTTCACAAAACACTACAAGTTAAATGCTTTCTGTAGGTCCAGGACAGTGTTTGCCAGCACTATTCTGTCTGGCCTCCTGGACTCTTCCTCTACTTGTTCCTCTTAAACCTACCACCATCTCTCTCTCTCTCTCTCTCTCTCTCTCTCTACAGCTCCGGGAATCACTCATTTGTTAAGAATAGTACAACAGTGACTCAGTCAGGACATAGTACAGTTGTGTAAGAACTTACCATAACAGTACATGTCTAACTGATCACTGTTGCAGTATTCCTTCCATCCCATCTATCCCCCTTTTTATTATGTCTTTGCTTCTCACCGGCACTACTGCCTTACTTATGCACACACACAGGCACACTCAGTATTACAGGACTTTACTCTCTGAGGGAGAACTTCCTTACCCTGTTCAATCTAAGCCCCTCCTAGTTGACATTTCTTCTTCCTTGGTCTTCTTCGGGCTGCTGCAGGCTTGGAGATAGTCTGAGGATTTCATGCGTACGTCCACTTTTATACCCGGATACCTATGAGCTGAGGTCATCGCCAGGACGGACATCGTACAAAGGCAAAGTTTTGGTACCTAGGCCAGATGTCAGTGAGCTACAACCCATCTGTTAAAAATACTGCAACAGTGATCAACAGGACATCTACTGATATGGTAATTTCTTATACAACTGTACTATTTTTCATTTGCAGAGATTTCTAAATAAGAGTCAACCAGGCAGTAGATGCAGGAAGATACGATATTCATTAAGTGCTATCGAGAATGCACTCTTTATGGGTTTATTGAGCAGAACATAGCAAAAGGATTGAGATAAGCCTTAAAGGTACAAAATACTGAATTGCAGGAAAGGAGGTAGTGTTAATCATCTGAACAACTGCAGGACTGTGATGTATAAAGCGAAAAAATATGAACAAGTGAGTTAAATAATATAAACAATTACCAAAAATTGAAAATGAATGGTCTGGGTGAAAAGTAGTTAATTTGGGAAATATGCAAGTTGTTTTCCCTGCTGGGAGAGAATAGATGATGAATAGATTTAGTTATCAGTTTTATTTTTGCTATATGGAAACAGGCAAGAGTATGTGAATTAGCAGAACAAGCTTAAGATTTTAGTTAGTTAATGCCTGTTTTTGTAGCTCTCTAACTGAGGCAGTCTACTGTGATAAGGGAAGTGTGTCCATGTGTGTATATTTAGGGTCTATATTACAATGTCAAACTTGTATAAGTTCGAACGTTGTAATATCGAACCCAAAAGTCTGAAAACCAATAATAGCGAAGCCATGGCACATCGAGTTTTTTCCCAGGGAAAAAAATCGGTGGGCCGTTTTCTGGGCTTTGCTATTTCCTCCACTGTGGTGCGATCTCAGAGTTCATATATTTAAGTAGGGGGTGTAGGGGGGCAAAGCCCCCCACTTTAGTTTAAGTTTAAGGTTTGATTTTTTTTTCCCTAGGAAAAAAATCGCTGTTCTGTGTTTTCATTATTGTTGGTTTTCGGAGTTTAGGGTTCGATATTATAACGTTCGAACTTATGTTAGTTCAACGTTGTGATATAGACCTGTGTATTTATATACAATTATGTGGTTCATGTGTTTGAGGAGGTTGGGAGGGGTTTATAATATTAGGAAAAATATTACAATGTTTAGCGTGTCTAAAGAAAATGTTGCGGTATTTTTATATGGAATAATTAAATGCCAGTCACTGAATAGGATGGGAGTGCAATCATGGGGAGGGGCTGTGCATTACAGAAAGGTCATGCAGTGAAAAAGATGGAATAAATGTGGAGATAGCAGCATTTTCTGTTATTAATCTGGAATGTGAATGATCTTATAGGTGCAGAGAAAAGGCAAGAGTGTTCTCTTTCACACTGAGGAGTAGGATTCACATAACAATGATGGAGGAAGAAGCTGACTTAGACAGGGCTGAACATGCAAGCTTGACAAAGAAAGGATTCAGGGGGAATATTTAGCTGAATAGTAGGGCCAGAGAAAGGAGAAGACATTATATTATTATGGAGAGGGGTTCCTTTAGTAACACACGAGGAAAAAATGGACATAGGTTTATCATATTGAGGAGCTATTGCTTTGGAGAAAAATAATTACCGTATTGAATATATATGCACTATCTAAGACTGTAGTCTTAGAACTAAGGATAATTCTAGGGGAAATAAGTTTTCAACAAGGGGTCCTAATTCCATGGGGAGACTGGAATATGGTCTGTATTAATGAGGATGGAGCAAGGGATACAGGGAGAGAGACAAGTATTAGAGAGAGTAGATTCTTAAGGAAATATAAGAAAGGATTGGGGATGGAAGCTGTAGTAAGTAGTAGTCTTAGGAGATCAAGTGGAATTTGCTTATTTCCAAAGGTATAAAAAATGGGCCAGATTAGATAAATTATATGTAACACAAGTGCAAGCTCATCTCCTTGAGTGAATAAAGATGCAACCATTTAAAGTATATGATCATGCACGTATGAATATTAGTGTAAGGGCCCAAGGCAGTGGGAAAATAGACAGACAGTGATGCTTTCATACCTATGTATTGAAAAGACAAGGATTTAAGGAGTGGGTAGCATATGAGATTTAGTAGATAGTAGAAAAGATATAAAGTGGATCAGAAGAGGTAACCGGTGCAGTAAAAGGAGAATTTAGAGCTATGGCTGAAATAAAGCAAATACAAATACGAGAAAATGGAAATATAAAATATTGTAAAAGGTTGCTGAAGATTAAAGTAACGCAGATTAATTTAGAGAATCTCACTGATGAGGAAGGGAAGCAATTCAGAGATGCCAGGGAGAGTATCAGAGTGTATTTTAACATTATATGTGGGCATGTAAAAGTTTCATTTAGAAGGTTGTTCTACAACAGTAACTCTACAACACAAACATGAAGGGCAGAGGTTGAGGAAGTAGAAAGCAGAGAGAGCAGTAGTAAATTTTTATTTTTTATTTATTTTATTTAACATTTGTTTATCGGGCAAGTTCAAATTGGAACAAAGCCAATTTTCAGCGGAGGCCCAGGGAGAAACGTTCGAGATGCATGTCTTTGAAATGTCTTAGAAATCTGGATATTTCTAATAGTGGGAAATGGTAAAAGACCTTGAAGGACTTAGGGAAAATATTATGGGTATTTTATAAACATCTTTACAGAGCCAATGAATCAAGACAGAATTTTACTGGAGAATTTCATGGTAAACGTGGCTCAAAAGTTATTTGTAAATATATAGGAGGAAGAAATAAAATGGTGGTGAGCAGTCAGGCTACAGGTGAGTCACCAGGGTTGGATGTTATAGCGATAGAAATCTGGAGGTTGGGAGAAAAACCCTAAGTAAGGATATGGAAGAACTCAAGTAAGTGTGTCTAGGAAAGGTACGGGATATTCGCTTCCTGGAAGAAAATGGTGGTGGTAGTTTTGCCTCGAGGAGAAAGAGCCTGCCTCATATAAAAGAATTCCAGTATTATGTCATGACCACAAAGCATTTATGTCAGTATTAACAAAAAAGTATCAAACAGTGTTGACAATATCAATAGCTATAGATTAATATGGATTTGTAAGGGGAAGCAGACATTTGACAACTTTAATGGAATGCAGAATACAAACATAACGATTACTACTGGTAATCCTGGATGCATTAAAAGCTTTTGATAATGAAAACTGAGAATGTATATGTAGGGTAATGGCTAGATTTGCCATTTCCTATTGAAGTAATTTGATTAGTAGGTAAGATACATATAGGATCAGAAGTGAGGGTAAAAGAAGGTGTTATTTTTGTCTGATAAACTGAGTTTTTATGGAAGAACAAAGCAGGGATATCCTTGTCCTCATTGCTGTTTGCAATATGCATAGAGCCATTAGCAATGAAAATAAGAGGTGAAAACATCCAATGGTGTGAGCAGAAGAAGAGACAGGAGAGAACAGCATTGCTTGTGAATGACATTGTTACATTTTTGTCAAATCCAGAACAGGATATCCTTGTTGTAATACTGCAAGACAGTTCCAGGTGTTTTCAAGTTAGAAAATACACAAATATAAAACAAAGGTCATATCTCAAAATTACGTGCCTGTGTATGTATCAGTGCAACAATTCATGCACCTTTGGGGCATTGGGAATGAAGTACCTAGGATTATGGCTTAGGAGAGACTCATTTCTAGTGGCAAGATGTGGGAGGAAACTAAGCAAAAGATAATCCAAAAGGTAAGGAAGTAAAAGTTCATAAATATTTATTTAGTTATTTTACAGGGAAAGTCCGACTTGGAACAAATCCAATTTTCAGCAGAGACCTGGGGAGAAACACTCCAGATGCATGTCTTTGAATATCGATCTGGATAGTAAGATATGGACAGTTAAAAATGTTTCTGGTCCCCTTGAGTCTGTATGTTGGTCAGATGTATTTCCATCAACTGGAAATTACGGTGCTAAATAAATCAATCAATCAATCAAGAACTTTACCTATGGTTGAGTGGGATAAGATGATCCTAGTGATGGACATGGAGTTGCCTGATTTAAAGAGTTTGTTAAGGCAGTGCTGTTAAGTCTGATGTTATGTGATCCTATCTCGCCTACATTCTGAATGATGGGTTCGGAGCCGATCCCTCGGCTCCGACTCGGCACGCTTATGCCAAAGAGCGAAGTCTCTTACTGGCTGAGCTTACCATATCCCAGGATGCACCACTACCAGTCCCCCAGATCTCGTTTGCCGCTAACAAGTGAAGACGTGGTCTCGAGCTGGCTGAGTTAAGTAGTGATTATTTCACTAGTTTTTCTGTCAGGATTTTCTTCATTCTCTACAAAAAGCTGTTTTAACAGCTATTCTTGTGTTTTGAGTGTGTTTGACAAAATTCACTTGGTGAATTCTTGTGTTGTGAGTGTGGACTAGGAGTACCTCTTGTCTGGAAAGGCCTTTCCCGGTCTTTTTATTTGTAGGTGACTTCGGTTCTGTTTCATTTATATTTCTCTTCTTTAAAGAAGAACTAACTGAGAGAAATTATTACATTTACAGAGTTTGTGCTGTGTTTGACTAACTCAGAGTATTGCGAGTGTTAACTGTAAGCCTATTCTAGGTGTGTCACCAGTGTTCTTTACAGTTACTTTCTGAAAATTTCTATAATGTCTCAGAATCCTAGGCCTTCGGGCTTCAAGAAATGTGTAAAATGTAGCTTCAAAATGTCCATCACGGACGATCACTCGCTATGTGTGTATTGCTTAGGGGCAAAGCATTTACAGGAATCATGTAGTGTATGTCACGCTTTTTCCTCAAGGGTCCTCCAGGAGAGGAAAAATAAATTAATTCTTAAGGGATTAATTAAACCTTCTTTCGAAGAAGCTTTGGCATCCTCTCCTTCTCCCGCCAAAGAAAGGGCGGCTCCGACCAGTCCGTCGGATCCGATCGCTAAGAAACAAAGGCAGGCCTCTCCTTCGGCTCCAAGGACTTCGGAGCCGAGGTCGGAACGGTCTGCCTCGATGCCACCAGTATCGACTCCTCTGGCTTCGGAGCCGATAGCTGGGGCATCGAGGCGGGTCATCTTCGCCGGCTCCACTGCTCTCGGAGCTGACAAAGGTTGCCCGCCAGACACTTCCTCCTCGGCCAAGTCCACCTCGCACCGATGGAATCTGGTGTGTATTCCTCGGCGCCGATACTCATCGAGTCGCCTCGAGCCGTCCCCTAGCCCTTTGGGGCCGTTGGAGAGGCCGTCTCGGACCCGTTCTGTTTCCTCTCGGTCTTCGAGGATGTCAGATTCTGATATAGACAGGGTGCTCCAAAGACTGTTCCAGTCCCCAGTCTTCCAAAAATTTGTTTCGGTTCCGACCCAGTTGGCTTCGGAGCCGATGACCTTGGCCCACCCCATTGCCATTCCTCCTCCGACTGCTTCGGCTCCGTCGGAGCAGGTGCTGTTGGAGCCGATGGAGATCTCAGGGTCGGCTCCGAGTTTGGTACACGGACGTCTTCGGCTGGACCCGGGGGTGATGTTTCGGGACCTATGCTTTCGGTTCCGAGCCTCCCCCTCGGTGCTTTGGCTGCGGGTCTTCCGTCGACTATCACGGCTCCGGGGACCGGACACTCCCAGGATTCTTGGGGTCCGGCTTTCAGAGCCATGAGGAGTGCCTTGGCCAAGTCCTCTTCGGCCATCTCCCCGGCTTTACCGGCACCTTCCCTAGGAGTGGAGACTGGGTCTTTGGCAGTTCCCCTGTCCATAGTCAGCGGAGCCCCGGGGCCTGAGGTTACCCCAGTGGGGTTCCCTCCTCCTGAGGGTTCTTCTGAGCTGTCTTCGGAGGAACCCCAAGGAAGAGATCGTGCAAGAGGAAGCACGTGGACTCCCCGAGTCTATTACTTCAGACACTGATCTGGATGATGCAGAGGGTCCCCGGTCGTCCTCGGATGATGTCTCCTTTGCAGACATCTTAGAGATCCTCAAACAACGAGGCGGCTGGATATCCAAACCCCCCTCTACTGACGAGTCAGTGCTCCTCAAGGCCTTTGGGGCTCAGCCCTCCGCCTCCTGGGTGTCTCCGCCTTGACGAGCTTCTGGATTTAGTTTGTCGAAGGCCGTGGGAACACCCAGATACCGTGGAACCAGTCCCTTCTCGTCCAAATAAATTTTTGTCTGCTCCCCCCGAGAAGGAGTTCCTTACTAAAGGCGTGGCTGTAGATGCCATGGTGGTGGCATCTGCTACACAACAGGACGTGGCAGAGGCTTCAACGTCCGTCCATCCTCCTAATAAGGAGTCTAGGAGTATGGACAGGTACGGGAAGCGCACCCTGACTTCAGCGGCCTTTACGTTAAGGTCTCTGAATTATTTGGCACATTTTACCAGGCTTCAGAGGGATCTGGTCAAGGAGTTGTCAGATTCCTCTCGGTAACCTACCTGAGCAGCTGGCCCAGTCGGTTAGCTCTCAGTTGGCTATGCTTACGCCAATTTCTAACTCGTCCATGAGGCTCATTTCCTATGCGGCGAAGGCGGTAGAGCGGCAGGCACAGGCGTGGCTCTACGGAGACAAGCCTGGCTCCGCTTGTGTCAATTTATGGAGGCCTTCAAGTCTTCCTTCCGACGCTCCCTTTGATGGGTCCTCCTTGTTTGGGCCCAAGGTTAAAGACACCCTTACCCGCTGTGAGCAAGAGGGAAAACTTTATCTGCCGAGGTGCCCGTTATTCCACTCCCTTCGGCCTTACCCCAAGGCTAAAGGAGGGGGAAAATGTGGTTCCGCAAATCTCGAAAGTTTTTCTCTCAACAGCAGGAAGATTCCCTTCCAGAGGCAGAGGACGGGAAATTTTTCAGGGAGACGCCGTCCCAGAGGCGCAGAGGGCCCCGCAATTCTGGAGACCGCGAGTCCTTTCGTGGCTCTTCAGCCTCCCACACGCCATGAGGGATTGCCCGGCTGTGCTGCTCGAGCCAGTCGGGTGTCGCTTTGCCAAGCACCTAAAAGCCTGGGAGTCTATCACTCAGGACAGATGGGTGCTTGGATCATTGCCGGAGGTTACACCATCCCATTCACATACTGCCCCCACCGTCCAAAAGAATCCCGGACCCACCACCCAGTCAAAGGGAAATGGCAGCCGCAGAAGCTTTAAAGCTGCTAGAAAGGAGTCATCCAACCGGTCCCCACAGACCAGATCGGATCAGGAAATTACTCCAGGTTCTTTTAGTGCCAAAAAGACAGGGGACCTGAGACCAATATTGGATCTCAGCAGACTGAACCAATCCGTCACGAAATCCAAATTCAATGGTCACGTTGCAATCCATTCTACCACTGTTGGAGAAGGATGTTTGGATGTGCTCCTTAGACCTCAAGGATGCCTATTATCACATACCGATACATCAGGCGTCCAGGAAGTATCTGCGCTTCAGCCTGGGAGTCAGTCATTACCAATTTTGCGCTCTGCCCTTTGGCCTCACCACAGCCCCAGGGTGTTCACCAAGTGTTTGGCAGTAGTGACGGCTCACCTGAGAAGTCTTGGATTCCAAGTGTTTCCCTATCTGGACGACTGGCTCCTGACTGCAACCACCAGGCATCTTCTAATGGACAACCTCAAAGCCACCATCTCCCTGGGTGTTACCCTGGGGATTACATTCAATTGGTCAAAGTCTGTCTTGCTGCCCTCTCAACGCATAAGGTTCATAGGAGCAGAGATAGACTCAAGATTGATGCGTCTTTCTTCCTGCCGAAAGGATCCAAACTTTACAGGGCCAAGTTCAAGCTCTAATCTCGAGATCCAAAGCCCCAGCCAGGATGGTTCTACAAGTTCTAGGCTCAATGTCTGCCACGGTTCTTTTAGTCCCTCTGGCAAGATTGCACATGAGGATTCTTCAGTGGCTATTGTCAACGCAATGGTCCTTTCAGGATCTTCCCTCAATCATCACATCATGATTACGGATATATGCAAAGGGACCTTCGCTGGTGGCTTCAGACATCCAATTTGGATCAAGGAAACCCTTTGTTCTTCCCTCTCCAGTGGTTACCCTGACGACAGATGCCTCCCAGATAGGGTGGGGGCATTGTCTGGGCAGGCTAGTTCAGGGCTCCTGGCTTCCAGACTAAGCTCTTCTCCACATCAATGTGTTGGAGATGAGGGCTGTACTTCTATCCCTACAAGCCTTACAGAAGTTTCTTCGTCAGGGCATCATCGCCATCCACACAGACAACATGTCGGTGGTTTGGTATCTGAACAAACAAGGAGGGACCAGATCATACCCCTTTGCAGAGAGGCCATGAGAGTGTGGGAATGGGCTGTAGCTACCAACCGCTTCTTGGTAGCGACCCACATCCCGGAAAGTCAAATATATTGGCAGACAAATTGAGCAGGACAATTCTCTCTCCTCACGAGTGGTCTCTAAACCACACAGTAGCAGCTCAGGTTTTCAGGAGATGGGGACGCGTGCTGCGACCTATTTGCAACTCCATTAAACACCAAGTGCCAAAGGTTCTTCTCCTTGATCCCACATCAGGGAGTACCAGCCATGGATGCTCTAGCACAACCTTGGCCAACAGGGCTACTTTATGCCTTTCCTCCAATTCCGCTTCTTCCCAGAGTTATTCAAAAAGCCTCTCAACTGGGGTCTTCAATGATTCTGATTGCCCCGTACTGGCCTCGTCAGGTATGGTTTCCCTACCTGAAGAAGCATGCAGTGGACGATCCGTGGACTTTAGACCTGATTCCGGACTTGCTAATCCATCAGTCGGGACTTCGACATCAGTCCCTTCAATCTTTGAAATTGACAGCTTGGCTCCTCCACTTCCGACTTTAGTTAGAAGGCACACTCTAGACCCGGAAGTTGTTCCCCTTTTTTCTTCCGCCCCCAAACCCACCACTAACAAATTGTACCTTAGTAAGTGGAAGAGGTTTGCTATCTGGGCTCAACTCAAGGGCTTAGACCCTATCACTGCTCCTGTCCCAGAGGTCTTGAAATTTTTAACATCCTTGTTTAATCAGGGATCTTCTGTCTCAACTATTAAAGTCCAACTAGCGGCTATCTCTAAATTCCACGAATCCATGGATCCTCCTTTGATGAGCAGCAGGCTATGCAAAACTTTCATTAAAGGTGCGAGCCTATTAAGACCACCAATTTTTCATCCTGCACCTCCGTGGGATCTTGATTTGGTGCTTCAAGCATTAACATCTCCCCCTTTCGAACCGGCTGCTACATGCGAGTTAAAATATCTGTATTGGAAAACTGCCTTCTTAGTTGCAATTACTTCGCAAGAAGAGTTTCAGAGCTTCAAGCCCTGTCTATTAAGCCACCGTACTTGATTTTCCACAAGGATAGAGTATCACTTAGGCCTAATCCATCCTTTGTCCCAAAGGTCTGTTCTAGTTTCTGCCTCCAACAATCTCTAGAGCTACCGGTTTTCTTCCCAAAATTCTCCAATGAAGCAGAATACACTCTTCATAAATTGGATGTTCACAGGCAGTTACGCTTCTATTTAGACAGGACTCAGCAACTTCGTAAGTCAGACCAGTTGTTTGTGTCCTTCTCAGATAATAAACTGGGCCAAACCATCACAAAAGCTACTATCTCAAAATGGATCAGAGATTGCATAACTCAGACTTATTCTTCTTGAATAAGCAACTTACAACATCTATCAAGGCTCATTCTACCAGAGCTATGGCTACTTCTATAGCTTTTCATTCCAAGCTCACTATATCGGAAATCTGTGCTGCGGCTACTTGGTCCAATCCGCACACTTTCATTTCACACTACAAATTGGATGTGGCATCTAGAGGACGAGCTTCATTTGGTTCCACGGTACTCAGGAGTGTTTTCCAGTGAGCCACCCAGGATTCAGGTGCTAGGGACGCTGTCCCATCATTCAGAATGTAGGCGAGATAGGATCACATAACATCTTTTAGTTATGTACTCACCATAACTTCAGATGTTTGGGATCCATCTCGCCTGCATTCCTAATACCCACCCTCCTTCCCCCTGCCTTGGAGATCAGAAGAGATTGAACGGTTTTGAGTTCTACTGTTTTATCTTGTTTCATCTGACGATGTTATATAAGCAGGGTGTGCATGTGTGCATGTATGCGGACAAACTAGATCTGGGGGACTGGTAGTGGTGCATCCTGGGATATGGTAAGCTCAGCCAGTAAGAGACTTCGCTCTTTGGCATAAGCGTGCCGAGTCGGAGCCGAGGGATCGGCTCCGAACCCATCATTCAGAATGTAGGCGAGATGGATCCCAAACATCTGAAGTTATGGTGAGTACATAACTAAAAGTTATACAGTACTATAAATAGAGGAATTTAAACCAGTATGAAAATAAATGATGACAAGGCAAGTCTCCCAGAAATGGTATTGGAACCGAATTACTCAGGGGGAAAGCTAAGAGGGAGGAAGTAAAAGGACTGTTTAGATTACATAACAGAGATCCGCTGTCATATCAAGGAATCACAGCAGAACATAGAGAAAAGGAAATAATCAAGGGTTAGACTGACCTTGGAAGAGATGCTGAACATTATAAAGGAAATAAAGCAGTTGGGAGTCTTGTTAGAAAAGGGAAAAACAAGGTGCACTCCTTTAAATGGGAAATGTTGGACCATTACCTTCACAAGAAGGACCAGAGTGAATGGAAGAAGGGGAATGCTGGGGAGAATTGAAAAGTATGTGATTACAATATGATGTTGATGATGATTTTGGATAAATATTGTTTGATACATTTAAGAGTAGTAAAATTGTGTTTTAGAAAAAAAATCTTTACCAGGAGTCCCCAGGTTAGGCAAATCAGAGTCTCTGTGACTGAGACTTCCATTGGTGTTTACAATTTCTGCAGACTCCTGTCTCAAAGCCAGATGTGCTGGCCTGGGTTTGTCTCTCCTTCCACAGGTATAATCTCCTTCCACAGGTATATTCCAGACTCCCCTGGATTCTTGCGCCAACAACTTCTGCCATGTTGTTTCTGACTTGGCCTTAAAAAGGCCCAGATGGACAACTAAAATGAATTGCCTTGCCTGCAAGTATTTTCTCTTAAAAGTGACCTGTGAACTCCATTATGTAACAGTTTTGTTTCCCCACCAGGTATTACATCCAGTTTTCCTTTATAGCACGGGCTTTCTCAAAAACAAAATTGCCTATTTTCTGACTTTCTTGGGCATCATACGGTAGAGCTAGCACTTTGTGTTACAGAAGACCCTCCCAACTTCAAGCTGCCAGCTTCAAGCCCAGTGTGAGATTAATGGGACTTAGACAGACCATAAGTATTGTGGTGAACAATGGGACTGTACTGGATGCAGAAATTTTAAAGGTCTAGTTTAACCCATTGAAATTACAGTTCATCGAAAGCACACAATATCAAAAGCTCACTTAACTGAATGCTCATTTTTATAGTGTTTGTAAGTGGGAGTGTGCAGGAAAATTAATGTTTTGACTGGAAAGTGGTTGGCATGTATGTGCGAGTGATCACAGGATAGGATAGGGGTCATGTAAGGGGATAGATGTACTGTTTTACATGTTTGGTGTTGTTTGTGTTTTGCATCCTTTTACCTTGTGTAGTGGTGCTGTTAAGGAGAGGGGCACTCTGTATTTGGCAACTCTTATTGACAGGACAACTTTCTGTTGTCACCAACTATATTTTCCCTGGCCAAAACATCCCCCACTTAGAAAACTTCCTAGCAGGGGCGGCTTGTGCTATAGGACTGCAGGACTACAGACCCCCCCCCACCTGTAGAAGGAAAGAAGAAAAGAAATAAAAAAAAAAAATTGTGAGTCCCAGAACTCCACGCATGCGTGCTTGGAGTTCCTGGTACTCACAGAACTCCAGACTGCTGTGTTAGGCTGTCCAGATAGGGGAGAAAGGCATCTCTGTCTTGCAGCCCAAAAGTCTGTGCAGTGATGCTGCACAGAACGGAAGGACATCGGACTGCATCGCCCGCAGGCTGGAGCCTGCAGCCAACTCTCGCAGAGCCAGGCGAACCAGAAACCAGCCATTAGCTTGCGCCGGCAGGCTAAGGAGACTGATTCAGGATTGCTGGGACTGGATTAAGGTGCGTGTCCAGGCTATAGAGAACACATGGTGGTGGGTAGAGAATACTCAGGCTTGAAACCTGCACCTAGGGTGCAGGTGGCAAGGGCCTGAATTCCCTACCCACCACCATTTGTAAAAAATGTGCAGATTTTTGCCTCATATTTGTTCTGTTCCTCATAAAAATCTGTGGTTTCTGTATGTTTGTTTTTCCTTGCAAAGTCAGTAGTGCGGTGGTGCACTGGTAGCATTGCTGCCTAACAGCTACAGGTTCTCTGGTTTGATTCTTGGCTGGGGTGCCTTCTGTGTGGAGTCTGCATGTCCTCTCATATTACAAAGACGTGTCTGGAGTGTTTGTCCCTGCTCTGCTGAAAATTGGCTTTTGTTCCAAGTCAGACTTTCCTGGTTAACAAATGTTAAATAAAAATAACAGGCATTTGAATTTCAGACTTCATATTCTTCAGAATGTACATGGTAACACAAAACCTTTTATTCCAACAATTCTAAGTTTATAACATGGATATTTGAAATTTGTCCCTATTTTGGGGACTGTATTCCCCCACTATTGGCTTTGTCCAGGTTTTTGTGCTAAGGTTGAGAGCTATGGTGAGAACTGAATTCACTGAATATGTTTGGGGGCTGTATTCCCCCATTACTGGCTTTGTCCACATGGTTTTGCTATGAGGTTGAGAGCTGTGGTGAGAACTGAATTCACTCAATATGTTTGGGGGCTGTATTCCCCCATTATTGGCTTTGTTCATGTGTTTTCTGCTAAGAGGTTGACAGCTATGGTGAGAACTGAATTTACTAAATGGCAGCCATTTAAGTTTCAGTCTTCCGCTCTTTCACAAAACAGCTGATTTGGCATAGTGGTATGTTTCTCTGACTGTTTTACACAGGGTCCCCTGGGTTCAAGACTTGGCAATGACATGTATGGTGGTAACACAGCATTTTATTCTAGCAACTTTCCAACATTATACAAGCAATGTTTAAAATGTGTCCCTGTTTTTTGGGCTTTTGCCCCCCCAATAAAGTTTGGCTTTTTCCAGATTTCTTGTGTTGCAAAGTTCAGAGATACAGCTGAAAGTCGAGTAGATTTTACAAGGAGCTGAGAGCTGCAGGGGAACAAAAGTTTAGTGCTGCTTATGTTGTGTCTGCTTGCATTGTTAATAGCACAACAGGTAGTGTACTTTCTTTTGATGCAGAAGGCTGTGGGTTCTACTCCCACAGTAGGTAGATGCATTGCTGATACTGTACTGCCTTGTAAAGGGGGGTGGATGCTGCAGTCCTTTTTGGTGAAGATACCTAGTAACTATGAACCTGTTATCCATTTGCCATCCATTCACTATTGCAATATTACTAGCTTATCATTTTTTAATGCAACATAGGCAATTTATTCCTCAAGGGCAACAGGCACTTTATTTGTAGATGAAACAATGACATATAAAGTTGTTTGCTAGCAGCAACATCTTCATTAGTTACAGATTTCTTTAATGTGGAATTATTTAGATGACTTTTACTTCTTCAGAGATTGTGCATATTTACTGATACTGGTGGACTGTAGAAGTTTGAGTAGACTTTTATGAATGAAATGTTCTGAATTGGGTAGTTTTGTCATTATTGGTGCATACATTTTGTTTCATTGTTGACTGGAAAAATGTTCAAAACAATAAATTTAAAATGCCATCTAACAACTGTACTGTATTGTACAAGGAATATAATTTAATACAATCAGGAAGGTATATCAAAGAGCACATATATGTTTCATGTTCAAGGGGCCTCTGATTTGAAAACAGCCCAAAGTTAATCTTTATCTGCCACTGACAAAATGTATTTTCTTTGAATGTGGGTTTCAATGCGGTTTCAATGAATGTGAGTTTCAAGGGCAGAGAAGTTTTAATGCTAAGTCTATTTTCATTGTGAGACTACATTGCTTTGTTCAGCAGATATCTATTAGGGTTTGTGCTGTAAAATTAATGTGAGTTTCAAGGGTAGAGAAGTTTTAATGCTAAGTCTATTTTCATTGTGAGACTACATTGCTTTGTTTAGCAGATATCTATTAGGGTTTGTGCTGTAAAATGCAAAATAAAACTTTCAATTGAAATCCAAATCATTGCAGAAGTAAAGCAGTATGCGCATTACAGTGTTTATGGTAAATGGGGTGAAATAACCAAGGAATGGGGTATTGGAATGGCTGCCGGGGGAGGCTCCATTCGAACATGAATTTGTGAGGGGGAAGGGCAGCAAACTCAGACAGCCCCAGATGAACTATACCTCTCAACTGTCCAGATTTTTGCAGAATGAATAGATTTTTGCTTCTTATTTTTGGTTTGTTTCTCATAAAATTTGTGGTTTTCTGGCAAATCATTTAGGAATGAAGTCACTAAATAATGACAGACATTGAGCTTCAGACATCATAACCTTCAGAAAAATGCATGTTAAAGCAAGACCTGTTATTCTATCAACTGCCTTAAGTTTATGCAAGAGCAATTTTTAGTACTGTTTGTATGTTCCCCTAATATATTTGGCCTTGTCCAGATTTCCTGCATTAAGAAGTTGAGAGGTATGTGCAAATAAATCACTTTATAGAATTAGGAATATACAAACCTCTCAACGGTCCCCAATTTTGGCTCAAAATGTTGCTGTCCCCCTAATAATCCCTCTGCAAAATGACAACTGTGGAAGAAAACATGGAGGGTTTACAATTATAAATAACTGTAATGATCAGAGTTATAGTTTGCTTTTATTTCAGAAATGCATATAGATTCTCTTATTTTGTCAGCTGCTCAAGTTAACAGTACTAATATTAAAAAGGTGTCCCTTCTTTGACAGGTTCCCAGCTGTATTGTGTGGCAATTTTATATTTTTGCATCACATTTTGGGTCTGTTTTTCATAAAATTGTGGTTTTCTGGCAAATTAGTGGTAAATCATTAAAGATTGAAGTTAGAAAATAATGGCAGAAATTTGAGTTTCAGATTTCATACCCTTCAGAAAATTCATACTAATGCAAGACCTACTACTATTCTATTATCTTTCTAAGTTTATAAGAGCAATATTTAAGAATTGTCCTTATTTTTGGGCCTGTGTCCCACTTCTATGTATGGCTTTGTCCAGATTTCTTGCTTTGAGGTTGAGAGGTATGAGTGTCAGAGCCATCACCGTCAGCTAGATACACTTCAAATTGTGACATACTTGTTGCACCCCACTCCCCATTGTAGTGGCTCTGGATGTGTCCAAGCAAGGCAAGGAGCAATTATGCAGTGTAAGTGTGCAGAGTATTCCCCCATCCAAGGCAGACCACAAGTATGACCATGGCTTTTCATCTGTCCTTGATTTTGCAGGTTTTGGTTTTCTGTCACATTTTTATACTGTTGATTTATGCTTATTATTATTCAGAAAATGCATGCTGTCACAGTGCCCTGTTGCTCTGTGTTTAAGTAGCAATCCTTTAATGACCATCAGGTAAGCTTGTCGGAGATTGTAAGATACAAGTATGCTTTAACAAGCATACTGTTAAAGAATTACCAACATTGAAAGCCTTTTCGTTGTTGCCATGCAGAGAATATTTACATAACTAGATAACGTATAAGCCTCAGCCTCAGGTATTGAAATGCATATGACAGTATTTGTAATAAAGGACAGGATTACAGTATTTTCAGAAGCTCATTACATTTGTTGGAGACTTGCAGTCAAATTTGCAGGCTTTACCCGTAAACTAAACAGAATGCCAATCTATCATGTTTGGTCCATAACTTGTGCAGTAGTCCTTTAAGCAATTTATCTTGAGCTTGTTTCTTGTTTGCTGTTCAATTTTTACTTTGACCATGTCTTCCCCATGAAACAAGTAGATAGTTATTGTCAGATAGCAGATCTTTTTTGGATAAGAAACGTTTTTACAAGTGGGGGTATCACAGAGATTGCTACTTTTACCATGTTACTTGGTAATTTTATAAAGCTGAATATAAATTATAATTAGAACTGCAGTGCAAGAAGTGGCTTGAGTTGAGTGCTGCTTGTTTTTTTATACTTGATTTTTTCTGGCATTCCAGTAATTTATTTAAAAAGTAATTTATTTTTTCATGCCTCACAACCTTTGTGTTTCCATTTAGATATTAAGTAAGTTGTCATGTAGCCAATGCATTGAAATATTTTTCTTCTTCACTTCAGTTTGTCTTGATTGGGCTCTTGTAATGGCAGTTTGGCACCCAGGGCAGCGTATTTAATTAAAGTTCCAGTTGTGGTTTTGAGCATAGCCCCACCCCTTTCTAGCTGACCACACCCCTTCCCATTGGTCCCACCCATTCAGCTGTCTCCTGTAACCCCTCTTTAATTTGAAGTCACCAGCCGCCACTGCTTCCTAGGTTGGGTTAACCATAATATCTCCCAAGAAACTATCATTCTAGGAGACACTGACATCAACCGGCAAAACCTAACCTCTAAAGCTCCTAATACTAGCATTAAGCTCCATAGTTTCACTCAACTTATCTTATAGCCTACACATGCATTAAACACCTGGACTGAAACTATATTAGATTGAATTCTAGTATCACACCCCCACTACTACAGCAGTACTGGTACCATCCCTATCATCCTAAGTGACCATCTTCCTACATACACCCATAGAACCCATCAACACATCGCCAAACCTCACTCATAGAAATCTATCAGGAACCTCACCCACTTTAACCAAGACACATTTGTAATTACCCTTCAAGCTCAAAACTGGTCCCCATTAAAATTACTGCCCCTAGATGATGCTGTTTAATATTTTAATAACACCTTTCTTAACATACAAAATAGCCTAGCACTTCTTCGAACTAAATGCACAAAAGCAAACCCTGCCCCCTGTTAACAAAGCATACCAAACAAACCCTCCTGTCTAGAGACAAAGCCTGGAAAATTTGGAAAAATGTAGGAATATAGAAAATGAACAAAACTTTAAAAAACGTAAAAATACTGCTAAAAAACTTATTGTAACTGATAAGAAAACCTATTTCTCCTCTAAGCTCTCCTACCAAACTAATAATCCAAAATACTTCTGGAAATCTGTATCCTTCCTTCTTAATCCAGGTAACATTCAAAATCCATCACCTGCTGCCGACAAAAACTCTCTCCAGATAGACTAAACTTTAATACCAATTTCATTGATGCCATCCAAAAACTAATCAAGGACTCATCCTCAAAAAACAACCCAATCCCTAGTAATACATCTATAGACATCCTAGTCCCAACTAATAGTATTCCACCCAACCTACCCTTCTCACTGCAACCCGTACCTACATCCCTAGTTCTAAAACTACTAACCAAATTAAAGCCCTGCTAACTCTTCGCTGATAACTTATCACCAGAATACTTACAACTAGCAGCCAGAGTAATAGCTTACCCTGTTAGCATTCTTAGCAAGCATTCTTAGCAATCATTCTATCACTGAATCTTATGTGCCCTAGCTATGGAAAAAATCCATTATAACCCCACTACACAAAGGAGGAAATGCTTATAAGCTTTCAAACTACTGGCCCATCTCCATTCCTTCCCCACTATCAAAAATCCTAGAAAAATGTATTCAAACTCAACTGCTAAACCACCTCATCAACAACAGCCTCCTATCTCCCACTCAACACGGTTACCGTCCAGGTCGTAGTACAACCACAGCCTTACTCTCCTTTACCGATATGTATAAAGCTCTTGATGCTGGCCTATCCACTGCTGTACTCCTGCTGAATCTATTGAAAGCCTTCGACACAGTATCACACTGTAAGCTGTTACAACAGTTAGAAAAACTTGGATGTTCTCTAAGTGTAATAACATGGTTTTCCTCTTACCTAAATAATAGACAGTAATCAGATGGCAAAACCAACAATCAGATTACCTAGCAAACAACACAGGTGTCCCACAAGGATCCATTTTAGGACCTATAATCTTCAATATATTCATTAATGAACTAAATCAAGCCTCCCAACAAAGCACATTGATTCAATATGCAGATAATTCAACCATTATATCTTCCTCCTATAATTTCACTAACCTCCAGAAAATCATCCAATATACCTTCTCCTCCATAGAAACCTGGCTGAATGATGCCCAGTTAATGCTGAACCTCCAAGAAACTAAACTGTTAATATTTTCATCAAAACATCCATCTACAGAATTTAAGATTTTCTCCCATAACAAAACCATAATCGAACAGGTACAATATGCAAAATTTCTAGGAATTACTATCAACGGTAGACTCTCCTTTGAAAAACATATACTCAATACAGTAAAGAAAACTCACTTCAAAATTGGGCAAATTATATTGACACAAACTCTGCCTTGATAAACAAAGCAGGATAAAACTAGCTAACACTTTGCTTATTCCATCCCTCATGTATGGGAGCCCATTTTCACTAACCTCCATTCATCCCTCAGTACTAAGCTGCAATCATGCCACTATAAGATAGCAAAATTCGCCTCTAACTTGTCCAAACGCTCACACCACTGCAATGCTATCTCAAACCTGTCCTGGGCAGATTTTCACCACTATCTCCACTTTACTCAACTAACTACTGCCCATGAACTAATTTTTCCAACCCAACAGCTGTTCCACTCTCCAATCTATCTTACGCACATATACCCCAACTTGAATCCTCCGCTCCTCAGAAATAACCTTTCTAAATGTAGCTAAACCAAATAAAAGACCAGGACAATGCCTCTATTCATACAACATAGCCAAACTATGGAACAGCCTCCCCTCCTCCATTTCTCAACTGTACTCCCTAATGGCCTTTAAAGCTGCACTAAAAACCCACTTTTTTAAAAAATCCAAGCTGTACATGTGAAATACAATGTAAACCCCCTTAACCCTAAAACATATACACAAAGAACCTGCTTCCAACCCTCTCTGATATCCATCTTCCTCACATAAATTTTTTTTCTCCCACCAATGATATGTATCATTGTACTAAGTTCATTGACGACTATCATATGGTTTGAAGGTACGTTATACTTTACTAAAGTCTATTACTTTTTTGTTACTGTAAGTATGCTATTGAGCATTCCATATGCATCTATTTTCAACTCTGTTCTTTACTTATATATGTAAGTATATTATTGAACATTGCATATGTATTGATTTTCAACTCTGAACTTTATTTTTTTTACTAGTGCTTTTATTATGATTGTATAACTATTTTTGTTGCTATGTTTATTTAACTGTGGAGCTTTTTCCCTGGGCCTCCACTGAAAATGGGCTTCTAACAAAGTGGACTTTCCCAGTCAACAAATGTCAATAAATAAATACATAAATAATAAATAAATTTTAGAAACTCATGTGTGCTAATCCTAACCCTACCCCTGCCTCTAACCCTAATCCTACACATTACATTATGAAAAACCCTTTACCTAATGGTACCACTACCAAGATGAAACTTGATGTCAGTTTTATAGCTGGGTTTCATGACATAGGGTATTTTTTACTGGATAGATTTATTAGGTGTTTTGTGATTTGATATTATCAGTGCTTTATGCTATATATATATATATATATATATATATATATTTATTTATTTTATTTATTTTTTTTTTTTGAGGTTCAATATTTTTGAGTTTTACATATGTTGTGATATAAACGTACTCTAGTTTGGCAATTTGTTTCTCTGCAGCCATGTAGTTGAAACACTGTGAAAAGTCTAGCTTGGCTGAGTTTTTCTTGCAGTTTTTATTGAATGGTTTGACTGTAACATTTTACCCTTTGCTTGTTTGTGTGTGTGTGTGTGTGTGTGTGTATATATATATATATATATATATATATATATATATATATATATACACACACACACACACACATATATATATATATATATATATATATATATATATATATATATACACACACACACACACACACACACACATATATATATATATATATATATATATATATATATATATATATATATATATATATATATATATATATATATATATATCATTGCCAATTCTCAGTCATGCAGTAGACTGTGAGTTGTATGCTGACAAGGCTACAGCAACTATGCAACTTCCAAAAGCTTTCATCTCCTCCTGCACTGTTATTCTTGCTGCTTATAGACTAAACTCTTTTTGGAGGGAGCTGTATAACAGCCAGAGTGACTAAAAATCCCCAGTACTTACTTACCGTCTCATGTAGATGCATTTCTGAGGCTCTTCAGGACCAGCAGTCAGCCTAAAGCTTCTTGTCAGACAAACAAGTCCCCTTTGGGGAAACCTTCCATGCTACTATATATTAGAAGTGTATTTTCTAGTTTACCTATTTTTTTGTCAGACTTGCAGTATATCGCTTTAAGGATAACACTGTTTTAGTCTAGGAATTGCTTTCTAGGTATAAAGCATCAATCTGATCTATAGGCACTTACTTGACACTAGTTTTTGAGCTAAATTGATAATTTTATTGATTAGAAAGTATATTTTTGAGCAGAAACTATATGTTTTAATTGAATGAGTGTGTGCACTTTGTGGCAACCTACTTGTTTAATTTTTAGTGGGAGTTCACTTTAGGGAAAGTATCTGAGTTTTTTTGACAGGACTTGGTTGTGTGCTGCCTGTGTAACTTTGTGTTGGGGAATTGAAGTTTTTTGAAAAGCTGTGTGTTGCTTAGGTGAACTAAGTGACAGCTTACCTTCTAACTGACCCTAGCTATTGTAGCTTACCAGCAACCAGGCTTCTTCCCTGGCTACAGCATGGGTACATACCCTCTCCCTTCTAGTCCTTTCTACAATGTACCTAAAAAGAAAAAAAAAATAGTTAAAGCAAGAGCAGTTGCTTTCAACACTAGTTCACCTAATGCCTCAGCTAATGGCAGGTGAATCTGCAGTGGCCACTGTTGGCTACTCAGACAACGTACTGGTTTCTGTGAATCTCTCTGGTATAACCTTGCCATCCACTAAGGACCGGGGGTCAGACATGTCCTCTTTGGCTGTTCTGGTATCCAGTGTGTGCATGGGAGAACCATCCATTTTAGGTGCTGGAGACACTCCAAGAGGGTCTTTTTGGGGTGTCCAGGGAAAAAGGCCACGTGCTCCGGATATATGCCTTTCTGTTTGTGGTCTTCTTCCAGTGATGTTCTTAGAAAAAAGAAACAGAAAAGTAATCATTCTGATAACAGAGAGATGATTTCTGTTTGTAAAAATTATATTCTTAACCTTAGCCAGGAGTTTGCTGCAGAACATCAATACAGAGTGTCAGGTGCCACCTCTTGTTTCTTATTTCTCCACTCCAAAGGATGAGGCTATTCTTTCAGATGATTATGATATGGATATAGACAGGGTTATGTCACCTGAGGGTTCCATAGCCCAATATTCTGACTCTTCAGAAAGTGAGCCTGAACCTGAACAAATGGAGACTTTCTCCTTTTCGGCGACTCTCTAGATTAAAGGGTGTTTTTGCCTGGGAACAGGTTGATATTACCTCCGAAATGGGCAGATATGTGATTTATTAGAACAAGAAGCACCATATACTGCACTCACTCCTCCCATTCTGCTAGCCTTGGAGGATGCATTTAAAGTTACCTGCATCTCTCCTAATTCTCAATCATCAGTACCTAATAAGGCAGAAAAACTGTATAGTCTTTCAAACAAATAAATATAAATTTTCTTGTCTTAGTGCAGATCCAGCAGCCATCTCTTCTTCTGCTCCTAATATGAACAGGTTCCTTATTGCCTCTAAACCAGTTCCTGGGGATAAACAGTGTAAGCTGTTGAACAGGCTGGGTAAGAGGTCATGTGAAGCTGTTAAATCTCACCGTTTATTTTCACTGATGGGTTCGGAGCCAATCCTCAGCTCCGTCATGGCCGATAACAAAGCTCAAGGTTTGCCACTCGCTCGAGACCAAGCCCATTATCCCACAATGCACTGCTGGAATTACCTCAGATCTAGTTTGCCACGGCAAGAGAGATTTTTTTCTACTTTGTAACTTTTATTGTATTGTATTACTGATGGAGCTTATTCTCAACTTGCATTTTAACCTTTATTGTATTGTATGTCACTTTGTATTGTATTGAATTGCTGATGGAGCTTTTCTCCCCTTGTATTTTAACCATTATTGTATTGTATTGCTTATGGAGCTTTTCTCCCCGGGCCTCCACTGAAAATGGGCACTTCTTGGCCCAGTGGAAATCCCCGGTAATCAAACTGATAATAAATAAATAAATAAATAAATCTCGGTGATCCAGCTAGCTCGGACCATTTTTGGGAAAAAAATTAACACAAAGTCTATAAAAAGTTTTCCTTTTGTTTAAAACATATAGTGTGTGTTAGTATTAGTTCTTTTTGTATATATTCTATAGTTCAATAGTTATAAATAGTTTAAAAGTTAGGGCCTTGTTGGCTTTTTTCTGTGGGCCTCTTTAGCCCTGTATTTGTAATCTATATTACATTGTTATAGATAGTGCCCGGTTTAGGCTTAGTTGTTTGTGGATCTTTTCAGTCAAGTAAGGACTTTACTAATTTACCTTTTTACAGTTTACTGTTTGTGTTATTTAGATATGTTGGACGATAAGGAGAAATCCCATCCTAAATCGGGATTCAAAAAATGCCCAGATTGTGGGCAGAAAATGTCCGTCACTGGCGGACACATTCAATGTGTCTACTGTCTGGGGGCTAAACACCTCCAAGACACCTGCAGCATTTGCCACTGCTTTTCTTCAAGAGTCCTCCTGGAGAGAAGGAGGAAACTTATAGACAGGGAATTGCTTCAGCAATCTTTTTCTGAAGTGTTAAGTAGCCATGAGGGTACTAGTACGTCCTTCAAATCCTCAAAATCCAAATCTTCAGATAAAGTCACGAAAAAGGCAAAGATTTCAGAAGGAGGGTCATCGGTTCCACAGTCATCGGAACTGAGTGTACCTTTGATTCAGAGCCAGCTCTCGGTTTTGGAGCCAGTCTCTGATGTGCCTTCTTCACCTCTGTTCCAGTCAGCACCTTCGGTGCATTCAGCTAAGTCCTCAGTCAGCCTTTCAGATTTCGACATGGATCGGCTAGTGCAGAAGCTTTTACAGGCACCAGGACTTGCCAAATTGTTGTCGGCCCCGACCAGCTCGTCGGTACCGAAGACCATGGAACCGGATTTGTCTACTCCTCCTCCGAGCCATACTGGACTCTCGGAGCTGAAGGAAATTGAACCGATGATGGTCGAACCCTTGGAGCCGATACCCACACCAGTGCTATCGGCTCCATCTACTCGGATGTCCTCGGCGCTGACCGAGGACTCTAGGAGCCGACGCTCTCCCGTCAGGTCCAGGGAGGATAGTCGAACCAATTCTTCCTCTCAGGGCTTCGGCTTGGATGAGCTCGGCTCCTACCTTGGGCTCACAGCCCAGGGTTTCGGTGTGGGAGGATCGGTCGGTACTCTCAAGTCTGTCCACTCCTTCTCGTTGGAGCCATGGTGCCTTCGATGCTATGAGGAGAGTTTTGTCTCCAAAGACAACGTCAGCATCAGTTCAGCTTTCCCTCTCCCCTGTCAAGCTCCCATGTCTGCTTCTTCATCTACCAGTCTCTCTAAGCGTAGAGACCTCGAGCCTCAAGTACCCGCACAGGGCGTCCCCTACTCTTCTGAGACCTCCTCACATCCCCCCACTGAGGAGGTGCCCAGGAAGAGATTGTGCAAGAGGAGGCACTTAGACTCCCCACAGGAGTCCTTGACATCTGACACGGACTTAGATGAGTCAAAAGGGTCCCCTCAATTCCCCTCTGAGTATATCTCCTTTGCAGAGATACTAGAGATCCTTAGTCAGAGGGATGATTCGCAGTCCAAGACCTCTACTGAGGATGAGTCCATGCTCTTGAAGGCTTTTGGGTCTCAACCTTCCACTTCGTGGGTGTCTCCGCCTTACGACAAGCTCATGGAACTGATTTCTCGTAAGGCATGGGAGTCACCGGAGGCCATGGAACCTGTTCCTCGTAAACCCAACAAAATTATGTCTGCCCCAGTGGACAAGCCATTTTTGACAAAGGGAGTGCCTGTTGATACCATGGTGGTAGCTGCAGCCACCAAAAAGGATGTATCTGAGACATCCACCTCTATCCATCCCCCTAACAGAGATTCTAGGGTCATGGATAGATATGGGAAGCGCATGTTTAGTTCAGCGACTTTTTCTCTGCAATCACTGAACTACTTAATGCATTTTACAAGACTATAGAGAGATCTCCTGAAAGAGCTAGGAGATACTCTCCAGGGTACGGTAGCTACAGGGGTGGCCGACAAAGTCAACGGCTAACTCGCTATCCTAATCTCAGTGGTAAACTCATCCATGCGTCTCATATCCTATGCAGGTGATGGTTCGAGTAGAGCAGCTAGTTCGGGCATTGCTCTTCGAAGACAAGCCTGGATGCATCTCTGTTCCTTTGCGGAACCCATTAAGTCTTCCTTTATTAATACCCCATTTGATGGCTCATCACTGTTTGGGCCCAAAGTAAAGGAAACTTTAGCCAGGTGTGAGCAGGAAGGCAAGACCTTATCTGCAGTTGGAGTCCATTTTTCGACCCCTACTCGGCCCTACCCCAAGGGCCCTAGGGGAGGGAAAATGTGGTTCAGAAAAGCACAGGCAGCCCTTCAGGACACACGTGGAGAAACCCCCTCTAGAGGCAGAGGAGGGGGTTATAATGAAAGACGCCACCCCCGCGGTAGAGGGGGTCCACAGCAACAGGGTGACAGGGGTCAGTTCTCCGGTCAGCCCTACCAGCTCCCCTGAAAGGGGGCCCAACTTTTTGGCTCTGGAGGCAGTCGGGGGTCGCTTGTCTTTGTACCCAGAAGCCTGGCTAAACATAATATCAGATACTTGGGTACAAAGCATCATTTCCAGAGGATATTTCATTCCGTTCTCTTCCCCTCCCATTCCTGTAAAGAGAATCCCAGATGTTCCACCCAATCTCAGGGAACAAGCAATCCTAGAGGTCCACAGATTGCTAGAAAAAAAACAGCAGACCAAGTTGGATTCGGAACTTACTCACGATTCTTTTTGGTACCAAAGAAAACAGGGGACTGGAGACCTATCTTGGACCTCAGCAGACTCAACCAGTTCATAAACAAAGAGAATTTCTGAATGGTCACGCTTCAGTCCATTCTTCCCTTTTTAGGGAAAGGCGATTGGATGTGCTCCATAGATCTCAAGGATGCGTACTATCACATAAACATGAACAGACACTCCAGAGTTCATCTGCGCTTCCGGCTGGGAGCCAATCATTACCAGTTTTGAGTCCTGCCCTTTGGTCTCACCACAGCCCCCAGAGTGTTCACCAAATGCATGGCAGTGGTCACAGCTCACCTGAGACGTTTAGGATTCCAGGTGTTTCCATACCTAGACGATTGGCTCCTAACCGCTGCTACCAGGCGTCAATTGACTCAGACAACACAATACACTCTGACACTCTGCCATCAACTGGGCATTACAATCAACTTTGAAAAGTCTGCCTTATCGCCATCACAGCATATCGTTTTTATAGGAGCAGAATTAGATACCTCAACTACCACTCTATGTCTCCTTGTTGAAAGAGTCTCTCTTATCCGCCAAAATGTCAGCTTACTGGTGTCAAAGAACAGAGCTACAGCAGCAGAGGTATTGAAAGTACTAGGTTTGATGGTGGCAGCAATCCTGGCTGTACCACTCGCAAGGATGCATATGCGAATTCTTCAATGGCTCCTATTCGCTCATTGGTCTTACCAGAGACTACCAATGCACCACATGAGTCTCATCATGAATTCTTGCAGGAGAGATCTTCGGTGGTGGTTGATGGCTCTTCATGTCACAACCGGAAGACCCTTTGTTCTCCCCCCTCCCCCAGTAGCCACTGTGACAACGGACGCTTCCCTGATAAGATGGGGGGGGGGCATTTTCAGGGAAAGACTGCCCAAAGCACATGGACAGATCAAAAATCACATCTGCACATCAGTGTTCTAGAGTTGAGAGTGGTACTTCTGGCGTTGCAGTACTTTCAGGACTCTCTTCCTCTGGGAACTATTGCAATTCAGACGGACAACATGTCAGTAGTCTGGTACTTGAACAAACAAGGCGAAATCAAATCTTACCCCCTTTGTCAAGAAGCCGTCAGGGTCTGGCAATGGGCTGTGTCATCCCAGCATTTTCTATTAGCAACGCACATCCCGGGGAAATCCATTGTGATAGCGGACAAGCTAAGCAGGGCGATATTGCTCCCTCATGAGTGGTCTCTTAAACAACAGGTTGCAGAGTTGATTTTCCACAAATGGGGCCAGCCTTGCTGTGACCTTTTTGCCAGCCAGATCAATTCAAACTGCAGAAGCTACTTTGCCCTAATACCAACTCCTGGTCATTCCCCGAGAGATGCACTTCTACATGATTGGCCCCTGGGTCTCCTTTATGCATTTCCACCCTTCCCATTAATACCCAGATTTTTACAGAAAGCAAAATTGCTGGAAAGGACTGTTATAGCCCCCTACTGACCTCGACAGATTTGGTTTCCGTTTCTCCACCATCACCTGTTGGAAGGTTCATGGATCCTGGACCCAGTTCCGGACATTCTGACGCACCCATCAGGGGACCTTCATCCTTCACTGCAGTCCCTGAAACTGACTGCTTGGCTAAACCACTTCCCCTAATTGTCAGGCTTCATTCAGTTTCAGAAGATACAAGACAAATTCTCTTGTCTTCTCACAAGCCATCTACCAGGAAATTATATGGCAGTATAAGGAAAAGGTTCTCAATTTGGGCCAACATGCAGAACATTGACCCTTTCCGAGCCCCGCTATCTTCTATTTTAGAATTTTTGACAAAAATCTTTAAGGAAGGAGAAGCAGCTGCTACAGTTCGAGTTCAGTTAGCTGCCATCTCAAATTTTCACCTTGGTTTTGGTGGCTCAAATGTTATGGGCAATAAATTATCTAAAACCTTTCTTAAAGGCGTTCTTCATATAAGACCTCCGATCAAAATTCCCTATTCTCCCTGGAATTTAAACCTTATGCTGTCTCAAATTATTCTTCCTCCTTTTGAACCAGCATCTTCTTGTGATCTAAAATTTTTTTCCTGGAAAACAATATTTGTTGTGGCCATTACGTCTGCCCGCAGAGTGTCAGAACTTCAAGGATTATCTATCAGACCACCCTACATGATTTTCCATGCTGATAGAGTATCCCTCAGAACAAACCCCTCATTTTTTACCTAAAGTCTGTTCTGAGGCAAATATCAATCAGGTCATTGAACTACCAGTCTTTTTCCCCAACCACTCTAGCAAATTGGAATACATGCTGCACAAACTTGATGTTCACAGACAGCTCAGATTTTATCTTGACAGAACTAAGGATATTAGAAAATCAGACCAATTTTTTGTATCCTTCTCAGAAGCAAGAAAAGGCATTCCAGTGGCTAAAACAACCTTATCTAAATGGTTAACTGATTGTATATCCTTTGTTTATGAAAATGCGAGCATGCCCTTAACACACAAGCCAAAAGTTCATTCTACCAGAGCCGTCTCTACGTCTTCTGCTTTTCAAGCTAAGTTGCCCCTTGACAATATTTGCGCTGCAGCCACTTGGTCTAAGCCTCATACCTTTATCACACATTACACAGTAGATAAAGCTTCAAGGGACAGGTCTTCCTTTGGTTCTACGGTACTGAAGAACATACTCCCATGAGCCACCCATGGTTGAGGGTGCTAGGAACGCTACCCATCAGTGAGAATAAACGGAACGCTACCCATCAGTGAGAATAAACGGCGAGATTTAACAACCTCACATATAGAAGTTATGTACTTACCATAACGTTCCATGTGAGTTGTTTATCTCGCCTTTATTCTCACGTCCCTCCCTCCTTCCCCCTCCTGGCTGACTGTTGACTTAGAGGCTAGTACCATCCTGGTTATTCAATATTTCTTTTTCCTCCTTGGGAAGTGTTCTTCATAGATATATATATAGAAGGGAATGTATATGTTTATATACATGTATATACATGTATATACTGTTATTCGCAGCAAACAAGATCTGAGGTAATTCCAGCAGTGCATTGTGGGATAAGGGGCTTGGTCTCGAGCTACTGGCAAACCTTGAGCTTTGCTATCGGCCATGTTGGAGCCGAGGATCAGCTCCGAACCCATCACTGAGAATAAAGGCGAGATAAACAACTCACATGGAATGTTATAGTAAGTACATAACTTCTATTTTTCTTCCTCTACTCTAGCCTTCAGATTTCTTAACTACTTGGCTATATGTGGGTGTTTATGCTGAAATGTGCCAATGATTTGAGAGAATGTTCTGTTTCCCAGTCTCCTGTCGGTATGTCTTACTTGAATCAGACTTTTGCTAATGTGTCTCAGGTTTCTAAAAATGCCTTAAAAAGTGTATATGTTTGTGCTGATACTGGTTCCAGAGTTTCTGCTTTACCTACAGTCTTGAGAATATTTGTCTAGGTATGTAGTCAATTTTTGGATGATTTAAAGTCAGAAAGTTTGACAGGGAGATTTTATTTTGACCTTCTGCCATGCAGGTCTTCTAACAATGGGCTGAGAGAGGTAAATTAATGCAGAGAGTTTCTAGGGTTTTTCAGATCCTCAGATTCTTTCTTTCCAAATCTTCTTCTCCCTCAAAATGATAAAACAAAACAAGAAGGTAGTGCACTGACAGACAGACCCCTACAAAGAGATGGCAGTAGGGGGGCTAATGATAATCCCAGAAAGAAGGGTGTTCTTCTGAATAAGGGCCAGGTGCCCTCCACATAATGATTATGCGAGAAACCAGGTAACCCCCTTCCTCACCATCTCTTCCTCTGTCACAGCATCTGACTCTAAATTCTCCCTTCTGGAAACAGATTGTTTTAGAAAAATGGGTTTTGAAAGTGATTCAGGAGGCTTACAGTTGGCAGTAGATAGAAAGACCCCCTCCTTTTAGAGGGATCCCCCCCTCACCTAATCAATCAAACAGAATTGCTTCCTCAAGTGCTCCAATACATGTTAGATGCAGGAGTCAAAGAGCATGTTCTGGCAGATCAAACAGAAAAAGGCTTTTATTCCAGAATGTTTCTGATTCCATAGAAGTAACACTCTTTGAGACCAGTTTTAGACCTTTCTTCTTTAAATCGTTTTGTAAATATGCCAAAGTTTAAGATGCTGACCCTTCAAACAGTGTTAGCTCTAATTCCAGATAGTCTTATGGTAACATTAGGCCTCAAATATGCTTACCATCACATTCCACTAGCAAGCAACTTCAAGAGTTTTTTAGGATTTTGTGTGTCTGGGTCACATTATCAGTTCTCTGTGTTACCCTTTGGGATGTTCACTAGGAGTGTTTACTAAGTGTCTAGCCCCAGTGATGGCCCATTGACACAATGCATGGTGTCTACCTTTTTCCTTATTTACATGACTTGTTTATTTGTGCAGAGTCTTTTCCCACTTGTCAGTGATCATTAACAAAGGTATCATCCCTCCAAGAACATCTGTGATTCCAGATAAATATGCAAAAATCCACCTCCCCCCATCATACAGGATAGTGTTTCTAGGTTGCAATGTGTTAATGTCTTTCCTTTTTCAAGCGAAGGTGGAATTTTATGTGGAAGCTTTCCTGAACTTTTGCAACAGTCTCAAGCTATTGCCAGAGAATTTCTTAAGATACTAAGCCTCATGGCTTTTATGATTCTCATGATTCCCTTTGTCAGACTACATATGAGAAAGATTCAGAGGTACCTCAAAAACATGTGGACCCAACATTCTCAACCACTGGAGTTTCAGACTCTAATCTTGGGCTTTATCAAGTCAGAACTGCATTAATGGAGGGAATTAGATGTCTTGGGGACAGTTTTGAAGGGGGGGGGTGGTTAAGTGCAAGGACTGTGGAACTGTTGAGTCAACTCAAAGCACATCAATATCAAAGAAATGTTGGCTGTGATTCATGTCATAAAGTCTGTGCATCATTTTGGGACCCAGGTCCCCTATAGATCATTACCGTCAGCATGGTGATGTAGTATATAAACAAACAAGGGGGCACCAGGTCATAACCTCTGTGCTGGCTGGCAATGATAGCTTTGGATTTAGCTCTACACCTCTCCTTAGCTCTTCAGGCTTCTGACAATGTCAGAGAAAACATAGCAGCAGACAAGCAAAGTCCTGGGTAGATCCGTATGAGTGGTAACTCAACAATGAGGTCTTCCAAGAGATGATCCATATGTGAAGATTAAAAACAGACAATTAAACATATGCTGTTCAGGATTCTCTGCAAGCAGGCCTGTTAAACAGATGCCCTTTCATTCCCCTAGTTAGGGATGTTCCTATATCTATTTCCACCCTTTCCAGTGATTTTCAAGGTAATTCTGAAGAGTCAGAAAGACTCCAAAAATCATTGTGGTGACTTCCTTCTGACATGGGCAATATTGGTTCTGTCTTCCTAGGGAACAGGCCAGGAGTAATTACCACAAGAGTGTTCACAGACTGGATCTGCTTACACGGGATGAAGGGAGTTTAAAACACCCTTACATCAAATAACTTCAACTCACTGTCTGGGTGATTCAATCTTGATTCCTTTTAGGCACCTATTTCATGAAGGAGTGCAACAGGAAACAGCAGAGCCAAGAAAACCTGCTACTAGAAAAATATATATTGGCAAATGGAAAAGACTTTCTAGTTGGTGCCTAGCCAATAACTAAGGACCCATCAGTGTTTTGTACATGCGATGTTTAAATATCTGTGTAAGTTAACATCCTCTGCCTTCTCTTATTCCTTCTATTCTCTGACTTCTCTTATTCCTCTATAAAGGTATACCTTTCGGTCAATTTCAGCATGTCTGCCCATGGATCCCATTTTCTTCTCTGGTTATTGTCAAACAGTTTGTAAAAGGAGTTTTACTCCTGATACCTCTTTGTAAACAGGTTCCTCCTTCTTGGGATCTCAGTTTTGTGCTAGAATAACTATGTCTCCCTCTGAACCTACCAGTCAGGCTGACTTGAGATTCATTACATGGAAGATTACTTTTCTGATTGTTATGACATTTTTAAGAATGGTTTCTGAGTTGCAAGCTCTTATGCATAAAGACAGGGTCACTCTGAACACAAAACCCTCTTTCATGCTCAAGGCTGTTTCAGAGTTCACATTGAATCAGGCCATCAGTCTTCCAGTTTTCTGTCCTAAACGAAAAATAAGGCAGAAAAGATTATACTCACTCTGGATGTGCATAGGTTACTCAGGCACTATCTTGACATAACTAAGTTCTTTAGGAAAGCTAACTAGCTGCTTATTTCCTATTCTTAGACTAAGAAAGTCAACCAGTGTCAAAACACACCATTCCGGGTGGTTGTCTTCTGCTACTGTGATTTGTTAATTTCACCATGGACAGTCCATTCCAAACAGTGTTAAGGCACAATTCTACTAGAGCCTTAGCTTTTCTGATGGCATACTGGAAAGGGTAGACTCTAGAAGCATTCTAGAGGCAGCAATTTGGTTATCTATCCATACATTTATAAAGCACTACAAACTGGATTCCTTTTCCAGATCCAGAGCAGTCTTTGCTAGGACTATTCTTGTCTTTCTTCCTCCATTGTTGGATACGCTATGGTGGTCTACCCATAGGCTACTACAGAAGTGAGAAAGATTAACAATGTGCAGTTGCATAAGTTAAGCTTACCCATAACAGTAGATGTTCAAATTCTTGACTGCTGCAGTAACCACACTCACCCACCAATCCCCTTCTTGTATGTAGTTCTTGTGGGATACAATGTTAAATTTTGAGATTTATATCTTGGTTTACTCAGGATGAATTTTCCATTTGTTTTTGGGTGGGGTGGCAACAAGAAAGTCCTAAAGATTTTTAGTCATTCTGGCTGTATATATCTATGGTGCTTCCTTTTTTTTTCATTTTGAGGCTAAAGTCACTATTTTCGTAGTCATGTTTTTTGTTGCTCTCATTTGTATTTCTTTCTGTTTTACTTTATAGTCAGGGTCTTATGGGTGTTGTAATTGCTGGTGATTTTAAGCAGCATGATATTTTGTGATCTAATAATAGATCTGGCTATTTCTTTTCTCTTGTCTTTTTTACTATATGTACATTATAATAGGATCTGATGTTGTAATTTTCTTTTGTTCCTCAACAAATGGGTTTGGATCCAATCCACAGATCTAACTCAGCCACATTACTCTAGATTCTAGGATCTGACTCTCAAGCTCCTCCCTTTACCCATAATGCCGCTAACCACTGAATTACCTCAGATCTTGTTTGTTGCTGTACTATTCGGTCTGGATTGTGTTCTCTCAAGCTCATTTTGATGTAGTGAGCTGTAAATTTCATATAATTTTGTTTTTTAATCTTTTTCCACTTCAAATTACATACTAGCATCTCCCTTACCATCTATCTAAGTAGTCTATTTACCAAATTTAAATATCTGATGTTGTCAGTCTAAATTCTTCCTCACCATATGGGTTTGGATCTGACTCGGCCATTATTCTAGCTCGTGTCCACCAACAAACTCTCAACGTCCCTCCCTACCCATAATGTTCATCCCTAGCATCCCACAGATCTCATTTGCTGCTTTAGAGTTCCTGTTCCAAGCTGTCGTGGATCCAAACCCATATGTTGAGGAAGAATGAAGATGAACAGCACAGATGGAACTTTATGGTTAGTACATAACTTTTTTTTTTTTTTTTTGTATTCTTCATTTCCAGTGTCGGTAATCTTTCTGCTTCTTTTCCTTTACCTCGCTGTGAGGTATTTTGTTATACCATTGGTGGTATAAACCTTTTACCTTTTCACTAAAGTTATAAAAAAAAAAGTTATTCCTTATCTTTTACTTGTCTGCCTTTCTGCTGCTTGGTTTTCCCTCACAGTACAGCTGAAAAGCTGACTAGGTTTAAAAAGTGCACTTCCTGTGGGCATAAGATACCCACCTCCCATGCCCACAGGGAGTGCATCTATTGTTTAGGCCCTTCACATCTAGACACCTCTTCCAGTATTTGTGCTGGATTCAATGCTAGAGCTATTAGCAACAGAAGGAACAAACTAGTATTTAAGGGCCTTATTTCTGCTTCTGCTCCTTCTTGTTCATCAGCATCAGGGGCTCAGACTCATTCTCCTAAGTGTAAGGAGCCTAGTGAGCACAGAAAATGCTCCCTAGCAAGGTCTCCTAAGTCTGTTGCATTTTCAGAACCACCTGCAAAAATTGTTAAAAGCACAGAGCCAACATTTCAGATCTGCCATCTGCAATTTTGAAATTTCCTTGGCTGTGAAGACCTTGATTCTCTGTGGAGCCAGTGTCCCTGAGACTGATGTCTCCATTTCTTCAACAGACTCCCAAGACATCTTATAGACCTCCTTCCACTTCCTCTGCTGTCAGGTCCTCCCAAAGTCTTTCCAAAGCAGAGGTGGATAGGATGATGAGAAAATTTCCCAGAACACACATCCAGATGGGGGTCTTGTTGGCTCTCTCTCCCATCGGATCTGTGAGCCTCAAACCATTCTCTCATACAGTTATCACTCCTTCTCCAATCTGACCTTCTGTTTCAGAGCCTCAGATCCAAGACTTCCAAGTGTTGGACCATTAGATCCGAAGTTATCTCTTTCTTTGACTCTGACTCCTTCTCTGATTTGTTTGGCTTTGACTCCCCTGGATCAGGATGTGTCTCAGAGCTGAAGTGTCAGCACTGGATCCAAGGGAGCGAATTTGACTTGAAACTCAAAAGTTTTCAGAGCCGTCGTTTCCCATTGGGGTGTTGGAGTTGGACAGCTCAGCTGTGACTCCTTCCTCAGAACAGAGGATCAGAGGAGGCCCTGGATCAACTGAGCCGAGAGATCAGCTCCAACTGGATTGTCCTCAGTTTCTCCTGGTCCCTCTGCCTTGAAAGTGGTGGAGAGGGTCTTCTCTCATCCCAGAGCAGTTTCTGCTCTTACATCTTTGGATCCAATCCCTGTTCCCTGTTCAGATCCTGTGTCTGAGTCTACTCATCCAATCCCTCAGGGACAGTCAGCCCATATGAACTTTCAGGCAGTACCAGTTAGGGAACTTTCCCACCTCTTCGGATACCTTTCCAGATCATCCCACTGAAGAGGTCCCCTGAAAGAGGTCTTGCAAAAGGAGGCACCTGGATTCTCCACAGGAATCCCTCACAGAAGGTACAGATTTTTACAAAGGGGAAGGGTCCCTGAGAGCTCCACCTGAAGATGTCTCCTTTGAAGACATTTTAGAAATCCTATGCCAGAAAGGTGGGTGGTCATCCCAAACCACTTCCCTTCCCAGGAGGAATCAGTGTTCCTTGAAGCCTTCCAGTCTGGCCCATCTACATCCTGGGTTACCCCCTGGCAGATGAGCTTATAGATCTTGTCTCCTGCCAGGCATGGAAGGAACCAGATACAGTAGAACTGATCCCTAGACATCCAGATAATGTTTTGAGTGCCCCTACAGACAGACAATATTGGATGAAAGGAATACCTGTGGGTGCCATGGTTGTGATGGCAACCATCAAGGAGTTAGCTGATTAGTGCTCTACTATTCATCCCCCTAATAGAGAGTCTGAGACATTGGACAGGTATGAAAAGCGAGTTTATGCCTCAGCGACCTTTTCTTTATGGTCATTGAACTACCTAGCACACTTCACTAGGTTACAGACATACTTGGTTAAGGAACTCTCCAACTCTACCGCAGGATCCATTTTGGCAGAGGAACAAACATCCTTTTTCTCACTGCTGGCCACCCTACATTCAGTATTGAATATATCTATGTGGCTAATGTCACATGCAGTTGAAGGTTCCTCACAGGCTGCAAGTTTAGGCATAACCATTAGGAGACATGCCTGGATATGGTTGTGATTTTGTGGAGCCCTTTAAAGCGTCATTCATCAATGCTTCTTTTGATGGAACTTCTTTGCTTGGGCTAACAGTTAAAGACACATGTTTCCACAGAGAGCAAGATGGAAAGACCTTATCTGCCATGGGAATCCATTTTCTACCCTGGAGACCTTTTTCTAGGAACCAACATGGTGGGAAAAAACTTGTGGTTCTGAAAATCTCAAGGGCATTTTCAAGAAAAAGATTTTTTTCCAGAGGCAGAGGAAATCATTATAATGGAAGACGCACCTACGCAGTAGAGGGGGGTCTGAAGAACCAAGGGTCTCGAGATTCCTTCTCGGACAGACCCTTTCAGTGCTCCTGAAAGGTTGTCTGACTGTTCTTCTTTGGAGGCAGTTGGGGGTGCCTATCCTTGCACCTAAATGCCTGGACAGCCATCACAGAAGATTCACAGGTGTAAAGTATTATATCCAGAGGATATTTTATTCCCTTTTTACAAGCTTCCCCAATGAAAAGAAAACATCTTCCTGATGTTTCACCCAATCTGTGGGAGTTAGCAGCTCTAGAGGTTCAAAATCTGCTAGACAAGAGTCATCCAAGAGGTCCCTCCAGACCAAAGAGGATCTGGAATTTACTCAAGGTTCTTTTTAGTGCCAAAGAAAATGGGGGACCTGAGACCATCTTGGATCTCAGTTATCTGAACCAGATCGTAAAGAGTTCCAAGTTCTGGATAGTCACAATTCAGTCCATTTTGCCTCTCTTACAGAAGGATGACTGTGCCCCATGGATCTTCAGGATGCATACAATCACATCAAAATGAATAGAAGCTCTCAAAGATACTTACGCTTCCAGCTGGGAGCCAGTCCTTACCAGTTCAGAGCCCTGCCCTTTGGTCTCATCACAGCCCCCATGGTGTTCACAGCTCATCTAAGACTACACGGATTCAAAGTGTTTCTTTATTTAGGCAATTAGCTCATTACTGCTACAACCAAGCATCTCCGAGAAAAAAAAACAGGGATTCTTTACTTCAATTATCTCAGTCCCTGGGAATTACAATCATTCTGTCAAAGTCCCACCTACAATTAGTTCAACTCTTGGAGTTTATAGGGACTCGCCTAGATACAGTCAATCATCTCACTCTCTTACCACAAAACAGAGTTTTTGCCTTGAGATTCTTAAAGCCGTAGGATCAATGGCTGCTGTGATCACCTTGATGCCTACAGCGCGCCTTCACATATGAATCCACCAATGGACTCTGGTCTTATAATCGGCAGCCTTTGCAACATCCTATAAAACTATCTCGAGTTTGCAAGGAATTCTTACTGTGGTGGATACGGCCTGATGATGTTTGTCTGGGACATCCCTTAATCCTTCCTGCCCCAATCACCACATTGACCATGGACGCCTCCCGGTTGGGGTGGAGGACATTTCTTGGGATGGACTGCTCAAGGCACATGGTCCCCAGAAGAGACCAATTTGCATATAAATACCTTAGAGATATGAGCGGTCCTTTTAGCATTGCAGGCACTTCAGAACTCTCTTCCTCTGGGGACAGTTGGTATTCAAATGGACAATATCTTAGTAGTTTGGTATATCAAGAAGCAAGGGGGAAGCAGATCTTACCCCTTTGCCAAGAAGCAATCAGAGCTTGGCAGTGAGTGATGTCCTCCAACCGCTTTCTTGTGGCAAAGCATATACCAGAGAAGTCCAGTGTTCTAATGGACAAACTCAGCATTCTGATGCCTCATGAGTGGCCTCTCAATCAAACAGTGGCAAATAAAATTTTCCACAAGTGGGGTCAGCCTTACTTCAGTTTATTTTCCTGTCCCCTTAACAACAAATGCAGTAGGTTCTTTGCCATAATTGTCCCTCAGGGATAGTCATTGAGAGATGCTTTAGTCCACATTTGCCCCCCCCCCATTTCTTATGTACTTATCCACCCCTACTTCTAATTCCCAAATCCATTCAGAAAGCAATTCCATTAAAGAGCAAAGCAATCCTTATTGCCCCCTTCTGGCATCTGCAAGTTTGGTTCCCCTTTCTATGGTCTTGCCTACTATGTTCTCCTTGGACACTGGACTCCAGTCCGAATCTCCCTTCACGTCCAGCACGAATGACTCATCCAGACATTGCAGGCCTCAGAGTAACTGCATGGTTTCTCCAATTCCAATGATGGCTAGACATTCCAGGCTTTCCCCTCATATTTGCAAAATTTTATTTTCATCCCAGAAGCCCTCTACAAGGAATATTTATAAGAGTAAATGGAAGAGGTTTTCTTTTTGGGCTCAGCAGAGAGACTTGGATCCTTTCACTGCTCCACTTTCTGCTGTTTTAGATTTCCTTAATTCTATTTTTCAGAACAGTGTGTTTCTCAACCATTAAATTTCAGCTGGCAGGCATCTCCAACTACCACATCAGAGACAATGTTTCCCATTTAGCCTCATCCAAGTTATGCAAAGCATTTCTTAAAGCTCCCTTTTTACTTAGACCTCCATTTAAGGATCCCACTCCTCCTTGGGATCTTACTGTCATATTGCAGAGTTTGGTACAATCATCTTTTCAGCCTTCAGCTAAAGCAGACCTCAAATTTCTCTCCTAGAAAACAGTTTGCCTTGTGGCTATAACTTCGGCGAGGTGAGTCTCTGAACTCAAAGCACTCTCTACAAAAACACTTGATTTGATTTTCCACAAAGACGAGGTTACCTTGAATACCAACCCTTCCTTTTTACCTAAAGTTACCTCTGAAACAAACATTAATCAAGTGATCAACTTACCCATTTTTTTATGTAAATTTGACAATAAAGGAACATACATGCTTCATCTTTTAGATGTGCAAAGGCAACTTTGTTTTTATATTCATAGGACTAAGAAATTTAGAAAATATGACCAATTGTTTGCTTCCTTTTCCAGTAACAAACTAGGATCACCTGTCTCAAAAATTACAATAGCCAAATGGATTACAGATTGTATTTCTTGTATTTACTCTTTTCAGAGATTTAACCCTACCAAGACAACCAAGTGCACACTCAACTAGATAATGGCTATGTTAGCTGCTTTTTGGGCCAGAGACTCTATTGATAATATTTATGCAGCTGCCACATAATGCTCATACCTTTATTACTCATTACAAGTTGGATATCATCTCCAAAAACAGAGCTGCATTCTGTTCTGTGGTTCTCCGGAACATCCTTCCATGAGGGCCACCCAGGGTGTTTTGTGGCTAGGGACTCTGTCCCATTCATTGAGGAACAAATGAAAATGACAACAATCAGATATAAAACTTATGCACTCACCATAACCATGCATCTGTGTTGTCCAATTTCATTTTTCCCCAACATCCCTTCCACACCCCCATCCATGTCTTTGAGAGAGACCTGATGGAATTTTCTTTTAGGAATCACAGTTCCTGTTTGAGCTCCTGCTGTATTATGTTATCTTAACATTATTTTGTCTGTAATAAGTTAAATAGTTTTTATATTTGAAAAGTTGTGTATTAGCAGCAAACTCATTCTGAAGTAATTCAGTGGTCAGGAGCATTATGGGTAAAGGGAGGAGCTTGAGAGTTGGATCCTTGAATCTAGAGTAATGTGGCTGAGTTGGATCCAAGGATCGGATCCAACCCCATTCATTGAGGAAAAATGAAAATGGACAACATAAATGCATAGTTATGGTGGGTACATAACTTTTATTTATGCTTATTTCTGGATGCTTTCCTGAGCCTGTAGTTTGGGGGGGCTTGTATACAATCACTGTGGGAATTCTGCATATTTTTCATTATTTGATAGTTTATATATTTATTACTCAGGCTTTGCTTTTCAGGAGATTGTGTAGGGTGTTTTCTTGTACAGCACAGTTCATATTGTCTGTTATTCATTTTTTTTGTGGCAATGCTGTATATTAGGAACCCTTTTAATGTTATGTGATCGTCTGTCCACTTTGAACAGTAGGAATGTCACCACAACAGGAGGCACCAATCCACGACCTCAAGGCATTTTCCAAGGCTCAAACTCTTCCCTTTACTCCCATAACATGGCTTGCTTCTGCCATCTCTCCAGATTTCATTTACCATGAAAAGCATCAGTTAGTGCTCCAGAGGCTCACACTTTTTAAGTGGAAGAATGACCATTTCGAGGGAGGGTGATAATACCCTTTTTCTTGCTTCTTTCAGCAGTTGTCTTTTCAGCTACTCAGCTAGTACCTTTGGCCCCTAAAAGAACTATCAGCATTTTTGTAGTTTATTTCTTTTCCCACTCCCAGTTATGGCTTTTTTACTGCAGCACTCTGTGTTAGACCACCCTTTTCTCCTTAACCTGTCTTACTATGGACCATAACTAGTCAGGGGGTTTGTGAGATTTGAACATATTTAGTGCTTTAATTGTTGCTGTTTAGTCAGTGCTTTCTCACTTACTTGAAAGGCCTTGGGATTTCGTAAATACCAGAAGTGTGACCATAAAAGTTTTCCCCAAAGCACACACAAAACACACACAGCTTATGTGCTATGTAGTATCTGGGGATGGAACAACTTGAGGCAATGTGATATTTGTAAAAAATTTGTTCAGTGTGCTTTATAAGAAAGAAATAATGAGCTTATTTATTTGTTATGTTCATTTGTTGCCCAGGTGAAGTCTGACTGGGTATAAATCCCTTTTCAGCAGAGGCCCAGTTAAAAAAAGTTCCACTCGTACAATGTTATACAAGATACAATGTAAATTAAAACCGGTACATCAGTGTCATCTTTGACAGTGCAGTATTTGAAGATGACACACAGTAACGTATGGAATTGGTTCACATTACATAAAAGTATATTGAATAAAAGTATACATTCACTCTGGTAAAATCATAATATCATATTGAAATAGAACATATTACATGCAAGTATTTGTATTGGAACAGCTGTGAACATGGATAAGCATGTGTAAACATACAGATACCTGTATTAAAGTGGGAGTTAGGCAATTTATTTAGATTTCATTAGGGCAATATACATTTTAGGGAATGGAGTAGTAAGTAGTAAGTTATAAGGTTTACTGTCATTTCATTGAAGTGGACTCGTCAAATCCACTTTGCTCAAAGTCTGAAACTCAAACTTTGAAAATTTTGAACTCCGATATTACCAAAGTACAAATCCCGTCCCATCTCGACCCATTTTGACACTTGTTCCTAGGGCAAATTCGAAATGGATTTCGGCTATATTGGAATTCGGCAATGTGACTTTTCGCAGATGTGAGTTGATGATGTGATCATTCGACCGAGTCCACGTCAATAAAATGATAGTAAACCAAGTTATAGGAATAACAATGTTAGTTGTGAAGAGTAGTGTCTATAAGTGTTAATTTAAGAGTAGAGAGTGTTGCAGGAGTTTATTTATAATTTAGTCTTTGCTGTTTATTATTAAGGCTCAAATGTTGTGAAGGTGATAGAGATTTGAGGATGCAGTAGTAAAGGAGATTGTTGTTTGTGTTAGTTAGCCTGGTGAGGAGTAAGAGCATAGCCAAGAGTCCTTGAGATGGTCATTTATTCTTAAAAGTTTTCTCACATTAAAGGGTAGAAAAGAAGAAAAACAAACAGAAAAAGGTTTGTTGAACGCAAGGTCCTACAAAGATTTGGATATTGGCCCTTCCTCTTTCAAAAGTATTAGATTAGACATGACTCCATCCAGGGCTCCTATTCCTTCTTCATGGTTGGACTCGACCTCACTTAGGGCTCCTCCACCATTGGCATTGATCATTCTTTGACTGATGGAGTCTTCCAGCTGGAGGTCACTGTAGTGCAGGAACCCATTCTGGGAGCTTCTCCTCGGAATGAGAACTTAGTTTGTTTAGTCAAAGCCTTCCTACTCAGTGTCAGTGCAGTCTGCTAGGTTGGTGCAGAGTCCACTGATTAAGATGGATTGGTGCAGGATGATGAGAGCCTTAGCCAGGGCCCATATTGAGTTGGGTTTCTGTCCCACTCCTCCCCTAAGGGCAGCTAGAGAAGGCTTCCCACCCTCCACATGTTATGCTCTTATCTTGACCCTGTATCAGCACTAGAAGTTTTGGAGCTGAGTGTAATTCTCCTACTGTCAACATCAGCAGTGAATGTTCTTCCTCATTCATCACCCACACCCTTATTACTGCTAGTCTTGACACTGACTCAATCTGTGCTGAGACCTACTAGGCCAGAAGTTATTACACTGATGGTTCAGCACCATAATTCGGACTGATACCTTTCAGTACCATTTATGATGTTGGTATCATCATTTTGTGATGTGTTTGTGCTCAAGCTACTCTCAATTCTGGATCACATGATCAATATTACCATGGATAGATTAGTGCCAGGTATAAATGTCATCAACTTGGCATCAGCTGTGTGGTGACTGATGTCAGCTATGACCCTGACAATCTTTGTGCTGATAATCTCAACCATTGCAGTCAGGTTTTCTAACATTATTCCAAGGCAACCAGCTAAGGTGTTAGATTCTGTTAAAGACATCCTGTGCTTTGGCTCTGCCCCTTGACAGCTCTCACTATAGGTCCTTGGCTGTCCCTTGTCTTAACAGGACTTAGCACTGAAAAACAACTGCTGAGCCAAACTGTCTTTGGGAAGTCCCTTCTTCTGAATGCCCAGACAAGTCCACTCTGAGGATTCTGACAAAGAATAAGTGCAAAAGGAGGTGTTAGACTCTCCACCACAGTCTCACACTCCACAGTTCTTGATGAAGCAGAGGGCCTCTGTGCATTCCTTCCAGCAGAAAAAAAAATATGGAAAGTCCTAGTATTAATGAGGAAGAAGGGTTTGTGGCCAATAGACCAATTCTTCCCTAAGGATAAAGTCATACAAGAGACTTCAGATTTTGCCCCATGCCCCATCTATGTCTTATGTGGTCCTGTAGCCATGGATAAGGTTTGGCAAGAATTTGATGTGGTTGAGCCTATCCCAAGGAAACTGGGCAAGTTCCAATGATCCATTGAAGGACAGGCCAGTGTGGAATAAGGCACCTTTAGCAAAATCCATTGTTGTGGAGGCCATGAGCAAGAGAGAGTTCTCAGCAGAGAGCCATAAGGTCATCTCCTGGATAAAGATTTTTGAGCTATGGATTGCTTGGGGAAGTGTGACTTTGCATTAGGTACTTTTACCATCAGGGCACTAAATTACCTGATGCATATGACCCAGTTGTATTGTAACAATGCAGAGAAAATGCTCAAGACACAGAAAAAAAGTTGCTACACAGTGATACACATAAAAGAAAAACTCTAGCTGCAGGTGGCAACAGTACACAGTATAATTCCCCTCTCTATGAAGCTGATTCACAGTGCAGTGGCTAGGACAGTGAGATCAGCTGGGATAGATATCAACATGAGTAGGCATGTCTGGCTTAGAGTATGCAGATTTGTGGAACACTTCATGACATCCTTTGCTGGTGCCCTCATTGTTAGGTCCTGATTTTTCAGATCACAGGTGAAGGAGAAGTTGCTCAAGAGCAAGCAAGAAGGGTCAACACTCATTGTGGTTGGGGTGAAATTATCTAATCTTCAGTGGTCCTTTGCATGGAACCAGAAGGAGGCAAAAACTTTGTCTCTAAAAATCCTAGTATCCACTATTTGGGCAATAGTCTAAAAGAAACTCCTCTGCCCTTGGGGTTTCTTCAATGGATATCATTTTAGAGGGTGAAGTGGATCTTAAAATCAAGGGTGCTATAGCCCTCTTCCAGGGAGTCAGCAATAACACCCCTGAGAGCTTGCCTAACTGTTCACCTGTGGAGGCAATTGGGGGTCAAATTTTCCTCTGACTAATCATATAGTTGGCCATCACACAAGACAGATGGATCAGGGAGGTAATTGCCAAGAGCTGTACAGTCCCCCTCTCAGTACCTCTCCAACCAACCTCCCAACCTCCTTTTCTGTTACAGAGACTCCGCCGCACCAAAAGGAGGCATCCAAAAGAGAGGTCATCAACCTTCTTGCAAAATGCATTATCTACACTTAAAATAGACAAGGCATCCAGGAAGTTCCTGCACTGTTCAGTATACTAACCTCAGAAAAAGGGTAAAAAAAGAACCAAAACTCAAACCACGAGCCAGTGGAAAAACTAGCAAAACCCAGTAGGTGATAAATATAAAATGAACTTTTCGATAAAACAAAACACAACAAAGGTGCTGGTGTAAAAAAATGTCAAAAACCAAAGTAAATAATACTTTTAATGAAAAATAAAATACAACCAAATGATTAAGCATTTTCATCCCACTCGGGATTTCATCAGAATACTGTAACATAACATCCACTTCCTTTTATGACACAGATTCCCCTCAGTGAATAAAGACCAATTAATTCATTTACAATGGGAACAAATGATGTTCTGTAGTCCTATCTCACCTTCATTCTTACATATGCGTTCGGTGCTGATCCTCGGATCTGACTCGGCTGATTACAAAGCTCAAAGTCTATAAGTTGGCTTGTGGCAAGGTAGGTATCCCATAGTGCACTATTAAGAATCCCCAGATCTCGTTTTCCACTTCTACGAGTTCAAAAGTGCTTGTTGCTTGGCCGTGGCTAAGTTGCATATATTTCATTATAATCATTTTTACTGATATAGTTCCTATTACTGTAGGTCCGCGTTTTAGTTAGGACCATGTTTTTTGACTATTTTTCAATTGTTTAGTATATTGTGTGCAGTGTTGTTTACTATTTTTTCAATAGTTGCCTGCTGTTTAAGATTTCTGGTATTTTTTGGCTCAGCTTCCTTTCTGTTTCCGCAGCAAGGTCCATTTAAGTTAGAGGATCTAGTCCTCTGTTTAACTTTGAATCTTTCCTCAACAGGGCTAGGTCCTTTTAAGTTAGAGGACCTAGTCCTCTGTTGTTTTCTCCTCTGTGTGCGTGTTAGTTTAGTGGGGCTAGGCCCGTTTAAGTTAGAGGACCTGGTCCTCATTGTATTTTATGTGTAACTCTTAAAAGGCGAGGCCCATTTAAGTTAGAGGACCTTGTCTTTTTTCCCTGTTTCATAGAACTCCTTGTAGTCATGTCAAAGGACTCCAAAGACCATAAACCTTCGGGTTTTAAAAAGTGCCTTAAGTGCTCCCAAGAAATGTCAATTACGGATGGTCACAGTAATTGCGTTTACTGCCTCGGAGCCATTCACCTACAGGAAACTTGTTCTTTCTGTCACTTCTTCATAAGAAAAAGAACGTTCTCCATAAGAGAAAGAACAAATTAATTCTGAAAGGTCTCCTTAAGCCTTCCTTTGAGGAACTTAGCCAGCTCTTCTTCATCTTCCAAGTCTCATTCATCAAGAAAAGAGAAGGTCAAGTTGGCCAAGAGACATTCCCCGGCACCGACTATTTTGTCTGAACCTCCTCAGAAAACCTTAAAATTGGATAAACCTTCTACCTCTTCAGCTCCACTCTCCTCGGAGCCAGTCGAGGTTGTTGATGTTGGCACTGCAGTGTTGGCCCCAAGTTTCTTGGAGCCAACTACTGAGAAATTACATCAGAGCCAGTCCAGAGAGCTTTTGCAAGTCTCCCCAACTATACGATCTGCCATTTTACAGAGATCTAGGTCACCTACCCTGTCATCCAGATCCTCCAAGAGCCTTTTGGAAGAGGATGTAGAGAGAGTAGTGTTTAGACTCTTGAAGTCGTCTGCTTTACCCAGATTGTTGTTGGCTCTGACCCAGTCGGTTCTGGAGCCATCTAAGTCCATTCTCCCTGTTGTGGTTCCTCCTCCGAGCCGAGTTGGTCCATCGGAGCCAGAGATTTTGGTACCGCTTGTTGTGGAACTCTCGGTTCCAGCTCCCCTTGTGGCTGTCTTGGAGCCAGGTTCCACTCTGACACCTTTGGCGCTGTCCGTGGTGTCTAGGAGCCGAAGCTCACCAGTCGGCCCTGACAGGGATGCTTGGACCCAAACCTCTTCGGTGCCGAGTCTACTTCTCGGTGCGTCGGCTAGGTTGAGCTCGGACCCTACATCCATCTCAGAGCCAATCACTTTGGAACCGAGGACTACCTCTATTTCCTTGGAACCGGGATTGTCTTTGGAGCCAGAGAGATCTGCATTCAAGATGATGAGGAGCGTGCTGTCCCGGTCATCAGATCCGCACAAGGGTACCAATTCTCTTCCCCCTCAAGCACCGACCTCTGTCTCAGCACTCTCTCTCTCTCTCTCTCTCTCGACAAAAGAGACCTGCAGCCTCAGGAGCCCCTGTTGGGTGGCCCCCTGTTTTCCAGAGACGTCCCCAGAATACCCTTCTGAGGAGCCCCCTTAGAAGAGGACATGCAAGAGGAAGCATGTAGACTCCTTGGATGAGTCCATCATCTCAGACACTGACCTTGAGGAGTCAGAAGGATCCCCCAAGTCGTCCCCTGATGAGATCTCCTTTGTAGACACCTTAGAGATCCTGAAGTAGAGAGGCAGTGGGCCCACCGTCACCCCTTCTGATGAGGAGTCAGTATACCTGAAGGCCTTTTGGTCTCAACCTTCAGCCTCTTGGGTGTCTCCACCTTTTGATGAACTCCTGGATCTAGTTAGTCGAAAGATGTGGGAAACTCCTGATGCCGTGGAGCCAGTCCCCAGAAGACCCAACAAATTTCTCTCAGCCCCAAAAGAGAGTTCTTGACCAAGGGTGTGCCTGTAGATGCCATGGTGGTGGAGGCAGCCACTAAGAAGAAACTAGTGGAGACTTCTACATCTGTCCATGCACTGAACAAGGAGTCTCAAATGATGGATAGATACGGGAAGCATATCTTATCTTCAGCGGCTTTTACCCTCAGATCACTGAACTATTTCACACATTTTACTAGACTTCAAAGAGATCTCCTCAAGGAGGTAGGAGATACTCCTCAAGGTACATCAACTGAAGGAGTCTCTGAGAAAGTTACTGCTCAGTTGTCTACCTTAAACTCCATTGTGAACTCCTCCATGAGGCTGATCTCCTATGCAGCCGACGGAATGAGTAGAGCAGCGGGTTCGGGAGTTTCCCTTAGGAGACCCTCCTGGATGCACTTATGTAATTTTGCAGAGCCCTTCAAATCTACCTTTACCAACACCTCCTTTGACAGTTCTTCTCTTTTTGGACCAAAGGTAAAAGGTACACTCACCAGGTGCGAACAAGAAGGGAAAACTCTCTCTGCCATGGGAGACCATTTTACTGTCCCTTCTAGACAATATCCCAAGGGTCAGAGAGGCGGTAAAATGGTTCAAGAAGTCCCAGAGATTTTGTCTGGACGCACAAGGTGATTCCTCCTTCAGAGGCAGAGGAGGAGCTAATGGTAGATGTCACCTTAGATGCAGGGTGGATCTGCAAAACCAGGGTGACTGCGATTCCTTTCGAGGCTGTCCCTATCAGCGTTCCTGATGTGGGGCTCAGCTGCACTTCTCTGGAGCCAGTCGGGGGTCACTTATCTTTCTATCCAGAAGCCTAGCTCAACATCATCCAAGACAAGTGGTTACAAAAAATAATCACCAAAGGATACTCCATACCCTTCTTTCTTCCACCCCACACTCCCTAGAAGATCCTGGATGTTCCACCCAATCATAGGGATCAAGCAACTATAGAACTTCAAAAGCTGTTTTCAAAGAGAGTCATCCAAACCATCCCCACAGATCACATAGGATACAGAACTTACTCCAGATTCTTTTTAGTGCCAAAATGAACAGGGGACTGTAGGCCCAATTTGGACCTCAGCAAACTAAACGAATCCATAAAGAAGGCCAAGTTCCGAATGGTAGCACTGCAGTCTATACTCCCTCTGTTAGGGAAAGACAATTGGATGTGCTCCATAGACCTCCAAGATGCATACTACCATATAAAAATGGACACAGCATCAAGGAGTCATCTACACTTCTAGCTGGGAGCCAGTCATTACAAGTTTCGTGCTCTGCCCTTTGGTCTCATCACAGCCCCCAAGGTGTTCACCAAATGTATGGCAGTAGTGACAGCTCACCTGAGACATCGTGGATTCCAAGTGTTTCCGTCCCTGGACAACTGGCTCCTGACTGCCACCACCAGGCATCTACTCCTACAAGTCAGGGATTCAACCATCTAGCTCTGTTCCCATCTGGGGATTACGATAAATTAGGAAAAGTCTGCCTTGTCGCCCTCTCAATTTGTGACTTTTATAGGAGCAGAAATGGACACAGTCGCCATGCTAGCTCGTCTCTCTGCAGACAGAATTCAAAACCTCAGACAACAGATTTACAGCTTGCTTCCTCTACAAAAAGTCAAGGCAATGTCAGTGCTGAAACTCTTAGGGACCTTGGCCTCTACCTTAAATCTAGTGCCACTAGCCAGATTACATATACAAATTCTTCAATGGCTACTTTTTTCTTAGTGGTCTCTTCAACAACTGCCTCTGTCTCATCATATTCTCATAACAGAGTCTTGCAAAAAGGACCTTTGTTGGTGGATCCAGCCCAATCAGCTGATGACAGGAACACCCTTCCTCCCTCGCCAACCCGTTGCCACTGTGACCACGGATGCCTCCCAGATAGGGTGGGGGGGGGCATTATTTAGGCAGGACTGTCCAAGGCACATGGCAAGATCATGAGGCTCACCTGCATATCAGTGTCCTAGAGATGAGAGCAGTGCATCTAGCATTGCAAGCACTTCACGACTATCTTCCCTTAGGGACAATAGCAATCCAATCAGACAATGTCAGTGGTATGGTATCTAAACAAGCAAGGAGGAACCAGGTCTTACCCACTTTGTCAAGAGGCTCTTCATGTTTGTCAGTGGGCGATATCTTCCCAGCGCTTTCTAGTAGCAACGCATATCCCGGGGAAAACCAATGTGATAGCCGACAGGCTCAGCAGGGCAATATTGATGCCTCATGAGTGGTCTCTGAATCAGAAAGCAGCGGAACAGATTTTCCAGAAATGGGGAAAGCCTTGCTGCGATCATTTTGCCAGCCCGATCAACGCCAAATGCAGCAACTCTGGGGGAGTCACCAAGAGACGCACTTGTTCATGATTGGCCTCTGGGACTCCTTTATGCATGTCCCCCTTTTCTGTTCATATCAAAAGTGATCTAGAAAGCAAAGTTCTTGGGAAGCAAAATGATTCTGATCATTCCTTACTGGCCTCATCAGATTTGGTTCCCCTTTCTCGGGCCTCATCTCCTAGACGATCCATGGACTCTGGATCCAGTTCCAGACTTCATGATACACGTGTCAGGCTCCCTTCGCCCCTGCCTCCATACCCTCAACTTGAGAGTGTGGCTGCTCCACTTCCATCCCTAGTCAGTTTTCATGATTTTTCACCTACTGTGTCCCATATCCTTACATCTTCACACAAACCTTCCACTAGGAAGTTATACGCTAGCAAATGGAGAAGATTTTCTATTTGAGCAAATGAGAAAAATGTAGATCCTTACATAGCATCTATCCCTTTGGCGTTAGAATTTCTAACTGAACTTTTCCATCAGGGATCAGCTGCTGCCACAATTGCAAGTCCAACTGGCAGCGATATCAAACTTTCATTTGGGACAAAATGAGCCTAATCTGATGTCCCACAGATTATGTTAAACCTTCCTTAAAGGCACTACCTTGTTAAGACCTCCTTTTCAGGAACCTCTACCTCCGTGGGATCTAAATTTCATTCTGTCCAAACTAACTTCCCCACCTTTTGAGCCCGCACATTCATGTCAATTGAAGTTTCTGTCTTGGAAGACCTTCTTCCTAGTAGCTATCACATTCGCTAAATGGGTATCAGAGTTGCAAGCATTGTCAATCAAGCCTCCTTATTTGATTTTTCACAAAGACAGAGTTTCCCTTTGTACAAATCCTTCCTTCCTCCCTAAAGTTTGCTCTCAGACTAATTTGAACCAAACTATCGAACTGCCTGTATTTTTTCCTAATCATTCAAACAGTGCAGAATATAAATTTCATCAACTTGATGTTCACAAACAGTTACAGTTCTACCTTCATAGAACTAAGGAACTTAGAAAATCAGACCAATTGTTCGTGTCCTTTTCTGAAACTAGAATAGGTCTGCCAGTCTCTAAAGTGACTCTATCTAATTGGATTTCCAACTGTATTTCCTTTATCTACTCCTCCAATGGAAATAACCTCTTGTTTAAAATTAAGGCTCATTCCACAAGATCCCTGTCCACATCTGCTGCCTTTCAAGCCAGAGTTCCAATTGACAGTATTTGTGCAGCAGCAACTTGGGCTACCCCTCATACCTTTGTTACTCATTACAAATTGGATTTGACCTCCAGGGGTAGAGCCTTCTTTGGTTCCACGGTACTCAGGAGTATATTCCCGTGAGCCACTCGAGAAAAAGGTGCTAGGGTCACTGTCCCATATGTAAGAATGAAGGTGAGATAGGACTACAGAACATAAAGAAGTTATGTACTCACCATAACGTTCCATGTTTGTAGCCCATCTCACCCTTCATTCTTACAAACCTACCCACCTACCCATGTCCTGGAAGGATCTGGAGACAGGATAGTGTTGCCTTTGGTAGGGTGGAGATCTTTCAGTGTTGTTTTTTCTGGATAATCTTTTCTATCTCTCTTATAGTTAGCAGCAAACAAGATATCGGGATTCTTACTAGTGCACTATGGGATACCTACCTTACCATGAGCCAACTAAGAGACTTTGAGCTTTGTAATCAGCTGAGTCGAAGCCAAGGATCGGCTCCAAACCCATATTTAAGAATGAAGAGCGAGATGGAGTACAACCATGGAATGTTATGGTGAGTACATAACTTCTTTTTTTAAAGAAACATAGACTATGTCCCAGTTTTTAAACTGAAGAATTCTTCCCTTATAGTTCATGTACAAAAAAGTATATAAGTTCCTAAAACTACTAAAAATGACTACTTAATGTAAAATATTAAATATTAAGTAATTCATATTTGTTGTGTCTTTCGGCTTATCCCGATTAGGGGTTGCCACAGTGGAACTCCGGTCCGGTAATATTTGGTAGTGGATTTTTACGTGCCGAGTTACCAGCCCTGACGCACAACATTCACCGAAGGCACGCCCATTCACGCATGCCTCCTCACAGAAGACGCTCTAGCTGAGAATCGAACGCGACAACGTCTTGCTGTGAGGCGACAACGCTACTGCAGCACCAATACCGCAGGTCTTGAAATATTAAATAATAAATATTAAGTAATTCATATTAAATAGTTAAAATATCAAACTATTAAAATATTAAAATTGTGTAAAACTGTACCCAAAGTCCATTGAAATTCAACAACATAATAGAAAATAAATTAAATGAATGCAAAAATACATATAAGTTCCATAGTTCTTCATCAGATGCTAAAAATTTCAAAGACTAAACTTGACTGCAGGTTGCAAAATAAATGTTTGCCATTAAGAGCGCTGTCAAAAAGAAACAGAAAACTAAACATGTATGTACTGCTCCTCAAATTTCCGTAAACAGGAGTAGTTCACTAGATTTGGCTCGGGGTTTAATTCAGGCTTTTGACTCTTCTTATAAGACGATTTCTGGTAAAAGAAAAAGGGATGCCTGTTTTCTGAAGAGATTGAAGAATTTAAATCTGAAGGTGAAGATGAAGGGACAGATGCATGATTTTCTCCTTAAATTTCTGATCCAGACTCAGAGGAGAGCACAGTATCTGATTCTACCTGTGGGTGGGTTCTTTTTCTCTGAGATTGTTCCCAGAACTTGCCAGTGTTTTTAATAGTTTCTCAGTCCCTTCGAAAATACTATGAGCTGGTATACATTAAATTTCCTGTACCTTCACTCATTCCTCTGTTGCTGTCAGCTTTGGAAGATGTGTGTGTCAGTAACTGCAATTTTCTGACAGTCAGCCTACTGCCCCTAAAAAGGCAGATAGATTGTATAAAGTTCCTCAGTTTTTTAAGTTTTAATACACTCATCTCAAACCTGACCCAGCAGCTGTAGCTTTAGTTATTCCTGTTGCTGCTAAACAGTTAATCTGATGTTGTCAGTATTAATTTTATCCTCATCTGTTGGGTTCAGATCTATCCAGCTTGGCCATTAATTTAGCTAGTGGTCGCCAAAAAACTCTTGAGCTCCTCCCTTACCCATAATTCACCACCCCCAACATACCTCAGATTTCTTTTGCCGCTTTCGGGAATAAGACATGGTCACCTTCAGCTTTTGAGTGAATATTCAGAATGATAAATTGTTTTCCTTTTTAACTACTAAATACTTTATATATCTATATATCCTCCCTTTTCCTTGCACTAGGTGTAATCTTCTTTTGCCATTATTGGTAGTTATTCTTATTTTTTTCTACTTTTACACAAATCAGTGTATTCATAGTATCACTGTTGCAATAGTAAAACACATAAAAGCAAATAATCCAACAAAAATGTCACAGGATACCTTCTCCTTGAAAAGAACCAGACACCAGGCAGGGTAAGGTTATAAGCACTTTTGTTCCCTTTACTCACACTCAGTACAAATGGAACTTCATCAGATACAAAACCTTACACACTTCTCCCCTTTTTATATACAATTCAATTGATTAATCACAATCAATTAACTTAAATGAATTAATTAGTTAAGTGTGCTCTCAAGTTAAAAACACATTAATATGTTATTTCTTTAAAAATATATAGCTGTGTATAATACATGAATAATTCTCCTATAAAAACACATATATAATAAACATTTCATCTGTTAAGAAAATATATTTATAAATAACAATACATATATTAGATACTAACTTAATTGCTTCTATGTTTAACCACTTAAACCATTTTTTATCTAATCTCATCTGCCTTTAAATGAAGCAAGCTCCTTAGAGAAATCCTGTCATTGATACCAGGAAAAACTGTGGCATTCAACAAAACCTGCCAGTGTGTTTCCCTGTATGCTAAAAAACAGGGCCAATTACCCCCCCTCTCCTGTCTGCCTACCTTTTCCAATACACAGAAGAGGAATTTTTTTAAAATTCTTACAGTTTATGCTGTGTCTAAATAGGGCATTTGTTTTGTCTTGTCTCTTAATTGCATAAATGTGTTGGTAAATTCACTTTTTTAACTTGTTTTCCATTTTTCCTATATACTATGCACAGCATGACTGGCACAAGGCCACGTAGACAACTCCTTTTGTATTACAGTTATAATTCCCTGTCACTGGAATTATTCTATTATGACCCTCTATCACTATATTCCTGCATTCATAGATGTACCTACATTCCCTGCAGCCATTGCATTTCCTCATATTACCTAATGGAATCCTATCTTTGTCTTTCTTCCTTTCAAATAAGTTCTTAATGTTGGGTCTCTTCTGAAAACTATTTTTGGTTTATTTCCCAGTTTTTCAGTTAATCCATATGCCCCAAAAACACAATTCCAGTTCTTTTCCACTATTTTACGGACCTCTACACTATCCTCATTATATGTTAGCACACAGCAAGTAGTTACCTCATCTGTCTTCTTAACATTCAACAAACTCTCAGGTTTTTTCAATAATGGGGGATAAAAATCTTCTCTGCTGCTTGTTACGTAACTCTCCTGTCCCTCTAGGACACTAGTTGGGTAACCCCTTATTCCCAGCATAGTCTTTAACTCTACCATTTGTTCTTTAAACCTGTTGTCATCTGTTGTTAGTCTTGATGTTCTAATCATTTGGCCCTTTACCAAATTTCTTTTTTGCCAAAAAGGGTGGTCACTCTCAAAGTGCAGATAACTATTCAAGTGGGTGGGCTTCCTATATATACATGATTCATAACATCCATCCCTTCTATTTTTGTATAGGTGGATGTCCAGATAATTAACTGCTTCTTTCTCAATTTTACTGGTAAAGCTCAAAAAATCAGTAATGGCATTGATATAGTTCAAAAAATAATTTGCCTCATCAAGCTCCCCTTCCCATAATATTAGAATATCGTCCAAAAATCTATAATATCTAAAGATATTTTTCCAAAACATTGAATTTAACACAAATGTGGTTTCCCAATACCAAAGAACGATGTTAGCAAATATTGGGGCTACTGCTTCACCTATTGCTACCCCTCAGGTTTGCTTGAAATGTTCCCCCTGAAATCACGCAAAATTATTTTTCAGAACCAATTCCATGAGGGTGGCTAAGACATACACCATATCCCTTGAAAATCTAGTTCCTTCTCTTAGTGCTTCCTGGAAATATTCCATTCCTTCTTCATGTGGGATACAAAGAAAAAGGTCCTTGATATCAATAATCAAGAAAATAGCTTCTTCCTTGAACTCATTCCTTGCCATGCACTGTAATAAATGCCAAGAGTCCTTCAAGACATGTTTTTTATCCTCAAAAAATCCTTTTAAATGGAAATCTAACATTTTTGCTAAAGGTTCTGTTTTACTCCCACCTCCTGCCACTATGGGTCTCATCGGTGGATCCCCTAATGATTTATGAATTTTGGGGATCCCAAAGAAGGCTGGTGTTCAGGATTGTTCACCTTTAAGTATCTCACCTCATCTTCACTGAAGGTATATTCCTGGAAGAGTTCTTCCAAAATCATGTCTAATCTCACATTAAAGATGTTAACCTCATTCAGTGATGCTGCACTAAAGTAGGAACTGTCATTCAAATATTTCATCATTCTGGTGGTGTAGTCATAATGTTCCATTACAACTACTCCTCCCCCCTTACCGGGCCTCACGATTCTTACTTCTTGGTTCCTCATTAACTCTGTTAATGCCTGTTGTTCGTCTTTTGTTAAATTTTGGTTACTCCGTCTAGTCTTATTCCCTATTAAATTCCTGTATTCTGTCTTGTTCAATCTTTCGAAAAGGGCCACTGGTGGTAATGGGGGGGGAGGTTATAAGTATTTTTTCTTTTTAGGGTTACTTTAGTTGCATCACTCTCCTTCCCATTCTGCATTACCAACTTTAAATTTATGGTCCTTGCAAACATCTTCAAATCTAAAATGGTATTAACCATATAATTCTGTTTCTTAGGGATAAACTTAACCCTTTTACAAAAAGTTCTGCTTAGGTGTTATTTAATATAATTCCACTGTAGTTATAAAATCTTAAGGCCCTTATATTCCAGAATACAAACCTTTCCGTTTTCATTATTGTCATTACTGTTCCCTGTATTATTAGTATTGTCATTATACATAGCTTCAATAGGGAAATTATTAAACTCAAAATCATGCTGTAAAAATATATAATTTCCTTCGATGTATGCTCAATACATCTAGATTTTGTTTGTTCCCCAAAGATTCATCACAGTATATCTTGTGTAATTTCAACACAATGCTTTTCCACGTTTGCATCAAAATCATTATACATTTCCCTAAGACATGCTTCATTAGATAAATCATTACATTCTACAGCATACTGTAACAATGAGGCATTATTACTAAAACTTTCATTTATAGTATTCAATCCATTTCCAATGTCCCAAATATCAGCAACAGGCTTTTGAAACACCATAGTAAAAGGAAAGTCAGTATAACACTCAGTACTGTCATTTCTACCAAGCACAAGTGACCATTCATTTGTTTTATTCTGGACTCTTGTCTAATTGGTCTTCCACACAAATTTATCACCAACAATTTTATGCATCACCTCAGTACTGGAACAGTTAGAAAAATACTTTAAGTTGTCATTAACAACAAACTGAGATGGCCTTTTTGGAAGTTGGCTCTGAAGAGAGAAACTACAAGCAAGTATATTTTGTGAATCATAGACTTTAACACTATTTTGGAAAACCACCACCACCACAACCTTATACCAAGAGTAAGGCCATCTCAGATTTTTGAAATTTACACACTTGGTGAATAAAGACAAAAATAGCATATTTAGATGTAGAATTGAGTAAAGACTACCAGAATAGGATTTATATAGCAAAAATCTTCCGGAAAGACACCTATTCAAATGCCTTCCTCCAGTATACCAGTTGTCATCCTTCATTCCAGAAGAAATCTGTAGTGAAGGGCCAACTTGTTAGGGCTGCTAGGATGGTATCTAGAGATGTAGACTTTGATGAAGAATGCGGTTTATTTTATACTTTTTTCACTCAAAGAGGGTACCCTAGTCTATTTGTCCAGGAAATAATAAGAGAGGTACAGCATAAAAGAACCACAGGTGTTTACATCCCAATATTGAACAACAACCATGTTGATAGACAGATGGAAAGAACAGTAAAACAACCGTTCAGCCCCTGCAGTTTTATTTGTACATACACTCTTGATTCCAGTGAAATAGTTACTATTATTTCTAAGAACTGGGAAATTCTACTGAGAGATGGGCAATTTAGATTCCTCTTCCCAGAGTTTCCCAAAGTAGTATTTAGACGAGGTAGTAATCTGAAGCCAATTTTGGAGGTTAAAACCAGGGCACCAAGTAGCAGAGACGGCATGTTTAAATGTTACATGTGCCGTTTTTGTAAGTACATAGATGTGGGGTAGTAGTTTTGAAATTAGAAATAGGAAATTCAAAATGAAGGGCAAATTTAACTGCCAAAGTAAACAAGTTATTTATTTAGCTAAGTGTGTTCTATGTCCAGCTTTCTATATCGGCAAGACCGATAGAAAGTTATGTGAAAGAATTTATGAACACATGTATTGTATTAATAAAAACAAACTTGAAAACGCACTTGCTGGACATATCAACGAGAATCCAGGGCATCAGTTCAACTTTAGGGTTATCCAACAACTAGACAGTGATGGTTGAGGGGGATCCGAGTCACTCAGATTGGAAAGAAGTGAACTAATCTGGCAATTGAGACTCAATGCCTGTCACTATCCAGGTATTAATGAATTGAGCTCAATTATGTGTATATTACGTTTGAAGGACTTGGCCAGATAACATCATATGTATTTTCTCTGATGAGTAGAGTTATCCACTATTGGAATCCGCAATAATTTGAGTGACTAGAAGTATTATGTATTACTTATGCTTTTTACATGTACCATTTTTATAACTAAGTATTAAATTAATACGGAATATTTATAGTTTTTACATTATTCTGTTTTCAAGGATAGGTGAAAATATAAACAAATAAATCAACAACTTTTATATTCGTTCACGGTTATTTACTGTGTTTGGGAGCTGTAAGCGAGGTTTTTTGGAGTTCAAGCTGTTTTTTATACAGGGAAACACACTGGCAGGTTTTGTTGAATGCCACAGTTTTTCCTGGTATCAATGACAGGATTTCTCTAAGGAGATTGCTTCATTTAAAAGCAGATGAGATTAGATAAAAATGGTTTAAGTGGTTGAACATAGAAGCAATTAAGTTAGTATCTAATATATGTATTATTTATAAATATATTTTCTTAACAGATGAAATGTTTATTATATATGTGTTTTTATAGGAGAATTATTAATGTATTATACACAGCTATATATTTTTAAAGAAAGAACATATTAATGTGTTTTTAACTTGAGAGCACACTTAACTACTAATTAATTCATTTAAGTTAATTGATTGTGATTAATCAATTGAATTGTATATAAAAAGGGTGGAAGCGAGTAAGGTTTTGTATCTGATGAAGTTCCGTTTGTACTGAGTGTGAATAAAGGGAACGAAAGCGCTTATAACCTTACCCTGCCTGGTGTCTAGTTCTTTTCAAGGAGAAGGTATCCTGTGACATTTTTGTTAGTATCATTGTTGGTATTTCTTTTTTTTTTCACTTTCCTCTCTAAAATATAAAATAGAGTGATTTTCTTCTCTTTATAATTCTATAAAGTTCAGGATGTCAGAAAAAGACACTTCAGAGTTTAAGATATCCCAAAAGTGTGGGCACAAGTTGCTTTTATAAGGCACACATTTATTATGTGGTTATTGTCTGGGCCTGGATCATCTAAAAGTTGAATGTCAAATATGTCATAACTTTAATCTACGGGCCATTGCTGACTGAAAGAATATACATATTAAAAGGGTTACTGCCTATATCTTTTTCTGAAGCTATTGCTGGAGCTGAACCCTCTAAGGTTAAAACTAAGGAGACTTTTACAAATCTCCTAAGCTATCAGAAGCATTGACTCCATCTTTGGAGACGCCTAAAAAGAAGCACAAATCAGATGTGAAGATGACTTCTACAGTTTCAGTTCCAGGTCTAACAACTTCCTCTTTGGATCCAAGTGCTTCAGATATGGCATCCTTACCAAGGACTAGGTACTTACCCTTTGGAGATCATCCAGTACCTTCCAGAGTTCCTTCTTCTTTTTTGGAAGACCGACATTCTACATCCCCATTCTTGACTTCCTCTTGATCTTCTAGAAATGTAACCAAAGCAGATGTGGACAGAATGATAAGTAGATTTCTCTTGGCACAGATTCAGATGGGAGTTGTCCCACCTCCTATCTCTTTAGGTCAGGAAGTCTGTCCTTCTACCACTTCATTAATTACAGCTCCTTCTCTGATCCGATTGATCATTTCAAAGCCTATGGATCTGAGCCTTCTGGGCCTGCCTGGTTCAGATCCAAAGACATTTCTGTCTTCAGATCCAAAGCTGTCTCTGAGTGCACCGTCTCTTTCTTTGGAGTCAGATGACACTCAGAGCCAAAATGTCCCTGTCGGGTCCGAGGCATTGGAGTCAACTCTGAAGCTTTTGGAGCCATTTCTGCCCCTCAGAGACTTGGCATTGGACAGCTCTGTTCCAACTTCTGCCTTGGGGTAGATTGCCTTCAGGGCAGAGGGAACCAATATGCCAGAAGCCTGGCTTCTCAGCTGCATTGTCTTCCTTTTGTCTGCAGCATTCTGCCTTTGAGGTAGTGAATAGTATGTTCTCTGCAATGGCAAGAAGGACAGGTCCTACCCCCTCATATCTTCCCTCTGGATCCCAGATGTCTCTGCACCTTGAGCCTCATCATTTTACACCACAGGGATAGCCAGCTCAAAGTCTCCAGGCTACCCAGCAAGGTTTTACAATCTCTTCTGATACTCTAATGGAGCATCCCACCGAGGAAGTCCCTAGGAAGAGGAAGTGCAAGTGGAGGCACTTAGACTTCCCTAAGGAGTCAGTCACTGAAGATACTGATTTCAATGAAGGAAAAGTTCCCCAAGATCACCACATGAAGATGTCTCATTTGGTGACATTTTTGAGATCCTTAAGCAAAGGGGTGGTTGGTCCTCTGATAACCCTTCCCTAGAGGAATCAGTATTCCTGGAAGCCTTTGGAGCTCCAGGATTATTCTGCCCCCAATGAGCTCACTGACTTGATCTCTAGGAAGGCATGGAAGGAATCTGACTCATTTGAGCCAATCCCCAAAAGACAAGATCGGATTCTGACTCCACCTGTAGGTAGGGAATTTGGAGTAAGAGGGTGCTTGTAGATGCTATGGTCAGGGTGGCGGCCACTAAGAAGGAACTTGCTGAGCAGAGTTCCTCTGTCCTTCCCCCTAACAGGGAGTCTAAGGCATTGGACAGATTTGGGACATGTGTGTATGCTTCAGTGACCTTTGCACTTAGGTCGCTGAACTACTTGACACACTTTACAAGACTACAAAGGGACTTGATCAAGGAACTTTCATAATTCCATTCAGAGACCACTACTGCTGAGACTCAATCATCTGTGGCCTCACAGTTGGTTACCCTCAAATCTATTTCAAATTCATCAATGAGACATTTCTGGCATGCAGCTGAAGGTGCCTCAAAGGTGGCAGGTTCAGGTATTTCCATCAGGAGGCATGCCTGGATGCACTTTTATGATTTTGCAGAGTCCTTCAAGTCCTCGTTCGTCAATGCACCCTATGAATGCAGTTTGTTGTTTGGCCCTAAAGTTGCAGACACACTCTACTGGTATGAGAAAGATGGAAAGACCCTCTCTGCAGTGGGTATATGTTCAACCCCTCAAAGATCCTTTTCTAGGAATCAACAGTGTTGTTGAAAAATGTGGTTCAGGGAATCCAATATCCACATGGAGATAGCCCAGGGGCATTGGGAGGAACTTGAATGGACACCTACACCTGCACGGCAGAGGAGGCTGGCAGAACCAAGGGTCCACAGAGTCCTTCTCCAATAGACCTTATCCGCACTCCTGAAAGGAAGCCTGACTGTCCTCCTCTGTAGGCAATCAGGTGTCAATTAACCCTGAACCAGAGACCCTGGATAGACATAACAAAAGATACTTGGGTGCAGAGGATTATTTCCAGTGGTTATATAATTCCCTTTTCCCTCCCATCTCCATTGGTATGCAAATTTCCCAGTGTTCCTCCCAGTCAGAGGAAAGCAGCAGCATGAGAAATACTAAAGCAGCTAGAAAAAAAGAGTTATCCAAGAGGGTTCACCAGACCAGATAGAGTCTGGAACTTAATTAAGGTTCTTTTTAGTGCCAAAGAAAACAGGGAAGTGGGGCCTGGAGATCAATTTTGGATCTCAATGACTTGAACAAGTCAGTTCAACACACAAAGTTTTGGATGGTCATGGTTCAGTCCATTCTGCCCTTTTTGGGCAAGAACGACTAGATGTGCTCGATAGACTTTCAGGATGCATGCTATCACATAAAAATGAATGGACAACACAGAAGGTATTTATGCTTCTGGTTGGGAACCAGCCACTACCAATTCAGAGCACAGGCCTTTGGCCTCACCACAGCCCCCAGGGTGTTCACAAAATGCATGGCAGTGGTAGCAGCTCACTTGAGACTGCAGGGATTCCAGGTGTTTCCATACTTAGACAACTGACTCATTACCACCCTGACGACCAAGCATCTACTAATAAGAGTGAGAGATCAGGTACTCCAGATTTGCTGTCATCTGGGGATTATCATACATTACAACAAGTCTCAGCTACAACTGATTCAAACAATGGAATTCATAGGAGCAGTGTTCTACATGGTATCAGCGACAGCTACTCTTCCCCTCTCAAGAGTACAGACTACCAGATTCCAGGTCAGGAAAATAATTTGCAGTACCAAACTTTCAGCCCAGTTGATTCTGCAATCTTTGGGGTCGATATCAGCTGCCATGATTTTAGTTCCTCTAGCAAGATTTCATATGAGAATTCTTCAATGGATGCTAGCAACACAGTGGTCAATTCTTTATCAACACATGTCAGCACAAATAAGAATCACTCAGGCATGCAAGAGATACCTTTGGTAGTGGATTCGATCAGATCAGGTTCTACAAGGCCATCCTTTCATTCTCCCTCAGCCGAAGGCTATAATGACCATGGACGGTTCACAGATTGGGGGGGCACTTCCTGGGGAAAACAGTTCAAGGCACTTGGTCCCCCGAAGAGGCCAATATGCATATCAGTGTCCTAGAGATGAAAGAAGTGCTTTGCAGGCATTTAAGACCCTCTTCCTTTTGGGACAATTGTGATCCAGACAGACAACATGTCATTAGTTTGGTACATCAACAAACAAGGGGGAACCAGGTCTTACCCCTTGTGTTGAGAAGCCCTTAGAGTGTGGCAATGGGTGATCTCTTCCAACCGTCTTCTGATAGCAATGCATATTCTAGGAAAGTCAAATGTGATAGCAGACAAACTGAGCAGGTCCATTCTACTATCTCATGAGTAGTCTCTCAATGGGCAAGTGACAGATATGATTTTCCACCAATGGGGCCAGCCTTGCTGTGATCTTTTTACATCTCCACTAAACAAAAAATGTAGCAGCTTCTTTGCCCTGATCCCTCCACAATAACCAAGGGATGTTTTACTCCATGATTGGCCCCCACTCTTGTGTATGCCTACCCTCCAACCCCCCCCCCCAAGTCCCAAATTCCTACAGAAGGCTGCCCAGTTAAAGAGCAGAGTCAGCCTCATTGTACTTTAACTGGCCTTGACAAATTTGGTTCCCCTTCCTTTGGCATCATCTATTTTACCCTTGGATTCTAGATCCAGTTCCAGATCTCCTGTCTCACCTGACAGGCATGATTCATCCGGATATCTTAAAACTCATGCTAACAGCATGGTTTCTCCAATTCCTTTAATAGCCAGACAACTGATGGTCTCTTTCCCTGTATGTCTTATTCTTTTATCTTCCCATAAGACTTCTATAGCAAAATTTTACAGAGGCAAATGGAAAAGGTTAATTTTTTGGGCACAGCAGAAACACATCGAGCCCTTCTCAGCTCCTGTACAATGTTTTCTTGAGGCTACAGTTGTTAATGAGGGAGTGAGCTTCGCAACAATTAGAGTTCAGTTAGCAGCAATCTCTAATTTTCATACTGGATTTGAGAATTCTTCCTTTTACCTTATTCAAGCTTGGTAAAGCCTTTTCTTTTGAGAGGCACCTTCCTGCTGAGACCTCTGTATAAAGATCCTACTCCACCATAGGATTTAAATTTGGTACTGCAGGCCTTAACTTTGAACCAGCAGCTAAACATGATCTTAAATTCCTGACCTGGAAAACTATCTTTCAAGTGGCCATTATGTCTGCTAGACAAATTGAATTTTAGAATTTCAAGCATTGTCCTCTAAACCTCCCTGCTTGATTTTTCATAAGGATAGAGTAACATTATGTACCAGTGCTTCTTTATTTCCTAAGGTGGTGTCAGAATCCAATATTAACCAGTCCATCAATCTGCCAATCTTCTTTCCTAAATTTGCAAACAAGGCTGGATATATGCTACACTTATTGAATGTCCATAGACAATTATTTAGTTCATTGTACTATTTGTACCTCCCTAAACTGTGTATGTTATTTTTCATCTAGTTGTTTGTAATCCAAGGCTACTGTTCAATTGCACCTTACTTATGAACTATGTTGTTAATTGTATATTATTTTCTATCATTGTTAATAAGCTAAGTCAAACAATTTAATTGTAATTTCTGTAATTATTAATGAAGCTTTTCTCCACAGGCTTCTGCTGAAAATGGACATATATCCAGTCGGACTTTCCCGGTCAATAAATGTAAAACAAAATAAATAAAATAAATTATGTTTTTACCTGCATAGAATGAAAACATTAGAAAGACAAATCAATTATTGATTCCTTTGCAGATTTTAATTTGGAAAAATCAGTTGCAAAGGTAACTTTAGCTGGATGGCTGATGGATTGCATATCGTTTATCTACAACAAATTGGGTGTAGCCTTACTGTAGATCAATATGTGTATGTATCTTTAAGAAGCTATCCAAAGGCTTGCACAAGTGTATAAATACTGAGCATGTGTGAGCCCTGACTGACATTTTGTAGTAAGCCGTTGAGATGTAAGCATGTATGTATATATGTAAGGTCTGTCTGCTAATAATTGATGATGCTATTCATCCTGATGTGTTTCTATGTATTGAAGTATCTAAATAAAATACTCCACCTGCTTGTCATCTGTGTTAGAGAGGGACGAGCAACACTTACCAAAACCTCAAGCAGCCCATTCAGCTAGATCTATGGCAACTTCCTCAGTGTTCCTCTCTAGGACTTCCATGGATGACATATGTGCAACTGCAACCTGTGCCAATCCTCATACCTTTATCACACATTACAAACTAGATCTGGTCTCAAGGGGAACAGCAGCCTTTGGCTCAACTGTGCTCAGGAATATCCTTCCTTAGAGTCCACCCGGGAATTTGGGTAGCTGGGAACTCTGTCCCTACAGTTGAGGAGAGAATGAAAATTGACAACATCAGATAAAGAAGTTATGTACTTACTGTAACATTCCATCTGTGATGTCCATTTTCATTCTTCCTCATCTCCCCACCCACCAACCCACAACCTTTTCACAATTGATTTTTGGAAGAACGAAAGATTATAAGGACACCACTGTCCTTCTTGTTGAGCTTTAGATATGGCTTATTCTGTTAGGATTTTTATAGTAGTTCATCCTACTTTATGTAAAACAGCAAACAAGATCTGAGGTATGTTTGCGTATGGTGCATTATAGGTAAGAGAGGAGCTCAAGAGTTTTTTGGTGGTCACCAGGTAAAGTAATGGCTGAGTTGGATCCATCCTCATATCCGAACCCAACAGTTGAGGAAGAATGAAAATGGACAACACAGATAGAACATTATGGTAAGTACGTAACTTCTTTTTTAATTCCAATCCTACCCTTTCTGACAAAGATGGGAAAACAATTAATCTGTTTCTGTCTTTCTTTCATCTGATTCAACCTTTGGTTATCGATCTTATCATGTCTGACTTTGACACATTTTAGATCCAAGATCCTGTAGATCCAGGGTTCTGATTTCTGCCCTACCCATAATTCCCCCATCTCCCCAAATTACATCAGAGCTCATTTGTAACCTGATCAGAAGGACTTGTCTATAAGGGCTCTGACAAAAGCTGAGTGTCTAATTATCTCTGTATTTTTCTGCAATAGTTTTATCTATACATTTTTTCTCTAGAGTTTTCCCCTTCCTTTATATCCCTGCCCAATTAAAAAAAAGTTAATTTTAATTAGTTATTTAGCTTCTATTGTTGCTGTCTAGTGTTCTTGTTTTCTTCTGGGTTTTTTTTTCATGATTAGTGTCTTTTCTGCCCTTTGTGTTAGTGTAGTTAACCTTGTTGTATATTTTTGATTTTTCTAGGATTTGTTGGATAAGACTTCATTTTCTGTCATGTCTGACAAGGTTTAAGGCTTCAAAAAGTGTATGTCCTACTGCCATAACATTCTACTGCAGGACCACCACTCCATTTGTGCTTATTGCCTGGGAGTGTCCCATTTGGATGCAGAAAAGGAGGCCTGTGTCTCTTTCAATACAAGGGTATTGCAATGGCACAGGGACACATTGGTGCTGAAAACACTTACTTCCCACCCAAGTGGGAACTTCTTCACAAGCATCACTTCCACAACCATCTATCTCTCTGTCTCTATCTGTCTGCCTCTCCAGCAAAAACACTGGATAACTCAAAAGCCCCCAGAGAGAAAGAGAAAGAACAAAATGTCAAAAGAGAGGGAAAAGTGTAAGGAAAAGGATTTGTCTAAAAAAATGTTGAAAGTTAGCAAAAGGTCTCCAGATCTGTCTGAACCTTTGGGTCCCAAACCTAAAATTTCAAAAACATCAGATACAATTGCCAGTAATATCCATTCTTCATTGCCTGCTCCTCGATTTTAATCAGAACCAGTGAGCCCTCGGTCTTGATTCTTATTTTTGTGGTGGTAGTTACTTCTGCGAACATGATTTCAGAACTGCAAGCACTGTTCTGTAAGCCTCATTATATCATTTTCCATAAGGACAGAATATCTTTGAGAAGAAGTATGAGCAGCTAATGGAAGGGATTCATCTAAGAAGGATATCAAAGGAGGAGGTAGAAAAATTAACACAACAAATCTCCAAACAGAAAATAAATACTAGACCAGGTACAGAAAATCAAAATGAACAAGTCACCCAGATGAGATGGACTAGCAATAGAACTTTGGAAGGACGGAAGAGAGGAATTCAACCAAATCTGGTACAAGCTATTTGGGGAAATCTGGGAAATTAAAGCTATGCCATAATCTTGGAAACAAGCTATACTTTCAGTTTTGCAAAAAGAAGGGCGAGATCCTTCACATCCAAGGTCTTATTGGCCCATAGCAGTATTAAAACATTACTATAAACTGTTTACAGCTATACTATCAGCACGATTAGTAAAACTATTATCAAAAATTATCTGTGAAGACCAGTGTGGGTCTGTAACAGGCAGACAAACATTTGATAATTTTTATTGGTAAATATGATATATAGAGTCGTGGAAGAAATGAAAAAGCCTCTGGTACTGTTAAGACTTGATACAGAAAAAGGCTTCAACAGAGTGACCTGGAAATATTTGTGGGAAACACTGAGGAGATTGAGGTTTCCAGGTATGTTGGTAGATTACTGCAAGAGCTATACAAGAATTACAAGGCCAGGGTAAAAGTCAATGGCAAAGTCACAGGGCCGTTTTGCATGAGTAGGGGAAATAAACAGGAATGTCTACTGTTGCCAGTATTGCTTGCTGTATATTTAGAACCATTGGCTCAAAACTTAAGACAAACACTAAGGGATGGGCCAGAGTAAGACTCAGAAAATAAATTTGTGTTATTTGCTGATGACATAATGGTATTTTCGTCAGACCTGAACACTGATATTCTAGACTTGATCAAGTTGTTGCAAGATTTAAGTAGGATAGCAGGATATATGATTAATCAAGATAAAACTAAAACTATCTGTGTAAACTATGTCCTAACACCTGAATTAGCAGATTCCCACACTTTTGGGGACATTAAAGGATGAGGTATTTGAGTCATGAAAAGTAATGCGAGAAAAGATAAAGCAAATGATAAAAAGATGGAGCATAATAAAGGTAGATCTAGATCAAAAGATACAAGCAGTTAAAATGTTCATAGTACCCCTAGTCATATATTTAGGGCAGGCATTTATACATAAATCCAGACATGTAGATTAAGTTTCTCTCAGAGAAGAAATATCAAAATTACATATGGGAAGGACAAAAGTCATGGGTGATTTGGCATATAATGACCTGTGCAATAGAAGTAGGAGGACTGGCAGTACCAAATCAAAAGGAATATTCTAATGCAACCCAGCTAAGAGTATTATATAATTAAATTATTTACAGGACAGTAATCATCATTCAAATTGGAAGAAAAAGCTATCATCACTAGAGACTTCTAGTACGTCTGCAATAAAACTAGGGATTTGTTCAAAATCGAGAGAGCAGAAAATGTATCTGTCAATGTTAGCAAATAGACCTGAAACAAATTTTAAACAGGGAGAACAAGCCTGGTGGAATTTTGAGGTGATGCCTATAGGAATGGTTAAACCAGAGTCTAGGCTGAGCATAGATTTGCTAAAAGACTGGGGAAAATGACAAAATATTCTACAGAGTAATTACGAAGGGGGTGGTGGTTATTGTTAATAGAAAAGTACACTCTTGATTGGAAAGAATGGATAAAATATAGGGGAGATTTTGAGAAAATACAATGCAGAAATTGAAAAAAGAGGAGAGGAGAAACCATTGCTGATAGACATCTTAAGTGAAGCTACAACTGAGGAAGCTGGAAGAACAAGGGTATTGAATAGATTATAGAGAGCTCTTCTGGAAAAAGGGAATACAAAATGTAGGCAAAAGTTGATATCTAGCTGTGAGAAAACATTAGGAGTCGCAGAAAGTGTAGACAAACAGAAGGAAATATGTGAGATACCTAAAATAATTACACTGTCAAGAAAGTTCCAGATATTCGAGTGGAAATGTCTGCAAAAATATTTTTACACATCAAATATATTAAGTAGAATGTTTCCAGAGGTGGAACCAAATGATGGAGATATTAAAAAGGTGCTGTATTACTCAACTTCCTTTGGTATCCCAAAAAAAAAACAAGAATTTCTCTTCTCTGGCATACTGCAAGTTGGGATGAAGGAGGTATAGGGTTTCCAAATATTAATTTTTATTTAAACTCTGCATTTATTAACATGGTGTTGCTTTGAAGTAATACTTCTTATATATCATACTGGAAATCAGTACACGAAAACTTACTTCTTAATAGTAATAGGACATTACTTGAACCATATACTCAAATATATGCAAACGTATAAATAGCTGCATCCTGACATACACTTTGGATTATCACAGTATCAAAAATATTATTGAAGAAAACTGGGACATTGTCACAAGAAACCCTTTTCTGATTAACATCTTAGGTGAAGCCCCATCATTTGTTTATAGGAAGGCCAGGAATATTAGAAGTTTTGTTGAATTTAAACCTAGGCCATGTGAGAAAAGCACTAAAAGATGTGAAACTAATTGTACATTCTGTATATTTATACAGCAAGGTGATAGTTTTTATTGCCCTTATTTAAAGAAGATCATTAAAACCAGTGCAGGGGGTGACTGTAACACTAAAAAAATAATTTACAGGGCACAGTGCAATGAATGTGATGCATTCTATGTGGGCAAGACTGTAAAGAAACTCAAGCAAAGGATTTCATGTCATCTGTCAGAAATCCGCTCTGGATGTAAAAATAATGCACTAGCCAAACACCTTTCTCTTCATAAAAGACACACAGGTTTTAAGTTCCAGATCCTGGATCGCATAGACATGGGTGATCTTGAAGGAGACATCCCGAATATTCTGGAGAAACATGAACTCATGTGGCAATTAAAGCTGAACTCTTTTAGAAAGCCTGGACTAAACTACCACTGTTCATTTAAAAGTGCACTGGAACTTAGAAAATTGGCACATTGTTTACATGACTAATTGTATTTTATTTTATTTTTTTCTACAAATTGGTTTTAAATACCATTTTAAATCATTTGAAATTTAAGTGTATATTTTGTTTTCATCATTATATATATATATATATATATATATATATATATATATATATATATTATTTATTTATTTTATTTTTTTCTGGTTCTCTTTTTTCCACTTTATTCAAAATGATGGTAATAACAATACTAACTAATTATACAATTATATAAGTTTTTAGGGTTCTTGTACACAGACCTGAAGACGTCTAGAAGGACGAAAGCGATCTTTGTTAACAATAGGTTATGAAAATAGAAACTGATTTTTACATGCAAAATGTATATGTATATATTTATATATAATTTTTGATCGCAAAATGAACTAAGGTTGATATATTTCCAGCCATTTAGTATATTGCCTTGTATAAAATCACAGACGTAATAATCTACTTAATAATTTGGTTAAATAAGATGTACCATTAAAGTACATTAGGGCTATATATTATTATGACAGCTACTAGGTAGGGCAGGACTAGCTTGAATGTCACACTGATGGGGGAAGGGATGTGAATTTAACATGTGTACCAATAACACTTTGTTTTACAGCACAATAAACCACTCCCATGCCTGATAAAAAGTATATATATATTTAGAAAGCTTGTGAGGAAATTATTACTCTATTTTTGTTTTAGTTGGATCGCTTGTCTGTGTACTTAATAAAGGATTTTCTACTGGAAACAGACTGCCTGCCTTGCTTGGATTACTTTCGAATACTTAGTAATGCTGTAGAATTATATATTTTCTATTATTACTTTTTGACTTGATGAGTTTACGTTCGCTACTTCTACTACTATTGTCTGATCTGATTAATATACAATGATTAACTAGAAATATATGGACTGAAAATCTTCCACACAGAGAAGTTTCTTGCACTGTTTTGTTTTTAGACCCACTACACTTTAGTGGGTTGTTTTGAGACTTCGGGGATACCACGGAGATTACTTGTTAATTGTAAAAATATACATTCAAAGTGAAAGGTCAAAACTTGTTCTTACACTTCTTACAAAGCAAATATTGCTGTTGTTTAAAAAGCATATGTTTTCTAATCAATTAATTAAGACTTTATTAATAATTATATTTCCTATTGCCTACACAAATGAGTGTTTGATATCTTTTGATACTCAGAAAATGTTAGAATTTAAGAAGGGTGACCTATTATATTGGAATCAATTTCTCTCAGCTAATAAAATAAGTTCTGTAGACTATTTGATCAGCAGATATAGTTTACAAAAGTGCAGTAGGCTGGACATCCAAACTTGTAAGTATTTTATACATACTGTACTAAGCTGGTACCCTCATACAATAAGAATAACTTAAAAATCTTGGATTTTATCTCAACAATTATTAATAGCTCAACCAAGAACACTTCATACATGTCTGTTATTTATAAAATTCTCAGAAATGATTTTAGCAAAACAGATGTTTCTTTTTGGAATTATTCAAGTGAATAAACAAGTATTCTCAGAAAAAGATAAAAAAACTTTGTTTACAGTCAGTGAAGGAATCCACATCTTCCATGTTCTGGTGTGTATACACATGGACATTTTTATATAGATGTTTTTTTCATCCCACATAGACTAGCAATAATGCACAAGAAAGATGAAATGCTGGAGATGTGGACACCCTGATGCAGACTGGATACATATGGTTGTTAATTGCAAAAGAATTTCTCCATTTTGGTTCGACTTTAAATATCTTTGTAAAGCTATAAAGAATGACAACTGTATAATTTCTGACTCCCTTATCCTTTTCAATGTTCCTGAAGTCAACCCTAAAAAACAAAATTTTTACTATGGCCTATCCTCTCTATAGCAAGGGAAATTGTTACTAAAAATTGGAAATTCCAATCTACTCCTTTCTTTAAAGGTGAGTTTGTTCATCTTGTGAAATACATTTGTAAGAATGAGATTGCTACTATAAAGGCAAGGACTAACAACATAACTCATCATTTAATTGCTTGGACAAAATTGTCTAATCTGTTAGAGAAATATTAAGTGTTCTCCTATGTATATTGCTTTTTCAATTGTTATGGACATTGTATATTATTTGTTTTTTTCTTGTTACTATACTGTTAAGTTATTGTGTTATAAAATGAATAAAAACATTTTGGAAAAAAAAAAGTGCTGTAGGGAACTGGAGACACATTCTGGAACCGCTAGGCAGGTTTCATATGGACTTGTGTCAGACTGTGGACATAATATTAGTGGTCCCTGGTCAAATAAGACAAGGTGATTTCCATCCACAATGTATATGGCATAGACCATGTGCAGCACATAAAATGGCATTGATATCATTGTTATGAATAGTATACTGTAACTTCACACTGAAATAACAAACAATTTTTATATGTATCTGTTGCCTGTACAATCCACTAACTTGCCCATGGGCTTTCTCTTTAGTAACTTCTGCTTCTGTAAAATCTTAGAATATATAAATATAACTACTGTACGTGTATAAATGTAAATTGAAATGCAACTACTCTGTTGTTAACTGGACCTAAGTATAATGCAATGTGAACAGATAGAGCATTTCTCCTCATGCCTCTGCTGAAAATGGGTATTACCCAGTCGGACTTTCCCACTAAACAAAGACAGACAAATAAATAAAAGTGAAAAAAGCAAAAACAAAGATATGAAAAAAAAAAAAACAGGATCAACCCACAGTCAAGGAAGTGATAGACTTAATGGATAGTGTAATGAGGTTGGAAAGAGTTAGGAAGAGAAATAAAGTGGTGAAAAACATAGTAAAAAATGGAATGTATGAGAAAGAGTCCAGAACAGGCTAAATATAATGGGAAATGTGTGATGATGGCAGAAATTCAATGAACTGGGAAGTCTTATAAACAGCAACTGTGACTAGGAAGGAAATAGGCCACTGGTAAATCATTGTGCACTGTACGGATAAGAGGTGCAAACTTGATATAGAATGAAGATAGGAAGAATGTGTTTTTCTAGGTTAAAAGAAAATAATGGGGGGTGGGGTTAAGGGATAAGGAACCAGTAAGTTGAGGAAGCAAGTAAAATCAAACAACGATGCCAGGTAAATCCACAAAAAGCCAAGGAAGTACGAATTAGGGTAATAGTGTCCTAAACGCAGGTTTATTTCTTTCTCAAACAACATACGTTTTCGCTACTGTCCAACAGTAGCTTCATCAGAGAAACTGACAAGCGGGAAACGCCAAGAATTTAAATCTTAATGTGACGTGGATACGTTACACCACGTCACTAAAATTCACACAGAGACATTCTCATGCAATAGCTTTATTATATATATACAACAGTAAGTTGCATATAAGACAAAAGCTCATATCAACGATATTATGTTTAAAAATAAAAACAGTTCATTCTAAAAGTCTATACATTTAAAATAACATTCATTACGAATGTAAGGTGATGTATTATACTTCACTAGCTCTACTACATCCCAATTTCGAACAGACAAAAGGGTTAATATAAGAACTCCTATGAAGTATCAATCAACTTAGAAAAAATTATACATTCTATATTAAAAAGTTTTTTATGTAAAAAATAAAAAGTGGTAAAAACCATATTGTATCAAGAAGTGAATAACTTACCTAATCAAATGTAAGTGTTTTAAATTATGTTATGTCCATTATAATTATGAACATAGGTAACATTTGAAACATGTGTGTTCTTTAATTAATTTTACAACATGTATATTCTTTAATTAATTTTACCTCAAGGTACTCCTTAATTTCAATATACAAGTAATGTTGCAGTTTTCATTTAACCCTGGTGTACTAAATGCGTCTAATGTTAATTGCCATTCTAACTCACATGCTTCCAATAATAATGAGAATGGACCGCCTCTAATAGTGAAGGGGATGTGGTCTATAGCTATAAAGTGGAAGCTATGGCCAGGGTTGTTAATAATGTGTTTCGCCAAGGCATTGTCGCTTTTGTTTTTCTTAATAGCGTAAATGTGTTCATAAAGCCTTTCACGTAACTTACGGTCTGTTTTCCCTATGTAAAAGGCTGAACAGCAGTCACATGTAGCTAAATAAATAATAGATTTAGTCTCGCAGTTAAGTTTGTGATTAATGTAATATTTTTTATTCCTGATAGTAAAAGAATTTGCTATTTTCAAATATTTGCAATATTTACATAAACCACACATAAATGTCCCCTTTTGTCTTGAAGTAATATCAGTTTCTCTATTTCTTTCAAGTAACATTTTAAGATTGTTACCTTTCTTGTATACTATAATAGGGTTAACTCCTAGTTTTTCTGATAATTGTAAATTACTCCTGATAAAACACCAGTTTTTAAAAACTATTGACCTAATTTGGTTAGAGTTGGTATTAAAAGTAGTTATAAAACTGGTGGTAAATTGTTTAGCCAGTTCGGTGTTTAAGCAACTCTGATTTTCTATAATATTTATAGTAGGATTGTCAATAAAGGGACTAGAAGAGTCCCTTATAATGTTATAAGTGTCTTTAGCTAACAATGGAGTGTAAGTTCCATTTGACCGTTTTAGCTCAACTTCTTGAATAATCTCATCAATGAGTGCTGGAGGGTAACTACGGTTAATAAACATGTCCCTCAATAGTTGACATTCTGCATAAAAGGTTATGTCAAGGGTGCACATCCTTGCTACTCTAATGAGTTGCCCTTTGACTATTGACCGTTTATGTTTAAATGGGTGAGAACTTGTGAAGTGGAGGAAAGAACTGCAATAGGTTGGCTTTCTAAAAATAGATGAAAAATACAATCCTTTTCCGATGTCCTTATTTAATTTAACATCCAGATAATCAATTTCTGAAGTAGAATAATGGTAAGTAAATTTAAGGAAGTTAGTAGTGGAATTAAAGAAATCGATCAAGTCAGAGGCCTCACTTGCATTCCCATGAAAAAGAATGAAAATATCGTCGAGGAATCTGGTGTAATATTTAATGTGTGGCATGAAAACTGGGTTGTTGAAGATGTAATGTTTCTCCCAGTATGCTACAAATAAGTTTGCCACACTGGCGCCACATGGTGAACCCATTGCTATTCCTTGTTTCTGTAAGTAATGTTCTTTATTAAAAATAAAGAAGTTAGATGTTAAAATAATATCTAACAACTCAGAAACAACATCAATTTCTATTTGGGTGGCGTTAAGCTCTTTCAAAATCAATGTTATCCATTCTACAGCCTCGTTGTGTGGTATAGAGGTGTATAAGTCGACCACATCAACTGTGAGAAAATTATAAGAGGCATCGAAATCCAAATTATTGATGTTACTAAGAAATGACCAAGAGTCCTTACAAATTTCCGGGATATACTTTAAGTATTTAGAAAGGATATTATCAACCAATTGTGCACAGGGATATGTCATAGACCCACGGCCATCAATAAGGGCTCGCATAGGTGGATTGTTGAGGTCTTTATGTATCTTGGGGATACCGAAGATGATAGGAGTCTTAGGAAAAGGAATGTCGATATAATTGTAAGTATCAAGATCAATTTTAGCTCCTATGAAAAGATCTCTAAAGTAGCCTCTAATTCTAGAATGAGATACATTCATTTCATTTAATGAAGATAAAGTGTAAGCTGGACTTTGTAACACTGACATCATTTTCATGTTATAGTCAAAAATGACTAAGCCGCCACCTTTATCTGGCTTTATTACCCTCACTGGTGAGAGGCAAAGATTGTTAAGGGCAGCCATCTGTTCTCTAGATGTATTTGGTTTCCCATGTTTGTTACAAAAATCAGACATTTGGTTAAGGTGTCTGATATCCAGTTCACAAATATTTTCAAATAGAAGGAGTACGGGATGTAGGGGGGGATTAAATAAGCTAGTGGGTTTAAGAGTGTTTGGAGCTGTAAAAACTGAATTGCTGAACAAAAAGTTCAGATTGAGTTTCCTCACATAGCATTTCAAATCAATAATAGTTTTTGCCAGGTTACAATGTTTACTGGGTACAAAAGTGTTACCAAAAGATAGAAGTTCGATCAATGATGGTTCTAGTTCAATACTAGAAAAGTTATAGATTTTAAAGTTGCCTTGCGAATTGGTTACCACTCTCAATTTATACCCTTCAACAGTAAAAACTTTGTTGACATTTAATTCAGTTATTTCCGATAATTGTTCCGGTTCTTGTTCTTGTTCCTCTGGTACCGAGTATTGCGTGCTCCTAAAAAATTCCCCTTATTTGGAGTGTTGTTTGGGTTGTTGTTATCCGCAATTCTTTGTTGGTACTTCCCAGAGTTGTTATTGTTGTTAGCCCGGATTCTGTTACTACGTCTTGGTACCTCAATGAATTGGTCTTCTGTAGTTTCCTCTGTAATGTCAATGTCAGTTATGTTAGAGGTAGAGGGATGTGCTGTTGTGTTGTCAGCATTAGGGGTGCTCACTGATGTTTTTCTTTCACTGCATAGAGATTGCAGTTTGGGGTAAACGTTGTTATACTTATAAGCTGTTCTATCTCTAACAAGTTTCTTAACCTTGTTTGATTTCAGTTTATCCACCAGTGCATCAATGCTAGTGAAGATGCGCCCATAGTCATATTTGTACCTGGCAAAATTAAGATAATTTTTGATAGAGTTGTCCAGGTCGTTGACTTCAATAATCAATGAAGTAATATGTAAAGAATAATGTTTCACCATTAGTTCTAACAATTGTGCCCCTTGCTGGTCGAAAAGGGCAATGAGATCATTATGGAATGCAGGGTCTAGAAGCAAACCAGTTGGAAAAAAGGTACACCGAAGACCTTTAGGGACAACATTTTCATTCAAGCATTGTTTAAAGTAAGCCACTTCTAACTGAAGTTTTTTCAGTTTTAAAAGTTTACTGTCAAAAATTTTAAGTTTATCTACAATAATGTTTGTACTTACTGATGGTAGCTCTGTGCCTGCAACCGGTCGTTCCTGCAATGGATGGGCAAGAAAACTAAACTTGTCTGTGTTTTCAATCCAATCCTGTATCGAAGGAATGCCAATAAGTGCTGGGTCTGGCTCCCTTATCTCCAAATCATGCATCTGGTTTGCAATTTCTGCATAGGTCCGTTGGCTCCGTAATGCAAGTGGTACGCCCATTACAGGCATATCTCTAGTTGAAGTATCAGAAGATACAGGTGCATTTACATGGTTGCGTGTAAGGTTAGGAGCGTTCACATCTAGTAATGTTCATTGCTCACCAATTTGTATTGGTTGCGCTGGTGGTATCGTTGACAATAATGTTGTGTTGTTGGAATTGTTAGCAATTGACCCGTTAGGTTCAATATGGGCTGCTAGCAGCTTATCCGTTTCTCTTTTGTCAAGCGCATCTAAGCAAGATGTCATTGACTCAATCCGTTGACAGAGCGAGCGAAGCAAAGACGGAACATCCATCTGGTCCATTAGCTCACCTTGGTTATTCGTCCCGAATAAATTAGGACTCCTTGGGCTAGAAAGGGTACCTGTAGCCATGACAAAAACGACAAACCAGTAAGTTGAGGAAGCAAGTAAAATCAAACAACGATGCCAGGTAAATCCACAAAAAGCCAAGGAAGTACGAATTAGGGTAATAGTGTTCTAAATGCAGGTTTATTTCTTTCTCAAACAACAACATACGTTTTCGCTACTGTCCAACAGTAGCTTCATCAGAGAAACTGACAAGCGGGAAACGCCAAGAATTTAAATCTTAATGTGACATGGATACGTTACACCACGTCACTAAAATTCACACAGAGACATTCTCATGCAATAGCTTTATTATATATATACAACAGTAAGTTGCATATAAGACAAAAGCTCATATCAATGATATTATGTTTAAAAATAAAAACAGTTCATTCTAAAAGTCTATACGTTTAAAATAACATTCATTACAAATGTAAGGTGATGTATTATACTTCACTAGCTCTACTACATCCCAATTTCGAACAGACAAAAGGGTTAATATAAGAACTCCTACGAAGTATCAATCAACTTAGAAAAAATTATACATTCTATATTAAAATATAAGGATAAGGAAAACTGTAAATAGTTAAAAGAAAAAGCTCATATCAATGATATTATGTTTAAAAATAAAAACAGTTCATTCTAAAAGTCTATACGTTTAAAATAACATTCATTACGAATGTAAGGTGATGTATTATACTTCACTAGCTCTACTACATCCCAATTTCGAACAGACAAAAGGGTTAATATAAGAACTCCTACGAAGTATCAATCAACTTAGAAAAAATTATACATTCTATATTAAAATATAAGGATAAGGAAAACTGTAAATAGTTAAAAGATGGGGAAAAGAGTTAAAAGATGGGGAAATTAAGTGTTAATAAGAATTGACTCAGCAGGGAGCTTTTGGAAACTCTCCATGCATAGCTAAGTCATATTTTTTGATTTGGTTCCATTTTGAATGACGCTGTATCTAGCGTCTAACACAAATGCATAGGGGACTTTACGAAATGAAGTGTTGAGTTGACCTATGTAGGATTTTACATTGATCAACTATTTAACGCATGTATCGCATTTAAGAGAACAACATAATGCCACATGGACATAGTGGTTTGTATCCATTTTTAACAAACCACAAAACTTATTAGCGTCGTCATAAATATTGAAACACATTAGGTTTACACATATTCGCTCAATTATAAGCTGCAGGTATTATAAAAATTAAACACTAAAACTAATAATTGGTTCTTCTTAGAGCATATTTATAACAACAGGACATTTGAAAATGTATAGAAGTTTTTGTTTTAAAATTTTAAATTTCAAAACTTTAAACTTATAGGTGTTAATATTTGGAAAGCTACTCATGAGAGTTTTGTAGTTCCATGCTAACAATCATTTAAATGTTAGCACTATGAGTTAAATTTAAATTTAAATTTAAATGTTTAAGGCTCAGCCTTTGGATGTAGTTGCAATTATTACGTAATTTATAATTTACGTATTTGTGTATACACTTTTACACAACATAAGAACAGTGTATATTACGTATAAGAGCACTGATAGATATTATATCCCTTTATGATAGAAAAGGCTGGAAGTTTTGTGTTTTAAATGGCGAAATTATTCACATTTTTAAAGTGAAGTTTTGTTTTGTTTTGTTTCTAACATTTTAGCTGCTGGTTCTGTATGATTTTAAACTCACAAGCTGTTGAATTGGTAATTGGTAATTTGTTTTCTAATTGGTTAATTAGTTAACAACACCCTTTTTAAAGAAAGTTTGATACTACAACTGGTTGTTTCATTTTTGTCTGAGGAAGGAGAGATAGGAGTCTCTCCGAAAGTGCTTGTGGTTAATAAAAGCTCTAATATTACAGCGCATGGACTTTTGTTGCCTTCTTTGGAACAGTTTTACCGGACTGTGGATTTTACTTTATCATCTGTTTTCCTTACGCTTAGCAGCTTGTTCCCTCGAATTTTTGTTCTTTCGTAGTCTGTTTGGTTTTTGGAATCTTAATAAGAAAAAGCACCGTACATGTGTAATATGTAATCTGATATCAATGAAGACAGTAAAAGAAAAAAATATGTCAACATCAGTTGCGATGGTGTTAATGTGATTCAGTTAGAATGGATTGCAGTGAGTGTACAAGATCATGGCACATGGCACATCACTGGTGATGCACAGGTGCATCATACATATGGATTGCATCAGTACGTAAATGATTGGTGTTCAATAAATTTGTTTTATTTAAAACCAAAAAAAAGAATAGATACTACTTACATGATAATTGTTTAATAATTTACAAAAAATGTAGCCAGTTTAGAAACATTAAAGGTAAGTTGATATAATACAAACAGGAACTGCAACATGAAGTGAGAGGAAAAAAAGGGTTATGTCATATTTAGGTAGAGAATCAGGGAAGAGATATTGACTGAAGTAAGAAAGTGTGTGAAGAAGGGGGCGTAAGGAGATGTAAGGTTTGAATAGGTATGTAGTTTCTACCTGTGAGTAAAAATCTGCTTTAAATTGTTTAATTTCTTCCATCTTACAGGTCACAACTCATTGTTTAAAGTATTTGCATGATTCTGTTGATACTACTTCCAGGGCTGTGGTCACTGATACTGTTTTGAGGAGGTTCATCTGACTGTTCTCAGAACCACCCAGATGATGTGAAAAATGAGATTGTAAATATTCCTCTGGATAGATATTTAGTTTTTGGTCCCTCTGCTGCAGATGTTATCCAAAAGTGTGATTAGAGGGGTAAGCTGATTTAGGAAATGTCTTAACTCATTACATCTGAGTGATGCCTCCAGGTGTATCTGCAGTTAACTCCCACTGACGTCTCTAGGAGTCAAATATTGCTTGTTCATATTTGCATCAATAATTCCAAAACCGTGCTATATACAAGGTTTTCAAACATTTCACCTTAAACTTTACACAATTTATTAAGCACTTTCATCTCTCTAAATAGAGAGACTTCATCAGAATGCATAAATAATACATTTATTTTTATGTTGTGGAATTGACTCCATTGGATTCCTTTACACTGCAAAGCCCTTTATGGAAGACTGTGGTGAGCAACTTAAGTCTTTTTGTTCTTTTACGAAGTTATAGCTGACTTAAAGGCACGTTGTGGACTTTGTTGTTTACAAAATATGCAAACGTAATAGTTGCTGTGTGACTTATAAAATTCAGTTTAAAACCTAGAACCTAAAGAATAGTACCAAAAAATAGTTTGTGCTGAAGGGTTTGCCATTTATACTTTTCATAACCCTATGGTTCCAGAGTTATGAACACTTGTTTGAAATTTGAGGACATAATTTGATTCTGTCAAAAGGCTTAGGCTCCACCCATTGGAAGTTATAGTGCAAAATTCCTGAGCTCCATTGGATTGAATGAGTTAATATTTTCAGCCCTCCTTTTCCAAATTTTCTAAGGGATTCACTAACCCCTCATTTTGGCAAGAAACAAAATAAACAGTCTCAGCAAAATGATGGTAAACAGATGTTTTAAGATGAAATGTCAATGGTGTTCCAAAAAGAAAATGGGGATCCCAAAGCCAATGACAGTCCAACAAGTCAGAATGACTAGTTATGGAATCTTGTCCCCACCCTTGCAATTTATTTTCCCTTCCAGAAAGTCTGAATCTCTACTTTTCTCTTTGGCAACAGATAGTTTCAGTCAGCTAGGTTCTGAAAATAATTCAAGGTTAAAGATGGTGGTGGGAGGAAATTCCACCTTTGCAAGGGGTAATATCTCATCCACCAGATCAGACTCCTCTATTTCTCCCTGTCCTTCAACACATGCTGTCTCATGGAGTGATAGAACCAGTTCCTCCTTCCCAAGTTGGGAATGTTTTTTATTCAAGGATGTTTTTGATGAGAAAGGAAGAAAGGAAAGAAAAGAAAAGAAAAAAAGAAAAGAAAAAAGAAAAGAAAAGAAATTCTTGGAAACCAGTTCTGGAGCTTTCTTTCCTAAACCAATTTGTGATAGTGCTCAAGTTCAAAATGCTGTCACTTCACAACCTTTTACCCTTTCTCTGTCATTTAAGTTTCCTGGTAACAATAGATATAAAAGATGCTTATCATCGCATCCCTATTTATTCAGACTTCAGGTGTTTCTTAAGGTTCAGTGTGCCTAGATCAATTTTTGGGTCTCTGTCTTACCCTTTGGACTATCCAATGCACCAAGAGTATTCACAAAGTGTTTATCTCCAGTTATAGCTCATTGCAGGCTACAGGATATCCATATTTTCTACATTTAGACAACTTGCTTATCTTTGCAGAGTCTTTTTCAAAGTGTCAGGAATCTCTCATTTGGATGAGAAATTTCTTACACAAGCTCAGATTCCAAGAGAACATTCTAAAGTCTTTTCTGACTCCTTTACACAGGGTTGTGTTCCTGGGATGTCTACTAGACACCTCAGTTCAAAGAATTGCTTTTTCACAGGAAAACTATATCTATGCTTAGATTTATTTCTAGGGTTTTTCACTCAGACTTCGGTCACTGTGAGGGAATACCTCAGGATTTTAAGTTTTATGGCATTTATGATTCTCATACCCCAGCAAGACTCCATAAAAGAAAGATACAATGGTATCTGAAGTCTCTTTAGTCCCAGCACTGACACACATTATTGTTTCAAATCCCACTTCTGGGGTTTGTTAGAACAGAAATCAGTTAGTGGAGACAACAAATATCCCTAAATCAAGGTCTAAGCTTCTCCCCTCATACTACAAAGCAGCCAGTCACCACAGATCCCTCAGACTTTGTTTGGGGAGCAGTTTCAGAAGGGATAAAAGTACTAGCTGTTTGGGACAGAAGCAAGTACATAAATATAAAAGAAATGCTTGCTCTGATCAAGGCACTCAACATCTTTGGTCCTCTGTACCTCTTCAAGTAGTTAAAGACAATACCATAGTCATATAGTACATCAACAAGCAAGTGGGAACCAGATCTTACCCACTTTGCAGACTAGCCAGGTTAGCTTGGGACAGATCACAGCACAATCTCACTGTACAGTCATTCTACATCCCATCAGAGGAAAACTGTGTGGCAGGCAAGCCAGTCCGGATAAAATTAGACCTTCACAAGCAGAATCTAGGATATTTCCTCAAGTAGACCTGTTTGCCTCCTCTCGGAACAAGCAGCTGGCAAAATTCTGCTCCAGGACTCCATGCAAGAAGGTCTGAAAGACAGATTCTTGCTCTTTTCCTTGGACAGAAATGTTCCTGCATGCTTTTCCACCCTTTCTGGTGATATCCAGGGTACTTCTGAAGATTCAGAAGGACTCCTGAAAGATCATTGTGGTGACTCCCTTCTATCCTATGCAACAGTGGTTCTCTCTTCTTTTGGAAATGGTCAGGAGCAATTACCACAAGCTTCTTTACAGAATGAATTTACTCACACACAAATGGGATATTTGACAAAACCCAATCCCTATCAACTTCAAATGATGCCTGGATGATAGGTTCTTAATTCCGTTTACACAGCTGATTACTGAGAACATGCAGTAGGTACTAATGGAGGCAAGAAAGCCTAATACTAGAAAATCATATATTCACAAATGGAAAAAAGTTTTGTACTTGGTGCCAACAATGTAACCAACACCCATTCGAGCTAGTGTTTCTCTGGTTTTACAATATTTGTGTGAGTTACAATCCTTTGGCCTTTCTTACTCCTACATCAAGGTTCATTTATTGGCTATTTCAGCATGTCTGCCCATAGATCCTTCTCTTTCAAGGCATTCTCATGTCAAAATATTTTTGAAAGGGGTTTTGCATTTGAGACTTTCAAGAAAACCAGTGGCTCCTCCTTGTGATATTAATTTTGTGTTACAGAAGCTAACTCTTGCTCTATTTGACCAGCTCATCTGTCTGACTTGAGATTCTTAATATGGAAAACTGATTTACTGGTTGTTCTGACCTCGGCAAGAAGAGTGTCCAAGTTGCAAGATTTTATGGTCAATCCACCATATTTCAATTCCAGAAATAGACTTTCTTTGAGAAGTAATCCTGCTTTTATGCCAAAAGTGTTTTCTGAGTTTACCTTAAGCCGGTCTATCCATTGCCATGTTTTCTTTCCAGAACCTATTAATAATGAGAGAAAAAGGATACTTTATACCTTGGATATCCATAGGCAACTTGAGTACTACCTTGACAGAACAAACTCGTTTAGAACTTCTGATCAGTTGTTCATTTCTTGTGAAGGTAACAAGAAAGGACAACCTGTGTCAAAGCAGACTATTTCCAAATGGTTGAATCAGGCTATTACTGTTTGTTATTCCCACCACAGCAAAGCTATTTCAGGCAGGGTCAAGGCTCATTCTACCAGGGCCTTGGACTTATCAATGGCTATTCTGGACTCTGGAAGTATTGCAGAAGCAGCAACTTGGTCTTCTTTACATACATCTAGTATAAATTAGATTACTTCTCCTGGTCCAGGACAGACTTTGCTAAGACCATTCTCCAGGGGCTTCTGGACCCTTCCCCTTCTACCTCCCAGTTATTTTAAGCTATGGTAATCTACCCGCATAGCTAGGCAGTAGTCCATACGAAGAACATACTATAGTTGTGTAAGCAAACTTTCCATAACAGTAGATGTTTGAATAATCACTGCTGCAGTACCCACTCCTTCCTGCCACCCCCTTGTTGTTATGTGTTTGCTTATGCCAGGATGTAGACATATATTTTTTTTCTTTTTCTAGTAATGTCCTTTCAGGGCTTGGCCTCCCTCTCTTAGTTGGCACAAGCACTCTGAAGGGCTTGGCATGAAACCTGATTTTTTAGTTAGTTCAATGTGAGCTGACTAATGGTTTGGGCATGTGGAAGATGCCCTGAAGCTTTGGAAGTTAAGTAGCTGCTATATCCTATGCAGGATGTAATCCATATAACTAAGATTACTGCAGCAGTGATCATTCAGGCATCTACTGTTGGATAAATTTACCCAGACAACTGTACTCTTCATTGTTTTGTTACATTATGATGTAATCCAGGGTGAGCCTGTAATTCATCATTATTTAATCAGTGTTCTATGCTGCTAAATAAATTTAAATAAATAAATAAGATACAAAGCATCACCTAGTTAGCAAGCATCCGAGTCTCAAAACCGGGCCTTCATTAGTCACTACTTAGTATCAATGTGTAGTGTATAAATAAAGACATATAGCTATCTCTTGTTAAGTCGAGGACAGTTGATCAGTATTTAATCAAGGAAAAATTTCCCTTTGTATCCCTGCCCAATCAAATTAGCTCAATACATGTCTCAGAACTTCAAAGTCTGTAATTTTCACTTGTATCTTCATACATCTTCCACTGTAATCATCTCACTGCATATTTATCCCACAATTTTATTTCTGTGCACTATGAATGTCCCTAATATCCATTTCATCCATTATTTGGGTCACATTCTTAACTGTTGGAATTTAACTAGAATTCCATCTTAGTTTTGTAGTTTTCTTATTTACCAATACTAATAAAAATAACAATGCCGCTTCTAATGTAGCACAGTACATATTTTTGTACCGCAGTAACATAAGCATGCATTTTAGCCACTCTTCTTTCTTTTTTCAATTTGCGTGATGCAATACTTTATAAATCCTCCTTAAAACTAGTTAAGCTTGAACAAGATCAAAATATATCTTCTCTTGTCCCCAATATCCCTTCTTCACACCTCCAGAGGTGGGAATCTACATTCAGAAACATCTTAGTATTTGTATGATATAGAAATAGTTATGCAAACACTTCCATGTAAATGTTCTAAATATTTATAACTTAGTGGCATTCATAGGTAACAAAGAAATTAATTTCCATATATATTCATCTATCTTGGCTTTATATCACAAACTCCAGTCCTGCCTAAGTTTTGCCACAATCTTCTCATAGTTATCTCTCTGTGCCTTACACTCCTTGCTTTCTGCTCATTTTGTCATAGAACTCTTATACTTCCTCTCATAATAAAGATACAACCTTGGGGAGGGTGTCTTCCAATATCCCTACCAAAAAATACACCTTACTGCTGTTGCAAAAATGCTTTCATATTCCAGGGGGAAATTGTTCTGTAAACCATACTTCTGTTTCAGCTGCTGCCAAGTACTCCATTTACCATCGGACCTCAAATGATCAAATAAATCACTCTAGTCTTGTAATCCCCATCCAGTGTCTCAAACAGATTTCCTGTGATTTCCACATGATTTGCTCTTACCTATGAACTGTAAAGAAATGACCAAGGGCTTACCTCCTCCTTTATTAATATCTAATATAGCATTCCAGTAGCCTGTTTCACAACATAGGGTACTTCTACTGTTCATGCATAAAATATTCTAAAAAGCCTATCAGACCGGTCGTCATTTACTCCAGCTAGGTTTATGGATCTAATGCTGTCTCTTCCACTTATTTCTCAACAAATGGGTTACCAGCTCTGACTTGAATCTGACTTCAGCGACTCTCAGACTTTGGATCCAAGTCTCAGACTCCTCCCTTTAACCATAATTACGCTCCTAATAGCAAAATACCTCAGATTTCATTTGACACTTATTTGGTTCGGACATGATCACTTGGCTCAGAGCCTGGGTGACAGCTAAGACATGATGTTGTCAGTTTTCATTCTATCCTCAACAGTTGGGTTCTGATCCAAACCTTGGATCTGACTCATTTGTTACTAAAAGCTTGTGGTAACTAAAAAGCTCTTGAGCTTCTCCCTTACCCATAATGCACCAACCCCTAACATACCTCAGATCTTGTTTGCCTCTTTTTGCGAAAAGACATGGTCAGCCTTAGCTCTCATGTTTCATTAAGATAAGTGTATTTTTTCTCTTTAATCTGTTTAATCTCTCTTTAATTATTATTCCCTTTTCTGACTATTATACATACTAGTACAGTTCTAATACCATTGTTGGTATTCTTTCTTTATTTTTTTCTTCCTGTACCCTATATTAAAAAATGGTTTTCTTCTATCTTACTGTTTTTTTCCTATCGTTGCTGGCATGTCTGAGAAAGGACCTTCTGGTTTTAAAAAAGTGTCTGAAATGTGTTCACAAATTGCATCTTTCAGATGCTCATACTCTTTGTGTCTATTGTTTAGGCCCACAACATCTTCAAGAGGATTGTTGCATTTGCAAGAATTTCAATCCCAGGGCTCTTGTGGATAGGAAAAATAAGTTTATCCTCAAAGGTTTATTGCCATCTTCCTTTGATGAAGCTATCTCTGGGCTCAATCCCCCAAAATGAATGCTAAGGAGTCCATATCAAAGTCTCCTAAGCCTTCTACTTCCTTGACTCCGTCTTCGGAACAGCCAAGGAAGAGACTGAAATCGGATCTGAGAAGATCTCAAAGCTCCTCCCCTTAAGATCTGAAAAAGAAGAAACTAGTGGATCCTTCATCCTCGTACAAAGAAGCCCACAGATCCAAATACTTTGGGTCGGATTATTCGTCCAAGGACCAGGTATTCCACTACTTATGACTGTGTTCTTTGCAGGGTTCCCTCCCCTTTTCTGGAAAGGCACTGAGCCAAATCACCTTTCCTTGCCTCATCTTGTTAATCCAGGAGTTTGACATGAGGAAGTTTGTCTTGGCTCAGATTCAGATGGGTGTTTTACCAGTTCCTATCTACTTGGGTCAGGAGGCCCAACCATCTACCACACCACCACTTCTTACTCCTCTGATCACTCTGGTTGCTTCAGAGTCCCTGGATCCAAACCTTCCAGGTTCATCTGGCTTGGATCCAAAGACAAACTTGGATCCAAAGATAAAGTTAACTCTGAGTGCACCGGCTCTGACATTGCTGGATCTGGATGACTCTCAGAACCGAAGCTTCCTTGTCAGGCCCGAGGCATTGGAGTCAACTCCGAAGGTTTCAGAACTGTCTCTATGCCTTAGTGCTTGGCACTGGGTAGCTCAACTCTGACTTCCTCCTTGAGGAGAATGCTTTAGGAGCAGGACGAGACAAAGATCCAGAAGCCTGCCTTCTTGACTCCAAGGTCTTCCTTCTCTCTGGAGCTGTCTACCTTTGAGTTAGTGAAGAGGGTATTTTCTGCTCCAACAGGACAGACAGATCCAACCCCCTAGCATCTTCAGTCTAGTTTCCAGATGTCTTTGCACTTGGAGTTTCATCATTCTACACCACAGGGACAGCTATCTTGAGATCCCCAGACCACCTAGCAGGGTTTCATAATCTCTTCCAACACCTCTGTGCAACATCCACCCCACTAAGGAAGTACCTAGGAAGAGAAAGTGCAAGAGGAGGCACTTTGACTCTCCACAAGAGTCAGTCAGTGAGGATACGGATTTTGATGAGGGTGAAGGATCCCCCATCACCTCCAGAAAACTTCTCATTTGGAGACATCATTGAGATCCTGAAGCAGAGAGGTGGTTGGACCTCTAGCAACCCTTCACTGGAGGAATCAGTATTTCTGGAGGCCTTTGGAGCTGGCCCATCTACCTCCTGCGTTACGCTGCCCACCATTGACATCATTGATTTGGTCTCTCAGTGGACATGGAAGGAGCCTGACTTAGTTGATCCAATACCTAAGTGGCCAGATTGGATTCTGGCTCCACCTGTCGGGAAGGAATTTTGCAATAAGGGGGTGCCCATGGATACCATGGTTGTGGCAGCACCCACGAAGAAGGAGCTTGCTGAACAAAGTTCCTCTGTTCACCCCCCTAAAAGGAAGTCTTGGGCAATGGACAGGTTTGGGAAGCTTGTCTATGCTTCTGCAACCTTCACTCTTAGGTTGCTGAACTATATGGCACATTGTTAGGTTACAAAGGGACTTGATCAAGGAACTTTCAAAATCCCTTTTAAGGACCATTACTGCTGAGGCCCAATCATCTGTGGCCTTCCAGTTGTCTGTTCTCTAATCCATTCCAGATTCTTCCATGAGGCTTATTTTACATGCAGCTGAAGGTGCCTCAAGGGCATAGGTTCAGGCATATCCATTAGGAGACATGCCTGGATGCGCTATTCTGATTTTACACAGCCTTTTAAGTCCTTGTTCATCAAAGCTCCCTTTCATGGCAGTCATTGTTTGGCCCAAAAGTGAAGGACACATTATCCAGGTGTGAGAAGGATGGAAAGACCCTCTTTGTAGTGGGTGTATGTTTTTTGAATCCTCAACAATCCTTTTCTAGGAATCAACAAGGTGATCAGAAAATGTGATTCAGGAAGTCCCAGGGTCTTTTCCAGGACACATTTGGTGAAAAATCCCCTAGGGGCAGGGGGAGCTCTAATGAACAACCATGCCCCAGTGGCAGAGGAAACCTGCAAAACCAGTGGCCCAGATATTCTTTCTCTGATAGATCCTACCAGCACTCCTGAAAGGAGGCCTGATTGTCTACCTCTGGAGACAATCAGGGCTCAGCTATCCTTGCACCAGAGAGCCTGGCTAGATATAACAAGAGACACTTGGATATAGAGGATTATTTCAAGAGGTTATATAATTCGCTTTTCCCTTCTGCCTTCAACTGTATGCAAAATTTTCGATGTCCCGCCCAGTCAGAGTAATGCAGCAGCACTAAAAGTACAAAAGCTGCTACAAAAAAAAGTCATCCAAAAGGTCCCGCCAGACCAGATAGAACTCATAACTTACTCAAGATTCTTTTTAGTGGCAAAGAAAACAGGGGACTGAAGACCAATTTTGGATCTCAGCAATTTGAACAAGTCAGTTTGACATGCAAAGTTTTGGATGGTCATGGTTCAGTCCATTCTACCCTTCCTGGGCAAGGATGTCTGGTTGTGCTCGATAGACCTTCAAGATGCATGCTATCACATAAAGATGAACAGACAATCCAAAAGTTATTTATGTTTCTGGCTGGAAGCCAGTCACTACCAGTTCAGAACACTACCCTTTGGCCTCACCACAGCCACGAGGGTGTTTTACAAATGCATGGCAGTGTTGGCTACAGGGATTCCATGTGTTTCTATATCTAGATGACTGGCTCATTACCTCCTCAACCAGGCATCTGCTAAGAAGGGCAAGGGGTCAGGTACTTCAGATTTGTTCTCATCTGGGGATAACCATAAATAATGACAAGTCTCAGCTACAACCAACTCAAAGCAGTCTTCAACACAACATCAGTGACAGCTTCTCTTCCTCTCTTAAAAATACAAACTATCAGATTCCAGGTCAGGAGAATCATTTGCACTACCAACATTTCAGCCCAGTTAATCCTTCAAGCCCTGTGGTCAATGTTAGCTGCCATAATCTTAGTTTCCTTTACCAAGATTTCATATGAGATTTCTTCAATGGATGCTAACAACACAATGGCTGATTCTTTATCAGCACATCAACACAAATAAGAATCAATCAGGCATGTAAGAGATACCTCTGGTGGTGGATTCACCCAGATCAAGTTATACAAGGCTGTCCTTTCATTATCCTTCAACCCAAGACCATAATGACCATGGACACTTCCCAGATTAGGTGTGGGGGCACTTTCTGGGGAGAACAGTCAAAGGCACTTGCTCCCCTGAAGAGGCCAGCTTGCATATCAGTGTCCTACAGATGAGAGCAGTGCTGTTAGTGTTGCAGGTATTCCAGGACACTCTCCCTTCAGGGATAATTGTGGTTCAAACAGATAATATGTTGATAGTTTGGCACATCAACAAATAAAGAGGGACCAGATCTTACCCTTTGTGTTGAGAAGCATTCAGAGTGTGGCAATGTATGATCTTATCCAACTGCTTTCTCATAGCAATGCATATTCCAGGGAAGTCCAATATGATAGCAAACGAATTGAGATGTCCATTCTTCTACCTCACAAGTGATCTCTCAGCATGAAAGTGGCAGAAAAAATATTTTCTGCCAATGGGACCAGCCGTGCTGTGATCTTTTTGCTTCTCCAGTAAACAACAAATACAGCAGCTACTTTGCCCTAATCCCCCCTCATGTGGAATCACCGAGGGATGCTCTACTTCACGATTGCCCCCCAGTCTACTTTATGCTTGCCCACAAATTCCTCTAATTCTGAAATTTCTGTAGAAAGTTGCCAGGTTGAAAAGCAAAGTCATTCTCATTGCACCTTACTGGCCTTGTCAGATTTCATTCCCCTTCCTATGGCCTCATCTACTTTGCCAACCTTGGATTCTGGATCCAATTACAGACCTCCTGTTGCATCTGACAGATATGGTTCATCCAGATATCTCAAACCTCAAGCTAACCGTGAATGTTCTGTAGTCCTATCTTGCCTTCATTCTTACATATGGGTTCGGCTCCAACTCGGCCAGTTACAAAGCTTGAAGCCTCTCAGTTGGCTGTGGCAAGGTAGGTATCCCATAGTGCACTAGTAAAAATCCCCAGTTGTCATTTGCCACGTCTACGAGTTCAGAAGTGCTTCTTTCTTGGCCGTGGCTAAGTTGGATTTTTTCTACTTTATTATTGTTCATAGTGATATTTTTGGCATATAGTATTAGCTTAGTTTATATAGCTTAGTCGTAGTTATTATAGGTAAGAATTAGTAGTGTGTTTTTGCCTTTTTGTGAAGGTGTTGTTGAGAACTTGTTGGCCATTGCTTTTGCAGACCTGTTTTGTTCCCCGAGTGGTATCCCTTATCTGTGTGCTAGTTTTTTGATATATTTACTCTTATTAGCGCAGGTCTGTGTTTCAGTTAGGACCTATTCTAATATTGTTTTTTCACTAGAATAGTACTATTATTGATAGCAGTGTGCAATGTTTTCACTTATCTTATTAGCTAGTATTTAGCCTGTTGTTGAAATTTTGCAATTTTTGGTAGCTTTTCTTCTTCTTGACCTAGCTTCTTCTCTGTTTATGGCTAGGTCCATTTAAGTTAGAGGACCTAGTCCTCTATTAACCTTTTTTAATGTTGTTTCCTCAGCAGGGCTAGGCCTGTTTAAGTTAGAGGACCTAGTCCTCTGTTTTTTGCTTGTCTTTGTGTGTTGTTTTTGAGCAGGGCTAGGCCCGTTTAAGTTAGAGGACTTAGTCCTCGGTTGTGTTTCCTTGTGTGCAGTGATTCTTACAAGGCTGGGCCTGTTTAAGTTAGAGGACCTTGTCCGCTCTTTCTGCTTTCCCTAGTGTTTCTGTTTGAGTAAAAATGTCTAAGGAGTCTAAGGATCATAAGCCTTCGGGTTTTAAAAAGTTTCTCAAATGCTCTCAAAAAATGTCAATATCTGACGGATATAGTAATTGTGTTTACTGTCTCGGTGCCATACATCATCAGGAAACATGTTCTTTGTCACTCTTTCAGTTCTTGAGTTCTTCAGGAAAGGAAGAACAAACTGATCTTGAAAGGTCTCCTTGAGCCTTCCTTTGAGGAGGCTTTAGCCAGCTCATCATCCTCACATTCTAGATCTCCTTCCTCTAAAAAAGAGAAGGACAAGTCGGCCAAGAGACATTATCCCCCACTGACTGTTTTATCTGGACCTCCTCAGAAAATCTCAAAATTGGACAAACCTTCTACCTCTTCAGCTCCACTGTCCTCGGAGCCAGTCGAGGTTATCGATATTGACACTAAAGAGTTAGCCCCAAGTTTTTCGGAGCCGACTACTGAACATTTACCTTGGAGCCAGTCTAGAGAATTATTGCCAGTCTCCCCAACTCTCAGATCTTCCATTTTGCAGAGATCTGGGTCACTACCTTATCTTCCAGATCCTCCAAGAGTCTTTCTGAAGAGGATGTAGAGAGAGTAGTGCTTAGATTCTTGAAGTTGTCGGCATTACCTAAATTGTTGCTGGCTCCATCCCAATCAGTTCCAGAGCCATCTAAGACCATGCTCCCTGTTGCTGTTCCTCCTCCGAGCCATGTTGGTCCTTCGGAGCCAGAGCTATCGGTGCCACTTGTTGTGGATCCCTCGGTTCCAGCACCTCTTGTGTCTCTTTCGGAGCCGAGTTCCACTCTGACATCTTTGGTGCCGTGGTGTCTAGGAGCCGAAGTTCACCTGTCGGCCCTGACAGGGATGCTTGGACCTGAACTTCTTCAGTTCCGAGCCTACCTCTCAGTGCGTCGGCTAGGCTGAGCTTGGATCCTACATCCATCTCGGAGCCGATCGCTTTGGAGCTGAGGGCTACTTCTGTTTCCTCGTAACTGGGATTGTCCTTGGAGCTAGAGAGATCTGCATTCGAGATGATGAGGAGCATGCTGTCTAGGTCTTCCTCTGCACAAGGGTACCAATGCTATTTCCCCTCAAGCTCCGACCTATGTCTCAGCACCGTCTCTCTCTCTCTTGGCAGCAGAGACCCACAGCCTCAGGACCCCCTGTTGGGTGGCCCCCAGTCTTCCGAGACCTCCCCAGAATACCCTTCTGAGGAGCCCCTTCAGAAGAGAACTTGCAAGAGGAAGCATGTAGACTCCCCTGATGAGTCCATCACCTCTGACACTGACCTCGAGGAGTCAGAAGGGTACCCTAGGTCATCCACTGATGATATCTCCTTTGTAGATATCTTAGAGATCCTGAAACAGAGAGGCAGCTGGCCCACTGTCACCCCTTCTGATGAGGAGTCAGTGTACCTGAAGGCTTTTGGGTCTCAACCTTCAGCCTCTTGGGTGTCTCCACCTTTTGATGAGCTCTTGGGCCTAGTTAGTCAGAAGGTGTGGGAAACTCCTGATGCAGTGGAACCAGTCCCCAGGAGGCCCAACAAATTTCTTTCAGCCACCAAAGAGAAAGAATTTTTGACCAAAGGTGTGCCTGTAGATGCCATGGTGTTGGCGGCAGCCACAAAGAAGGAACTAGCGTAGACTTCTTCATCTGTCCATCCACTGAACAAGGAGTCTCGAACAATGGATAGATATGAGAAGCATATCTTCTCTTCAGTGGCATTTACACTCAGATCGTTGAATTACCTCACACATTTTACTAGGCTTCAAAGAGATCTCCTAAAAGAGCTAGGAGTTAGTCTCCAAGGTACATTAGCTGAAGGAGTCCCTGAGAAGGTTACTGCTCAGTTGTCCACCTTAAATTCCATTGTTAACTCCTCCATGAGGCTGATATCCTATGCAGCAGATGGAGTGAGTAAGGCAGTGGGTTCAGGAGTTTCCCTTAGGAGACACTCCTGGATGCGTTTATGTAACTTTGCGGAGCCCTTCAAATCTACTTTTACCAACGCCCCCTTTGACAGTTCCTCTCTGTTTAGACCAAAGGTGAAAGATACGTGAACAAACGGCAGGAAAAACAACCAATGCTGATACAAAAGTGTATCGTATAACTGAATATGAAAGCTTGAACAGACAAAGTGCTGTCCTCAGTGTAAATGCTGATAATCCGTTAAAAGCAGGTTTTTAATTTCACCAAAGTTAAAAGTCAACACAATAAAAAGGACCCTTCCTTTTCAAACGATAAGCGCTTTTGAATAATCTTCATCAGATCGTTAAAAAAAACGGGACTCCAATTATATTTATATAGAAATTAACTAAACACCAGACCAATGGAAATTCTAAATTCCGATCATTTGTTTTATTTCACCCAATCACTTTCCATGCCCATCCATCATATTCAAGAACTATTATAGCCAATAAAGAGATCCTATTGCTGACACACCTTCATGTTGCCCAATGGTGGATCTCTCTTCCTTCATAGCCAGCTTTCAATATGGAAATTAATTGAACATCAAACCAATGGGAAAACCTGGCTTCCGAACATTTATTTAGTTTAATCCAATCGCCTTACATTTTCATCCATTAGACTCAGAAACTACTATAGCCAGTACCGAAATCCAATGACCGACACATCCTCACATCAGCCAGTGATAGAGCACCTTGCCTTCAGAATCAGTTTCAGGGGGGTAGCACTAATCAGGCCTGGTTGCCGTTCGGCTCATATATTAATAATTTTCCTTAGTTTCATAAGATTCTCAATGTCAGCTTTTCTTGCATCTATATGCACATGTTCAGTAATTAGTTTTATTTTATTTAATTCTGACACTTTGCATATTTATTCATCAAGCTCAATAGTTGTTATATTCAATGTGGAGATCCTATGACCGGCATACTCTAATGTCAGCCAATAGTAGGTCTCCTTGCCTTCAGGTTCGGTTTCAAGGGAATAACACTATCCAGGCCAGGTTGCCATTCGGCTCGTATATTGACAATTCTTTTTACTTCCTTTAGTTGCATGAAAATCTCAATGTCACCTTTTCCTTGCATCAGTATAAACACGTTTAATACTTGACTTAACACCAAATCAATAGCAATCCTGACTTTTGACCTTTAGTTATATCCAATCATTTTACATGTTCATCCATCCTGCTCAAAGAGCACTATAACCATTGAAAATATCTTATGCCTGACACACCTCCATGTCAACCAATAGTAGGTCTCCTTGCCTTCAGAATCGGCTTCAAGGGAATAATGCTGTTTATACCAGGTTGCTGGTCAGCTCATAGATTAACAATCCACTTTGCTTCCTTTAATTCCGTAAGGTTTTCAATGTCTCCTCCATAAGGCTGATATCCTATGCAGTAGATGGAGTGAGTAAGGCAGTGGGTTCAGGAGTTTCCCTTAGGAGACACTCCTGGATGCGTTTATGTAACTTTGAGGAGCCCTTCAAATCTACATTTACCAATGCCCCCTTTGACAGTTCCTCTTTGTTTGGACCAAAGGTAAAAGATACACTCACCAGGTACGAGCAGGAAGGGAAACTCTCTCTGCCGTGGGAATACATTTTTCCATCCCTTCTAGAACGTACCCTAAGGGTCAGAGAGGTGGGAAAATGTGGTTCAAGAAATCCCAGAGATTTTTCCCAGATGCATAGGGTGATTCCTCCTCCAGAGGCAGAGGAAGAGGAAGCAATGGTAGACATCACCCTAGAGGCAGAGGGGGCCCGCAAAACCAGAGTGGCCACGATTCTTTTTGTGGATGTCCCTATCAATGTTCCTGAAGTGGGGCCTGACTGCGCTTCTCTGGAGCCAGTCGGGAGTCATTTATCTTTGTGTCCAGAAGCCTGGCATGACATCACCTAAGACAAGTGTGTACAAAGAATAATTACCAGAGGATACTCCATACCCTTCTCTTTTCCACCCCATACCACCAAGAAAATCCCAGATGTTCCACCCGATCACAGGGATCAAGCAACCATAGAAGTTCAAAAGTTGCTTCAAAGAGTCATTCAAACCGTCCCCGAAGACCAGATAGGATTCAAAACTTACTCCAGATTCTTTTTAGTGCCAAAATGAACAGGGGACTGGAGACCCATTTTGGACCTCAGCAAATTAAACGAATCAGTGAAGAAAGCCACGTTCCGAATGGTAACACTGCAGTCTATACACCTTCTGTTAGGGAAAGACAATTGGATGTGCTCCATAGACCTCCAAGATACGTACTACCACATAAAAATGGACAGAGCATCGAGGAGTCATTTACGCTTCCGGCTGGGAGCCAGTCATTACCAATTTCATGCTCTGCCCTTTGGTCTCACCACATCCCCCAGGGTGTTCACCAAATGCATGGTGGTAGTGACAGCTCACTTGAGATGTCTTGGATTCCAAGTGTTTCTGTACCTGGATGACTGGCTCTTGACCTCCACCACCAGGCGCCTACTACTACAAGCCAGGGATTTATCCATCCAACTCTGCACTCAGCTAGGGATTACAATAAACTGGGAAAAGTCTGCTATGTCTCCCTCTCAATATGTGACTTTTATAGGTGCAGAAATAGACACAGTCACCATGATAGCTCATATTCCTGCAGACAGAATACAAAATCTGAGACAACAGATATACAGACTATTTCCTCAACAAAGAGTCAAAGCCAAGACCATGCTGAAACTTTTAGGAACCATGGCCTCTACCATAACTCTAGTTCTACTAGCCAGACTATATATGAGAATCCTTCAATGGCTACTCTTTTCCCAGTGGTCCCTTCAACAACTACCTCTGTCTCATCCTATTCTGATAACAGAATCTTGCAAAAAGAACCTTCGTTGGTGGGTTCAGACAGACAAACTAATGATAGGAACACCTTTCATTCCTTGCCAACCCGTTGCTACTGTGACCATAGATGCCTCCCAGATAGGGTATGGGGGGGCATTTTCTAGGCAGGACTGTCCAAGGCACATGGCATGATCATGAGGACCACTTGTATATCAATGTTCTAGAGATAAGAGTGGTGCTACTAGCGTTGCAAGCACTTCACAGCTTTCTTCCTCTAGAGACGATAGCAATCTAATCAGACAATTGTCAATGGTATGGTATTTAAACAAACAAGGAGGAACCAAATCCTATCCCCTATGTTGAGAGGCTCTTCGTGTTTGGCAGTGGGCGATATCTTCCCAACGCTTTCTAGTTGCAACACATATCCCAGGGACAACCAATGTGATAGCCGACAAGCTCAGCAGGGCAATCTTCATGCCTCACGAGTAGTCTCTGAATCAGAAAGTCACGGAAAAGATTTTCTGCAAATGGGGACAGCCTTGATGCGATCTGTTTGCCAGTCTACTCAGTGTCAAATGCAGCAGCTACTTCTCTCTTATCCCCCCCCCCCCCCCGGGGTAGACACCGACAGATGCACTTGTTCACAATTGGCCCCTGGGACTTCTTTATGCATTCCCTCCCTTTCTGCTGATATTGAAGTGATCCAGAAAGCAAAGACCTTGGGAAGCAGAATGATTCTTATCACTCCTTACTGGCCTCGTCAGATTTGTTTCCCCTTTCTGGGGGCTCACCTTCTGGATGATCCATGGACACTGGACCCAGTACCAGACCTTCAGACACACATGTCAGGCACCTTCCACTCCTGCCTCCACACCCTCAACTTGACAGCGTGGCTGCTCCACTTCCATCCCTAGTCAGGCTTCATGATTTCTCACCTGCAGGTACTCATATCCTCACGTCTTCCCTCAAGCCTTCTACCAGAAAATTATATGCTAGCAAATAGAAAAGATTTTCTATCTGGGCAAAAGAAAAAAATGTAGATCCTTACACAGCCCCCATTCCCTTGGTGTTAGAATTCCTAACCAAACCTTTTCATCGGGGATCAGCTGCTGCTACAATCAAAGTTCAATTGGCAGCAATCTCCAATTTTCATTTGGGACAACATGAGCCTAATCTTCTGGCTCACAGATTGTGTAAATCTTTCCTAAAAAGCACTACCTTGCTAAGACCTCCTTTTCAGGAATCTGTATCTCCTTGGAATTTAAATTTCATTCTGTCCAAACTTACTTCCCCACCTTTTGAACCCGCACATTCTTGTGAATTGAAGTTCCTTTCATGGAAGACCATTTTTCTAGTAGCTCTCACATCTGCCAGAAGAGTGTCAGAGCTACAAGCACTGTCAGTCAAACCTCCCTACTTGATTTTTCATAGAGATAGAGTTTCCCTTCGTACAAATCTGTCCTTCATCCCCAAGGTTTGCTCTCAGTCTAATTTGAACCAATCTATCAAACTGCCAGTCTTCTTTCCTAATCATTCAAACAGTGCAGAATATAAGTTTCATCAACTTGATGTTCACAGACAGTTAAGGTTCTACCTACATAGAACCAAGGAGCTTAGAAGATCAGACCAATTATTCATATCTTTCTCTGAGATAAGAAAAGGCATGGCAGTCTCTAAGATAACTTTATCAAATTGGATTTCAAACTGTATTCCGTTTATTTACTCTTCCAATGGCTAGGATCTCCCATTCAAATTTAAGGCTCATTCTACTAGATCAGTATCCATATCTGCTGCTGTTCAAGCCAGAGTCCCAACTGACAATATATGTGCAGCAGCAACTTGGGCTACCCCTCATACCTTTATTACTCATTACAAATTGGATTTGGCATCAAGGGGTAGAGCCTCCTTTGGTTCCACGGTTCTTAGGAGTATATTCCCATGAGCCACCCAAGAAAAAGGTGCTAGAGACACTGTCCCATATGTAAGAATGAAGGTGATAGGACTACAGAACATAAAGAAGTTATGTACTCACCATAACGTTCCATGTTTCTAGTCCATCTCGCCCTTCATTCTTACGAACCCACCCTCCTACCCCCATCCAGGTATCCTTGGAGGATCTGGAGACAAGATATTATCTATCTTCTGTTGGGTGGAGACCTTTCATCTTTGTTGTTCCTTGTGGAAATATTTTCTATCACTTTTTTGGACAGCAGCAAACAAGATCTGGGGATTCTTACTAGTGCACTATGGAATACCTACCTTGCCACGAAACAACTGAGAGACTTCAAGCTTTGTAATCAGCCATGTTGGAGCCGAGGATTGGCACCGAACCCTCATGTAAGAATGAAGTCAAGATGGACTACAAACATGGAACGTTATGGTGAGTACATAACTTCTTTTTTCTCCACTTCCATTAATAGGCAGACAACTGATGCTCTCTCTTCTCCTGTCCAACATATCCTTTTATCTCCTCATAAACCATCTACAAGAAAGCTTTATACAAGTAAATGGAAAAAGTTTATTTACTGGGCACAACAAAAACATATTGATTCCTTTTCAGTTACGATATACAACACACATTTTTGGCATTAATCTTTAATGAAGGGGTGAGCTCCTCTACCATTAAAGTCAATTAACAGCAATATCTAATTTTCATATTGGATTTGAAATTTCTTCTGTGGCCTCTTCAAAACTTTGTAAAGCATTCTTGAGTGGCACTCTTTTATTGAGACTACTGTATAAAGATCCTACTCCTCCATGGGATTTGAACTTGGCACTGCAGGCCTTAATTCATTCCCCCTTTGAACCAAAAGCTGAAGGCGATCTTAAGTTCCTGGCTTGGAGAACTATCTTTCTAGTGGCCATTACTTCTGCCAGAAGAATTTCAGAACTGCAAGTATTGTCATTGAGACCTCTCTACTTGATCTTTCATTAAGACAGAGTTACATTATGTACCAATGCGTCTTTCCTTCCCAAGGTGGTGTCAGAATCCAGTATCAATCAATCCATTAATTTGCCAGTATTGTTTTGTAAATTTGTAAACAAAGATGAATATATGTTGTATTTATTGGATGTTCATAGACAAGTTACATTTTTAATTACATAGGACAAATGAAATCAGGACAGATCAATTGTTTGTCTCCTTTGTAGATTTGAAATTGGACACGCCAGTTACAAAAATAACTCTAGCCAGATGGCTGATGGATTGTATTTCTCTTATCTATAACAAGTTGGCTTTAACCTTACATAAACCTGTAAGAGCTCATTCATCTAGGTCCATGGCAACTTCATCATTGTTTCTATCCAGGGCTTCCATGAACAGCATATGTGCAGCTGCAACCTGGGCCAATCCTCGTACCTTTATCACTCATTACAAACTAAATCAGGTCTTTGAGGGGTAGAGCAGCCTTTGGATCAACTGTGATCAGGAATATCCTTCATTAGAGTCCATCCGGGATTTTAGGTAGCTGGGGACTCTGTCCCAACAGTTGAGAATAGAATGAAAACTGACAACATCAGATAAAGAAGTTATGTACTCACCATAATGTTTTGTCTGTGTTGTCCATTTTCATTCTTCCTCAACTTCCCACCCACCAACCCCCCCAACCTTGTTCACAACCCACTTCTGGAAGAACTAGATATTATAAGTAAGCCACTGTATTTTTATGTTACACTCCAGATATAGTTCCTCGTGTAGAATTTATGCAAATGTATGTGTCTATGTGCATGCACATTGGCAGAGAACACTCTATGTAAATCACCAAACAAGATCTGAGGTATGTTAGCAGTTGGTGCATTATGAGTAAATGTGAAACTTTTTGGTTACCTCGAGCTTTAGTAATTGCCGAGTTGGATCCGAGGTTTAGATCCGAACCCAACAGTTCAGGAAGAATGAAAATTGACAACACAGATGGAACGTTATGGTGAGTATATAACTTTTTTAATATTTTGGTATTTTTTTCTCTCTCTTCCCCTTTGGGAAATATTCTTAATGACTTAGTCAGTCAGTTTTTTATCATTTACTTTCCTCCCCTTCTACTGTATATAAAAGAATAGGTTTTCTCTTCATTATTTTGGCACCTGTTTGACCGTTTTGAACTGTATGGTACCAGTACTTTCTACTGTTGTTGTCATTATTCTTGTGGTTGGCTGTAGGTCATCATAATGGTAAAGAAACCCTATGAATTTAAAAATATGGAGGTTGTGGCCACATAATTCCTAATTTGGATGCCCACGCTAAATGCATTTACTGCTTATAGGCCTTCCACTTAGATGTAGATTGGTTTATGTGTACTGCTAGTGGTATTAGAGCAGTTATTGAAAGATGAAACCAACTGGTACTCTAGAGGCTTCTCCCTGCCACAGTGGGAGAAGTTACCACATTCTTCTTCTTCATCATCCTCCCCTCCTTGTAAGCTAGTAACAGATAAGATTAAGGGCAAGAAGACTTCTGAAAAATCCAAAGACAATGATAAGGAGAGGCATAAGGAGCCTAAGACGTGTTCTCCAAATCATTTGGGTCCCTCTAGCCTGGCACTGGGTCTGTATTAGATGAACGAAAGTTCATCTTAGCGAAAGCTCACATGAGCGAAAATCAGGAACTCTAAACTGCAATTGGGGGGGGGCTGTGCCCCCCCCCCACACACACACCCTGCTAAATATATATTCCAACTTCGAGATCGCACTACAGTGTGGAAAGGCCAAATATTCCCATCTTCACTGTACCACGATCTCACAATTGCAGTTTCGAGTTCCGCAATTTTTTCTCGTGAGCATTTGCTAAGATGAACTTCCGTTTGTCTAATATAGACCCCCTGGCACCAGGGTTTCAGACCCTGCTTCATCCACTGAATCTGTGACTATTGAATTTTGCACCTTTGTGCTCCACAGCTACAGTTCTGAATGGAATCGGTATCCCCCAGGCTCCAATCTCCTTTCCTGCAAGAAAAATCCTTTCATAGGATGTCTATACCCCTTTCCATGCCTTTGTCCCTGAGATTATGGCTGTTCCCCACAAGCCTAATCTGAGGCAGACATTGACAGAATGATCTAGAAGTTCTTTAGGACCAAGATCCAACTGGGGGTTCTCCCAACACTTACCCTTGGTGGACTATCAGGCCTTGGTCTGATCCTTCATCAAATTGTAGCTTTTTCCCCAGTCCAAGCTTTGCACTCTGGACTTCTGGATTAGAGAGCTTCCCAGGGTTTGTGTTGAATCCAAAGGCTGAGTTCTTGTTGACTCTGACTGTTTCTCTGATCCATTTGACTCCAAGTGTCTTGGATTTTGATGGATCTCAGAGCTAAGATGATGCTGATGCTGTAGGATCAGGATCAACTCTGAAATTATCATAGCAATCCTTACCCCTTTGTGCATTGGCACTGAATAGCTCAGTACCAGCATCAGCCTTGGAGCCAGGTCAGACAGGACATAAGGGCCAACCTTGGTTGGAATCCTTGGATCCTACTGGGATGGCTTCTGAGCCTGTTTCAATTTTGTTTTTCAAGGCCTTCAAGAGAGAGTGCTTTCTTGGAGTAGAGAGTAGGCTTCCCTTCCCTGCTAAGATCACCCTTACCTCCATGGAGCTCTTTGTGTCCTTGTCCTCTGTCACATCAGGGCAACCAGCCCTCAGAGGCTTGAGGTAATCCACATACAGGACTCCCCACTGGCTTTGGAGTACTTCCCAGACCATCCCACTTGGGAGGGTCATCAGAAGCCTTTGTGCAAGAGGAGGCACCTATATCTCCCCACAGAAGTCTCTGATAAAGGATGATGAATTTGATGAAGAAGAGGGATGTCCAGATCTCCCCTTTGACGTTGTCTCCTTCAGTGAGATTCTTGAACTTCTTAGACAAAAGGGGGGGGGGTCCACCAAAGCCCCTCTTCCAGGAAGAATCAGCATTCCTTGAGGATTTTGGAGCCAGCTCATCTACCTCTTGGGTGGTTCCTTCCAGCATGGATCAATTAATTGATGTGATTTTAAATCATGCATGGAAGGAACAGGACATAGTTTTATCCATCCCCCAGAAGTCTGACAAGATATTAGTGTCCCCCAAAGACTGTTCTTTTTGGAGCAAGGGTTCCAAAGTGGATTCCATGGTAGTGACAACAGACACCAAGATGCCACTTGCTGAGGGGAGCTCCATTGCCCATCCCCCTAACTGGGAGTCCAGGGCATTGGACAGGTTTGGTAAGCAGGTGCATACTTCAGCAGCCTTTGCTCTCAGGACACTGAATTATCTGGTTCAGTAACTCATTTTCAAAGGGATTTGACTAAGGGACTATCCAAATCCCTCTCTAGATGAGGAGGATCATAACTAGAGGCTATACAATTCCCTTTCTTTCTCAATTCCTGTATTCAAGAAAACTTCCTGATGTGCCATGCTCTCAGTTAAAGGCATCAGCACTAGAAATATAAAAGCTACTAGACAAGTGAGTCATTCAGGAAGTTCCACTAGACTAGCACAGATCCAGAGTTTACTCAAGGTTCTTTTTTGGTGCCAAAGAAAAATCAGGACCTTAGACTCATTCTAGACCTTAGTCACTTAAACACGAAGCAGGCAAAATTCCAGATGGTCACAGTACAGTCCATCCTACTGTTTAGGAAGGACAATTGGATATGCTCTATAGACCTCCAGGATGCAGACTACCACATAGAGACAGACAGATACTCTAGGAGATTTCTCTGCTTTTGGCTGACAGCCAGACGGTTCAAGTTCAGAGCCCTGCCCTTTGGCCTCACCACAGCTCCCCAGGGTGTTGACCAAGTGCATAGCAGCAGATGTAGCTCATCTTGGATTTCCCATATCTGGATGACTGGCTCAAAACTGTCCCCCACCAGGAATCTCCTTGCTCCTTACCATGGACTCCTTGTTCCATCTTTGCTCATAACTGTCAGCATGGCCAAGTCTAAGCTTCAACCAGTTCAAATGATAGAATTCATTGGAATGCATCTGGATACCAAGTTACAGCAGCCAGATTACCAGAATTCAGGATTCCTACTCCTCTACAACTCTCCCATCCAAAACAACCAGCAAGGTTCAATTTACCTCTTTTCAGCTCAGTGGCAGATGTCATTACTTTAGTCCCCCTGGCCAGATTTTGTATGAGAGTGCTTCAGTGGATCCTTGTGGTTCAGTAGCAGTGATATATCAAGTCATGAATTTTCCAGTGTCCCCCATGAAAATTTGCAAACCTCATACTCAATGGTGGTTTACCTCTTCAATTGTATCTCAGGGTGACCTTCTGTTCTCCCTTCTCCCCCCCGGCCAAAGTGACCACAGACACTTTTGAACTGGGATGGTGGGGAGGCATTTTTTGGAGAGACTGTCCAAGGCACATGGTCTTCTTCACAGGCCAGTCTTCACATCAGTATCCTAGAGATGAAGGCAGTCCTCCAAGCACTGAAAGCCTTTCAGGACTCCCACCCCAGAAGTGTGATTTTTATCCAGACAAACAGAAAACATGTCAGCGGTTTGATACAACAAGCAAGAGGGAACACATTCTTATCCACTGTGTCAAGAGGCCATGAAGATTTGGCAGTGGATGTTGTCTCTTTAATGCTTTTTGATATCATCACTCATACTTGGGAAAGCCAGTTTTCTAGCAGTCCAGTTGAGCAAGGCTATCCTCCTTTTTCACAAGTGGTCCCTCAATCCCATGATGGAGGAACAGATTTTCAGCTGCTGGTGCCAACCATGCTGTGACCCATTTGCTTATCTTGCCAAAAAAAAATGCATTAGGTACTTTGTCTTAAAATCCCAAGGGGGGATGATCTAGGGATGCTCTGATCCACACTTGCCACCCCCAAGTTCTTTATGCCTATCTGCCACTCCTGTCTTCCCAAAATTTTTGCAAAAAGCAATGTGGAACAAGGCTACAGTGAACCTAGTTGCTCCCTTCTGGCCTCAACAGGTGTACTTTACCCTTCCTTCAGTGTCATCTGATTCATCTTCCATAGGTGTTGAACCTGCTCCAGGTGTTCTCTCTCGCCCCTCTGGGAAGCCTCACCTGAACAGTGCAGCCCTCAAGTTGACTGCATGTATTCTCCAGTTCTGATTATGATTAGACAATCCAAGCTTTTCATACCATATTGTACACATTCTGACTTCCTTACTGAAGCTTTAGACCAGGAAGATTTCCAAAAATAAATGGAAAAAGATTTTTGATTTGAGGTTCCAGTAGGAATATAGGACCCTTTTCAGCTCTTCTGCCAACTATCTTAGACTTTTTGGCCTCCATTTTTCATAGTGGTTCTAGCTACTTTACTATAAAAATCAACTTGTCTACAATCTCCAGTTTTCATATTAGAGAAAAATAATTGCCCATTGCTTCACTGAAATTGTCTAAGGCCTTCTTAAAGGGCAGCTTCTTGCTATGATATCCCCTTAGAGATTCTTTTCCTTCTTGGGATTTTACCATTCTTCTGCAGACTTTGATGAGACCCCCTTTTGAACATGTAGGCACAGCTGATTTGAAATACCATTTCTGGAAAACACTGTTACTAGTGTCAGTTACTTCTGCACTGAGACTATCGGAATTTTATTCCCATCTAGCAACAGCATTTTGCATTATCAAGATGAAACGTGGCATTATTTTCAGTCAAGCTAAGAGAGTAAAAGCACTACTCAGTAAGACAGAGATAATAAAGGAAGAATTTTTTTTTTCAAATTAAATTTTATGAAGGAAGAAATTAACCTTTTGAAAGAAACATTTTGGTTAGTGGCTGTCCATTCACACATAGTTGGCAATTAATAAAGCTCTTGTGCAGAAATCAAGTAATAATGACACATCAACCTGTCATGCCAATAAATCTAATGAGTGGAGTATGGCCATGGGTTTGACTTACTTATATTTTAAATAGCTCACAAATTAGATAGATGATATATAATAATTGAAAGATTATTGCCACTCATGATGTTCAAGCCATTTTTTTTTCTTTACAAAAAGTCAAAGAGCATCAAGGATATATTAAGTAAGGAATGCTGTAATAGAAAAAAAACAAATGGTCAGATTCAATAAAGCTCACACAGTTCATTTCCATGATGTGCAGATAGTAGAGCAGTGTTTTAGATTCAGTAAGCAGTTATACATGGTGTGTAGAGCCGTGCACAGCCTTGCAAACAAGGTAAACACCATAGCATGCAAACTGCAGCATAAGCAGCTGAATTGTATGCTAATCAACCAATCCAAGATGGAGGAGCTATTGTAGACTTAGTGCTGGTATTCCCTGCAAATTCCAGAACCTACTGGAATGCAGTCACGGAAAGGAGTCTACACAGAAACAATGTTAGGGGCTCCTGTTGCTATAATTCATGTGTATGTACAACAGGCTGAAGTCTATACTGTTTCTGCTGTTAATAGACCAAGATCAAGAAGGAGAAGAGTGTTCCGACCCTGGATAACTTATCACAATCTATGTGACATGAAAATTATAGAGTGCTACAGGGTGGATAGAAACACACTACAGGAACTCTGCAACCGCTGTCATTCTTAACTTAGAGCCAGGACAAAATGAGGGGAACCCATTCCAGTGGAGACAAAGGTATCTGCAGCACTTAGAATCTTGGGTACAGGTACTTTTCAGAGACCAACAGGGGACATGATGGGGGGGGGGGTCACAGGCATCAGCATCCAGGATCCTCCATCAGTTCTTGAATGCTATGCTCCTAAATGCTAGTGACCCTATATGTTTTCCTCGTACTCCTGAGGATAGGACCAGAGATATGTAGGAGTTCTACCCTGTAGCACACTACCCAATACTAGGTGCCATAGACTGAACATATGCAGAAATTAAGGCACCACCTGGGGAACAGGGCAGGTTCTACATTAATAGAAAGGGAGTCCACTCTATTAACTACCAAGTTGTGTGTAATGCTAAGGGAATCATCTTGAATATGTGTGTTGGCAACCCAGGGAATTACTATGACTCACATATCTGGCACACTTCCCAAATGTATCAGGTGTTCACTAGGGGGAATATCCCACAAGGTAATTTACTAGGGGATGCAGGTTATGTACTGGAACCATGGCTGATGACACCGATCAGAGATGCACACACACCTGCTGAAGAACTCTATAATGAAGTACACACTCAAAGCAGAAATATCATAGAGCATATGTTTGGGCTTCTGAAGTCATGGTTCCAGTGCCTAGATAATCTGGGGGAGCCCTGCAGTACAATCTATGGAAATGTACTGAAATATTTACAGTACATTGCTACACAACATCATCCTGAGAAAACAGCTTCATTGGTATCAACAAGGGGAAGGAGCACACACCTCACCACCAGTGGTAAGAGCACCACAACTACATGCAGGTGAGGGGTCAGAGGGGGAAGCAGCAGCACTTAGGTGTGCTCAATATGCCCACGGATTGGCTAAGAGACAATGCATAGCACACTCACTCACCACCTAAGAGCCTAAAACCTTTCTCCTATGCACATACATATAGTAACACTGATGCCAGGCAACTGTCACAACCTTTACTTCCCTGTGCATTGGCTGTGTACTGTTTGCATCAGACATAGTCAGCCCTGAACTAAAATTGTTGCAGCTGCTGGATTTACAAGATAAGTGCTGAACCTCGAGTGTACTGTGTAATAATATGAATGACTGACGTATCCTTATGAGTTGTTACTTGGTAGTGTAAGCAAGTAAAAGGTGGGAGGTTTGTACAGAAATGACTTTAACATGTGATAGCAGAGACTTATTTGATTTATATGTGTCCAATATTAAGCAGTAGGCCACAGGTATCAAAGATTCACACAGTCATACCACTCAAAAGTAGGGATGGTCACTGCATGCCCTCAGTTTAGCACCATATGTTTGTGCTGAAAAATCATTAGAGAGAGAAGTTAGAAAGTAATGATACACATTGCAGTTTCAGACTTCATAACCTTCACAAGATCAGTAACAATAAAGATGGAAAAATGTTGATACTATCAACTGTCTAACTTTCTAAAATCAATATAAGTTAAAGGTACAATTACCAATTCAGCATCACAAATGCAGATATACTAAACACTAAGTCAGCTATACACCCTGAGCTGCAGACACAAGGTTTATGTATCCCCAAGTCCAAAAGATACAAAACAGGGATATGGGAGGGTTAGGAAGCCTAGGATGACACAAAAATCAGTGAGTGTGTGTGAGTATGAAATAGATGCAGGCAGACATTCAGATAAAGCAACAAATGGCCAATGAGATGAAATGGGTTTTAAGCTGCATGGCACAGCCATGTAACTGTGTATGTATGTGTGTGTGTGTGTGTGTGTGTGTGTGTGTGTGTGTGTGTGTGTGTGTGTGTGTGTGTGTGTGTGTGTGTGTGTGCGTCTGTGTGCGTCTGTGTGTGTGTGTGTGTCCTCCAGGTGAAATTGGTGTGTGAGTGTCTGCATGAACACAGCCAAGCTTTGTGCTAGCTTAACGTCTTGGTGTATCAGACAGGTGTGAGCCATGCATGGTACAGGTGGCAGTTGATTGTTGTCATCCCCGACCACAAGAACTGGCTATGCCAGGAGTTGCACTGGCATGTCCATCCCCACTGTCAGATGCACTGCTGCCACCTGAATATGACTGATGTCTGCTGGATGAGCATTATGAGGATGCCCAGGACGATGACCCCATGGCTTGCTATGTTTGGGTGTGGACAGCTCAACCACTGATGGAGTAGTGGAAGTACTGCCACTATGGCAGCATGATCAGGCACAGCCACATTGGCTAACAGCAGATGATGTGGCTGACCTATGCCCACGAGGAACCCGTCTCCCTCCCAACAGATGTTCCATCATAGACACTGCTCGTGCCAATGTGCCATTTATCTGGTCTGCTGAATTGGCAACATGGTGAAAGGTAGTCATGCATATCAGCCTGTGCCACATTTACGACCCTAACCATTTCTCTGAAGCACCTATGGGAATTTGCCTGTACCTCCATGATGGCTTTAGCATACATTGAGTGGCACGTGAAGAGACACCTGGATTAGGTGGAGGATGGACAACAGGCCTTCTCGAAGCACTCCTAACAACCCTCTTGCATGGCACCTTGCCCACACTTTGGCTATGGCCAGAGTCAACAGGCAGATGTTACGGTGCCAGGACAGTATGCGTGATTACCCTCATTAAAGTGTGGATGTATCATAATAGTTGTACAAGTGTGTTTGTGCCGAATCATTTCTGATCACCCTAAATCACATATATTATGTCAGAAGCATGGGATTACTGGTACTATTATTGATATTACCCATGATTGTGCTTGCTTCTTTTAATGTTGTCCATGAGCCTTTACCTGTGCTCCACTTGCTGGAGACCTCTGCTGAGATTACACTCATATTCAGGCAAATCAATTTGTACAGCTTCACAATATGCAGCCTACTCTAATTGCATGTAACATCCCTGATAGATGTCCTCTGCATTATTCATGTAAAGATGCTTATCTCACACAGACATCCTCTCCGTTGTTATGTCACCTTGTTGTGACAGTCACATAATACACATTTTCACTGTGTAGTCGCTACTGTACCAGACAGATATGTGATTAGTGTTGCTACTACAACTGTTTTCCATTGACATGTCCTCATCTGCTGTACATTAGGCTGCTTCACCTGTCCTCTTTCCCTGTGTTCATTTTTACTATTCATCTGTGTATCCCTGTTCAATACACACACTTTCCATGAGTCTTTATTTTACATGGCAGTCCATGTACCCTTACAGATCATTTACATAACTTCATTACAGAATGCCAGATATGGGATTTCACAGTAATCTGCACTGCAGATACACTGTCCTGCACTGTATTTGGATCACATACTTAACAATCATACATCTCAGCTGTTCAGATTTTCACAGAATGTCCAGATGTTTGCCTTTATATCTTTTGGTGTGTTCCTTATCAAATTTTTGGTTGGGATGATCTCAGGGCTGATGTGACTCAGTAATTACATACACGAGTTTCAGACTTCAAATCCTTTAGAACATGTATCTTAACACAAACCCCTGAATATTCTAGCACATTTCTATGCAACAAATATGTCAAATATGTCCCTATTTCTGAGTTATTGCCCCCATTATGTTGGCCTTTGTCCAGATGTCTTGTACTGAGAGATTGAAAGCTATCTGCTAAGCCATGGTGATCATTGTGGTATTCGGTGCAAAACCACAGACCTTCAGTGCTCTGATTTAAACAGAATTGCTATCCATGTTCACTTACATGGTTTCCTGAATTATTGCAGCCACGAAACCTTGCTTATTTACATTTAAACACAGTGCATGGCATGAGTATGCAATGAGCTCTGCTGCTCACCACGCATCATTGTGCACACATGTAAACTATGCTTAGGCTTCGAGCGAAGCCTACCTGGAGTTTATTTAGTCCAAGGGAAAATGTTAAGATTGGCACTTATAAATATGAGCATTGCGCAAGGTCCCAACTCTTTTATTACCTCCTTACAAAAATCTATAGCCTCCCAACAGATACTTTAATTGTAGCTCAGATTTTATTGTGTACATCATTATTTGCAGTCAATATAAATATTATAATGTATGTTAAACTACAATAGCCTTCATAGTAAGGATATATGAGCATTTGTATGGAATCTCAAAGGCAGACACCCTTAATGCATTATATATACACACTGCAGCATGTTCCAAATATAAAACATTTTTAATCTTTGCTATAGATAATCAGAAAAAAAACAGATTAGGGAGATAGGGAAATGAACTTGAATTTAGAGAATTTAGATGGAAAATATTACTGAATGCAACTGAAGAACCTAATTTAAATGATATGCTTACCATTAAATGCATTTTAGAAAAGAAAGATCTGTGAAATTTTATGATTGCGTATCTTTAAATATTGGTTATGTGGTTTGTTTTACCATATAAAAAACAACAGCTGTTAGGTGTGTGTTAGCAGTCTGATGTCACATTGTGAAAGAGCTTACTGTGTTTAACGTAAATTTCATCTCATCTCCTCATACACAGTATACAATAGACCCTTGTCACACATCTAACTTCCAGCGCAGCTTTTTGTTTTATTTTAGTCTATTAAATTCAAAGTAGTTCCTTCCTTCCTCATCTCTTACATTCAGTCCTCTTTCAGAGTTGTCCCTGGAGGTACGTAAATACTATACCCTGTAAAAAATAAAATGCTCCTCTGTATTCCATTATCCAAAGACAGCAGTCATTAACATCTAGTAAAGTATTTTCTACCACTAAAGGGCATGTTTTGCAGATAAAAAATGCAACCTTTATTTTTCTTGCCCTAGCAAATGAAGATGATACTCCACAAGACCAATACTCTGTTATAAATGTATCATGCTGTTGATTATCAGGCTGTGCCTTTGTAATGTAGCTACCCAAGGTTTAAATTTTCTAAGATAAGTAAATACATTTTTTGACTGGATTGGATAGTCTAACATTCCTTGCTGTAAAGTTCATTTCACACCCATAGATTTTTGTTCCTTCTTAAACAGTCTGTAAACAACTATCATAAAAGTAAACTGCATTAAAGATGACTCTCCCTGTAACAAATGATGTATTTTATATTTCCCTAATAAAACCTGAAACATTTCCCTTATTTTTGACCCACCCTTAACAAAGCCAACTGTTATTTCATTGCTAGCTACAGATCTCCACCAATAACCTCCAAATATCATGGAGATTACCTTAATACCATTGAGGAGGTAAATATCAAAACAAATACCTTCTTGCTACTGCACTTCAGTTACCCAAGCATTGAATGAAAACTTGTCCTTCTAAAAATAAATATTCTCAGTGATTCCTACACTTTTTAATACCAGTGCACTGGATAAAATTGCAAAACTACCAACTTGAGGCTTTAATATCCTTGACCTGGTCACAATCTAGCCCCACCACACATCTCATCCTTGGTTAAATCTGACTTCAGATAAATTATGTTCTCTGTCAGGCTTAATTCCACCACCTTATCACCAAATGAGACCATCTTTAGGGACTCCTCCCATGGCAAACCTGAGGAAGACCTATGCAAAATTCCCAGCAATTGTCCCACAGATGGATCCAACTGAGAGGGCTGCCACATTCACATCCATCTTTACCAGCACCTAAACCACTGCAAAGAACAGTCTGCACCCTTCTAGCCTAAATAATGGCAAATTTAGGAAAAAATGACTCAGGTGGCACTCCCATATTAATCAACTGTGTAACTAAATAAGGAATGTAATGAAAAGTTGTATGAAATCCCCATTCCATACTGCAGGACCACACTTGAATATGCTAGCAATGTACTTGAGAGATATTAAAAATGTAAAGCAGAATACAAACATAAGGTCACTACACATACCAAAAGAAACTACAAATCTTTCTTCAGTTATGTCAGGAAATTAAGGAATAATGAATGTTCAGCAATGCCCTGAGCATATCCATTATGTCACACATTCCAGTCCTAAAGATATAAACAAACATTGCCAGAAAATTTAGTGCTAACCTTACTCCACCTACCCACAGTTGCACAAACTATCCCTACCATTTAGGTTCCACTGAAATGATCTTAGAACAAGTCTTAGAATCTCTGTCAAATCTCTGTCAAAGGCTAAGAATAATATTTATGTGGGACCAGATTGAATATCAGGTTGCATTCTCATCAGTGCCACCCTAGCATCTACTTAATCTGTCCACTTTCAGCCTATTTATAAGGTCTGACCCCAGTGCTTGGAGAATAGACACTGTAACTACTCTACACAAAAATGGGTTCTCTCATCACATCATAAAATAAACAAGACTCACTAGAGGGATAGTTTCTTAACTCAACATATTCCCAGAGGATGAACTAAGTTACCATTACAGGATAAGCAAAATACTACATTGTCTGCCCTAGAAGGTAGACTTGATGATTGGATGGGTAGACACAAATTTATACCAGGGTTATCATGTACAGCCCCCCATGATTTGGAAGGTGAACACTAGTAAGAACTTGTAAAAGGTGGCAAGAACTTTTAAGTGTGTCTGCTTAAAGGTTAATATGGCTGGGCATCTTATGGTCCGATGTGATCGCTTGCCTAGTATAGTTCCTGTATCCTTATGTTCCTATATAGAATAGCTAAGTGTACTAAGATCTGAGATCCTTTGGTGAGGAAACTATGAAGCCTCTCAACTGAGCTTAGGACCTCACTGAACTGCATGTCAAATGGGGCATTATACTCAATGATGGGCCTATTGATGGAGCAATAAAGTTGCAATTTAAATCTTGGACCTTGATGAACTATCATAAAGGAAAAGTTTTGTAAGACAGGAGTTTCTAGCAATGGCAGTGATGTTGTGGTCAAACGAGTGTTTGTTATCAACACAGTTACCCAGGCCCCTAATGACTGGGCCTAATTTAGGTAGAATATTATCTGTGTGGTATGTTGTTGTGATGATGTGTTTATGAAAGAAAACCAATGCTGTTTTTAGGGTACGCCAATGATTGGTGCACCAAGAAATTGTTTAGTCCAGCATTTGCTTTTATTAATACCTTTATTAAATTATCACGTAAGACACAGACAAACATACATTAACAGAAAAAAAAAACATTTTAACATTTTGTTTCCATTTACATACATTATACATCACATATCTTTTCTGCCCTTGTAATTATCACCAGTCCAACATTACATACATTTCTGGAATTCTGTTTTCTCTTAAACCGCACTCCTCCTGAACATTATTCTGCATGTATTGTTCCCACAATTTCCATTTATTTCTATGTAATATGCTTCTACAGTTTTCTAAAGATCCCCCTTCCATTTCTTTTACCTCTTGTATAATATTCAGTACTTTTTAGTAATTGTCTTTTTAATTAAAGTTAATAAGGTCTACTATGTCAAGTCAATTCAGATCATGTGTCCCAGCTCAGAAGAATCATTTACTTAGTTACAAACATTTGCTCACCCAGTATTTCTGACAGAGTACTCCATTCGGAATTTTTAATATCTGCCAACTCATTACACTACCAAAACATATGTTCCCATCATGTGCTATCTACCTGAGTTTAAACTATTTGAAGTCTGCTTAGGGTATAAACATTTCTATGCAAAACTTGCAAGAAAAGATCCTAAATCTAACTTGTTTGCATACTTGGGAGCCATACATATGTCCTCCCACTGTTCTATTGTAAATTGCTTTTTCAATCTATGTTACCAGATTTTTCTAACCTCCACTAATTTTTATATAGTTTATATTTTTATAGTTATAACATACAAGATTTTATATCCCCTGCTAATTATCCCTTTTTTGAACAAAAGCTTCTATTTTTGATTCAGCTAAAAACTCTCCTGGAGCAGGTCTTTCATTTAAGATTCACCATTTCTTTCTCCTTTTGTATACTCTGATATCACTCCCTGATAGAGAAGCCAGTCTCTAGCATGTAGTCCAAACATTTTCTTAGACTCATCCTACTCTATTACCTTTATTTATCTAGTTACCTTCATTTCTTTGGCAATTTTCTCCAGAAAATTCCAACCTCCTTTTCCCTATTTAGTGTATCCCTACTTGCGTTCATTCCTATGGCAAAATATCCTTTCTCCATTCTTGTATTGGCTAAGTTCTTAGAATACTTTCTTCTACTTTATGAATATAATACTCTGTATGGTTGTCATTATTCTGCTTAAGGATCTCCATCCAAAATTCCACTCTCTCTCTATTTCTTGAACTTCCCCCTGGTTCATTATTATCCCTTTATATTTTGCATTATAACCTTCTGCTTGTGATATGTATATGAACCATAACTGTGTAGCTCTAAAATATCCCTTCAAATAAGGTAATCCTAAACCACCTTGCTCTTTTGGAAGAATCGACTTATTCCACTTAACTGTTGCCTTCTTCCCCCCAGATAATTCAACTCTTTATTAATTTTTGTTCACAACTTCTCTTCTAGTTAGTAAAAACACTCCATCCTGATCCATATATTAAACTAAAGAGACTGAAATATTTTCATTGCTTGTATCTTGTTATCCCTGTCCATAGACAAGAGCTTCCAGTTTCTCACTTTTTGTATTATCTTCTGTTTAGTCTTGTCCCACATATCCTTAGCTGCCATAACAGAAGCCTTTTTAATGCATACCCCTAAATACTTTATCTCATCATACACACATAAATGTGGGTATTGCTGAACCAATTCATGTCTGGGTACATAATTTATGGCTATAGCCTTTGGCTTATCTTCATTAATTTTATATCCCCCAACTTGTAATTGTTTCAAAATGTTCCTCAGCACTGAGATGTCCTTTTCTGGATTTATCGGAAAAGGTTTCACTGGCAAAAGTATCTATGAACTTTATTGTTAAAAGAATGAGAAGCTGAACCCCCTTCTGCTTGTTGGCTCATTTTTTGTTGCATAAACTTTTTTTTATTTCCTCCTTAGCCTATTCTGCATCCAAAAATATATTTGACCCTCCAGAAAAAAAATATTCTGGATACAGCTTAGATCTCACACCTGTCCCTCGACATTCCCTGATTGCTGGGATAAATTTGCTTCTCTTCTGCCTGGTGTACAGTGAATAATCATTTTTCACAAACACTCTGCTGTCTCATATTTTTAGTACTCTTCCCTTCTGCAACAGTTTTAGCAGGATCAACTCTTTCTGCTAATATAACTGCATCTTTACTAATACAGGTCTTTGTTACTTTGTCATGGCTAGGTTTGGAGAATATACTCAATGTGCTCTTTCAAATAAAAAGACCGCTATGGAATACCACTCCAGTTGCTTATTTGTGCTTTCATAAAATGAATACAGTCTGTTCTTGTCAGTCTATCTTGTATAGCAGAAAGTTTCAGGTTTTCTCTATGCACTCTGTGTTCTAACGCTACCATTTTTGAAACGGCTCTTTTTGAGAAGTCTCATACTCAAGACAGCCTTTTTTTTCATTCCAGCCTCTGATGTTTGCAATTTTATCAGTTTATCTGAATAACAAGTTAAACATTCTTTTATTTTCCCAGCCTTGTGTTATTTGAGTTGATATACTCCTTCAATGTTTCATTTATTTTAATCATCTCTGAGTACATTTGATTTATTTTTTCCTTTAATTACTGGAAGCCATCTCTTGTACCAAAGCTGAAGCCTGAACTGTTTTTTGCTGAACAGCTGAAGAATTCTTCCCAGCCACCGTTTCTTGTTGATTTTCTTTCAGGTTCTCTAAATTTCTTCTTTACTGACATCCAGGCAGTTCACATGCTAGCCAGTAACTGAATTTTACTCATGCTAATATCACTGGCTTATTTCTTGGTTTCTGTTTTCACACTGGGAGAGCTGAAATTAAGTTACTGATCAGTGCACAGTCATCTTGGAAGTGTGGTTCATTTTTTCCAGCATTTGTTTGAAAATGTAAGTATCAGAATGTGATTTGGTAAGTTAGCTGTCATCAGCAAACATAGTTAGGCTTAGTCCCTTCACAAGTCAGAGAAGCCCAGGGCAAAAAGGAAGGATATTCCTAAAGAATGAGTGGCATTAACAACTAAGCCTTCCTTTGTGTGAAAAGTTAGGATAGAAGGTACCACAAAGCATAGCATCCTGTTTCCTATATTTATTCTCACTTTCCAGAACTAGGGCTAAGGATTTTGCAGTGTGTGGTCAGCCAAGTACAACTATGCATATAAGATGAATTTTAATCAACTTTTCAACTCCTTTCTATAAAACACTTTAGGGATTCCTAATATGTGCAAACAACAAATCATTCTGTACTGGATTACTGCATAGTTTTTTTCTTTTTTTGTACAGCAAAGGCAATTTGGAGCTCACTCTAGTAGGAGTTCTACAGATTTTGCTGCCTTCCTTCTTGGGCTCTGTTCTACAACATTATCCCATTTGATTCTTACTCTCTTCCCCTCCTAAATAAAATCTTTCAACTCTTTATTAATGAATATCCACAACTTCTCCTTTGGTTGATAAAAATATACCTTACCTGTGTATAAAACTAAAGGGACTAAAATCATTTTTACTACTTGTATCTTAATATTCATATCATAGGCAAGAGCTTCTCAATTTTTGCATTATCTTTTTGTTTAGTCTCATCCCACATATCCTTAGCTGCCATAACAGAGTTCTTTTTAATCCATACTCATAAATACTTAATTTTATCATGTGCCCATAAATATGGGTATTGCTGAACCAATTCATGTGTGGGTACATAGTTTATAGCTATAGCCTTTGTGTTATATTAATTTTATATCCAAAAAAAAACTCTCTCAGAATGTTCCACTACACTGAGATGTCCTTTTCTGGTTCCATCAGGTACAAAATAAATAATATCATCTATTAATAAAGCCAACTCTTCTTGAACACCATACCAATTATAACCTTGACTTTCTGAGTCCCTTATTTTCTGGGCAATTGTTCTAAATATAAAGTAAATAACAATGGAAAGAGAGCACCCCTGCCTAGTTCCTCTAGTCAGACATAACCCTCCCATTTTTTTGCCTCTGATCCCTCATATATCCTTCCAATTAACCATATTATTGTATCAGAAAATGCAAATGCTTCCATTTGTGTACTTATAGAATCCCAGTTTATTCCATCAGATGTTTTCTCTGCATGAAGAACCGCCAATAACAGCAGTATTTTCTTAGATTCTGCTTTCCTCTGGATCATCATTGTTCTATTAATGTTGTCAAATGTTTGCCTCCTCTCCAAAAAAAAAAATCATTCATCCATGTCTATCAATTTTGGCATCACCTTTGCCATTGTTTTACATAAACACTTTATAGCCATGGTTTAAAATTGAAATGGGTCTATATAAAGGTGGATCAGATGGGTCTTTACCATATTTAGGTATTACAGCCATCACAGCTTTTCCCAAAGATGTTGATGACTCCCTTCCTTATAAAATACTGTTAATCATAACCTTCCAGATCTTTATCTCTTTCTTCCCTCTCAGCTTCCAAACATCCACCAGATGACCATGTATTCCTGAAGACTGTCCTTCAGACTGGCTATACATCACTATTTTTATCTCTTCTCCTTCTGTATCAACTGTTAATTGCTGAGCCTCATCTACCTCTAACCTTAGCATATTTAAGTTTTCCATAAATATTTCCATTTGTGCTTTTTCTTGATTTCCTCAGTTTTCTGCTTTATACAATTTTTTATAAAATTCAAAAATATCTCAAATACTGCTACAGGATCTCTGTGGATATTTTTCTTATTGTAGGCTGTCTAAGTTTGACAACAAGCCTTTCTATTTTTGTTGCCTAAGTTGTTTTGCCAAAAGTTGTGCTCTGGAGTTATTTAAAAAAAAAACAGTGGCTAAACAACAATCTTTCTAAACTCATGCATATTATCCAGGTACTCCCTTATTTTTTATTTAGCACTCTGCAACTGGGCATCTTCTTATTCTGTGAAATTCCCCTTATTTTTGTAATATTTTAACCTTTGGCAGCCCCTTTAAATAATTATCATCACTTCCTAACCATATGTGTTTTTCTTTTATTGCTACAATATTTTTAAACATTAGAACAGGTAGGTGGGGAAGCACCAGTGTCTTATCTGTAATTCATTACCCTGCATTTTTATCTTAGTATTTATTCTCACATGATCTGAAATTGTAATTGAATGTGTGTCAAAGTTCTCAATTAAATGTACATGTTTCTGTGAAATATAATATCTGATGTTGTTAATCTTTGTTTATTCCTTACTGATGGGGTTATTGGTTCTGTCCTTGGAACCGAGCCGGTCTTATACCAAGCTCGCGTCAGCCAAAAACTCTCGAGCTAAGATCCTACCCACAATGCTCTGCTCCCTGTTACCTCAGATCTCATTTGCTGCGTTGCTGTACAGCCATGTCAAGCCTTCTCTCATAGGTTCATAGGTTGGTACTAGGCTATCGGCCTTAGGGCCTATACAAGCCTAGCCATAACAATTCCCTGGCTATTTCTTCCCACAGTATTTACTTCCCTGGACCCCTGTCTAGCAGGGCAACCGATGTGATCTCCGGGGTGACTTTCTGTCTTCCATCCAATCATCAAAGTTTCTTTTGAAGGAAACTCTCTCAGCTAAGAGTTCAATTTTTTGAAGTTTTGCTATTATTAGTGTATAGAAAGTTTTGAATTCCTCACTATCTCTATCTTCTTACCCTATTGCAACTTTGAGACTCTCTCCCTATAGTATATTCTGTTCTTTTTCTTACCTTTGAGGTAATTCTCCATTACCATCGTTGGTAATTCTTTCTCTCCCTTTTTTACATTTCTGGGTACTTTCATAACTTTTTAGTAGTATCGTAGTTTCTCCCTTGATATTACAATGTCGGATAAGAAAAGTAGTGTTGGTTTCAAACAATGTACAGAATGCGGCCATATGTTACCACTTTCTGATGGTCATGATTTGTTTGTTTATTGTCTGAATGTTTCCCACCTTTCAGTGGACCCCCCCCCCCCCCGGTGTGGGATTTGTAGAAATTTCTTGACTAGGACTCTGAATGAAAGGAAGAATAAACTTATACTAAAAGGCCTCCTTAAAACTCCTTTCTGTGAGGCTATCTCTGGGTTGGAGGGCTCACCCCCTCCTTCTAAACCCCATAAGAAGTGTTCTTCTTCTTCCTCTTCAAGGTTGCTGACTTCATTTCCCTCTGCAGATCACAAGGAGTTGACTCACAAAAAGGTGAAAACTTTGGGCTTGGTGTTGCCATCTGTGGTCCTTTTGGCCCCAAGCCTCGGCACCGGCCCAATTTATTCTCACTCCAGCTATGTTTTCTTCACTGCCACCGGCACCGGAGTTCCCGATGCAGACACTTACATCTGACAGTATTGTCGCAGCCTTTTTCGGCACCGCTGACATTGGTGCAGACTCTTTTGGCATCGTCTCTACAGGTACAGTCTCCTTCTGCACCGTTGGTGCTGACTCCTTTGGCTCCATCCTTGCCGATGCAGTCAGCTTCCGGGATACTGCCCTCTATGGTGCAGACATCTTCAGCACTGGCCTGCTTGGTGCAGTCACTTTCGCACCATCGTTACCGATGCAGACACCTTCTTCGATGGCACCATATTCATCAGTGCAGACATTTGCCACACCGCCCTTCACGGTGCATACACCATCAATGCCTATGGCGCCACCTTTGTCAGTGCAGATACCCTCGGCACCATTCTCCTTGGTGCAGACACCCTTGGTTCCGGGCTCTGCATTACACAAACTCACCAGAACTAAGTACTCTCCCTCCTTAGATCCTTTTATGGGTAGTCAGTGCAGCCCCTTTTTAGAAGGTCTATATTACATCACCAAACGCTTAAAAAAGTGAACGTTGATTAATTGACCCTATATAAGCAAAAGCTTACAATGTCAAACTCAGCAATTTTTTTCCAAGGAAAAAAAATCACTGTTCCAACAAAAAAAAAAAGAAAATGTTTTAAAACATTACATTAAGTGGGGGGCTTCACCCCCACACCCTCCCCTACTTAAATATACCAACTTCGAGACCGCACTACAGTGCCGAAAATGGCAAAGTAACAAAGCGGCCAAGCGAATTCTTTCCCAGGGAAAGAATTTGCTTAAAAGCTGCTCCGATATTTTGCCTTTTCAGTCTTTTATGTTCGACCAAGATGCATTCGAAAGAATGCATCTTTGGTCTTATAATAGGAACCTTTTTTAGACAGGCCAGAATCTCCATCAGGTCTCTCTATGAGGTCGACCAGGAGCCTCTCAGAACAAGATGTGTTGCGGCTTGTCAATCAGTTGCTTGTGGCTAGAGGACTCTCTAATCCATCTAAAGCTGCGCTCTCTCTTGCAGGTGACCATATTTCTCCACAGACTCCATCTTACACTCCTCCTTCAACTTCCAGGGAAGCATCAAAGCCCCTTCCTCTGACAGCAGCTTCCCTTCTTTCGACACCAACAGTGGACCTCGCTTTGGAGCCGGAGTCGTCCTTGTGGCCCTCAGTGCACTGGGTACTGGGCCCTTCTCAGGGTAGTGGCTGTGCCATGGGGGCAGGTGTTCTTGGTTTGATGCCAATATTTTCTTTGGCAACCTCCAGGAATCCTCCTCACCTCACGCTCCAAAGTCCTCTTGAGACTCCTGGTCTGGGGGTCAGCTCGTCAGAGCGGGGTATGACCCCAGTCCCGAGGTTGTCATGCTCGGTTCTGAGCTCACATCCCTCTTTGGGTGGTCCAGCCTTCCAGGTCATGGAGAGGGCACTTGTCTCTGCTGGCAAAATATCCCTGTTGGAGTCCTTGTCCCCATCTGTGCCACAACTGTTGCAAGCCACAACTACCGGACCCTGGGCACAAGGGCCTCAGGTTTCTCCCCCGCAGGAGATTCCTTCTTTGTAATCTTCCCCAGAGCTCTCCACTGAAGAAGTCCCTTGCAAGGCTTTGTGCAAGAGGAAGCACATGGACTCCACTGAGGAGTCTCTAACCGAAGATATGGACTTTGATGACGTGGAAGGGTCCTCATGGTTGCCCTCTGATGATGTGTCCTTTGGTGACATTCTCGAGATCCTAAGACAGAGGGGTGACTGGAAGTCTTCCATCCCTTCCTCAGAGGAATCCATATTCCTGCAGGCCTTTTGTGCCTGGCCCCCTACCTCCTGGATTACCCCACCGGCCGATGAGCTTGTCCAGCATGCATGGAAGGCTCCTGATACTTTGGAAGCTATACCTCGGAGGCCTGACAAAATTTGATCTCCCCCTGCTGAACATTTTCATTGGTCCAAACGTCTTCCAGTAGATGCCGTGGTGGTGGTGGCTGCAACCAAAAAAGTCTTGGCAGAAAAGAGCCAGACTGTCCGTCCACCCAACAAGAAGTCGCTGGCAATAGACATACTTGGGAGGTGTATGCTTGCTTCATCGACCTTTGCTGTAAGGTCCTTGAACTACTTGGCACACTTTATGAGGCTTCAGAGGGGCCTTATCAAGCAACTCTCTGAAACCTTGGCAGGAGCTGTTTCTGATGAGGTGCGCAACAACATAGCCTCTCAGATAGCGACCTTGGAATCTATATCCAATTCTTCCATGTGCCTCATTTCACACGCAACAGAAGAAGCAGCTAGAGTGGCAGGCGCAGGCATAATAATGAGACGTCATGCCTGGATGCACCTTTGCGACTTTGTGGACACCTTTCAGGCTTCCTTTATGAATGCCCCCATTGAGGCCACTTCATTGTTTGGCCCAAAGGTTAAGGATATGCTGGCAAGGTGTGAACAAGATGGCAAGACCCACCCCTCAACGATTCTACTCCAGAAATTAGAGGAGCGGGAAGATGTGGCACAGAAAATCACAGGGCTCTTTCCGTGAAATACGTGCCGAGTTCTCCCCTAAGGGCAGAGGGGGGAACTCTATTGGAAGACACCTCTTTTGGAGCAGGGAAGGTCTGTGAAACCAGGGTTCCAGAGATTTGTTCTCTGGGCAACCCCACCAGTGATCCTGAAATGTTGCCCGACTGCTCACCTCTGGAAGTGGTTGAGGGTCATTTTTCCTTGTACTGTACTGCCTTGTGAACCATAACCACCAATCCTTGGGTACAATGGATAATATCCAGAAGTTACCACATTCCCTTCCATCTCTGTCCCACTTCACCCAGAAATTTACCCGATGTCCCACCCAGTCAAGGGGAAGCAGCAGCACACAAAATCTGAAAGCTGCGACAAAAAAGAGTCATCCAAATGATCCCCCCAGGCCAGATAGGATCTGGTTTTTACTCAAGATTCTTTTTAGTGCCAAAAAAAGACGGGACTGGAGACCAATTCTGGATCTCAGCACACTAAACAAATTTGTAAAAACAGAGAAATTCCGGATGGTCATGGTTCAGTCTATCCTTCCTCTTTTGGAAGAAGATGATTGGATGTGCTCTATAGATCTTCAAGATGTGTAATACCATATAAAAGATCACAAATGCTCAAGAAGATACCTCTGCTTCTGCATAGGAGCCAGGCACTACCAGTTTTGAGCAATACCCTTCGGTCTCCCTACAACCCCAAGAGTGTTCACCAAATGCATGGCAGTGGTTATCACTCACCTGAGTCTTCAAGGATTCCAGGCTTTCCATACCTAGACAACTGGCTCCTTACCACCCCCACTAAGCGTCTACTGGAGGAAGCCCTGGATTACACTCTTCTCAGAGCTCACTGCCTGGGAATCACTATAAACTGGGAGAAGTCCAGCACGACCCTGGCACAATCTTTAGAATTCATTGGAGTTCTGTTGGACATGAAAAATTGCACAGCATCTCTTCTGGATCACAGATGTCAAAGAATAAGACAACAGGTTCAGCCACTAATCTGTCACCACAAATCTTCTGCTCGGTCCATACTCCAACTCTTGGGGTAAATGGCAGCCTCAATCACCATTGTTCTTCTGGTCAGGTTCCACATGAGACTTCTTCAGTGGCTTCTTCTCACTCAGTGGTACCCTCTACAACATCCTTTGTCTTTTCAGATAAGTGTAACTCAGAGATGCAAGCAAGATTTGCTCCGGTGGATGTCTCAAAATCCCTAACAATGGTCTCACCCTTCAGTCCTCATCAGCCAAAAGTCACTGTGACCACGGACACCTCCCTGATAGGGTGGGGGCGACTATGTCAGGAAAACTCAGTCCAAGGCACCTGGTCAGAGACAGAGGATCATTTGCATATCAATGTCCTGGAACTGAGGGTGGTGCTACTGCTACTGCAGAATCCCGAAAAAGGTGTAACTAGAGCTTACAAAAGGTAGATAGTTTAATTCACATGTTGAAGCATAGGGAAATGTCTCAGCTGCTATAAAAGGTGCTCATACACTTTAAGACGATGTACGACGGGAATGCAAAAAACATGTCAGAGGAGTGTTACAGTGTGCCTGGAGTTATTGGTCAATTATACGAGAAACTGAAGGCTCAACAAGGGAAGGCACAGTAAAGTAACAGAGGCACAGTAAACTAATGTTAAAAGGGTACCTTCTGTGACCTACTTTACAGAGGCACAGTAGGCTAATCTAATAGGGAGGCGGAAGCCAAATACACTCTGGCTAGGCTTATAAATGCCCTAGGGCAGATAGCCTGGTATCTACCTATGAACCTATGAACCTATTATTGCAAGCATTTCACTCGATCCTTCCATCAGGGACAATTGCAATCCAGTCAGGCAACATGTCAGTAGCCTGGTACATCAACAATCAAGGGGCATCAGATCTTACCTGTTATGCTGAGTGACCTTGAGAATATGGCAATGGGCGATAGCTTCCAACCACTTTCTAACTGCAATGCACATTCCTGGGAGCTCCAACGTGATAGCGGACAAATTGAACAGGTGCAGTCTACAACCTCATGAGTGGTCTCTCAATCCTGTGATAGCGGCAAAAATTTTCAACTGCTGGAGCCAGCCTTGCTGCGATCTATTTGCCTCCCAAATCAACTACAAGTGCAGCAACTACTTTGCCCTGATCCCCCCTCGGGGACAGTCACCGAGGAATGCTCTAGTCCATGCTTGGCCCTCGGGTCTGCTTTATGCTTACCTTCCTCTACCCCTCATTTCCCTATTTTTGAAGAAAGCACGGCAGTTGAAGAGCAAAGTAATCATCATTGCACCAAATTGGCCTCGACAAGTTTGGTTCCCCTTCCTTTGGCCTCACCTGCTAGATCGACCATGGATTCTCAATCAAACTCTGACATTGATCTCCCATCTGCAGGGTCTGACCCACCCCAATCTAACAAACCTGAAGATGACAGCTTGGTTTCTCCACTTCCAATGATTGCCAGGCAAGATAACCTCTCCTCTCCAGTGCACAATATTCTTATTCTTCTTTTGGCTTTTCCTGATTAGGGGTCACCACAGTGGATCACCCATCCGCTCACGATTGGCAGTGGAGTTTTACAGTATTGAGTTGCCAGCCCGGCACCCAACCTCCACAGAAGGCACACACATGCAGACACTCACACCTAGGGCCAATTTAGAGTGTCCAATCCACCTACAGCATGTCTTTGGGATGTGGGAGGAAACTGGAGCACCCAGAGGAAAACCATGCAACCACAGGGAGGACTTGCATCTCATAAATCATCCACCAGGCTAACCTATCTCAGCAAATGGAAAAGATTTACCTTATGGGCATCGAACAAACAACTGGACCCCTTTTCAGCTCCAGTTTTGGTGGTATTAGATTATTTATCAGATTTCTTTCAGTCTGGGATATTAGCCTCTACTGTTTGTGTTCATTTAGCTGCCATTTCTAATTTTCACATTGGCTTCCAGGACTCTTGACTCATGTCACACAGACTCTGTAAGACTTTCTTGAAGGGTGTTTTTCACCTCAAACCTCCCTTTACAGAACCAGTACAACCTTGGGACCTGGCTTTGGTTCTGCAAGCCCTAACAGCACGCCCCCTTGAACCTGCATCTTCATGTGACTTAAAGTACCTGTCTTGGAAAACCTTGTTTCTGGTTGCTATCACATCAGCCAGATGTCTGTCAGAACTTCAAGCCTTATGCATCAAACGTGCATACCTTATTTTCCACAAGGATAGAGTCTCACTGAGAACTAATTCCTCCTTCTTACCAAAAGTGGTATCAGAGTGGTCTATCAGCCAGTCTATTGACCTCCCAGTATTTTTTCCTAATCATTCTAACATGGGAGAGTATTGCCTGCACTCCATAGATGATCACAGGCAAATCCATTTTTATTTTGACAGAACAAAATCTACCCGTAAATTGGACCAATTATTTCTGACTTTTTCTGGACCAAGACTAGGTCATCCTGTTTTTAAAATTACATTAGTGTCATGGTTGAGAAATTGCATTACCTTCATCTACGACAAGAGCAGCATCACCTTGCCTCACAAAGTGAAAGCCCATTCTACAAGGTCAATGGCAACTTCAGCAGCTTTCCATGCTAGGGCTTCCCTCAATGACATTTGATCAGCTACAACTTGGGCCAACCCCCATACCTTTATTCTTCATTACAAATTGGATTTGGCTTCCAGAGGAAGAGCTTTTTTTGGTTCCATGGTTCTCAGGAATGTCCTTCCATGAGGTCCGCCCAGGGACCTAGGTAGCTGGGGACTCTGTCCCATCAATAAGGAATGAACGAAGATTAACATCATATAAAGAAGTTATGTCTTACCATAATGTTCCATCTGTGTTATTGATCTTCGTTCATGCATTACTCCCCACCCTCCGTCCTCCTCTGGAGGTTCCTGGTGGATTTCCTATGGTCCTTCTTCCATTCTTGTAGGTCTGTCATGATCAGAGGTAGCCTCTACTTTTGTCTATCAACTTGCAAACCTGATCTGAAGTAACAGGGAGCAGAGCATTGCAGGTAGGATCTTAGCTCCAGAGTTTTTGGCTGATGCGAGTTTGGTATAAGGCCTGCTCGGTTCCGAGGACGGAACAGATAACCCCATCAGTAATGAATGAATGAAGATCAACAACACAGATGGAACATTATGGTAAGACATAACTTCTTTTTCTGTCTAGTCTAGCCCAGGTTTTGTACTTTGGTAATAATATATAAATTCTGTCCGAGTTCCTACTACTGAATACACTTCTTTCATACCAAATCTATTCATAAATTACTTCAGGAATCTACCCTCTTTTGTTATATTTTCCCCTTCTTGCCCCCCCACCCCAGATACATCCTCATTGTTGCAAATCCACCACTCCCCACTTGCAAGTAATATTTCCTGTTGAAAGCTGATTATTTCTCCCAATTGTTTTAAGCTTCATAATAGCAGATCTGATATTGTCATGTTCATTCATTCCTCAACTGATGGGTCTCAGATCCGACCTCGGATCCAGCTTGACCATTTTTACCAGATTTACAGAAACAGCTCTAGAGCCCCTCCTTTACCCATAATGCCGTTTCACCTTAGCATACCTCAGATCTGTTTGCTGCCATATCATTAAGACACAGATCTTCTGCTCTCAAGCTTTAAGGTGCAGGATAGGTCTTTTTCCTGAGTTTTTCAGTATTTTCTTCTACTGATCCTTCTGAATCTTTTCTTACATTTTTCTTTTCCTAATAGTGTGACCATTTCCTTTCATAGTTTTCTACTTGTTTAGGGTTCAGCCTTTAATTACCATTGTTGGTACTCCTTTTTCTTCTCCTGTTTGTTTTCTTACCCTATATAAGGTATTTTTTTTTCAGTAACATTGTGTGTACCTTCATTTCTATATCTTCCTATTAAAAAAATTTGATTTGATTTTTCGTGACGCTTTTTCTTTACTGTTTGTCAACATGCCCAACAAGCCTATGGAATGCAAAGAGTGCACTTCATGTCAGCATAAGATCCCATATTCGGATGCTCACAGGGAGTGTGTTTATTGCCTGGGCACTGCCCATTTGGACATTCAGTGCCCTATTTGTGTGGGGTTTAATTCTACAGCAGTGAGTGGATAGAAGGAATAAATAAGTTCTAAGGGGTCTGTTGCCTTCTTCCTATTCCTGAGCCTCTGGACAAAATTTGAAAACATTCAGACTTCCTTGTATCTTAGCTCTTCAAAGGCCAAGTCACTTCAGATGCATTCTAAATGCTTCATTCTGGAACTGATATCTCCTGGATTGCATTCCCCTTTCTTGCAGGAAATGCTAAGGAGACTCTCCAAATCACCTTCAACAAGCTCTTCCCTTAGGTCCTCCAGGAGTCTATCTGAAGCAGAGGTGGACAGAATAATGAGGAAGTTCCTCAGAGCTCAGATACAGATGGGGGTGATCCTGTCTCCACCTCTCATTGGACCCATGAGCCTGCTCTCCACCCAGACTCAAATGATATCTCTTTCTCTGATCCAACCTGCAGTTTCAGAGACCAGATCTTTGAGAGTGCACTTGTTAGATCTGAAGGCAAGTCATTTTTCCACTCTAACCACATTCCTGAGTCATCTGGTTCCAAACCTTTTGTGCAGGACCACTCTCAGAGGTGAAGTGTCAGTGCTGGCTCCCAAGGTTTAGGGGTCGACTTTGAAGCTGATGGAGCCATCCTTGCCCCTTGGAGCGTCTTCACTAGACAGCTTAGGTATGTGTGGATTCGGGGTACGACAACACATGTTTCTTCTGCTCTGGTGCATCTAGCTGCTGTTTCCCCTGGACCTTTGAGGTAGTACAGACAGCCTTCTCTTTACCAAGAGAGAGAACATCCTTACCTCCTCAGATCCCATTTGTGTTCCTCCATCAAATATATGCTCTGTGAATCTCAGGTCTATACTACTGGAACAGCCAACCTGATCAAGCCTTCTGTCAGTCCTTCCTCAGGACTCCCCTATCACTTCTGATACCTTACCAGATCATCTGACTGATGAGATCCCTCAGAAGAGAATATGTAAAAGTAGGATTCTCCCCAGCAATCTCTCAATGAGGCACTGACTTTGATGAAGGGGAGGGTCCTCACAGATCACCACTTGATGATTTCTTGTTTGGAGAGATTCTGGAACTTCTCAAGCAAAAAGTTGGGTGGTCTTCCAAACACCCCTTCCTGGTAGGAATGGGGGTTTCTGGAAGCTCTCAGGTCTGAACCAGCTACATCTTGGATAGTCCCACTGGGTGCTGAGTTGTTAGACCTAGTATCAAGGCTGTGCATGGAAGGAACTGGCTACCATGGACATATCCCAGGCATCCAGGTAAGTTTTAGCTCACCTAAAGGACAAAGCCTACTGGAGCAAGGGAGCCCCCGTAAGTGCTATACTTGTGGTAGTAGCCTCTAAAAAAAGAGACTGTGGAGCAGAGCTCTTCTCTCCATCCCTCTAACAGGAAGTCTAGGGCCCTGGACAGATTTGTCAATCATGTTTATGCCACAGGAACCTTCTGCTGCAGTTGCTGAACTACCTGGTGCACTTTACCAGAGTACAAGGAGATTTGACAAGGAGATATTCAAATTTCTTTCTGGGTCCATGTCTTTGGAGAACCAGAAGAAAGCTTCTTCACAACTGGCCACCCTTCAGTCCATTTCCAATGTGTCCACGAGGCTATCTCACTCTGCTGAGGGTACCTCAAGGGCAGCGAGTGCAGGCATAGTTGTCAGGAGACATGCCTGGATATGCCTGTGTGATTTTTTCAGAGCCATTCAAGTCTTCATTTATCAGTGCTCCCATTGATGGGTCATCCTTATTTGAACCCAAAGTGAAGTAAATACTGTCTAGAAGTGAGCAAGTTGGAAAAGCTTTGAATGCAGCTGGGATCTTTTTCTGTGCCCCTCAATGATCCTTTTCTTGGAATCAAAGAAGTGGTAAGAAGATGTGGTTTCAAAAGTCCCAAGGGCCTTTCCAAGGCTCACAAGGAGATGGTTCTCCCAATGGCAGAGGGGGAACTCTAATGGAAGACACTGCCCTCACTGCAGAGGTGGCCTGCAGAACCAGGTTTTCAGGGATACATTTTTGAATAAATCCTACCAGTGTGCCTGAAAACCTAGCTGCTGTATTCTGGTGGCAGTAAGAGGTGCTTGCCTCTGCACCCAGATGTCTGGGCATCCATCACAAGTTCACAAGTGGTACTCGGGTGCAGAGGATTATATCAAGAAGTTACTTCACACCATTTTCCCAAATTTCCCCTACAAAACTGAAAAAGATTCCTGCTCTTCCACCCAGTCAGAGGAAAGCAGCACCACTGGAAATAGAAAAGCTGCCAGAAAAAAAGAGTCATCCAGAAAGCACCCCCCCCCCAACCAGTTAGGATCCAAAACCTACTCAAGATTCTTTTTAGTGCCAAAAAATACAGGAGACTTGAACTCGTCCTGGATCTCAGCAAACTAAACCAGTACATGAAATATTTAAAGTTCCTGATGGTCACGGTTCAGTCTATTCTGCCCTTATTGTGAAAGGATGATTGGATGTGTTTGAGAGATCTTCAGGATGCATACTATCACATCAAAATGAACAGGCACACCAAAATATATTGTGCTTCTGGTCAGTTCAGAGCACTGCTCTTTCGACTTACCACAGCCCCCAGGGTGTTCACTAAATGCATGACGGTGGTAGCAGCTCACCTGAGACTGCTGGGATTCCAGGTGTTTCCGTATCTGGATTACTGGCTCTTGACTGCTCTGATGAGGTAACTGCTTATACAAGAAGGGACTACTTGCTCCCGTTATCTCACCATCTGGGCATTAACTACAACAAGTCACAGCTCACACCTAAACAGAATCTGGAGTTTGTAGGTGCACACCTGGACATTGTCAATCAGATAGCATCACTTCTTCCAACAAGAGTACAAACCCTCAGGTCACAGGTTATAGAAGTGATCTTGCATTCTTCTCCAGCATGACTAGTCTTGCAAGCCTTATGGTCCATGGCAGCAGTAGTTACTCTGGTTCCATTAGCCAGATTTCATATGTGGATTCTACAGTGGACTCTGCCAGTACAGTGGCCTTTTCTTCAGCAGCCCTTGTACACACCAGTCAGGATCACACAAGTTTTCAAGAAACACCTTCTTTGGTGTATTTCAGTCAGATAATTTTTCTCAGGACCATTCATTTGTTCTCCGTCTACCAACAGTGGCAGTGACTATGGACGCCTCACAACTGTGGTGGGGGTGCATTTCTTTGGAAAGCCAATCCAAGGTACGTAGTCCCTAAAAGAGGCCAATTCACACATTAATGTCCGGGAAATGAGAGCAATCCTTCCTAGCAATGTGGGTCTTTCAAAATGCTCTCTGTGATGATGTGAGGTATTGCCAGGTATGTCAGAAATAAAGCAGTGGATGTGTAACATATGCCAGCATAGCTAGCTGGAGTTTTTTAAAGAATTATACATCATTTGTATATCAAACTGATTTGTAAAGGTGCTTGTGTTGAAAATGTATTTGAAAAGCTGCTTGTTTTAAAAATGTACCAACAATGGGTCCTGCTCGACGAAAAAAAACACACCTGTATGTCAGACTGTATTGTAACTGTTGAAATTATATATTGTAACAGAGGATACTGGAAGAAAATAGGCTAATCTCACTCCAGCTAACTTTGAAAAATAGTCTGAAATTAAATTACCCGATTTAGGCCATAAAGATTGTACCCTACAGTTCTGATTGCAGCCAGAGACAAAATATCTGTGAAAACCAGAACTAGGAATCCTACTTTATTGTCCTTAGGGATAAACTAAATGCTTCTTTGTCAGGGTGGAAGTTTTTGAAAATGGTTTTATAACTTCCAGATGCTATAACACATATTAGCAAAGCTGTATGTGTGTGTATTATGGCACATATGTGCTAGATTCTGGTTCATTTGCTAGTAAAGAGTGTAGTCTGGGAACCAGAAGTCAGATGACCAGATGTGAGTGACATCATTCTGTAAGCCAGCACTGAAATTATGCTTTAATAGAAGACGAAACATAAGTCTCGTGGAAGACTGTTTGTGAAACCTGACAAATAAGGACCACTCATCCACTTCATCTTGCCTTATTCTAGTAAGTGAATTAGGGGACAGTAATTCTTTAGATCAGTCAGGAAAATACAGTGAGATTAGTTGGGTATTGTCTTTCTCTATCTGTGTGAACCTTTCCATCTGTGTTACTTTTAATATTTCCTGTGGCTATAACTCTGGTGTTTATTGTAAATAGATATTTAGAATTTTCACGTTCTTCTGTTATTTATTATATTTGTGTCTAGTCTTTTAGAGACTATTTTAACCTTTGAGGGTACTTACATTTATTTGGTGACACTGTGGCCGTTCCTGAAAGCCTGGCTGCATTGGTCAAACACTACCATTTGTATTAGTATTAATTTTACTCAGTATAATTGGGTAATCTGGTAAGATCCTTAGAGTAGCTGGCTTTGGAGTGTTCTGGTCTCAGTATCTACCTTGTAGTCTGGGTAGATGGGGCATAGCTGGTAAATCTGTGCCAGACTTTCCCAGGTCTGTGTGTGTGTGTGTGTGTGTGTGTGTGTGTGTGTGTGTGTGTGTGTGTGTGCGCGCGAGCGCGTGTGTGTGGATGCACGTGTGTCCACATGTGTGTGTGTGTGTGTGTGTGTGTGTTTTTGTGTGTATGTTTGAAAATCAAATCTCAGAGATTGTGTGTGTGTCTCAGCTACTTGGAGCAGTGACACGGAGCACTGGTTTTACAGAGAGAATGGTGGAGGACTTGGCTTGGGACACTTGGCTGAGGACTCAACTCTACACCTTTGTCAGGGGGAGTCTTATTTGGGGTGTGGATAGAGAGAGGGAAAGCCAGCCCTATGACTGAGTATGCTGCATGTGTGCTCTTAAGGGAAACTGTGTTTGGTGCAGAGAGCTGCATCAGAAAATACTATGTGTATCTATTTTTGTTCCAAGTGAACATCTGTCACCGGTGTCAGTTATGAGGATTGAGGGTCCTTGAGTACAGGCCCAGGGGAGGGATGTCACACTCTCCCCTACAGGATGATTGCAGTTCAAATGGACAATATGTTGGTAGTCTGGTACAGCTACAAACAGGGAAAACCAGATGTTATCTTCTATGTTGAGAGGGAATGAGAGTGTGGCAATGGCTGATGCCTTCTGGGTGCTTTTTCATGGCAACACACATACTGGGAAAGCCAACATTCTTGCAGACCAACTAATCAGGTCCATGATGATGCTTCACGATTTGTCTCTCAATGGCAAAGTGACAGAGAGAGAATTTTCCATCAATGGGGTCAACTATACTGTGATCTTTTCACTTTTCCTCACAACTTCAAGTGCAGCATTTTCTTCGTTTTGATCCCTAAGAGATGCTCTAGGCTATGATTGGCCCTCTGGTCTCCTCTCTGCTTATCCTCTGTTACCTCTAATTCCCAAATTTCTGCAGAAAGCATTCCAGTTGAAGAGAATGTTTATCCTCATTCTACCTTTCTGGTTTTTGGTTTACCTTCTTAACGGCATCAGCTCCTGTATCTGCCTTGGTTACTGGACCCAAGTCCAGACCTTCTCTCTCACCCCTCAGAAGTGACACATCAAGATATCAATGGTCTCAAGTTGCCCACATGATTTCTACAGTTCCAGTGATGGCTACACAGTCCAGACTTTCTTCCTCAGACTGCCATATTCTCTTATCTTCTAAAAAGTTCTCTACTAGGAAAATATACAAAATTCAATGGAAGAGATTTTCAATATTGGCCCTCCAGAGAAACCTGGAATCCTTCTCTGACCCATTCTCCACAGTTCTTGATTTACTGGCCTTCATTTCTGACAATGGGATGTCTTATTCAGCTGCCAAGGTTCAGTTGGCATCTATTTCTAATTTTCATTCAGGTGAAAATACTCCTTTTGGCCTGTTCAAAGTTGTGCAAAGTTTTTCTTAAAGGCACATTTCTACTGAGGCTTCCAGTCAAGAATTCTACCCCCCACCCTCCACGGGATTTGACTTTGATGCTACAAGCTTTGACTCAACCTCCATTTGAACCATCACCAAAGATGGATCTTACATTTTTGTCCTGGAAAATTATTTTTCTAGTTGCTATAATTTTTACTAGGGGAGTATCGGACCTCCAGGCCCTTTCCTGCAGATCTCCCTTTTTGATTTTTCATAAACATAGTGTTTCTCTATGGATGAAACCATCTTTTTTACCTAATGTGGTTTCGGAATCCAGCATTAATTAGGTTATCAATCTACCTATATTCTTCCCAAAAGTTTCAAACAAGGGTAAGTATATGCTACATCTTTTGGATGTATATCACTTAGATTTTATCTTTACAGAACCAATGATTACAGGAAAGCTGGTCAAGTATTTGCATTGTTTCTTAAGAACAAATCGGAAAAAACAGTGTCTGAAGTGACTCTAGCTAAATGGTTTATGGGTTGTATATCCTTTCTTTACAAATAAAGAGGGTTGTCTTTATCTAAGCCCCCAAAGTACATTCTACAATGTCTGTAGCCACTTCTGCTTTTTTGTCAAAGATGTCTATAGATGACATTTATGCCAATGCCACTTGGTCCAATGCTCATACTTTTATTGCTCATTACAAGTTAAATTTGTTGTCCAGAAATAGAGCAGCTTTTGGCACCATAGTACTCTGGAGTATCTTTCCATGAGGACCACCCAAGGTTTATCTAGCCGGGGACTCTGTCCCGTCAGTTGAGGAATGAATGAAAATGACAACATCAGATACAAAAGTTATATACACATCATAATGATGCATTTGTGTTGACCATTTTCATTCTTTCTCAACTTCCCGCCCTTCATACCCCTTCCCATTTCTTCTGGTGAACACTAAGGGATGCTCCTTTGGGAACCTGATTGTTTTCTTTTTGAGTGCAGCTTCTATCCAAATTCCTGTATCAATCTGGCTTTGTGCATATGTTCTTTGGGGCAGCAAACTTGATCTGAGGTATGTTTGGGTGACAGGGCATTGTGGGTAAAAAGAAGAGCTCAAAAGTTGGATCCATTAATCTGGTAAAAATGGCCAAGCCAGATCCAAGGTCAGATCCAAGACCAATCAGTTGAAAAAACATGGAAATGGACAACACAGTTGCATCATTACGGTGAGTATATAACTTTTATTTTTAGGTGGAATATAAATATAAGCAATGTAATCCTCATCTCTTGCCAGTAGCCCCTTACTACCATAAATCTGCCATTATTATCTTTTTTTTCCTTTTCTGCCACTACTGGAGCTCCCCTAGCAATTAATATAAGTAATCCTCTTTTCCTCTTGTCTCTAATATTCTGCAGAATATTCATCCTGAAATCCGTTATCAAATTCACATGCTCACCTCTTTCCAAATGTGGATCCTGCAGCACAGCTACTTGCAGTCTGGATTTCTTAATACAATTAAGTATTATTTATTTTTTGTCTATACCTGTGAGACCTTTCACAATCAAAGATACTATGAAAAGTGTTGCCATTATGTTAAGAAGTCATTATTCCCATCCCATCCATTATATATGGCAGCTTTTTTAAAATGTCTATTTCCAGCTTTTCTGATACATGTACCCATTTATGTTTGGCGGATTAATTCTTTATACATTTTTTTCTTATCATCAACATTGGAATCTGTGTCATAAATTACGAAACCTTTTGTTTTAATAATAACCCTCAAAAAAATCACACCCCAGAACACCCCATAACCTGTGAACTAAATACAAACACAGAACCATGTACATCTTCAAATAATTAAGTTTCACCCTCCTAATAGGAGCATTTGTGCCAAAAAGGCAGCTGTTAACACGGGCCCTAATTAACCTGAAATAGAGGTTATCCATGCTGAGACACGTTATTGCCTGGGCTTCTACTTACACTGATTGGTGTATTCTTTTAGTCACCATTGATTCCAGAAGCAAAATATACACACTGAAAAAATAAGCAAGAATCAATACAAAATGTGAAAGCCAGTACTTCCAAGATAGCTGCACACTGATCATCAGCTTGACATCAGCTCTCCCAGATGTGAAAACAACTTGCATGCTTTCAGAAATCATTAACTTGAAGAAACCAGTATTCTGTCTTTTATTACCCTATTATCAGCTTGCCTGTATGGAAACATAAAAGAAAAAAAAAGAAAAAATATAGTCCTCTGCTGTAGTCTGAAAGACAAGCTGAAATATTTATTGCTAAAGGAAAATGTTTCATTATATTTGGTGTTCCAATATTTCTTGTTTCCACTTAAAATTTGATGTTATGTGATCCTATCTCGCCTACATTCTGAATGATGGGTTCGGAGCCGATCCCTCGGCTCCGACTCGGCACGCTTATGCCAAAGAGCGAAGTCTCTTATTGGCTGAGCTTACTATATCCCAGGATGCACCACTACCAGTCCCCCAGATCTCGTTTGCCGCTTCCCTGCGAAGACGTGGTCTCGAGCTGGCTGGGCTGAGTAGTTTTTATTAACTAACTTTTCTGTCAGTTTTTTGCTGTTTTTGCTCACAAAAGCTGTTTTAACGGCTATCGCTAACTTTGTGTACGATTTGGATTGAAAAATTGTAAAATTGTTGTGTGTGATTGGGTTGAGTTTGTTTTCGGCCCCCCTCCATCCAGGGCCTTCCCGGACTGTCAACTTTTAATTACTTACAGGATCTCTAGTATTTTTACAGTTGGTTTAGAGTTCCCTGTTCTTTTGTTACAGGAAGTGTTTGCATTAAGCTATTACTGTAAGCTATCATCAGTAAGAATTTAGTGGTTTACTTTCCTGTCAGTGACTAAAATTGTGTAACATTATGTCTCAAACCCCTAGGCCTTCGGGTTTTAAAAAATGTTCGAAATGCGGGTTTAAAATGTCTATCACAGACGATCATTCGCTCTGTGTATATTGTCTCGGGGCAAAGCACTTGCAGGAGTCATGCAGTGTATGTCATGCTTTTTCCTCAAGGGTCCTCCAGGAGAGGAAAAATAAATTGATTCTGAAGGGGTTAGTTAAACCTTCCTTTGAAGAAGCCTTGGCATCCTCTCCTGCTCCGGCCAAAAAGAAAAGAGCTTCGGTTCCGACCAGTCCGTCGGACCCGACTGCCAAGAAACTTAGGCAGGCCTCTCCTTCGGCTCCAAAGACTTTGGAGCCGAGGTTGGAACGGTCTGCCTCGATGCCACCAGTATCGACTCCTCTGGCTTCGGAGCCGATGGCTGGGGCATCGAGAGGCGGGTCACCTTCGTCGGCTCCACTGCTCTCGGAGCCGACAAGGGTCGCCCGCTCAGACACTTCCTCCTCGGCGCCGAAGTCTACCTCGGCACCGATGGAATCTGCTGTGAGTATTCCCTCGGCGCCGATACTCATCGAGTCGCCTCGGAGCCGGTCCCCTAGCCCTTTGGGGCCGATGGAGAGGCCTTCTCGAACCCGTTCTGTTTCCTCTCGGTCTTCGAGGATGTCGGATTCTGATATAGACAGGGTGCTCCAAAGACTGTTCCAGTCCCCAGTCTTCCAAAAATTTGTTTCGGTTCCGACCCAGCTGGTTTCGGAGCCGATGACCTTGGCCCACCCCATTGCCATTCCTCCTCCGACCGCTCCGGCTCCGTCGGAGCAGGTGCTGTTGGAGCCGGTGGAGATCTCAGGGTCGGCTCCGACCCTTACTCCAACCCGGGCCTTCGGGTCCGAGTTTAGTACGCTGGACTTCTTCGGCTGGACCCGGGGTGATGTTTGGGACCTATGCTTTCGGTTCCGAGCCTCCCCTCGGTGCTTGGCTGCGGGACTTCCGTCGGCTATCACGGCTCCGAGTCCGGACACTCCCAGGATTCTGGGGTCCGGCTTTCAGGGCCATGAGGAGTGCCTTGGCCAAGTCCTCTTCGGCCATCTCTCCGGTTTTACCAGCACCTTCCCTGGGCGTGGAGACTGGGTCTTTGGCAGTTCCCCTGTCCGTAGCCAGCGGAGCCCCGAGGCCTGAGGTTACCCCAGTGGGGTTCCCTCCTCCTGAGGGTTCTTCGAGTTGTCTTCAGAGGAACCCCAAGGAAGAGATCGTGCAAGAGGAAGCACGTGGACTCCCCGAGTCTATTACATGGGACACTGATATGGATGATGCGGAGGGGCCCGCGAAGTCGTCCTCGGATGATGTCTCATTTGCAGACATCTTAGAGATCCTCAAACAACGAGGCGGCTGGATATCCAAACCCCCCTCTGCTGACGAATCAGTGCTCCTCAAGGCCTTTGGGGCTCAGCCCTCTGCCTCCTGGGTGTCTCCGCCCTTGACGAGCTTCTGGATTTAGTTTGTCAAGGGCGTGGGAACATCCAGATACCGTGGAACCCGTCCCTTCTCGTCCAAATAAATTTTTATCTGCTCTCCCCGAGAAGGAGTTCCTTACTAAAGGAGTGGCTGTAGATGCCATGGTGGTGGCATCTGCTACACAACAGGACGTGGCAGAGGCTTCAACGTCCATCCATCCTCCTAATAAGGAGTCTAGGAGTATGGATAGTGCGGAAGCGCACCCTGACTTCAGCGGCCTTTACCTTAAGGTCTCTGAATTATTTGGCACATTTTACCAGGCTTCAGAGGGATCTGGTCAAGGAGTTGTCAGATTCCCTCTCGGGTAACCTACCTGAGCAGCTAGCCCAGTCCGTTAGCTCTCAGTTGGCTATCCTTACGTCAATTTCTAACTCGTCCATGAGGCTCATTTCCTATGCGGCCGAAGGGGCGGGTAGAGCGGCAGGCACAGGCGTGGCTCTACGTAGACAAGCCTGGCTCCACTTGTGTCAGTTTGCGGAGGCCTTCAAGTCTTCCTTCGCTGACGCTCCCTTTGATGGGTCCTCATTGTTTGGACCCAAGGTGAAAGACACCCTTACCCGCTGTGAGCAAGAGGGAAAAACGTTATCTGCCGAGGTGCCCGTTATTCCACTCCCTTCGGCCTTACCCTAAGGCTAAAGGAGGGAAAATGTGGTTCGAAAATCTCGCAAGTTTTTCTCCCAACAGCAGGAAGATTCCCGTCCAGAGGCAGAGGGCGGGAAATTTTTCAGGAGACGCCGTCCCAGAGGCGGCAGAGGGCCCGCAATTCTGGAGACCGCGAGTCCTTTCGTGGCTCTTCAGCCTCCCACACGTCATGAGGGATTGCCCGGCTGTGCTGCTCGGAGCCAGTCGGGTGTCGTTCGCCAAGCACCTAAATGCCTGGGAGTCAATCACTCAGGACAGATGGGTGCTTCGGATCATTGCCGGAGGTTACACCATCCCATTCAAATACTCACCCCACCGTCCAAGAGAATCCCGGACCCACCACCCAGTCAAAGGGAAATAGCAGCCGCAGAAGCTTTAAAGCTGCTAGAAAAGGAGTCATCCAACCGGTCCCCACAGACCAGATCGGATCAGGAAATTACTCCAGGTTCTTTTAGTGCCAAAAGACAGGGGACCTGAGACCAATATTGGATCTCAGCAGACTGAACCAATCCGTCACGAAATCCAAATTCGAATGGTCACGTTACAATCCATTCTCCCGTTGTTGGAGAAGGATGTTTGGATGTGCTCCATAGACCTCAAGGACGCCTATTATCACATACCGATACATCAGGCGTCCAGAAGGTATCTGCGCTTCAGCCTGGGAGTCAGTCATTACTAATTTTGTGCTCTGCCCTTTGGTCTCACCACAGCCCCCAGGGTGTTCACCAAGTGTTTGGCAGTAGTGACGGCTCACCTGAGAAGTCTTGGATTCCAAGTGTTTCCCTATCTCGACGACTGGCTCCTGACTGCCACCACCAGGCATCTACTAATGGACAATCTCAAAGCCACCATCTCCCTGGGTGTTTCCCTAGGGATTACATTCAATTGGTCAAAGTCTGTCTTGCTGCCCTCTCAGCGCATAAAGTTTATAGGAGCAGAGATAGACTCAAGATTGATCTGGCGTCTTTCTTCCTGCCGAAAGGATCCGAACTTTACAGGGCCAAGTTCAAGCTCTAATCTCGAGATCCAAAGCCCCAGCCAGGATGGTCCTACAGGTTTTAGGCTCAATGTCTGCCACGGTTCTTTTAGTTCCTCTAGCAAGATTACACATGAGGATTCTTCAGTGGCTCTTGTCAACTCAATGGTCCTTTCAGGATCTTCCCTCAATCATCACATCATGATTACGGAAATATGCAAAAGGGACCTTCGCTGGTGGCTTCAGACATCCAACTTGGATCAGGGAAAACCCTTTGTTCTTCCCCCTCCAGTGGTTACCCTGACGACAGATGCCTCCCAGATAGGGTGGGGGGGGCATTGTCTGGGCAGGCTAGTTCAGGGCTCCTGGCTTCCGGACGAAGCTCTTCTCCACATCAACGTGTTGGAGATGAGGGCTGTACTTCTATCCCTACAGGCCTTACACAAGTTTCTTCCTCAGGGCATCATCGCCATCCACACAGACAACATGTCGGTGGTTTGGTATCTGAACAAACAAGGAGGGACCAGATCGTATCCCCTTTGCAGAGAGGCCATGAGAATGTGGGAATGGGCTGTAGCTACCAACCGCTTCTTGGTAGCGACCCACATCCCGGGAAAGTCAAATGTATTGGCGGACAAATTAAGCAGGACAATTCTCTCTCCTCACGAATGGTCTCTAAACCGCACAGTAGCAGCCCAGGTTTTCAAGAGATGGGGGACGCCGTGCTGCGACCTATTTGCAACAAAACAAAACACCAAGTGCCAGAGGTTCTTCTCCTTGATTCCACATCAGGAAGTACCAGCCATGGATGCTCTAGCACAACCTTGGCCAACAGGGCTACTTTATGCCTTTCCTCCAATTCCACTCCTTCCCAAAGTTATTCAAAAAGCTTCTCAACTGGGGTCTTCAATGATTCTGATTGCCCCATACTGGCCTCGTCAGATATGGTTTCCTTACCTGAAAAAGCATGCAGTGGACGATCCGTGGACCTTAGACCTGATCCCGGATTTGCTAATCCATCAGTCGGGACATTGGCATCAGTCCCTTCAATCTCTAAAATTGACAGCTTGGCTCCTCCACTTCCAACCTTAGTTAGAAGGCACACACTAGACCCGGAAGTTGTTCACATTTTATCTTCGGCCCACAAACCCACCACTAACAAATTGTACCTCAGTAAGTGGAAGAGGTTTGCTATCTGGGCTCAACTCAAGGGCTTAGACCCTATCACTGCTCCTGTCCCAGAAGTTTTGAAATTCTTAACATCCCTGTTTAATCAGGGATCTTCTGTCTCAACTATTAAAGTCCAACTAGCTGCTATCTCTAAATTCCATGAATCCACGGATCCTCCTTTGATGAGCAGCAGACTATGCAAAACGTTCATTAAAGGTGCCAGTCTGTTAAGACCACCAGTTTTTCATCCTGCACCTCCGTGGGATCTTGATTTGGTGCTTTGCGCATTAACATCTCCCCCTTTTGAACCGGCGGCTACATGCGAATTAAAATATCTGTCTTGGAAAGCGGCATTCTAAGTGGCTATTACCGCTGCAAGGAGAGTCACAGAGCTTCAAGCCCTGCCTATTAAACCACCGTGCTTGATTTTCCACAAGGATAGAGTATCACTTAGGCCTAATCCATCCTTTGTCCCAAAAGTCTGTTCTAGTTTCTGTCTTCAACAATCTCTAGAGCTACCAGTTTTCTTTCCAAAATTCTCTAATGAAGCAGAATACACTCTCCATAAATTGGATGTTCACAGGCAATTACGCTTCTATTTAGACAGGACTCAGCAACCGTAAGTCAGACCAGTTGTTTGTGTCCTTCTCAGATAATAAATTGGGCCAAACCATCACAAAAGCTACAATCTCAAAATGGATCAGAGATTGCATAACTCAGGCCTATTCTTCTTCGAATAAACAACTTACATCATCTATCAAAGCTCATTCTACCAGAGCTATGGCTACTTCTATAGCCTTTCATTCCAAGCTCGCTATATCGGAAATTTGTGCTGCGGCTACTTGGTCCAACCCGCACACTTTCATTTCCCACTACAAATTGGATGTGGCATCTAAAGGACGAGCATCATTTGGTTCCACGGTACTCAGGAGTGTTTTCCAGTGAGCCACCCAGGATTCAGGTGCTAGGGACGCTGTCCCATCATTCAGAATGTAGGCGAGATAGGATCACATAACATCTTTTAGTTATGTACTCACCATAACTTCAGATGTTTGGGATCCATCTCGCCACATTCCTATACCCACCCTCCTTCCCCTGCCTTGCAGATCAGAAGAGATTGAACGGTTTTGAGCTCGACTGTTTTTATCTTGTTTCATCTGACGATGTTATATAAGCAGGGTATGCGTGTGTGCATGTATGCGGACAAACTAGATCTGGGGGACTGGTAGTGGTGCATCCTGGGATATAGTAAGCTCAGCCAATAAGAGACTTCGCTCTTTGGCATAAGCGTGCCGAGTCGGAGCCGAGGGATCGGCTCCGAACCCATCATTCAGAATGTAGGCGAGATGGATCCCAAACATCTGAAGTTATGGTGAGTACATAACTAAAAGTTTTTGATTAAGCCAAAGGTCTTAATCCAGACATTCACCTATGCAAAAGTAAGAGAAAACATATCATATTTACATATATTATGATATATGTACTTTTACACCCCATACCCACCTCAGCAAACCAAGACTGCAACCTATTAACTTAAATATGATTTTGTCTAGCTTTTCTTCTCTTTTTGTACAGTAATGCCTCAGTTTCTTAAAATCAAAAAAGGATAAAGAAAGAGAAGAGGGAGAAGGAAAAAAAGGCATCTGTTTAGAAAATTCATCACATATAAGAACAGCTAAAATACTTTAATATAAAATATGCCATTTATATTGTGAAAAGTTTCACAGAAATACTGTTAAAAATATTCTTATACAGACATATTTCACAAATGGAATTGATGCTTTGCAGTCTCTCATTTAGTTACTAATTTCCATGCTGCTGGTCTTCGTCCTGTTCACTTTCATCTCCCAACTCCAGATTCTGGCCCAGTTCCAAGGTACTACTTTTTCTTTTGGTGTACTCATGTGCTTTTCTTCTGTTTCTCAAACATTTTTGAACAGTGGAAAAGGTTTTACTGACAAAGTTTCTTTGTATGCTTTATTATCAGAACAATGAGAAGCAGAGTCGTCTTCTGCTTAATGGGTCATTTTTTGTTGGACAAACTTTTGCATGGCCTCATTAGCCTGTTCTGCATCAAAAATGACTTTGATCCTTCAGGAAAAAAATAAATTTTCTGAAGACAGCTGAATACAGCAGCTTGAGTCTCACACCTGCCTGTTGACGCTCCCTGATTACTGGAATAATGTTTTTCTCTTCTACAGAAGAATCATTTTCCACAAACACTCTGATGTCTCCAATTTTAATATGTTGGCTTTTATTTTGGCCTTTTACCGGTTTTGTCAGGATGAACTATTGCTGCTGGTATGTTTGCATCTTTACTAATAAAGGTCTTATCTGCTTTCTCATGGCAAGATTTGGACCATACTCATGATGTGCTCTTTCAATTAATAGTTCCTGCTGCGGAATAGCAGTCCAGTTGCTTATTTGTGCCGTCATAAAATGAATACACTCTGTTCCTTTTAGTTTCTCTGGTACAGCAGAAAATCTCAGATTTTCCATACATGCTTGTCCTTCTAACTCTACCATTTTTTGAAACATCTCTTCTTGAGCTGTCTCATACTCAGCCAGCCTTTTCTTCATTTTGATCTCTTATTTTTGTAATTTTATCAGCTCATCTGAATATCTGTTTAAATCTTCTTCTATGTTTCCAGTCTTTTTTATTTGAGTTGATATACTCCTTCAATGTTTCATTTATTTTAATCAGCTGTGAGCACATTTGATTTATTTTTTCATGTAGATTACTGGAAGCTATGTCTTGCACCAAAGCTGGAGCTTGATCTGCTTTTTGTTGACCAGCTGCAGGATTCTTCCCAGTTAGTGTTTTTTTCTTTACTTTATGTAGTTGATTTTTTTTCTGGCTCTCTTAATTTCCTCTTTGCTGGTATCAAAGTAATGTACTTATATCCAGTAAGTAAATTTTACTCAAGCTGACAATATCACTGGCTGTTGTTTTTCAGTTTCTGTTTTTACATTGGAAAAGGTTATGGTAAGCTGATGATGTGTGCAGCCATCCTGGAAAACATGGCTTTTACATTTTGTATTGCTTCTTGCTGTTGTGCTGTAATGTTGTTTCACAATGTGTGTATTTTGCTTCTGGGATTAATGGTGATTAAAATCCTTTGTAACTTTCATTACATAGAGGTTCATCATATTTGTCACTGCAGCCATAGCCTTTGTTGTATAGGTTAGATCCTGCCAAGGGTATAACAACTGGACAGCTTCTAAACTTCAGGGCACCTTCTACGTACCCAAACCCTCAGTCAGCTTGAGCTGAGCTGACTAAAATGGCAGGTTTGGGCTCCAAACAATTCTAAGATTTACTGCCATTTAAGAGAGCACTCCTCTATGGGCTTTTGAGGATCAGTGGTTGGCTTGTGCCTTTTCTTTGCTAGGCAGATAAGTTCTCTTTGGGGAAAAACCTTCCAGATTAAAATTTATTTCACTTTCCTGTTTAGGAAAATTATTTTTGAGCTAGGAGTTTGTGCTTTAATGGACCACAATGAGACTTAACTGTACTTTTAAATGGGAGTGCACTTTTTTCTTGTTGGTTTAAAAGCTGATCAGATGTTGTCTACTCCATCTGTATTCAGTCTGTGGGGGACTTTGGATCCAACACTAGCCAATTTTTAAGCCTTTCAGCTTGACTTAGCTTTGCCTACTTTACCATAACTCCCTGCTCCTCCATGATGAACTACCCAGATCTAGTTTGCAGACAATCATGGTCTGCAGCTTGGTTCATGACTATGTTTTATTTTTTTCAAAATTTTCATTAGGAATCATGAGATTTACCTTTCCTTACCCCCTTTTATTATAGCGCTATGTTTATGTGTGTTTTTGATAGGTAGGTAGGTAGGTAGTGTGTGTTGTTTTTTGCTAAGTTTAGATAGGTCAACCCTTTCACTCACCCTCCCCACCCATTTCCCCCATGATTCTGTGGAAAATCCCATACTAAGGATACTAATCTCAAGGAAGGAGAGGGTTCCCCCAAGTCCCCTTGTGATGACACCTCTTTTGGTGATATGTTGGAGCTGCTTCACCAGCGTGGGGGCTGGACCACCAAAGCCCCTTCTCTGGAGGAGTCAGTTTTCCTGAAGGCCTGTGGTGTAGGCCCATCCATGCCTTGGGTGGTGACCTCTCTGGATGCCCTTATAGATTTGGTATCTCTGAGGGTGTGGAAGAAGCCCAACACAATAGAGTTCTTGCACCCCCACAAAGACAGGTCTTATTGGATCAGGGGTCCAGCTGTTGATGCCATAGTGGTGGTGGCAGCCACCAAAAAGGAGATATCTGAAGAGAGATCCTTGATCCACCCCCTGAACAGGGAGTCTTGAGCACTGGATCAGTTAGGGAAGCAGTCCTATGCCTCATTATTCTTTACTTTGAGGGCTGTTAATTACTTATCACTCATGACAAGGCTTCAGTGAGAGCTGGTCTCAGAAGAGGCAAATGCCCTCAAGACACAGCAGTCTCTGGATACCCAGAAAAAACTGGAGACTGGTTTTCCACCCTGATTTCCATCACCAGCATTCCAATGAGACTCATTTTTAATGCAGTTGATGGAGCATCCAGTGCGTCAGGCTCAGGAATTGCAATGAGGTGCCATGTCTGGATGCGGTGGTGCAACTTTGCAGACTACTTCAAAGCATCCTTTATTAATGCCCCTTTTTATCGGATCCTCCTTGTTTGGACACAAGGTTAAGGATACACTGACAAGGAGCAAACAAGATGGGAATACACTGTCTGCAGTGGGAGTCCGATTTTCCAACCCCAGTGATCATTTTCTAAGAATGAGTAAGGTGGTAAGTATCTCTTCTTCAGGAAGTCCCACTTTTCTTCCCAATATGCTTCCCAGAATGTTCCTCTGGACAGCAGGAGAGGAATCATAATAGATGCCACCCCAGGGGCAGAAGTGGTTTGCAGAAATGGGGCTTTTTCTGGCTGGCCCTTTCAGCGATCCTAAAGGGTTGTCCAAATGCTCACCTCTGGAGGCAGATGGGGTCATTTAGCTCTGCATCTCAAAGCTAGGGAGGACATCACTACAGATGTCTGGGTGTTGCAAGTCGTATCCAATGGGTATGTTATTCCCTTTATAGAAATTCCTAAAGGTCTCACAAAATGTCTGTGTTATTCCCTTTATAGAAATTCCCAAAGGTCTCACAAAACATCTCCCCAATGTTCCACCCCATCAAAGACTTCCTGCAGTGGCAGAGATCTGCAAGCTGCTGGAAAACTGAGTCATCCAAGAGGTCCCACCAGACCAGAGAGGATCCGGTTTCTATTCCAGATTCTTTTTAGTACCAATGAAGACAAAGGACCTCAGACCAGTCTTAGACCTAAGCAAGATGAACAAGCTCATTAGAAAGTCCAAGCTCTGGATGGTCACAGTGCAGCTCATATTGTCCCTTCTGAGGAAGGGCAACTGAATGCATTCAATACACCTCAAGGATGTCTGCCGTCACATAAAGATACATTAGCATTCTTGGAAGTCCCTTCACTTCTGGCTGGGGAAGTCCCTTCACTTCTGGCTGGGGGGTCAATCATTATCAGTTCAGCACCCTGTCATTTAGTCCAGCTACAGCTACCTGGGTGTTTACCAAGTACATGGTGATGGCTGCAGCCTGGTTCTCACTGCAGGGCTTCAGATTTTTCTGTACCTGGATGATTGGATCCTCAACACCCCCATGAAGGCCTCATTGATATTGGCCAGGAATTCTTTGTTCCAACTATGTGAAAATTAAGGCATCACAGTCAGTTACCCCAAATCGAGCCTTCAGCCTGTACAAGTCTTAGAGTTCATAGGATGTTGTTTGGACACAGTCCATCAGATTGCCAGGGTCCCATCCTCCAAAGTTCTCAGTCTTCGAGTTCAGGTCTTTTCAACACTTGCATTTCCCAAGCCTCTGGCTCATGCATTTCTAAAGCCTTTGGGTCATATGGCAGCATTTATAGGGCTAGTCCCTCTGACCAGGTATCATATGTGGATACTGCAATGGAGAATTGCCATACAATGGTCACTACTTACCCATCCTTTAGATTTCTTGATATAGCAGACAAGAGTGTGTCAAGAGTAGATTCAGTGGAGGTTGCAGTATCTGTAAGTGGTACAGGGAAGACCTTTTGTAATTCCTTATCCTTTAGCCATGGACACCACAGATACTTCTGTACTGAGATGGGGGGGGGGCATTTTGAAAGGGGGACTGTGCAAGAGTCCTGGTCTTCTGCAGAGACTGACATTCACATCAACATTCTGGAGATGAGAGTGGTCCTCCTAGCATTGCAGGCTTTTCAAGATATTCTCATAGGTTCATAGATTCATAGAAGGTTACTAGGCTAATGGCATAGAGCCCTTACAAGCCTCAACATATTTATCCCAAGTTGCCCCAATTGTCAGAGGTTAGGTGAGTGAAGATCACAGAGGTAAGGTTCTATGGTAGGTAATACTGACTTCCTTTGTCCAGGAGGAACATGGGCATCACTCCAGAAGTGAATTTTGGTCATTCATCCATTGATCTAGGTTGTGTTTGAAGACAGTCAGGGAGGGACTCTGTTTCACATGAGTTGGAAGCTTGTTCGAGAGAAGTGGCAGTCTCTGGGAGATGTATCTATCTCTTCAGCATGACCTGTTCATGTCAGAAGCCAGGTTAAAATCCCTGGAGCAAGTGACCCTTGTGTAGTTTGATTTATGAATGTGCAGTATTTCTGTCAGGACTGAATCAGAGACTGCAGTGTAAGCCAGGCACAGGTCACCCCTTAGCAACCTGTAGGAGACAGAATAAAATGACAGGGCTTTAAGTCTTCCTATGTAAGATTTGTTTTGTGTACTTTGTAATTTTATTGTGAGAAATCTTTGTGGTCTCTCCAGTTGTTGCAGGTGTCCGGTGAGGTACATGCAAAAGGGAGCATTGTACTTAATTATTGGTCTGATGAGGTAATGAAATTATAACATCTTAGATCTAGATATAATGCCTTTACTTTTAAGATATGCCACCTAGAAGGACTTCCTTAGTACTATGGATACAGGGTGGTCAAAGTTCAGATTGCTATCAACCTGGGTACCTAGATCATGTACCACTGGGTCTACTCTTGGGGAGTGCTGACTATAATGTAATTAGCAGGGATGTCAGCTTTCCCAAAGGGAATATGAATGCATTTTTTACATTTAGCTTTAATCCATGGCTTTGGTACCAATCATTTGTCTGCATTAACCCTGTCTGCAGTATATTAACATCCTTGGGGGACTGAATGATTGCTCCCAATTTGCAATTGTCAGCAAACGTGGTCAACCACAGACCATCCAAGTTTGCCTGGACTTCTGAGAAATAAATTCTGAACACTAAGGGGCCCAGTACAGAACCCTGTGGTATGCCACTGATGACTGGTCTTGTGCTACCCTCTGGTAATGTACGGGTTAATTCCCAGTTGGGAGTGTTTCTCTATAATACCTGAGTGGGGGATTGTGTCAAACATTTTGGCTAGGTCAAGGTGGCATGTGCTGTCTTTCCCTTGTCCAGGTGCTTGGTGACTTTCTCAAAGAAGTCAACCACATTTAACAGTTTTGATCTACCTTTAACAAATCTGAACTGGGTTAGGTCCAGAGTTTGGAGATTACCTATGCTCTTGTTAACAAGGTCCATAATGATTCTTTCCATGGTCTTACAGATGAGGCTAGTCAAGCTTATGGATCTATAATTCCCAGGGTTGGTTAATAGTCCCCTTCTGTGCAGAGGGATTACTGTTGCTGTCCAGGCTGTTGTTAAACAGGATCCAAGTGAGTCTGCTAGATCATGTTTTAATTTTTTTAAAAGGCAACCTGGGATGTTGTCTGGTCCCATTGATGCTGTGTTTTTGGTCTTGGAGAGAGCCGAGATGACCTGCTCTCTTGAGACAATAGATTGAGGAATGGTGGCAGTTATACTTTGAGGGATGACTGGAGGGGACGGGGGTAAAGTTTGCTCCAAATCTATCAGCTAGGAGGTTGGCTATTACCTCTGGTTGAGTATGGGAGGTGGCATCCACAACCAGTTCAATGCTTAGCTGGGTATTCTGTTTTACATTTCGGATATAGTTAAAGAATACCTTGTGATTATCCTTAGTTGGGAAGCTATTTTTGCTTTGTAATTAGATTTGAAGGACTTGACAAGATTTCTGATTTGTTTGTTTAAGCTACAGAGGGATTTCTTCCTCTGTTGAGCCAGTTCCCAGATGTTTCTGGACATTAGTTTCTTTCTCTTGTTGTATAGCCTGTTAATACTAGGGGTCCACCAGGGTGGCTTGTTTTTTCAGCAAGACCTTGTTTTTGTCAGTTACAGCCAATTCTGTAAAACTGATTAAGTGGTTATACAAGGCATTGGTGTACACCTCTGCATAGGAGTCTATGCTATCTGCTTTTGAGCGGGGAGGTGGTGAAACTTCTTAAACTTCTTATACGATCACTTAGTAGGAGGTCATTTGTCTTTCAAGAAATCTTAAGCATTTTTGAGCATGATGGGGTATCTGCTCTTATAATTACATCAAACAAGACTAATTTATGGCCCGATCTTACCATGGAGGGCATCGCATGGGGGTCCAGTGCTCTCTCATGTTAGTGAGTACTGTGTCTAGGACATTTAAGCCTCTTGTGGGTTTGCTTTGCATTGACAGTCCAAGAACCTCTGAGCCAGCATGTTTGTGGTTGTATATGTTTCTCTGTCAATGGTAGGGTAATTAAAATCACCCATGAGTAAGATGTTGGCCTGTATGTCTAGTGACTCCAGGTATGCGATATGCTTTTTCTGTTTCATGATAAGGTAGGGGGCTTTGCCTATAGTTAATTGGACATGGAGTAGCTCAAGAGAGTCATACTGTTTAACCAGTCTCAAGGTGTACTTATCCTTAATGAAGATAGATACACCTCTTTCTTTCATTTTTTCATGCCCAGTTTGTGGTCTGAACGTATGGAAGGCATTGTAGTCCTGCACGGCTGGAGTCTCTTGCACATCTTTGAACCATGCCTCACTGACTGCACAGACATCAGCATCTTCCAAAGTGAGGAGTGGTTCCAGGGAGTGCAGTTTCTTGTTTAGACTTCTAGCAGCAGCAGCACCTTGAGTTTATCTAGAGAGGAGTTTGTTATCTTAGGGGGTTGGTTATTTTGACATTGCCTAAAAAAGGCACAATAGGGGTGGCTAATGCTTTTGCCAGTATCAAAAAGTCTAGAAGAGACAAGTGCAGGCCATCTCTGGCAAAGCAGTGTGGCTTGTTGACCATGTCTTCCCAGGCTGACAGATATTGGATCCCCTTGGACTGACACCAGAAGCTAAGCCAATTGTTAAAGTCAATCATTTTTTGTTTGTATTGTGGCATCATCCTTACAGAAGGTAGAATGCTGCTTAAGACTAGGCTTATACCTGCCTGTGACACACATTCTGAGAGCTCAGTCATGTCTCTGTTCATCATATAGGTGTATCTCAAGTGATTCACCCCCACATGGACAATGATAGAGTCATGCCAGTATTTGTGGTTGAGTAAATTCAGTGCTTAAGTGACTTGATGGATCCTGGCCCCTGACAGTCAGCTAACCGGAACCCACTTCTTAACCAGTCTGGTGAGGGGAACATCCGAGTGTCTCACAATAGAGACGTCTATGACCAATACATTAGGTTTTGTGGTGTTATGCCTTATGGGCTTATTTGTTGAGACACTGGTGTGTGTTATATGCCATTGCTGAGGTTGTTTTTTTTTGCATTGTTATATGTGTAAGTGGTTTCCATTTGGGATGTCTCTCATCTTTTGCTAAGTTACTAATGAGTATTTCCACAAACATGGGTTTATATGTCATGTCTTTATTTAGTGGGGGAAGTGTGTGTGTGTGTGTGTGTGTGCTGACAACCTGTTTGTCATTTGATTTGGCATCATGTGAGAGTCTTGCCCCCAATTTCATAGTGTAACTACATCTCTCACATAAAGTATTTATTTGTTTCAGGAGTAATGACATGAGACAATTACTACATTGCATCAGGATGCCCATGTCTATCAGGCTGGCCAGAGAAATGATGGGAAACTGCCTATTCATGATAGCAGGCTCTTACCAGGAATGGATTAATTTGACAGGACTGTGCTGGTAGTACAAAGACTAGGAGGTGGACCTATACTTTGTGTAGTCTAAGATTGATCAATAAAGTAATGCTGCTCAGTGCACAACTGGGTTGCTCCTAGAGCAGCAGAAAAGTTTGGAAGGGTTTCACTGACAGCCGTTTAGGGAAAAACTGAGCTTCTAGGCTTTTGCATCTGTACAGGGCACTGCTTACCACAGCTACACAAAGAGCAGCACCACACAAATGCAAGGCTCAAATATGAGCAAAGAGAAATATGTTTTAAGCTAACTACCAATCAGGAAATCACACAATAAGCCTTCCACCAGGAAACCCCAACTCAGACACTTTAGATCAGCATACTTCTGCCACAAGGATACAGAAAAACACCTTCTTAAAGTAGAATAACTGGTTTGGTGCCCAAGTTTAACAAATCCACACTAAAGGATATAGTGTAATACAGTGTAATACAGTGCAATTAACTATTTAAAGCAGCAGTATTCTTCTTTTTTTTTTTTGGCTATAAAGTGCAAACATAACAGTGGTTCAGACAAACAACATGTCTGTAGTTTGGCACCTCAACAAATAGGGGGAACACGCTCTTACCCTCTTTGTTGAGAGCCCATGAGGGTATGGCAGTAGGTGATCTTCCCTTAACAGTTTCTGGTAGCAACGCAAATCCCAGGGAAGTCCAACATTCTGGCCTACAGTCACAGCAGGAGCATTCTATTGCCTCATGAGTGCTCCCTAAATCTGGCAGTAGCAACTTGGATTTTTCAGATCTGGGGCACTCTGTGTTGCAAACAGTTTGTGTCCCTGTCCAATACCTGTTCCCCCTCTGAGAGAGCCACCTAGGGACACTCTGGCATTTGCTTGGCCTCTGGGTCTCCTTTATGCTTATCCCCCAGTTCCCCCTCATAGTGAGGCTTCTTCAGAAATCAGCTCATTGCAGAGCTTCCGTGATACTCGTCACCCTCTTTTGGCCTCACCAGGTATAGTTTCCCTACCTGTAGCCGCTTCTGAAACATCCTCTTAGGTGTTGGCTCCCATTCTGAGTCTTAACTCTCATCCATCCAAGCTGGATCCACCCAGTCTTCTGTCCCTCAAGTTGACCACATGGTTCCTACAGTTTCCTCGATGGCCAGAATCCCAACCTTTCAAAGGAGGTGGTACATATATTGTCATCCTCTCAGAAAGCATCCACTTGGAAAGTGTACACCAGTACATAGAAGAGATTTGCATTATGGGTGGAGGCTCAAGGACTTGATTCCTTCTCTGCCCCCCTTTAGTCAGTTTTGGATTTTATAGCTGAGTTGCTTGGTACAGGCTCCAGCTTTTCTACTATCAAGGTTCAGATAATGGCCATTTCAGACTTTTATATTGTCAGAGATAACATATTCTTGGCTTCTCTTAGGATTTCCAAGGCCATGAGGGTCTGGCAGTGGGCTTTTTGAAAGGTGCTTTTCTTCTTTGTCCTCCAGTACACTATTCAATGCCTCCTAGGATCTTTGTTCTTCAGGTCTTGAATGGTCCCCCCCCTTTAAACTTTCAGCCTCTTTAGATCTGAAGTTGTTGTCATGGAAAACTTTGTTTTTGGTGGCAATTACTTTGGCCAAAAAGGTTTCAAAATTGTAAGCACTTGATTCTTCTCCACCTTATTTGATTTTTCAAAAGGACAGAGTATCTTTTTGAACAAATTCTTCATTTTTACGTAAGGTAACAGCAGAGAAAAGTCTTCACAGTTCTGCTCATCTTGCTGTGTTCTTTCCCAATTTTTCCAACAAAGGTGAATATCTTCTGCATTGTTTGGATGAGCATAGGCAGCTGCAGTTTTATCTTGACTGTACCAAATCATTTAGAAAATCTAACTAGTTGTTTTCTTCTCAAAATCCAGGCTGGGCTTGCTTACATCTAAAATAACTTTTATCTAGGTGACTGTCAGACTGTATTTTGTTTGTGTATTCTCTGAGAGGCAAGTCTGTTTCACAAAAATCTAGAGGCTATTTAACTTCAGCTGTAGCTACTTCTAAATCTTTTCTTTCTAGAGTTCATATGGATGACATCTGTACAGCTGCTACTTGTTTGGGCCATCATACCTTTGTGTCTCGTTATAAGCTGGACATTCAGTCCAGGTCCAAGGCTTCTTTTGGTTCTACTGTGTTGCAAAATATCTTTCCTTAGTTCCTCCCTAGGAATTCTCATGGCTGGGGACTTTGTCCCACTGGGTGAATACAGATAGAGTAGACAACATTGGATATAAAAGTTAAGTACTTACCATAATGATAGATCCATGTTGTCTGTTTTCATCTGGTTCAACCTTCCCACCCTCCTGCCCCCAATCTTATTGATTTGATGAGTCTCCCCTTAGTGATGACCAGAGAAAAGGGGCTCTTCTTTCTGCTTGCCTAGACACTCACTTTTTCCCCTGAGGATTTCCTTGTGTTTATGCAGGAAATGGGGATTAGTTGGATATGTTTTATCATTCTACTAATACTCGGGGACAAACTCGATCTTGGGAGTTGATGGAGAACAGGAAGTTATGGATAAGGGAGGTCCAAGTTGAGCTAAAAGGCTTTAGAATCAGCTGGTGTCAGATTAGAGTCAGATCCAAACTCCCCTACAGGTTGAACCAGACAGAGACAGAAAACATGGATCTATTGTTCTGATGAGTACATAACTTTCATTTGCATAGGTTCATAAATGTTTACTAGGCTAACGACCACACAGGCCTTTTTAAGCCTAGCAGTGCATCCCAAATCTCTGACAAGTTCTGATACCCCTAATAAGTATAAGCAGGGGTTTGGGAGATGAAACATTTACAGGTTACCTGTGTCCATTAGAGACATAGGTGCCAAACCAGGGATGAATTTCCGGCTTCCCATTCAATTGTCCAAGTTGCACTTGAATTGGGTTAGAGAGGAACTCTGCCTCACATGGATAAGGAGCCTGTTCCATACATGCGGTAGTCTCTGGGATACATACCTATCTCTCCAGCAGGACCTATTTATATCACAGACAAGGTTTAAGTCTTTAGAATGGGTAATTTTGGTGCTGTTTGTTTTGTGGATATGCAGGAGGTCCATCAGAGTGGGGTCTGACAATGCCCTATATGCCAGGCACAGATCACCTCTCAAAAGCCTGTAGGAGACAGAATACAGGGATAGGGCCTTGAGGTGGTCTGCATAGGACATTTTACTTATGCCCTGTATTCTTTTAGTGAGGAACCTCTGTGGATGTTCCAGTTGTTGGATATGCCTGGTTAGGTACATACCAAAAGGGGCATTGTATTCAATGTCTTTCATGTAATTGAAAAACATTTTTTCTGTGGAGAAATTGTGTTTAAAGATGGAGTGCCTCGATTCTCAGCTGCTCTGGTTGTTTTGGTTGAGATGGTAGGTCGTGTGATCCTATTGTTTACATTCAGGCAGCTTTTAGTTTGAGAGCTCAGGTGTCAGTAACATGGGGGGAAGGGTAACTTAACATTTCAGGAAATGCTTTCTCTCTCTTCTCCTTTCATTTACAGTCCCATGCTGACAGGAAGGTTTTATCACATCACTTTGGAATGTGGTAAAGAAGTGCTTATATAAGCTACTGTTTTTTCCCCCTTTGTATTTTAGTGGTTCACTCTTTCATTTTGCAGGCATACACGGCAGTGGATTTTTTAAATATTTTCTGCAATATAGTTGCTTGCTTGTTTGGGTTTCTAGATCATGGAAATAGATAGCAGTAGATGCATTTTATTATATAGTCTGCAAGATGGTTCATTTACTTATGTAAAGAGGTGCTTTTGCATACATCTCTTTCAGTCTGTGGCTGTGATGGGTCTTATTTCCTTTTATGTGCCTAATTACTAAGGATGTACAGCAGGTACTAATAGAGACAAGAAAGCTTGCTATTAGAAAATCATATATTAGCAAATGGAAAACATTTTCTAGTTGGTGCCAACAACATGACTAGCACCCATTCAGGGCTAGAATCTTTCTGGTTTTACAATATTTGTGAGTTAATATCCTTTGGACTTTCTTACTCCATCAGAAATAACTTATTGGCTATTTCAGCATGTCTCCCCATGGATCCTCCTTTTTCAGTGCATTTTCAGGTCATAATTTTTGAAAGGCGTTTTGCTTAAGAAGCCTCCAAGAAAACTGGTGCCCCCTCCTTAGGATCTTAATTTTGCCTTAGAAAACCCAACCCTTGCTCCATTTGAACCAGCTAATCTGGATATCTGGCTGACATGAAGTTGTTAACATGGAAAACTGTTTTACTGATTGCTCTGACCTTTGCAAGAAGAGTATTTGAGTTACAAGTTCTTTTAGTGAGTCAGCCTTCTCTCATTTTCCACAGAGAAGGGGGTTCCTTGAGAACTAATCCTTCTTTTATGCCTAAAGTGACATCAGAGTTTATTTTAAGCCAAAATATCCATCTCCCTATTTTCTTTCCTGAACCTAAAATGTGGGAGAAAGAGTATTTGATTCCTTGGATGTCTATGAAGAACTCGGGTACTAGCTTGGCATAACAAAATCTTTTAGAACTTGGATCAGTTTATTTCTTGTGACGGTAAAAAGAAGGTACAACCTCTGTCAAAGCAGTCTGTTTCCAAATGGTTGTTTCAGGCTATTATCTTTTGATCTGAAGTAGTTACTTCATTTGATCTGCAACCTGTGGGTGTCAGATCCGACCTCAGATCCGATCCGGCAGCTTTCCAAGCTCCAAGATCCGAGCTCCTAGCTCCTCCCCCCTACCCATAATCCCCTAGTACCAACCACATTACCTCAGATCGGTTTTTGCCGCGGCTGAAGAAACTTCCTTGTGAAGAGCTCCTGGCTGGGTGAGATCATTGCTGGTTTTTTAAACCAAATTTTCACTCAAAGTTGTCGTGTGTGTGTGTTAGTTCCCCTTTTTCTGCTCTTGTGCTAGTTTTTTGGTCACTTTTGTTTAATTTATAACTAGTTTTATCTTCATTCCCCTCCCCCTCCTAGTGTTTGGGTGTGTGTGTGAATGATGTCAGAAGGGCCTAAGGCCATTTTCTCTAACTGTACTGAGTGTGGCCACAAGCTTTCTCCAGCTGATGGCCACACTCAGTGCGTTTTGTGCCTGGGGGCAGCCCATTTGTCAGAGGCCTGCCAAATCTGTGCGGCCTTTAACCCCCGGGCACTCCGGGATAGGAAGAACAAGCTGATCCTGGCGGGAAAGCTCCCCCAGGAGTCGGCTTCTTCTTCCTCTCCCGTTCGTGCTCCAGCTGCTTCAGCAGCTTCGGCGCCGTCTATCCCCTTAGCTCTACCCGGGACTCAACCTCCCTCATCGGGTTTGAGCTCTGGGGAAACTAGTGCCTCTTCCCTTAGAGAGAAGAGGCACAAGGATAAGGATGGACATAAGTCCCACAAAAGGCGGGCCGAATCTCATCTTTCGGCTCCGCCAGCAAAACTACTAAAATCTCCCTCGAGGGTCTCCGGATCCCCCTCCTTTCGGCGCCGTTCACCCTGTTTTTCGCCGGAGCCAGAGGAGGAGGATAGGTCTCCCTTGAGACTTTCGAGGCGGCCCTCCTGGCCTGCCTCTACTACTTCATCTAGGTCGACCCGAAGCATCTGCGAAGCGGATATGGATCAGATGATGCGTCGGTTCTTACAGACCCAAATGCAGATGGGGATGCTCTTGCCTCCCTCCCCTCTGGGGGGGAGTGCAGCCCCCATATTTGCCCCGATCACTCCTTCTCCGACTCATTTTCGGGTCTCGGAGTCATCGGATCCAGGCCCTTTCGGACCCGGGGAATTGTCGGCGCCGATAGTGGTTGTCTCTTCGACGCCGACCATACCTTCGAGCTTGTCGGACCCAAGCTCTCGGGGCCGAGGGCTGAGCGTCGGATCCGAGGGAGTTGCTGTGTCTTCGGCGCTGTTGGCATCGGAGCACACCTCTGCCTCGGCGCCGACTGCATCGGCTCCGACCCCGATCCCTTCCTCGGATCCGAGGAGATTGCTCTCAGAGGCTGGTGAGAGTGGCTCTCCTTTGGGTTTTGAGGTAGTGGAGAGGGTACTGTCGAGGTCCTCCAGATCCCCGACCCGGGCTTCGGATCCACCCGTATGATGAGTATGAGGGTCTGTCTTCCATCATCCGTCCATCTGGACAGCCTGCCCAAGCCCTCCAGCTAGTTCCCGTGGAGGAACAACAACCCGTGGACGAGCCCTCTTCGGACAGTCCCACCGAGGAGGTCCCTCGGAAACATCAGTGCAAAAGGAGGCACATGGACTCCCCCGAGTCCATTGCCACAGACACGGACTTAGATGATACGGAGGGTTCCCCAAGGTCACCCCCTGAAGATGTCTCCTTTGGAGACATCATGGAAATGTTGCGTATCAGAGGGGGGTGGTCAGCCCAAAAGCCCTCCCTTGATGAGTCTGTGTTCCTGGAGGCCTTTGAGGCAGGCCCATCTACCTCCTGGGTGTCCCCTCCGGCCGACCCCCTGGTGGACTTAATTACCACCAGGGCTTGGAAGGAGCCCGACACCGTGGAGCCAATGCCGATAAAGTCCTCAGCCCACCCACAGATAGACCATCTTGGGCCAAAGGAACCCCCGTTGATGCTATGTTGGTGGTGGCGGCCACCAAGAAAGAACTTGCGCAGGAGAGTTCTTCGGTTCACCCGCCGGATAAGGAATCTCGAGCACTTGACCGGATTGGGAAGCAGATGTTTGCTTCAGCGACCTTTTCCATAAGGGCGCTGAACTATATGGCACATACCATTAGGCTACAGCGAGACTTGATTAAAGAATACGCTGCAGCCCCCCCCCAGAGTCCATGTCGGTCCCAGACAAAAAGGTTTTAGAGACTCGAATGGCCACTCTAAAATCCATCTCCAGTACATCTATGCGGCTTCTCTCCCATGCAACGGAGGGAGCCGCTAGAGCTAGCGGAGCCGGGGTCGTCTTGCGACGTCTCTCCTGGCTCCGTCTGTGCGACTTCACGGACCCCTTCAAGGCGTCCTTCGCGAACGCCCCTTTTGACGGTTCTGCCTTGTTTGGCAAAACTGTTCGCGACACGCTGGTCCAAAGCGAAAAGGACGGGAAGACGCTGTCTGCCGTCGGAGTCTGCTTCTCTAATCCCCAAAGATCCTTCTCCAGGAATCAGAGGGGACAAAAGAAGCTGTGGTTCCGTAAGTCTCAGCAATTCCATCCTGCTGCAGACCACTCGTCCTCCAGAGGCAGAGGAGGACAAGGTGGACGCCGGCCCAGAGGCAGAGGGGGGGCCGTGTAATTTTGGGTCTAGAGAACCTTTCTTGGACAGACCCGCGCAACAGCCCTGAAGGCTTGCCCGACTGTCCCTCTCTGGAGGCAGTCGGGGGGCGATTGTCGGAGCACCTGTCAAACTGGGAGTCCCTTACAACAGATCAATGGGTGCTCCGGATCATATCCAGAGGTTACTCCATTCCATTCATAAACCTTCCCCCCAAACCCAGACGCCTCCCCAATGTCCCACCCGATCAGAGGGAGGCAGCGGCTTTGGAGATTTCAAAGCTGCTAAGAAAAAGTGCCATCCAGCCCATCCCCCCAGACCAGTCCGGATTGGGTTATTACTCCAGGTTCTTTTTGGTGCCAAAGAAAACGGGGGACCTCAGACCCATCTTAGACCTTTCCGCCTTGAACCTGTTCATACCCAAGGAAAAGTTCTGGATGGTCACTCTCCAATCAATTCTCCCCCTGCTACAGGAGAACGACTGGATGTGCTCGCTAGACCTCAAGGATGCGTATAACCACATATTAATGGACAAACGATCCAGGAGGTTTCTCCGCTTCCGGCTCGGAGCCAGTCATTATCAATTCAGGGTTCTTCCATTCGGCCTCACCTCAGCCCCCAGAGTGTTCACCAAGGTCATGGCAGTGGTTGCAGCCCACCTGAGACTCCAGGGCATTCAGGTCTTCCCTCACCTAGATGACTGACTCCTCACCGCGACCAACAGGCATCAGCTCTGTACGGCGAGAGATTATGCTCTGTCTCAGGCCCACAACCTAGGCATCTCAGTAAATGAGCAGAAATCCTGCCTGTGCCCCACTCAAGCCCTAGAATTCATAGGGGCCAGGTTAGATACACAAATCTCCAAAGTTGTTCTAACGTCAGTCAGGCTGAACAGCTTGTCGTTCCAGGTGTTAGCCCTTCTTTGGAGCCCTGCTCCTCCAGCAGAGTTAGTCCTGAGGGCACTGGGGTCTATGTCAGCAGCGATCGGTCTCTCTCTTCATGCTCATCTGCGAATGTGCATATTACAATGGACCCTTCAAGTCCAATGGTCCCTGTCGATCCACCCATTATGCATGCCAATCCCCCTGAGCAGGGTGTGCAGGGACTCCCTTCTGTGGTGGTTACAGGTGCAGGAACTCAGAGAAGGGAGACCCTTTGTGATTCCTCTGGCCAAAGCCACGTTGACCACGGACACTTCTTGCCTCGGGTGGGGGGGGGCATTGTTCAGGCAGATCCGTTCAAGGCACGTGGACTCCCCTAGAGACCGCATTACATATCAACATCCTAGAGATGAGGGCGGTGCTTTTGGCGTTGCAAGCTCTCCACGACCTTCTTCCCATAGGGACTATTGCAATCCAGATGGACAACATGTCAGTAGTCTGGTATATAAACAAACAAGGAGGGACCAGATCTTATCCCCTGTGTCAAGAAGCCATGAGAGTGTGGGAATGGGCGATTTCCACCAACCGCTTTCTGATAGCAACGCACATTCCGGGGTGGTCCAACATATTAGCGGACAAGCTAAGTCGAGTGTTCCTCACTCCATACGAGTGGTCTCTGAATCCATCTGTTGCGAAGCAGATCTTCCACAAATGGGGTCAGCCTCGCTGCAACCTTTTCGCTTCTCCTTTAAACACAAAATGCAGCGAGTACTTCGTGATAGTTCCCCCCCAGAGGGGAGACCCCCAGAGACGTTCTAGTCCATGCTTGGCCTCCCAGACTCCTTTATGCTTATCCCCCCCTCCCACTTATGATGAAATTCATCCAGAAAGCCTGTCGGTTGGGGAGCAGAGTTATCCTCATAGCCCCATTCTGGCCTCGACAGATCTGGTTCCCCTTTCTGCGGTCTCACAGTGTGGCTCCCCCATGGATTCTGGATCCCAGTCCAGACCTAATCTCACACCCAGCGAGATGCCATACCCCAAACCTGGTCAATCTCAAACTTGCTGCTTGGTTGATCCAGTTCCATTAATGGCTAGGACTCCCGGTATCTCATCCCCCGTTAAGGCCATTCTGGTGGCTGCTCATAAACCATCTACCAGGAAACTTTACAACAGTAAATGGAAACGTTTTTCCATCTGGGCCAAAGATAAAGAATTGGACCCCTTTACTGTCCCTATTCCGACTATTCTGGACTTCCTTTCCCTGCTTTTTAGACAGGGAGCAAGTGCCTCCACAGTTAAAGTGCAGTTGGCGGCCATCTCCCATTTTCACGTGGGGGACGGCATAGGCTCCTTAGCATCTACTAAGTTGTGCAAAACCTTCTTAAGAGGTGTTTTTCTTTTGAAACCACCTGTCAAGACTGTGGTTCCACCGTGGGATCTCACTCTGGTCTTACAAGCCTTAACGAGACCACCTTTTGAGCCTGCGGCCTCGGTTCCGTTAAAGTTCTTGTCTTGGAAAACCACTTTCTTAGTGGCTATTACTTCAGCCA